>NC_090929.1:574328875-575528875 GCF_040938575.1 Ambystoma mexicanum
GAGTCACACACCATTTGTACATTCAGGGAATGAAATTGTTTTCGGTTGCGGTACTGGGCCTCCATGGCATGTGGGACGACCAATTCAACATGGGTGCAGTCGATGGCACCAATGCAACCCGGTATGCCGGCAAGTGCATGGAATCCCACTTTTGTGTTGGTTATTTCCTGCTCCGAGCGTGGTAGAGAGATGTAGTCGTCTGCGTGCTGCAGGAGGGCATCGAGCACTTGGAATAGTGTCCGTGAGAACAGTGGCTGAGAAATGCCATGCAACTGTCCGACTGTGTGCTGGTAGGTGCCAGTGGCCAGGAAGTGTAGTACAGACACCACCTTCAGTAGGGGTGGGATGGCGGTTGGGCTATCTATCATGCTGACTAGGTCAGCCTGTGTCATGTCCACAATGGCGGCTATGGTGTCCCGGTCCAGACGGTAGAGGGTGTGGATCTGCTCATCAGTGAGGTTGAACGGATGTGCTCGGAGGCGTGGGATTGCGGGCTGCCTGCGTGGTGGTAGTGGGTGTGCTGGTGGGCCTTGCTGGCCCTGCCTTGGCCTCCTCCTCCTCCTGCGTCTCCTCCGTGCGGCTGGTTGTAGTTGATGTTCGTCTTCCTCTTGGAGTCGGAGCACTTGCAGTGCTATCAGGTCCCCCAGGGCCAACATCGCGAGTCCTGCCGGTAGCATTTCGCTGTGGTTGTGGGAGGAGACTGGCTGTGCAATTTATGTGTTTCCAGGCTGTATGGCCTCCACCTGTGGTGATTGATTCCACCTGTGCCAACTGCTCTCCCCTTTGGCCGAGCATGTCCCGCGCACGACGCTGCAAATCGGGTATTTGTATCTTGCTATTGCATTCATGTATTTGTACCCGATGGCCGTGTAAGATTGGTTGATATGTTCATTCTGCTGTGGTCCCATTGTTTCCCATACTGTCTGTGCAGTCGCGGACAGACTTGTGAAGGGTCAGTGGAACGTAGTACTCGAGTAACGGTGGGCCCTCATGCATCACTGTACTGAGTTGCAACGACGGGCGTGGCTTCCCATTCGTGGGTGAAGGCAGTTGCCATTTTCACGCACAGCCGCACTCGATGGAATAATTAGTGATTTCAAACGGCCACAGATGCCTTCTCGACGTGATGTTGCAAATGAGGAATTCGAAGGGCGGCGCTTTCGGTTTCCGGCTAGCGGCGAGGAGATGCCCACAGGTCTGTCTGCAAATATAACGTTCTTTTGTTCTATGTCCTTGAGACAGGGCCCATGGCGAGGGAGCAATGATTGATATGAATAGTTTGGGATGCGCAATAGCTACGTGGGCGATGAGGCCGGGCATTCCCAAATACATGTTACTTCACAACACTGGATTTACGGGCTGGGGCACTGTGGATTTAGCAGGCTGCATTACGCACAGACTCAATGGATGTTTCTAATGTCATGTGAGTAATTATTCAGGCGTTTTGATTCCTGGATGAGGGTATGATGAATGGATGCATGGGCAGGTGATTTGATGCAGAGTTTCCCTTGTACAGGGCTTCTTGGGGTCTATCCGCCTCCCCTACGCTATGTGATGCAGGGCTGCCATAGTGGGCCCATCGTCTATCTGGCCTTGTTGAGCCCTCCCTGTCTCGACGCGCACTCAGCCACTTGTGTCCATGCACGTTAACATTCCCCTCTGATGGATTCTGTTATGGCAGACGCATGCACAGGTACACTCGTTTGTGATGGTGTTTACACCTCGATATAGAGAGTTATAAGTCGCAAGTGGTTTTGGGGTGGTGATGATCCTTTGGAGTGGGCTAGCATGCATATGGCTGTGGATTTCGTGTGCTCATTGAAGTGAGTTGTTCGTATGTGGTTCTGATGGCCATTCTGTTCTTGTTCTTTTCTTTTGGTTGACAGGTATCTCCTCCCCTTTTGCCACTGCCATCTGTATGCCACTCCTGCAGATGGATTTTACTCCCGACACCTGCTGCTTCGTGTTAATCGGTGGAGCAGCATTACGATCTTATGGGACGATCGCCAGTGGCCCACATGCCCTTACGCAGTACTGGTGGCTCGGAGCAACATTTCGGCCTTTCAGCTGGACTAGTGCCTCCACATTGGGACGGCCCTGCGGTTGTGTGCGCTTCCATGTAGACTTTTAGTACGTGAATGTGGCTCTGTGTACCATGCTGGAACAGGGCGTCACACAAGTGGTGGATGGTCATTTCTTGCGGATGCAGCCCTCAATGGTGAAATGTGTTTTTGAGTTCGTGGCCTGATGGCTGTATGGGCTTGGTGATTTAGTTGTGCATTAAATTTCTGATCTGATTTGGCCCGTGTAGCGTTTTTCTTTGCAAGTGATGTGGCATGTGCCTATTTGTGGGGCGATGTATTGTGAGGAGATCTGCATTGGGTTCCTGCTTCGGGGTTTAGTTGCGTGGTACTGTACTGGGCGCGTTTGCCTACTGAGCCCGTGAGGTCAGGGATGGGGGCTGCCAATGTGACAGTTTGAATGTTGTCATGCTCAGGGGCGGGGGATTGGGTTTTGTGTAACAGATGCCGGTCAGCCAGGTGGACTGGTGGAATGATGTGTTTTCGGATTGTTGCTGGGCACAGGTGCCTGTGTTTGCGTGCGTTTCTTGGTGGGGGACTGTGGTCATGTCCATTGGGATGGCTTCTGTATTCGTGCCATCTGTGCCCTGCAGCTCCCATTGGCACCTCTTGTGTTGCTTTTGTTCGTTGGCATGCATGGGTGCTTTGTACTTTTCAATGGTTGCATTGTGACTTCTTTGCACCTACAGGGAGTTGTACTTTGTGGGCAGGGAGCGGTGTACAGGCACTCAGTGGGGCCGTTTACGGTTGATTCGCGATGCCGTACTTCTCACCATGGCGGAATGGTCCATTCCGCCATGCCTGATGGCGTTAGGTACATGTCCGCTAGGGTCGGAATTGGCGTACCGTTGCACCATGGTGGTGTTTGCGGTTTGGCATGGCGCGCGCGCGCGTGCTTAGTGCAGTTAGCGTTGGCGTTCACTACGGTGTCGCTAATGGCTTCGTACTTTGCGGTGACGGGTCATAGTCGCACCGAGCGCTATTCGATGGCGGTATTGCATTTCCGCCATCGTTTTCCCATTTCCGCCAGGGTCGTAATGAGGGCCAGTAGCTGAAAGTCTGGCTTAAGGAACTTGATTCTGCCTGGCAACTACCCCCATCAGCAGTGAAACTTGAGTCACCACTGTGTTCCCAGGCCAACCTTCCTTTTGCTGCCCACACTAAGGATATGCCATCTATCTGATAATTGAATTACCTGTGCTCTGCAAGAGAGTGAACAAAGCCCTCTTCACTCAGGCAAAGGTTTTTATTGCCGCAGTCGTAAAATGTAGCTTCCTCTTGGCAAGAGCTGGGAGGGGCACTGCCTGTGAGAGCAAGCTGGCTTGGCAGAAACTGGAAAGACTGGTTTCTATACCATGTGACCTGGGAAACCACACCCCTTTGGAGCCAGAACATAACTTTAAAAAGATGAATAACTCATAGAGCGGACATGTGAAAATTTTATAAATGATACCATAATTCTTGTGATTTTTCTGCCCACATTTTAAGAGGTTTTTCCACCCGGTGGCATGTTCAGGGGGGTTTTAGCGGAAAAATGGATATTACTCTAACTGTATGCATGTTAAAAATCTGAAACTTCTTCAGTTAATGGCCATACTCCCTGCACACATGTATGTAAAGTTGGGTCAATGTCAGAAATTGGAAAATCAGTTAAAAAGTGAAATATGTGCCATTTCTGAATGCAAGCTCCCAGGAAGAGCAGAGTTTGAACAGGGGATACCTCCTGTAATGCATGATGGGTGCATATGATTTTAAAACAATATGTACCTCTGCAAATATGTATTTGTTTCAAATCTAGATTTGTGTGTAAGTTGACAGGAGGAGTGGACTTTCTGCAGGCTGTAAAATGACATCCCTCTGACTCACAGTTCATTCCCCAATCAAATGATAAATGGAAGTATGACCAATTAGAAGCTGAGAGAGAGGTAGGGTCAGTGATGCTAGAACACACCCACATTCTAAACACATAAAAGCAGACAGACAGGACAGATAGAGACCTTCCAAATCCATCTGCAGCGGGACGCTCTGCCGGAAAAATCCATACTTACCTCCATCAAACCTCCAGAGAGCCAAACTAGAGACTTCAATCTATCCAGAACTAAGAGACCAGACCAGAGAGAAAGCAGTGCTGTACCCAGAGAGACCCAGACCAGCAGAGAGAGCTGACCCAGATCACTGTGAAGTGCAGAGGCCAGACCAGACCAGACCAGAGTCCAGTCTAAAACCCTGACCAGATCCATGGCGAGGCCCATTTCACTCAAGAATATAGTGTGAGTACCTAGAAAACTGTGCAGAACCAATCTCCTAGTTAAAATAATATAATTCAATCTAGCTTAATCTAAGTAGAACTGTCTCCTAACTGTCACCTGTCATTTGTAAAGCTGTCACTTGTCATTTTTAGTTGCAAGCTGCACTTGTCTTTTTGAACTTTAAAATTTCAAATCTGAAAAACGACCTCTATTCAATCGCTCATATCTCCGCAACCGTTTGTGCTAGAGACTTGCAGTAACTTTCATTTGGAAGATGAGATCCTAGGCTTTCCTAGGACCCCAAAACGATAGAGATAGTCCTTGTGGTTCCTCTGTAATAGCGCTCGGCGCATCCGCGAATTTTACCGCGATTTGCAAAATTCTTCACATGTAAAAACTGCTGCTGCTTGCCTTCCATTTGCCAGAAATTCGTTTAACCTGCTAACTATCCCTGCCTCATTGCTAGTGTGAGCCTGGACTAATATTAACTAGATACCACTCACCCTGAACCTCTGAAAAGGGAATTAAAAGCATTTTAGCATATTTTTTAATTCATTGCCAGCACATATCAAAGCAATTTGGGCCTGTGTTTTCAAAACTCCTATCTGTGTTTTAAATTTCTGTTGTCTAAGCTTGGGGGGGGGATTGAACTGATTACATTGATTGCATTTCTGAGAACTGTGTGTTTTCCTCCCATTTCCTTGCATTGCATAAAGAGGGGGGGGGTGAATAGCCAGAGGAGAGTGATTACATTGTTTGGTTGAAATCATATTGAGTATTTTCTGTACTGCATTCATTGAATATTGCATCCACCTGAGCTTACTTAAAGCATCCTCTACCACATTATACTTTTGTTCCTATTTACCAGTGTGCTACCTTATCCATTCAGGTCAACTCCTTATTGATTATAAGAAGTGTGCTAGTGCCAGATTCTCCGTTGTTGATCTTTATCATATCAGATTCAGTGTGCTATTCAATTATTAATTTATTATAAAGCGTGATATATATATCTATTTTAAATTATCAAATAAACCTTTTAAACTTGCAAAACAGAACTACTTCTTGGCTCAGTGGGGTCAGGGGGATTCCAAGAGAGGGGTGTTATACAGGGGTAGTCATCCAGAACGCATGAACTGGACCTAAAGATATATCAATAAGGGTTTTCATTCAGTATTCTAGAGTAGGCGTTAACTTAGCTGTAGTGCTGAATTGAATCCTCTTACAATTCATCGTAGCTGCATATACGTGTTTGTTTGCGTGCACTTTTATACTGCGTGCGGGGATGCTTCCGCCTGCCTTTGTGTTGTGGATGTGTTGATGCCTGTGTGCGTCTATAGCGTGTGCGGGTTTCCTGTATTCGATTCCATGAATACGTGTGGTTCATATGCGTGTGTGAGCGTTCCATGTATTTCCCTGCAGTATTTCCCCAGTTACACCTTCTTTTTCACGCATTGTTCCCCATTCTGCGTGTTACGGCCTGTGTCCCGCCCCCTTTTTGATGTGTGCGCCGACGTTGTGCGCTTTCGCTGTGCGCATCGTGCACAGCGTTCGGGATGTTGCTGTGACCTGTGCGCCCGTGCATGCCACGCTCGGATTTGGCACACATCCCGCAGTAAACACACGCAGGCCCTTCCATGAATCGCACGTGTGCGTGTGCACTTGCTTTTTCACGCTTGCGCCGGCTTGTGCCGAGATTTTTGGCGCACATTTGTTCCATTAATCGGCCCACTCGTGCAAGTGCAGTAACAAGAAGTGCAAGGGAGAGGGGGGGAATGACGGTTTGCGTGAAATGCAAAGTGCTAGGGTGGGAAGGGGAGTGCTGGTCAAGAGGAGAGAATGAAGTGAAAAAAGGGGTGCAGGAGGTGGGAAGAGGGCCACGGGGGCTAGGTGAGTGCTAAGGTGAGGCCAGGTGAGCAATTGCCAGGGATTGAATGGGGCACAGGGTGTGAAGGTTTGTTTATTTGTTTTATTCGTATTTATATAGCGCACAACAGCCCATAGGCATCGTGGCACTTGTTACAGAAACATGCTTAGTTACAGAAAAATATCACCTCGACATTTGTTACATAGCGTGAGCAGTTTGTATAAAATATTATTACATTTGGGATGTGAATGTAGAGAAAGGATAAGATATATGTACATAGATTACATTCTATTTATATTGCATTTATATTACAATATACATATTAGGAACAGTGGACGTGGTAACAGCGTTAGTTCAGGAGAGTGGTCTTGAGGTTTTTATGGAAAGCAGAGATGGATGCTTCAGCTCTGAGGGGGGAAGGGAGTGAGTTCCATAGTTTAGGTGCAATGTATGAGAAGCCTAGCCCTCCGGCTGTAGCTCTCCTGATGCGTGGTATGTGTAACTGGTTGGTGTACTGAGTTCTGGTAGGGCGCGTTGAAGCGGTTCTTGATATAGCTTCAGCTAGATATGTGGGAGCTATGTTGTTGATACATCTGTGTGTGATAGTGAGTATTTTGAGAGTAATGCAGTCTTTGCCTTGTAGCCACCGCGGTGCTTGTCTGGCTTGGGATATATGGTCTCTTCTGGGGATGCTCATAGCTGCTCCTAGGGCATTTTTTTGTGTGGTTTGTAATCTGTGTATGTTTTTGGAGGAGGTGCCAGCTAGGAGAGTGTTGCAATAATCGAGTTTGGTGCCTATTGTTGCTCTGGCTATTGCAAGGCAGTTAGGTGTGGCTAGGTAGGGTTTAATGGCATTGATAAGTTTGGTGCTGTAGGCTGACACAGAAGCTATGGGCTAACTTGTTTGTTCATAGATAAATTTGCATCATTGTGGACACCTTGAGTCTTGACAGATGAAGATACGGTGATGGTGGAGTTATCTATGTTAAAGTTGGCATATTGGGGACTTAGTTTTGTTATTGTATTGGGGACTTAGTTTTGTTTTTTTGTTTTTCTGTCCAAGGATAAGGATTTCAGTCTTGTCCCCGTTAAGACAAAGGCCATTGACAACAATCCAAGCTTGGATTGTAGCATAGATATCATGTAAGGCCGTGGCGTCTTGGTGATAGGAGCCTGATACTGGTAGGAGTACTTGAGTATCGTCAGCATAATTGATATATGCTACACCCATTGAGTCAAGTAGGTCGAAGAGGGATTTGGTGAAGAGGTTATAGAGGGTGGGGGCTGTACATGATCCTTGGGGTACTCCGCAATTTATGGTTGTAGGGTCGGCATTTGCTAGGTTAGATAAGACCTTCATGGCTCTAGTTTCAAGGAAGGACGTAATCCAAGAAGCTGCTGGTTTAGAGAACTGGGCTGCCTGAGTGAGATGGGTAGTTAGGGTTTTGTGATCAACCAGATTAAAAGCTGCTGATAGATCGAGAAGGAGGAGCAAGGGAGGTTTACCTTTGTCCATGATCTGGGAGATTTGATTTTTTAGGTCTAGTAAGGCGGATCCTGTTCCATGCCCTACACGGAAACCAGATTGCCTTTTACCCACTATGGAGTTGGCTTCTATGTATGATTGGATCTGGTTATGAGCTGCCTTGTCCTTGTTTTTAGAAGGAATGGCACTGTCGTTATAGGCCTGTAGTTGTTGGGCTTAGCTGGGTCAAGTGTGGTCTTTTTTAGAAGGGGGCGTACACAGGCTTCTTTGAGACTGTTAGGTATGGGGCCTGTTTTGAATGAAGCATTAATGAAGGCAGTAATCAGAGGGGCTAGATGGTTAACACATTCCTTGACAATTGTGGGGGGCATATGTCTCCTTTGCAGAGTGATGGTTTGAGGTGTTTGATGAGTTCAAGGACCTCGGATTTGGTAGTGTCTCTAAAGACGAATTGGGCGTGATTGGGAATACTAATCTTGGTTTGTGTTAGAGGGTTAGTCTTTTGGTTAGGGAGGGCTTTGCAGTGGTTGTGATTTTTTTTGGAGGAGCTCTATTTTATTGAGCATTGTGGACTGGGTGCTAGCACACCAAGCCTTGTCTTTAATTATCTCATCTGAGCTAGCCGGGGGTGTGACCAATTCGTTAAAGATTGTGAATATCTCTTTAGCTTGCGAGTTAGCCTTGGAGATCCTCTCATTGAAAGAGTTTGCTTTTGTTGCGATGATAGCTTTTTCATATTGGAAAGCTATCTGTTTGAAGAGGTTCTTATTTAAGTCATTTGGTCCGCTTGCCAGTTTTTTTGTAGCTCAATCCTTTGTGCGTGGAGCGTTTGGAGTTCGTCCGAGAACCAGGAGTTACAGTGAAAGGATGTCGGCATTTCAACCCCATGCACTATGGTCTGATAGCCTAATGAAGACTGAATCTTTGTAGATAAGGGCGACGCCCCCTCCAATTCTGTCAGGTCTATCTTGTCTCAGGATGGCATAGCCTGGGGGTAGGGCTAATGAGATAGCTGGGCATGAGACATCATTGAGCCAGGTTTCGTTGATGCTTAGTAGGTCAAGATTATGGGTGGATAGTAGGTCATTTATCTCTACGGCATGTGCAGGTAGAGAACATACGTTCAGCAATGCACATTTGAGCGGTGGGTATTGAGCGATTTTGTTTTTTTTTTATTTTGGGATGTGACAATGTGTACTTATCGTTGTTTGCAGTACTGTGAGTCTTAGTGCGCGGTAGTGCTGAGGAGGGTTGGAGGGGCAAGGAGAGAGGGGCAATGCCTTTGCAGCTATTGGTGTAGGGTGTCGACGCAGTGCTGGTGCCTAATCTGGAGTTTCTTGAGGGGAGAGGTGTGGGTGAACATGGCAGGTGTCTAGGAAATGTGCGGTTTCTGAGTCTGTGGAGTCTGACTGCTGGACTAGGTAGCTGAGAGTGTGTGATGTTATGGTCTGGTGGGGTGGAATGTGAGTTCAGTGCAAGGCAATGAGTGTGATGTGCAGGGTGTGGGTGTGGAAGTATAGGGACCATGATTGTGATGGCTATAATAAAGGTTATTAGGATGGCTAGGCAGAGTGTAGCAATGTGAGAGAGGATATGTGAGTCTTTGTTGTGAGTAATGTGTGATATCCTGGGCAGCATGATGGGGAGAGTCACTGATGTGGGTGCGTGCAGCTAGTATATGGCAGGGGAAATCAGCGTGACTGTGCAGCTAGTGGAGGAGCAGGTCAGTGCGGGTAGAATAGGAAGGCTGTGGATAGTCTGCTATGTTCAAGTGACAAGGATTATCTATGTAAGCTTTTCAGTGTTGGAGCACAAGTATGGAATTAAGCATGTTAAAACATTAAGATCAATATTGCTTCAGGACACTCTGTAGTGACATTGGAGTACAGCAAATATGCCTATACTTTACTTGTAGTGTAGTATGAACATGTGCAAAAATGCTAGGTAATGACAGGTAGGTGTGGTTATTAGCGGACAAGGCGGAAATCACTTTCAGACAGTGCCTAGATTCAATTTTCATAGAATGGGCAAGAAATGGGCTCAGTAATGGTAGGCAGGTCACAGGTAGGTCACAGGTGGGTAACAGTTGAAACAGTTGCAAACAGTGTCTAGATTCGATTTTCAGGAGTTATACATGTCATAGTGGGAAGAGAGGTAGGGAGAGGGTGCAGAGTCTATCAGCGTGGGTAAATTGTATACAGGATAATGGTAACCTTGTGGCTGTGAGAGTGCGTAGCGGGAAAAGGACAGGCGATAGGGCGCAGAGAGGGCAGTGCACCGGCTATTGGTAAAGGTACCTGGGCCTCAGAAAATATGAGCTTGGAAGAGCGTACAAGGTAATGGAGACATTGGATGGGTAGCACGCTGAGCTTGGTGGCATGCCTAGGCGGGAGTAAAAAGTACCTTTGTTGTAAGTTCTTGAAGGGGGTGTCTGTCGTTCATAGTGTCCGGCCGACGGCTGGAAAGTTGTGGACAGGCTGGGACAGGAGAAAGGCCTTAGTGCAGGCCTTCGTGCTGGAGGCCGGCTACGCTTACCGGCTTGTGGATTGGCTAGGTAAAAGTGCCAGACAGCCAATGGGGTGAGCCAGCAGCCAAGGGTCTGCCACAGCAGGAAGCGGACAGGTTAGAGACGTCGGGCGGCCATCTTAGAGTATTGCCAGCGGTGATCCACACGGAATGGATCTAGTAGTAGCACGCGGTTTGTTTATTTGTTTATTTATTTAGTATAGCGCGCAAAACCCAGAGGTAACAGGGCGCAACAGAGGTCAGGAAGATAGGATTACATAAAAACTTGGTTACAGAATAAGATAGGCATGAGAAAAAGAGCATTGCATTTACAGTTACATTGTGTGGGATGTGCATATATACATATAATTGAGCGAAAGCTTACAAATTTACATAATTAGTGCTGTGCATAGGGGCAGTTCGGTTGCATTTACATATTTACATATTTAAGGCTGTGCATCGTAGTCAGGTTATAGCACTGGCATGATCAGATTAGATGGCAGGGTTAGTCGTGAGGATCATTGGCCCGCAGCCAAGTGAGGGTGTTTCGCCTGAAGCTATAGTAGGATTGGTCTGTCCTAATGTAGAGTGGGAGGCCGTTCCAGTGTTGGGCTGCCAAGACAGGGAAGCTGCTGCCGCCGGTTTTCTTTTGTCTGAAATTGGGTACCTGCAGGCAGTAGGAATTAATCGATCTGGTGGGGCGGGTGGACGTTTTTTTCTTTATTCTGGATGCGAGATAGGGGGGGGCTGCGTTGTTTAAACATTTGTAGGTGAGTGATGCCGTTTTGAGGGAGATGCGGTCGTGGATTTTAAGCCATTTGTGTTCTCTCCTTTTGTTGGAGATGTGTTCCTTGGAGGGTAGGTTGAGGGCTGTTCTGAGAGCGTTGTTTTGTAGTGTCTGTAGTTTGTTGGTTATGCATTTGTTGGCTCCTAGGTACATGGCGTTGCAATAGTCCAGTCTGGATAGTATTAGGGCGTTGGCTATGATGATGCAGCTAGCTTGGGTGAGGAAGGCTCTACTTGCCCTAATTAGCTTGCATGTGTAGGCGGTGGAGGATGCTAGTGAGTTAACTTGTTTTTTTAGTGACATGGTTGCATCAAGGTGAAAGCCTAGTGTTTTCACTGTTTTGGCCACTGTGATGGTGTTGCCATCAATGTTGAAGGCCTTATAGTTGGAACTGAGATTTTTGAGATTGGTATTGGATCCGAGGAGCAGGATTTCGGTTTTCTCATCATTTAGACATAGACCGTGTGTGGCCATCCATGCCTGAATGATGAGATATATTTTGTTTACCAAGGCCGTATCTGAAGCGTAGTTGCCTGAAAGGGGTATGAGGATCTGGGTGTCATCTGCATAATTGGTATATGAGACACCCAGTCTGTCCAACTTGTCAAATAGGGGCTTGGTAAAGATGTTGTAGAGGGTGGGAGAGACGCAGGAGCCTTGGGGCACCCCACAGGTTATTTTAATGGGGTCTGCTGAGGCTAGGGTGGAGAAGACCCTCCAAGAATGATTGGATCCAGGCTATGGCCTCTTTCGAGAAGTGGGCTGCTGAGGCCAGGTGTTCGCACAGGACTGCGTGATCTACCAGGTCAAATGCTGCTGACAGATCGAGGAGTAGTAACATGGCAGTGTTCCCTTTGTCGTTAATCTCATTGATCTGGGTTTTAAGATCGATTAAGGCTGTCTCGGTGCCGTGCTTCGGTCTGAAGCCTGATTGGTGGGTGCCTAGTAGTTTGTGAGTTTCAAGATATTGCTGAATCTGCAGGTATGCTACTCTATCTATTATCTTTAACAGGAATGGCACCGTGGTGATGGGCCTGTAATTGGTGGGAATAGCGGGGTCTAGGGTTTGCTTCTTGAGGAGAGGCAGGACCCAAGATTCTTTGAGGTTACTTGGTATGTTGTTGGAGGAGAAGGATGCGTTGATCAGCTTGGTTATAAAGGGGGCTAGATCCCTAGCAGCATCCTTGATTATCTGGGGAGGTCAGTTGTCGCCTTTGCAGTTAGATGGTTTAAGTGAGGCTATAACTTTTTCTGTTTCTGGGATAGATATTTTGGTAAATCTGAAGAGATTCTGGCCTGGACGGTTGGCTGTTTTGTCGTGGTTGCTGGGAGATGCTTCATTGGTGGTAAGAGAGTCTTTTTTCAGAGCGATTTTGGTTTGGAGAGTTTTGATTTTATTAGTTAGGGCGTTTTGGACGCTGGTGCACCATACTTTATCTTTAATTATATTGTCTGGTGGGGGTATAGGGGATTCTAGTTCCCTTAGTATAGCAAATAGTTCTCTGGTGTTGGAGCTCGATTTTTCGATTCTTTCATTGAATAGTTTCTTTTTGGTGAGTAGAATTTCTTTTTTGTAGTTGTTTGCACAAAGTTTGAGTTGTGATTTGTTCTCTTCTGTAGGGGAGTTGCGCCATTGGCTTTCAAGTTTTCTTTTGTGCAGTCTAAGTTCTTTCAGATGTGGGGTGAACCAGGTGTTCAGGTGGGCTTGCTGTTTGCTTTTTTGCAGTTTTAGAGGGGCAATGATGTCTAGTCCTTTTTTTATGGTATTGTTATAGTTTTCTACTAGGCGTTCTGGTTTTAGATTATCGGGGAGAGCATTGAGGGTTGGCAGTAGTAGTGGTAGGAGGTTGTCAGGGGTTATGTTTTTTTTTGCTCTAGTGGGTAGTGGTGGTGCCATGATTTTTCCTTTGTTGACTTCTTTATTGAGAGATAAGGTGAAGTCAATGAGGTGATGGTCTGTCCAGTGCTGGGGAGTGGTTTTGGTAATGACGGTGTCGCAGTTTAGAGTGGCGATCCAGTCCAAGGTCCTACCTTTATTATGGGTGGGGGTGAGCACTCTTTGGATTAGGCCGTGTTCATCTAGCATGTTGGCTATAGCTTGTGCTGATTTGTCGTCAGGGTCGTTTAGTCCTAGATTCAAGTCGCCTAGCAATAATATTTGGGTGGTGTCTTTTATGTTGTTGGCTAGGAGGCTGGATAGGTCTGCTTCGAATGAGCCAATGGGGCCGGGTGGCCTATATATTAGAAGGATGGTTAAGGTGCGACAGTTGGAGATGGGTAGTTTGGCTACTAGGAGTTCGCAGGATTTGAGAGGTGCTTGAGGCAGTGGTCTTAGCTCGAGGTTTGTTTTAGCTATGATGGCTAGGCCGCCTCCTCTGTTGTTGGGCCTGTCCATTCTGATTATTTGGTAATTTTCTGGAATGGCTATTGAGAGTGCTGGGCCTGCTGCTTCGTGCAGCCATGATTCAGTGATAGCTAGGAGGTCGAGGTTGTTTGAGGATAAGGTGTCTGCTATTTCTGTGGCGTGGGCCATTATCGATCTGGCGTTGATCAAAGCTCCGGATATAGTGGTAGTGTTGGGTGTATCCTGGATTGTTATAGGGATGAGTTTGGGTTGGGTGGAGTTGTAGCAGGGTGTGATGTGGCTCGGGTGGATTTTGGTGTGTTGCAGGGTGGGTCTCTTGTTGTGGTAGATGGGCTCGTAGAGACGGGGTAGTCTGGCTCGTAGTCTAGTGTTTCTTTCTAGGGTTGGACAGGGTGCATTTTCTGCAGGGTACATGGTTATGGTGGCAATGAAGATGGTAAGGTGTAATATATGTATGAGGAGATACAGTAGGGTGGCTGTTTGGCTCTTGCTGAGGTACATTGTACGGTTTGGCATGTGTAAATAGACAGGGGGTTTACCTGAGTTCGCAACTCAGGCTAAGAAAGGCATGTGCAAATAGATGCAAGTAGGCAAGGGGTTCACCTAAGAACAGTAATCACATTTGGGCTAAAGGTGGCATGTGCAAGTAGATGCAAGTAGGCAAGTAGTTCACCTAAGAACAGTAATCACATTTAGGCTAAAAATGACATGTGCAAGTAGATGCAAGTAGGCAAGGGGTTCACCTAAGAACAGTAATCACATTTGGGCTAAAGGTGGCATGTGCAAGTAGATGCAAGTAGGCAAGTAGTTCACCTAAGAACAGTAATCACATTTAGGCTAAAAATGACATGTGCAAGTACATGCAAGTAGGCAAGGGGTTCACCTAAGAACAGTAATCACATTTAGGCTAAAAATGGCATGTGCAAGTAGATGCAAGTAGGCAAGGGGTTCACCTAAGAACAGTAATCACATTTAGGCTAAAAATGGCATGTGCAAGTAGATGCAAGTAGGCAAGGGGTTCACCTAAGAACAGTAATCACATTTAGGCTAAAAATGGCATGTGCAAGTAGATGCAAGTAGGCAAGGGGTTCACCTAAATTCGGTAATCACATTTGGGCTAGAAATGGCTACAGACATATAGATAACTCTGCGGTGTGGCGGACATTCAGGCAGATGAGATGAAATTCTCCTGCCAAAGTTGAGGCCGTGTGCATTAAATAACACTTTTTGCAATATTGCAGGATAGGAAGAAATGGGGGGTGAGCCAACGGGTCTACCTCAGTAGAGTGGGGGGAAAGTCTGGCTTCTCTCCCGCACGTTGCACTGCTCCTGCTTTGTTGGGAGGGGCTCCTGTTCATCCGCTGCGTAGGGTGCACATGCTAAGATTGAGGAAGTGGGTGGACTGGGTTGGGGGGCAGTTGCCCTGTAGAACTCAGAGGGAAAGCAGGCAGCCAGTCACTGTGCAGAAGGGGGCATTAGTAGGGGAGGGGAATTGGGAAGGTAGATAAAAGGAGGGACTTGAGGAGCTTCTGGAACTTTAGGAGATCTGGCTCAAACCTGGGGCAGCGCAACGATTCCAGAGGGAGGTTCCTGCGGAGGAGAGAGATCTACCCCACTCTCTGCTTAGAAAGCATCCGATCTGAAGGTCTCTAGCAGGGAGGTATTTAGGGAGAGAGAGTTGGATCTAGAGGGGTCCTATGCCCCAATAAAACCTTGTGGATGTTGTAGAGGGTTTTGAACTTGATTCTAGCAGCAACTGGGAGCCAGTGGTGAGCCAGTGGTGAGGTTTTAACACTGGAGAGATGCAGTCCCTGGGCTTGAGGCAAAGGATAAGTCTTGCAGTCCTTTTCTGGATTAGTTCAAGGTGGCAAAGGGAGGATAAAGGAAGATTGAGGAAAAAGCTGTTGCAGTACTCCAGCCTAGAGAGGACTACAGCTCTGGAGACATTGACTTTCTGGGGGAAGGTGAGGAAAGGGAGAATGCCTCTGAGGAGGTGCAGCTGATGGTGGGCCTTCTTGACAAGGTCTGCAATGTGAGGAGAGAAGGAGAGGAGTCAAAGTTGACACCAAGGTTTTTTGCCCCACAATAGGATGAGGGGAGTGTACCCATAGAGGGTGGCCAGAGGGTAGGAGGGAAGGAGGGAGCTGAGGTCCCAATGAGAAGGGTCGCTGTCTCACTGGCATTAAGGCAGAGTTCTTTGGCAGAACACCATGCCTGAATAGCAGTCAGGTAGTCAGGGATGAGAGAGGAAGAAGAGGAGGCAGTGGAGGGAAGTTTGAAGGAGAGCTGCATGTTCTCTATATAACACTGGACGAGAGGAGATAATGAGGAGATGCCGTGGGCCAGAAGGGCAAGGTAAATGTTGAAGAGCCACAGAGAGAGGATAGAGCCTTGAGGGATGCCGAGAGTGTGATAGGGGAGAGTAAAGGGCCTAATTGAACCTGGCAAGGTCAGTCGGAGAGGAATGAGGTCAACCAGTAATGTGCCAGGACCGTGATGCCAAGGATGTCACAGAGCCAATTAGTCAGGGTTGCATTATTGACCATGTTGAGGACAGAGGAAATATCCAGAAGAATAAGAACAGATGCACAGTTGGAATCGAGATTTGAGAGCAAGACATCATGAGTGTTCAGGAGAGCAGTTTCCATGCCTCTGGCTGCTCTGAAGCCAGACTGGTGGTCGTGGACACAGCCCACAGATTAAGTGTGTTGGATCAATTGGCAGATGCCCAGCTCCACCAGGAGTTTGCCCAGGAAGGGGGTAATGGAGATATGGTGGTAGTTAGCTGGGCAGGAGGGGTTGGCAGATGGCTTTTTGAGGAGAGGATGCACAAAGGAGTGTTTGAGGGGAACTGGGAAGGATATAGTGGCAAATTAGTGATTACAGAAATCATTTTGCCAAGGCAGACACAAGGGGGGCAATGTTGTCCTTGATAGTTCTTTATGAGCAGGGGAGCACCTGCTTGGAGGAGACTTTCATAGGGAGGACTTGTCTGGAGACCTCTTCAGGTGCTATTAATATTAGTAATTATTTGTTCAACATAACACCTGTTGGCTTTTTCAGTATGGCACAAATAATTTTCAGATTACTGTCCAAGAAAACCCAAAAGCACCCATGCCTGAGCTAATGCATTATGCCAAATTGTGAAAATATTATATTTGGCTAGTTGGGTTTTACCAAAGCCCACTCAGGGTTCAGGCAAAGACAATTGTAAATGTTTGGGATAAAATCATATAAAAGGGTCATGAGCGGCTCAGATGTGTTGTAAGTCTTGAATACAGAGACACACGGTTGCTAGATGAATTAAAGGAGAGGAGGACAATTTAAATGTGCTCTATATGAGGGACTGGTAAACAATAAATATGAATTGGTTGAGGGAGAGGCAGACAATGGAAACAGGCTTAAGTCTAGGGAGAAGTTGACAATGATAATAGGATTTAGTTGAGGGAAAGGTCGACAAGTAAAACCAGCTTAAGCTGAGGGACAGATAGAACACTGAAATACTGTAGAATAGGTTATTACTTTGTGTCTAGTGAGTCAGTAGAGAATCTTAGTGACTACCTTTCATGACATACACACACACAAACGGCATAATGTATCAGTATCTAGGTAGTGAGTTAAAATCTCAAAATTGTTTAACAGCAGCCAGGCGATTATATTTGGTGCCTATAAATGAATGTACTGTCTTTTTGTGACGAGCAAAAATACTAGTTGCAGAGAAACAATAATTAAAATAGTTTGGTGTCAGGATATACATAGTGGCTTTAACTGAGTCTGGTAACTTTTCAAGACAAAATACTAGCTGCAAAGAAATACATTTAAGAACTAGTGGGGGGCAGGATATACATTCAGTGACAATAAATGAGTTGTCTTGTCTAACCTATTTTGTAAGATGAATAAAAATACTACTTGTGTACAAAAAGTAACATTGTGTTTAAGCAAGATATACATGAACCGGGTGTAACTGAGTGTGCCAACGTTTGTGACATAAGAGACAACATACTAATTGTACAGATTTGTGTCAAGAAAAGCTGGCAGCTGTGATGAGAAAACGTTAGATCTCTTTACAGGGAGGATATATCTTCAGTAGCTGCAAGTCAGTATGGCATGTTTTAGTGATTGATGGAATGTGTTTTGTGAACATATGTAATGAGGCAAAATACTACTTGTTAAAAAAGTCTTAGAATTGTCTTTTTGCAGAATACTGCCTATAACTGAGAATACCATCTTCATGTGAATATGAGCCAAAATATTGGTTTTTAGATCTGTTTAGAGGCAGGACATACATTATCTGGCTGTATCTGGGTGTGGCAAGCATAAGTTGCAAAGAACAACGTTGGGACCTGTGTGGTGGCATTTTATACATTCAGTGCTTTTAACAGAGTTTACCAACTTGTATGGTGGACCGGACCAAATATCAATTGTTAAAAAAGTCTCAGAATGATTAGTTGGAGGGCTTACATTTAACATCTGTGACATAATGTCCAAAACATATGTCATCATCCAGTGGCTGTTATTCATGGGGAGGAAAGACTGCCAAGGGACATCGTGTGTTACATGCTTAATGGTCATATTTCCTGTCACTCAGCCAAAAAACACCCATCTTGACTGCCAACATGACTGGAATATGTAAATGTGGCACGCGCAGGGGAGAAGCATACAGCTAGAGGATATTTCGCATCTCCCTTTGCAGTGTATGCACTGGAGAAGCTAGAGTTGTGCTTTGCAAATTGAAGGCATCAATGTCTCATTCAGGCGCAGCTGCTTAAGAGATAGTAGAAGATACTCAGGTATTGCAGTCAGAGAAGGGGGAGGAGGATCAGCCACTGAGTCTGGGGCAAAAGGGGGAGAAGTACAGACTGCATGCACTGATGAGTAGGGGAGCATTATGAGCCAGGGGCACCAACACACAACATAGAGGAACATATAATGATGTTTTTTGCCTCCAACAACATGCACATCCGCTGATTCTAAGAATGATTATGGTGATGAGTTAGATAAAAAATGATGACCCACCTGAGTCCAGGCACCAGCATATCAAAGGAGCAGGAGGAGGACACTGCCACTGTGACAGTAGTGGGAGGGAGACACAATGCTATTTCTCCACAAGCATACAGAGCCTTTCAAGCACATCCTGTATGATCTGACATTGAAAACCACCAGCATGTGGAAGTAAGGCCATCACCATCCTCATTACCATCACCTTCACAACACAATTTGCACAGTAGTAAACATGCTAGCACACCTTAAAAAATCTCTTCACTAGAGCACAGATCAGCATCTCAACATCTGAACTCTGTACCAGCACGCTGTGTGCTGACAAGCCTTGCACCAACGTGGGTAACACACATCTTCAGATGGTGTACTCTGCACAGGACTATAAAAAACGCACAAGACCTCAACTGTGGCCCTGCATGCCACTTACCATGCCACCCTCTTTCCATACTGTCACCTCAGAAAATATTGCTGCCCTGCCAACATTTTTCAGTACTCTGAACCCCAGTTTTGCTTATTAATGTGAAACTACTTTGTACTAGGTCAGTGTGATTGAGGGATTTGAGAGTGGATATAAATAGATCAGTCCACATGGCAGAGTGTGTGTGCTCAATGCTAAAGTGGAACATTTTCTGTGGACTTCTTGCTGTATTCTTTTGTCAAAAACCTGTGTCTACATTGATTCATGAGTAAACCCAGTTGTTGCAAGGTTAAACTAAGCTGTACCAGAGTGTTATGGCAAGCTGCTTTTCAAAGTGGTGCAGGTTCTAGATCAGTCTCAGAGCCAGATCGTCCACTTTGCCATGGACACGTGGACCAGTGGACAAAGCTTAGACTACATGGCTATGATCGTACTTTGTGTGGTCTTTCGTTCCCCTGCAGCTGAGAGTGGCCCTGTTCCCTAAATAACATATGGGGCACCATAAACCTGTAGTTTTACACCAGGCCACGTATCTCTATTCGAGGATTTTAAGGCTGAAGTCACATATGGTACACCATGTGTGAGAAGGTTAAGGACGTGGTGGGGCAGTGAGGAAGCCTGCAACACCTACAGCTGGCCACTGCTACTGACAATGGCTCTAATATACTTGCTGTTATATGAATTAGGGACATCATGCATGCTATTTACTGTGCATATGTCCTTCATCTTCTAGCAACGTGTTTCATGTTTCATCAACATTTGCTAGCCTTTGAAAGAAATGTTTGCCATCTCTAAAAAGATGAAGTCACACTTCAGTGATGTCTAAAGTAAAAAATAATGTGCTGCACCAATTGCAGGTGTGCCACAAGTTGCCACAGCACAACCTAAAGTCCCAATGGCAAACCAGATTGGCGGCTGTCCAGACGATTGCCATATTCAAACCAGTTTTGGAGGTGATTGAGCCCTTTTTCCATTAACTTTATCACATGAAGGAAGTTCAAGATGGGGCGTTAGCTACAAGGTAATGATAAAACCAAATAAAGTTTATTGTGGATGGGGGTAAAAGTGGCATGTTTCAGTATCTTGAGGTCATGATTATTTCTAGGATGTCTTCAGCAGGTACAGGTCTGCCATTAGGGAACTGAAAGGAAAGGTAGAGAAGCAATATTAGGTGATTGAGAGGTAGAAATGTTTTCTTTTGCGGTTCAGAATATCAAATGCAAAGACATTCTAGAGTAATTTCCCTAGTTCTTATATAATGAGTTTCACTATCATGTTCAATGGCATGGGATCAAAAATGAATAGTCAAACCATGACAAAGAAAAACATCAAATACAAAAGTGTATAAGGGGAATGGGAGAGAGCCGGAAATCAGAGCATATTGCCTGGATATCAATGCCTCCACTTTCTGCCCTGTTACGAGCTCTTTGATATCTTAAACCTGTGTTAGCCTCCAAATGTTATTATATAGAATGCCCTTATTATATAGAATTATATAGCATGCCCTTACCTGGAACGTTACTGTTAATAATAGCATGTGGTGGTTAAAGCTTCTACTGTATTATGTTTTTTGAGGTGAAAGAAAAATGGGAATGTTAGTTTCACAGCAGAGTGATGGGTGCTCTAAGCGACCTCATTGTCTATGAGCCGGTGATGACAGTTCCCATCACCACTGACGATGTTAATAACAGGCACAAAACATCACTGGCCGTTTTTGAAAACAATTCTGCTTGACATTGGAATGAGAATGAGCAGAGTGCGGTCTGCATTGCTGAAAGTGCACAGACAGAGCAGGCGTAGTTGGTGAAGAATGCAAGTCAACAGTGTGAGTTAATTCATTTATTAAAAAGGTTGTTTAACAAGAACACTATGGTTATCAACAAGTGTTAGATCCCTTTGCATAGAGTATTGATACGTTTCTGCTGTCTTATAAGCAAATTCAACTGGTTAAAAGCATTGAAACATTAACAGTAATAGTTACTAAAAACATTGGGCCTCATTACACGGTAGGCGGTAACCATGGCGCTATTAGCGCCATGGTTGCCGCTGGTATTTTACCGTGTCCGTCTTGGTGGATGGCGGAATTACCACCCTACTCCAAGGTGAGCGGGGGCGGTAATTCCCCATTCACCAAGGCACTTCCCCATTCCCATTTTTGCCCCCATAGGGCATAATGGGAATGGGCAAGGAGCTAATTACGGTACCCACAAATTACGGTACTGTAATTAGCACTGAGGTCCCTTTGCGGCACCCTACTTTAACGGCTGGTAAAACCAGCCGTTAAGGTCGGGTCCCGCAAAGAGAACTCGTAGTAAGGCGGTAAGGGTTTACCGGTACCGGTGCCCTTACCGGTACCGGTAAACCCTTACCGCTTACCGTGTAATGAGGCCCATTGACACCAACAATGTAATGAGAGATCTCCCGTAATCTCAAATAATTTATTACGAAAACATGGTACAGCGACAATATTTAGGGCTTGTGAGATTATATGTTTTAACTGTATATGTTTTAGTATTACAATAACAGTTTACTAATTTCATAGCACATTGAATCAATAGTGTGTGCATATGGAAATGGCTACAGTTAAGCTCTTGTTATTAGAATCTTGCCAGAGTGTGTTTTCTCTTTTAGAACATATTATTTTAGAGGTTGACAGGAACGTATGGTCTTAAAATGAGAAAAGGCTTTTCCTTTGCCAAAATATCTCACTTATTCCAAAGCAACTGCTCATCGAAGAAAACTTTTAACAAAAATGTTTATTTAAAAAAAATATGTTTCCTTTCTTGGTATCCGAGATCATACTGTAGATCAACCCTTGCAGTCCTAGAGCCGGACTTAGGAAAATCCCTCAGTGTACATTTAATGGAAATTGCAAAAATCTGTTATAATGCCACGAATGTAGTACTGGGTGTGAGGATACCTTTACCCAAATAATAACTTTATAAATACCCTTTGAATTGGAATAGGGCATAATGGGAATGGGGAAGGAGCTAATTACGGTACCCGCAAATTGCGGTACCGTAATTAGCACCGAGGTCCCTTTGCGGCACCCTACTTTAACGGCTGGTAAAACCAGGCGTTAAGGTCGGGTCCCGCAAAGGGAACTCGTAGTAAGGCGGTAAGGGTTTACTGGTACCGGTGCCCTTACCAGTACCGGTAAACCCTTACCGCCTACCGTGTAATGAGGCCCATTGACACCAACAATGTAGTGAGAGATCTCCCTTAATCTCAAAAAATGTATTACGAAAACATGGTACAGCGACAATATTTAGGGCTTGTGAGATGATATGTTTTAACTTTATATGTTTTAGTATTACAATAACAGTTTACTAATTTCATAGAACATTGAATCAATAATGTGTGCATATGGAAATGGCTACAGTTCAGCTCTACCAGAGTGTGTTTTCTCTTTTAGAACATATTATTTTAGAAGTTGACAGGAACATATGGTCTTAAAATGAGAAAAGTCTTTTCCTTTGCCAAAATATCTCACTTAATCCAAAGCAACTGCTCATCGAAGAAAACTTTTAACAAAAATGTTTATTAAAAAAAAATATGTTTCCTTTCTTGGTATCCGAGATCATACTGCAGATCAACCCTTGCAGTCCTAGAGCCGGACTTAGGAAAATCCCTCAGTGTACATTTAATGGAAATTGCAAAAATCTGTTATAATGCCACGAATGTAGTACTGGGTGTGATGATACCTTTACCCAAATAATAACTTTATAAATACCCTTTAAATTGGTATTTTTTGACAAAACTCACAGAAGCTGAGACTCCAACATTCAAGTGATCTGGTACGGGGTGAGATGGGGCTAAGGCTGAAGCAGGATGAGATGGAATATGTATGAAACAGGTGAAGGTACTGAAACAAAACTGTGTTGCCTTTTTTAGTAGCAAATAATACTTCTTTCTATGGGCACATTTGAATGAACTTTAAAACAATATTATCCTGTTCATTAATTGAATGAAGGATTCAGTGGTTCAGTGTTACTTACAATTGAACCAAGGGAAGCAAGCATTTGAAGACTGATGCAATTGTTTTCCAATGGAAAAGGAATGTGTAAAAGAGCAATGGCTAAATTCAATAATATATAATTTTAAGAAATTATGTGCAGTTACATAGTAGTGCTCTTTTGATTTAATTATTATGAATACCACGTATATATTTATTCAGACAAGTGTTTATATTTTGCTAAATTTTATCAAAAACATAACCAGGATGCGTTTGTGAAAGTATGAGAAATAGGTCTAACGTGGACTTGTGGCTGTGTCCAGTTATTTCTGAGGAAGGTTCCCTTCCCTCCCCGCCAGAGAGAAGTTATGCTGCCATGGTGACAGGCAGTGGTGTTGTGCCGATAACAGTTAAATGAGTCCAGCTTCAGAGCTTGGAGGAGCTGGAAAGGGATGCTGGGTCTGGGGTGAATGGGTAGGGATGCATCCTTTGAAAGTGAATTCATATGAACAGGGCATGGAGTTCTGTGATGCCAAGAGGCATGGTGACGATTTAGACCACTACTGCCCTCACCAAAAGAGCATTCATCGTATTTGAAATGCAGGCTCTGCACTCTAGGGGCCAATCAATAGAAAAGATTCAAACACAAGAGTGGTGTCCTGATCACATTCATGGGCATCTGGGTTTCCAGAGAGATAACAGGCAGATGTGCTAGGGTGGGGGGAGCAGATGTGATTCCAGTAAATGTATCTACAAGCACTGGGGCTCTCCTTGCATGCCACAGAGTCTTGTATAATGAGGAGGCCCCTTGTATTATCGAAGCAGAGTTGACCTCGCTATTCACACTTTGAGCAGGCTCTGACAGAGTGGTGCACATCACATAATGGTCAAGCATATTTAGTCATCAAAAGAAATGTATTATGGTGACAATGTACCTGGTAGTCAATCAACTCCTAAGTTTCACAGTGACGAAGTAGCAGGTCATGTGTTTAGGGAAATGTGTTTTAGATAACGGGTGGCCAATAGGGTAATGGAACATAGGGAATAGTCAGATTTGTATATAGATGTTAGCCAATGGGGAGTGCGGGATCATGTTGTAATCTTGATTATGCATTTTTTTGTTAATTAGCGATTTTCAGCTATAAATGATGTAACTTCTTTTGGTGGGGGGAGCTCTGAGTCAGTTCTGTTCCATGGGACCGTCTGATACTTTTTGCATGTAATAAAACGCTGTTTTCAATGCAAACGGTACATTGATTATTTGGCGTATTTGTAATTCTTTCTTTATCGTTCAGGTTTTGGGCATTCACCTACAAAGCACTAAAAACCTACCACAAACATTAGAGGGGATGAACATTTGCTGAGAGTCCAGGAGAAAGCGATAGTAAGAAAGACCATCACTCAAATGACCATGTCCTTCTCAGAGTGCTTGGCACCAGAAATACTCTATGAAAAATCTTTTGCAAAGGATTGCAAACCACAACGCACATTATCAATTGACACAAGCCTGCATCAACCATTGAATACCTCAATCCTTCTAAAAAGCTGTAAACAGCAAACACTTTGGAATTTTCCATATATCTTCAAGTAAACCACTACGTCTGTCCATAAGGAAATCAAAATTATTATCACAAGTGTCAGAAGTGAAAAGTTGTATGTGAATAGTTTGTTGTTAATTGTTATTTATCATTGCATAATGATCTGCACAGTTTCTGCACAGCAGTAACATGTTGATACATAGGGGAACTCATTTGTAAATGATATCCCAGTATAACATATTTGAAACCTGCATTCTGTGCATATAGTATTGTGAAAGTTGTACGGACAGGTTTAATGAATGTTGTTGTAATTGGTAATATTTTGTTTATTTACAATGGCATGATTATGGCCGAGTAGCCATCGGGGCACCCATCCAAGAATATTTTTTTCATGCACAGCGCTGGAGGCTTGACTGAAATGAAGTTGCTCATCCATTATGATTAAATGTGTATCCAATAACATAAACTTCCCTTCAAAATTAAGCCTCAGATATTTAATTTTGTTTGTAGTGAAATCGGTATATAGAAAACAACAGTGTAAATGCATAGCACAATATTCTTTGTAATATTGAAAAAGTAAGTTATGTGTTCTAGTTGGAGAGAAAAGATTATGCCATATATGCTAGGTTAAGACTCTTCACACCCTCCGCCCTCTTCAACTAATCTAGAATAGTACTGGAAGACCTATTGTTGGCCTCAAGCCCGGGGACCGCATCTCTCCAGCCCTAAAATCTCTCCACTGTCTCCCAGTGGCTGCATGGATCAAATTCAAGACTTTCTGCATCATCCACAAGCCCTTCTGGGGCCTGGGAATGCTCTACATCCAAATTTCTCACCCTAAATACAGCCCTGCAAGAGTACTTTGGTATTCAAGCTCTATCTCTCTGCAGGTTAGATGCTTCTCCAAGCAGAGAGTGGTGGGTAGATCTCTATTTTCGGCAGGAGCCTCCCTCCAGAACGGCATCCCTGCAACGTCTCAGACTTGAGCCGGATCTCCTTAATTTTCCGGAAGCTTTTCAAGACCTTCCTTTTCCTCTCCTCCTTCCCTCTCCCCCTTCCCTGCTAAAGCCTCTCCTGCTGCTGCGACTGGCTGCCTTGTCCCTTCTGAGTCATACATGGGCCAGGCCCTCCCTCGACCAGTCTGCCTCAGCACCCCCCCCCTACCAGCATTTGCCTAGTGGCACCCTTCCCTGACTAGACTACTGAATCTTGCCCACCCCCCGCCTCACACTAGTGGACTTCTATCTCTCCCCCCAGTGCACTTGCCCTCCAGGCTCCCCCTAGCACTTACCCAGCCCTTGGGACGTACTCCCCTGTATCCTCCCCGCTCCCTCCCATCACCTTCCCTTCACCCTGGCCTTCCCCCCTGCACTTCCCGTTTGCTGCATTTGTATAATCCGAATGTCACAAGGCCGAGCAGGACCATTTATTGCTGTTTTATCCTCCTGTGTCCCCCTCTTCCTTCTTAGTCTTGTTGCGCCTGGAAACACTTTATGCCGTATAGGTGCCATACAAATGTTCAATAAATACAATAAAATAAATAAAATGGTGTTCCAGTCACTATCCAGAAAAGGGACACTCTTCCTTGCATTAACACCTATTTAGTCGATTGCGTTCCAAACTTATCTTACATTTAAATAGCTGTTTTATAAATCACTTCTGTAACAAGTGCAGTCCTAAATTACTTAAATTCAATGAAAATGTGTCTTGGGTTACACATCTAGCAAAGGCTTATGCTGCTTTAGGGAAATAAAGTGCTGCACAAAGGAGTTATTTCAGAAGGCACTGGAGAGGGGCAATCAGCCCGCCCCTCAAAATATATTGTAGGCAAGCTATCCCAACCTCTTTATATGGGGCAGACCTTTGGGAATCTGGACATTGCAGAAAACAAACATCTAAAAAGCCTGGTCCAGGTTCACGTTCACCTAATGCACGTCTTCACCTGGAAGTCGATATTTGTCCAGTCGGGAGTAAAGACGCTCTGCTCCCAGTTTTAAACTGGATGCGCGTGTTGTGTACAGAAGGGCTGGGCAAGTACCTGGAGACTCTAAAACATCTTTTGAGTTCACCTGGGGAGAAATGTATACCTTGGGATGCCCATTTTTAAAGAATGCTATTTGGAATAAATGGATCTTTGGGAGAACCCTTATAGCATTGTGAGGACAGCATCTAACAGATTAAAGAGTAAATTCATTGATATCACCCAGAGGAAAATGATAGAAGCACTAAGTATGTTACAATTGGACCCGGGTTACCAGGCTTGTAAACTGAATTTTGGAACTGAGGAGTACCTAGGTAGCATTAGCCCACCATACCGGTCGGGGATAAAGCCGCTCTGCTCACAGTTTTATAGTGGGTGAACGTGTGGTGTACAGAAGGTCCGGGCAAGTACCGGGATGCAACAATTTTGAGTTTACCTGAGGGGAAATGTATACCTTGGGCTGCCTGTGTGAAAGGAATGCTTTTTGAAATGGATCTTTGGGAGAACACTTATAGCATTGTGAGGAGAGCATCTAATAGATTGAAAACTAAATACATTGATGTCACCAGGAGGAAAATGATAGAAGCAGCAAATATGTTAGAATTGGGCCAGGTTACCTGGTATGTAAACTGAATTTTGGACCCGAGGAGTACCCAGATAGCATGAGCCCACCGTACACAAGAACCATGTGTATTCGTTTTAAAATGGGTATCTGCATGTCACAAGTGTTACAAAGTCCTGAACCCTGGGGGAATCAAGTGTGTACCCTTTATGCGGGCGGCACTTGTGAGGAGACTCTTGTACACTTTTTATTGTTATGCGAAGTGCTGAATACACTAAGAGTACGGTATCTGAGATCACTTCTGAGGGAAGCAGGTACCCGTACCTTGCAGGCTGCTTTTGAACTTTGTAAAAACACCACCAACTAGGCAAGAGTAATGTGTGTTGCCGAATATGTCCATAAGACTTGGTTAACCCAAAGAAAATTGCGTATCAGACCCAACCAATGGTATGTTGCAACTTTGTTTAGACGCTTGATGATATACAAACTACAGCATTAAGCGCTGCAAGTATACTCTCCCTATGTTTCTTTTTACATTGCTCCGTTTTAAAACTTGGATCTGTTTTGGGACTATGGCCCTCATTACGATACTGGCGCTAAACCATGGCGCTATTAGCACCATGGTTGGTGCCGGTGTTGTAACGAGTCCGCCAATGTTCAATGGGGAATTACCACCCCATTCCAAGGTTGGCGGGGCGGTAATTCCCCATTAAACATTGGCCCTTCCCCATTCCCATTTTTGCCCCATAGGGCTCAATGGTACTGGGGAAGGCGCTAAGTACGGTACCGCAAATTGCGGTACCGTACTTAGCACAAAGGTCCCTTTGCGGGTCCCTACTTTAACGGCTGGTCTAGACCAGCCTTTCAGGTCGGGTCCCGCAAAGGGACCTCGTAGTAAGGTGCTAAGTGTTTAACGGCGCCGCAGCCTTTTACGGCGCCGTTGAACACTTAGCGCCAGGGTCCTAATGAGGGCCTATGTGTATTAGAACAATTGACAGCATACTACAGACATACCCTCTTGTATGCTAATAGAATTAGGAATTTAATTAGGGCTGCAAGTATACTCTCCCTACATACCCTGTTTTAAATTTTGATTTGAGTTAGCATTTTATTGCATGTAAGGTTATGTTCATTAGTCCTGGTCAAGCTGTAGGAAACCGTGTGTCAGGGTAATAGATTGTATAATGTTTTATTTCTTTTAGGTTTACGGAAGAATAAAGAATGGTACTAGAGCTGCGAGTTCACTCTCTCTAACATTTCACTCAGCGTATACCACGGTCGCATATCATTTAATAATTACATTGCAGTTTGTATTTCTGCGCTCATGTCTACTTGTAAATTGTATGTTTGTATGATGAACTTTGATGGCTTTCTTATCTCTGAATAAAGTTCGTTTGATTGACTGAAAAAGAAATCACTTCTTTAGCCCTTACTATTATCTGTATTTATATACTGCACGCATCTGATAGTCTTGGCGCTATAATCTCAGTTTTCCAAAACATGACTGGAGTTTATGGCTTATCCTCAGAACATAGTATAAATCATCTTTAGTAGGAAGTACAATTTTGCTAAGAAGAAAAATGGGATAAAAAAAAAACAAAAGTATAAGTGTACATCAAATGTTAAAACAAGTACAAGAACATCATTAAACCAACAATTTAACGTAACAAATAACCAAGTACAAACAAAACCAAAAAATGCAAAGGGGAGAAAATAAATAGGAGGTGCAGGGAAATTAAACAATAGCTTTCATTATCATCACATTTCATACATTTAGCATTTCAATTGTATTTAATAGTACCTATTCAGATTACTTTTAACCCTGTTTCCATTCTTTTCTCAAATGAAGAGATGTTATTCTTGCCAATCCCATGTTGATGATTCAATCAATATATACATCCTTATATATGTAAGAAAATGGAGCACAGTAAGCTATATGTCTGGAAAATCCTATTGGTAAGAATATGTATTTTTCAAGCTGACTCAAGTTTAACATCTTAAGTAACTACACAGAAGCGCTCATTACATATGGAGAACCTGCAGATTTGATTTCCAGAGGAATGGGTCATGCAAACTAAGTGTGAAACATGAGAAGTGCATTCTTCTAAAGCAAAGCTTAAGTAAAGGTAATGCAATTCGGTCATCAGGACAGCGGTCCATTAATTTCCCTGGCAGATAGTTGTGTGTGGTTTTGTAATCGAAAGACAACAAAGGATATTGGAGAGAAGCCTTTATTAGGCTAACTCTATGTATGTGTCTGCTAGCATTAGAGGCCACATGGGCCTCTCACTAGTCAATATAAATGAATCATCTCTGCAAGATCCTGTGTTGTTTTCTACTATTTTCGAAAAGAAACTACATGGTTTATTTTGCAAACACAGTATTCCTAACACTGCTCAATTTCTATGGTATGTAACATTTTCTGTTGCGTTTTCTAATTCTTCTGCTGCATTGTCATCAGATACCTGTGTGTTGGTTGGTAGAGGAGTGCTTTGCTGAGTTAGAATGCTATGAAGAAGTCAGCATATGACTACTGTGCAGCGCACCTTTTCTTAATTTTTATATCTCAGGTTAGTCTAAACTTGATCACTGTTAGTCTATGCTACTTAAACTAAATATCAATCCAGTCAGCAGCCTTAGTATTTTGTTATTGTATCAACCACCTATAGTGACCCCAACTTTCAACCATCATTAGCCTTATCTCTAAATCACACTTGCCTCTGTTGATTTTGGGAGATTTCAACCTATGGGCTAATGATCTTTTGGACCACGATGCAGCATCATTACTAAGTACATTAAAAACTATTGGCTTTAAACAACATGTTAAAATAGCTACCATTCTGGTGGCAAAACACCCTTGATTGGATTATGTCCAGAAACCAGGAGATACTATCAACCACTGCACTACACTGCATATGGTCAGATCACCGCCATCTTGTTTTTGAGCTCCCTCTCTCCTCCTGTGCTATGAAATTATCTCAACCAACTAATGAATTTACTTTTACAAGGAACTCACACAAGGTCACTTCTGAAGCTTTCACCTCTGCAATCCTGCCCTTACTACCATCTCTTGACAGAGATATTCCTTTTGCTGATCTTATCTCTTGTTTTAGGAACGCTCTTGCTGACACACAGGCCGATTCATGGAATTCCTCACAAAAGTGTCGCACGCGGCTGGCGCACAGCGTGACTGTGCGAATGTCTGCGCCAGCCGCGTGCGATAAAATCAATTTCCGCGCACAGCGTATTCATGGATTCTCGCCTCCAAAAGCAGACGTGGCGCAGAGTGGCGCAGCGACCCTGCAGCAGCACCAGTTACGCCCCCAAGAACGCCCTCACGCAAGGAAAAGCCATCAAGATCGTAAAACCATTGCAATGGGCTGTGCCAACCCTGTACCAGTTTACCGGACTGGCAAACAGCAAACGCAAAGCGGGGAACGCGTATTACGGGTTTTGGGAACACACGTGCGCGAGAAGTTTCACACGCGATCTGGCCTGGGGGAGCGTGTGCGTGTATTTCAGGGGTGTGCGAGAAGTTTCACACGCGATTGGGCTGCGTGCGGGTATTTCAGGGGTGCGCCCGAAGTTTTACACGCGATCTGGCCTGGGAGAGCGTGTGCGTGTATTTCAGGGGTGCGCGTGAAGTTCCACACGCGATTGGCCTAGGCGCGTGTATTTCAGTGGTGCGCGAGAAGTTCCACACGCGATTGGCCTGGGCGCGTGTATTTCAGGGGTGCGCGAGAAGTTCCACATGCGATTGGCCTGGGCGCGTGTATTTCAGAGGTGCGCGAGAAGTTCCACACGCGATTGCCCTGGGCGCGTGTATTTCAGGGGGGTGCGAGAAGTTCCACACGCGATTGTCCTTGGGGCTTGTATTTCAGGGGTGCGCGAGAAGTTCCACACGCGATTGACCTGGGCGCATGTATTTCAGGGGTGCGCGAGAAGTTCCACACGCGATTGGCCTGGGCACGTGTATTTCAGAGGTGCGCGAGAAGTTCCACACTTGATTGCCCTGGGCACGTGTATTTCAGGGGTGCGCGAGAAGTTCCACACGCGATTGGCCTGGGCGCGTGTATTTCAGAGGTGCGTGAGAGGTTCCACACGCGATTGCCCTGGGCGCGTGTATTTCAGGGGTGCGCGAGAAGTTCCACACGCGATTGGCCTGGGCGCATGTATTTCAGGGGTGCGCGAGAAGTTCCACACGCGATTGGCCTGGGCGTGTGTATTTCAGAGGTGCACGAGAAGTACCACACGCGATTGGCCTGGGCGCGTGGTTTTCAGAGGTGCGCGAGAAGTTCCACACGCGATCCGGCTTGGGGGAGCGTGTGCGTGTATTTCAGAGGTGCGCGAGAAGTTCAACACGCGATTGCCCTGGGCGCGTGTATTTCAGGGGTGCGCGAGAAGTTCCACATGCGATTGGCCTGGGCGCTTGTATTTCCCAGGTGCGCGAGAAGTTCCACATGCGATTGGCCTGGGGGAACGTGTGCGTGTATTTCAGAGGTGCGCGGGAAGTTTCACACACGATTCGGCTGCGTGCGGGTATTTCAGGGGTGCGCGGGAAGTTTCACACGCGATTGGGCTGCGTGCGGGTATTTCAGGGGTGCGCGGGAAGTTCCACACGCGATTGGCCTGGGCGCATGTATTTCAGGGGTGCCGGGGAGTCCTACATGTGATTTGGCAGTGTGGGTCCTCCCAGGTGTTCCCTGTACACCCTCCACGGCCCCTGCAGGCAGCCCACACCACAGGGGACTACCCTGCATCCCTGGTCATGTCTCGCAGGCAGCCCACCCAACATGGGCATGCCCCCAGCAAAGGCACATGTCTCCTTTCACTAATGATCACCAACTCATGTCCCCTTGCACCCCCACCCCCAGAATTGCGGGGCACCTGCCAGCAGGCCCCCACTCATGTCCCACTCATGTCCCCTTGCACCCCCACCCCCAGCATTGCGGGGCACCTGCCAGCAGGCCCCCACTCATGTCCCACTCATGTCCCCACCACCCCCACCCCCAGCACTGTGGGGCACCCTCCACCAGGCCCCCACCCATGTCTCCCACCACCCCCACCCCCCAGCAGTGCAGGGGCATCCTCCACCAGGCCCCCACCCATGTCTCCCACCACCCCCACCCCCCAGCAGTGCAGGGGCACCCTCCACCAGGCCCCCACCCATGTCTCCCACCACCCCCACCTCCCAGCAGTGCAGGGGCACCCTCCACCAGGCCCCCACCCATGTCTCCCACAACCCCCACCCTCCAGCAGTGCAGGGGCACCCTCCACCAGGCCCCCACCCATGTCAAACAACCACCCCCACACCCCAGCACTGTGGGGCACCTGCCAACAGGCCCCAACTCATGTTCCCCAGCCAACATGTCATCACAATCTAGATCCCTGGTCCCTATGGTCAGCCTCCAAATGCAAAACACCCACCCGAGTATTGCATCCACCCACTCAGAAATGGCAATTACATGACAGAACACCAATTGCAAGTTTCGAAACAAACACATGTCCCTCACATACACCCAATGGGTGTCAGTGAATCTCAAAACCCATATCATGATATGCATGAAACCAATGAGATGATACTACACATTGAAGTTCAATAAAAAAAGATGTATTAAAGGAAACATAAATAGATTCAAAAATAAATAAACTGAAATGGGAATGTACAAAAATGAAAAGAAGCATGTCCGTGAAAAAAAGCAAAACCAAAAATCATAATCCAAAGTAATGGTGTCCAAAGTCACTGTCCACAAAAGTAAATCCAATGGGAAATAATAATTGAAAGCCATTGCTCCATGGGTAAATTGTGAAAGAAAAATTAAATTAAACTGTGTACAGATGAACAAGCCAGGGTCCATTATCCCAACAAAAGAAATGAAACCTATCTAACAACACTAACTAATAAAATAAACTATATACAAAAATGTGGCCAATGTCCAAAAAGGTCCAAAATAAATTTTAAAAAAAAGGAAACCTAACACTACCTACATAACTATGTACAAGGGCAGCGGGTTAGTCTGACGGCTCACTTTTGGATGTCCCGGGCCAGGGCATCATCGAACTCCTGCTCAATGTCCCGGAGGCGGTCCTCCTCCATGGCCCCGAGGGTCCGCAGGGCCGTCGACGTGTCCACCTCCAACCCCCTGCGGATTGCCTCGAGGCACTCGGCCCGCCTCAGGGCCCTCCGCATGGAGTTCTCCGCCCTGACCATTGTGAGCCGTTCCTCCTCTGCCCGCTGCCGCTCCGCACCTATCTGCTGGCCCAACCGCTCCCACACGGAAGCCACTCCCATTCCAGGGTTCTCCTGCCCTCCGGCCGATGCCTGCACCCCTGATGTAGATGGCCCCGAGCCATGATGCCTCCCACGTCGAGCCTGCCGCTGCCTCCGACGCAACTGCCTGTGCCAGCACGACAGCATCCAGGCTGATGGAAACCACCGATGCCGTCGTGCCCGTGCCCTGCCCGATGATGCCGTCACATCCTCCATCTGCTGGGGTCCAGTTGCTGGGTTGTCCACCCCTGCTGGACCTCCGACTGCCGACTGTGGCAGGGATCGATCCCCACCGAGGTGGCTGCATTGGTCGGGGCCGTTCCACAGTGGGCCCTGGTGGCATCTGGGCCGGAAGACGGCATGGAGTATGACTGGGCCATAGCCTCCACAGAGGAGGAGAGGGACGCCAGAGTGCCTGACACATGTACGAGACCCCTGACCATGACCGCTCCCAACTGGGCCATGTTGGCACGGTGCTCTTCGTGATGACGTGCGTGCTCCCCCCGGGAAGCACGCACCTCATCACGAATGACAGCCGTGCGCAACGCGACGCCAATCAGGACCTTCTCCATACGGCCAGGGGTCCCCTCGTCCGCAGCGGAGGGGAGTCAGATGACATGGACATCCCCCTAACTGCGGACGGGCCTGGGATGGGGCATCCCTGCTGTTGCATGGTGGTGCAGTCACAATGTCAGGGACAGTGACATGCACAGGCACCTCCACGGCGACCTGTGCTGTCTCCTGCCCCTGCCCCTGGACTGCACCACTTGCACCAGCAGGGATGCCCCCACCAGGCTCATGTGCGGCTCAGTAGCGGCCTCCTCCTCCTCTGTGGAAACCACCAACCTGGATGGCTCCACACTGTCTTCCGCCGTTGCAAGCCCCTGTGGGGGCTCACCCACCCCTTCCGCTGCAGCCGTGGGGGCATCCCCGCCGCTTAGCTCCACAGCGCCGTCTCCGCCCTCTTCTTCACTTTGCGCTGTGTAGAGGGAGACATAGAACACAAGCATCAGGGTACTGTACAATGGTCCCCTGGACAGGAAGCAATAGCAGATGAGTGGCACGGTCAAAGATCACTTCCATCATGTCCCTCCACAACACATGGGTCAGTGCAGGCAAAACACATGCAGTAACAGGCATGGCGCATGCTATGGACATAAGCAAACATGTCCAAGTGACTCTTGAAGCATACAATGTTGTTTTTGGACTCACATGCATCATGGGTCATGCCTATCACGTGCACACACTTCAACGTACTTTCATCCATCTGGACTCGTACACCCCAAACACAGTGGATGCAAGGATAACTAGGCTGCATCAGTGAATCTGAACATTGTCACAGACGTGTGTCATGCATCCATGGCATCCACAAGTCACAGACACGCAGGTCAGAAACACAGACATGGACACCATACATGTACATGGCATCAGCACCCATCCCTCACCCACACCCATGTCCAGGAACAGAGACTGGCATGCTCTCATGTGTCCATTCCGCATGGGGCTCCCCATGTTATATTTCAACACATACACCAACCGTGTGCTTCACACATTACTGGTCTCACATTCATGACCATGATGTCCCTGCACACACACACGCGTACATGGCCTATGTCACACATACAGGCAAGTATCAGACAACCAGCACGCTGCAACATGCCCTGTCTCACACAGCAATGCTTGGCCACTTACCGCTCGACTCCAGACGGGTCTGCCTCTCAAGGATCTGGGCATGGAGCGCTGGGCGTACGCGTTCCAGGACCCTCAGCTGGATGGTATTCATGCTGCCCCGGCCCCCCTCCACGAGGCGCCGGGCCTTTATGAGGGTCCTGGACCTGAAGTCCTCCCAGCGCTTCTTCACTTGCTTGATGTTGCGGGTTGCCACACCCTCCGCGTTGATGGCAACCACAAAGTCGTCCCAGATCCTGTCCCGTCCTTCCTTGTCGGCGCGTGGTGATCCGAAGAGGGCATCATAATGCCCCAGGACAAGCTCCACCAGGACACCAACTTCCTTCTGACTGAAGCTGGTTGCCCTCTGCCCGAGGCAGGCGTGGGTGGGCAACTGGGTCCTGGGGCTGGGCTGTGGAGCGATGGTATCCCAGTCGGGAGTGTTCTGTTCCAGCAGTGGTGGACACAGCAACTGGACCCCGGCAGATGGCTGATGTGCAGGCACCAAATGGCAGGGCACGGTGGCAGCAGGCAGGCAGCAGCAGATGGCTGGTGGGAGGCTGCTCGGGGTTCTGGGGGGCAATAATTCAGCCTTTTGGGCAGGAGCGTGGTCTTCCGTGTGCTTACGCGTGGCCAGCTTGATACGGAGTGATTTGGCACGTGAAAATTCTGCACGTCAGCGTGTGAATCGAGGAAAGGCCCTTAGCGCGTAAGCGCGTCAGCACGCATACGCGATTCCATTGGACCAAAGGCCGTTAGCGCATATGCGTGTCTGTGACGTATTGCGCACCGGCGTTGCTTTTCGTGGGGTGTGGTGCGTGTGTCTTGCAGGCATTGGGGTTCACACGCTATTACTTCACAGCAGGTGGATGTTGGCTACGCGTTCTTCTACACGCAAGGCAGACGGTGAGTGGTACCCTGCTCCCCCAGGCCCGATCGCGTGTAAAAACACCCGCAAGCCCCTGAAATACACATACCCCGCTCCCCCAGGCCCGATCGCGTGTAAAAACACCTGCGAGCCCCTGAAATACACGTACCCCGCTCCCGCAGGCCCGATCGCGTGTGAAAACACCCGCAAGCCCCTGAAATACACGTACCCCGCTCCCCCAGGCCCGATCGCGTGTAGAAACACCCGCGAGCCCCTGAAATACACGTACCCCGCTCCCCCAGGCCCGATCGCATGTGAAAACACCCGCGAGCCCCTGAAATACACGCGCCCAGGCCAATCACGTGTGAGAAACTTCTCGTGCACCCCTGAAATACACGCGCCCAGGCCAATCGCGTGTGGAACTACTCGCGCACCTCTGAAATACTCGCGCCCAGGCCAATCGCGTGTGGAACTTCTCGCGCACCTCTGAAATACACACGCCCAGGCCAATCGCGTGTGGAACTTCTCGCGCACCTCTGAAATACACGCGCACGCTCCCCCAGGCCCGATCGCGTGTGGAACTTCTCGCGCACCCCTGAAATACACGCGCCCAGGCCAATCGCGTGTGAAACTTCTCGCGCACCTCTGGAATACACGCACATGCTCCCCCAGGCCCGATTGCGTGTGAAACTTCTCGCGCACCTCTGAAATACACGCACACGCTCCCCAAGGCCCGATCGCGTGTGAAACTTCTCGCGCACCTCTCTAATACACGCACACGCTCCCCCAGGCCCGATCGCGTGTGGGCCTTCTCGCGCATGTAGGACTTTGGCGCACTTTTTTTTCCTGCGCAGCGATGCTACCGCCTGCTTTCGTGTGGCGGACATGTATGGGCCTGTGCGCGTCTTTGGCCGTGCGCTGTTTTTCCCTATTCGATTCCATGAATACGTGTTGTAGGCAAGCATGTGGGCGTTCTGCGCACTTGCCTCCTGTACTTCCCCCGTGACGCCCACATTTTCACGAGTTGTTCCCCATTCTGCGTGTGACGCCCCGTGTTACGCCTACTTTTGTTATGTGCGCCGCGCTATGTGCGAATTCGCTGTTGCCTTATCGCACGGCGTTCGATGGCCAGCGCACATCACACATTCCATGAATTGATGTGCGATGTTTTCTGTGCGATAATCGCACTTGCACTGCGATTTTCGCTATTTCACTGCAAATCGCACGTTTTCGTACGCGTGCGCCGTTTTTTCAGCTCACATTAATTCCATGAATCGGCCTGCAAGTACAAAAAAATGGACTCCACATAATTTATGGATCTCAACTATCTGCCAGGACCGCAAATTGTAAAGCCAAATGTTTCTGGTGCAAATAACCAACCGATGCATCACTCGTGGCCTATAAAGCCACCGTGAAGGCCTTCAAGAACATTGTGTTCAAGGCCAAGGAATTTCAATGTAACACCAGAACGGAGGTAGAAAAATATAAACCCAGGGTGCTGTTTGTTGTTCTTCAAGAACTAAAAGGCGCTCCTATGGAACCATCTCCTGTAGTTGATAACAAGTGGTGTCAGATGATTCACGACAGCTTTGTTCAGAAAATTAATCTGCACCAACAATGCATAGCGAATCAACTCCACTCTCCATACCACTGAAAATGTGATTCAATTTACTTGTAACACAACCAGTTTTGAGTCCCCCCTCTTCGCTTTTAACGAATTGTCAGAAAGAGAGGCATCTGATATAGTGCTCATGCTGAAACCAATGTCATGCAAAGGGGACAGTTTTCCTGCCACCTTGTTTCAAGCATTTCTGAGCTCTCTCGTGCCCTGGGTGACCACCTTTATCAACTGCTCCTTCTCTGAAGCCTCTGTACCAGACAACATCAAAGAGGCATTGATTACACTTTTATTAAACAATGAGAATTTAGAGCCTAGTGATCCTGGAAACTTCAGGCCAATTACAAATGTCCCCTTTTTTATTGAAAATACTTGACAAGGTGGCATATACTCAATATATAAATTGTGTAGAACAAAATAATCTCCTTCATCCAGGACAATCTGGGTTCCATGTGAATCGCGGGACCAAAACTGCACTTTTGGATGTTAAATCCAACATACCATGCGTATTTGACAGGAGTGGCCTGGCACTGTTACTTCTCTTAGATCTGTCAGCCGCTTTTGACTTGGTCGATCATGCTCTCTTGACAGACAGAATAGTCAAGGTTGGTGGCTGTAAAACCTCTGCAGCCTCCTGGTTCAGATAATTCCTTTGACTGAGAACTGCATATGTGACCAAGGATAGTGGGCAAATCACAAATGGCCTCCATTTTGTGTGGCGTGCCCCTGGGATCCTGCCTGTCACCTCTTTTGTTTAAGATGTATATCAGGCTGCCATGCAACCTACTACTTTCTCTAGGGGTACGGTTTGCCAATTATGCAGACGATACCCAGATTGTGTTTGAATCATCATGCACCTAGACAGGGTTAATGATGTCTTCAAGGCAATGTGGATAGGGATGGCCATGAACTCTCTGGCTTTAAACAACAAGAAAACTGAGCTGCTCATGTTAGGTACCCCACATAAGTTGAATCAACTGGATGCATCATATAACCGCTTTTTTATTGCCGGTAACAACATTAAGATCTCTGACTCTGTCAACACATTGGGGTCGTTTTTGACTCTCACCTGTCTTTAAAAACATATTTCTTCCACCTTAAAAACTCCTGCTCTTATTTTGTTCACTTGTTAATGCAGATTTGTCCTTATCTATCAGAGTCTAACAGAGCTATGATCGCAGCAGCCATCATTGACTCAAAATTGGAATACTGCAGTAGCCTATTGGTTGGAACTTCCCAGGCAAACCAGAAAAGCTTATAAGTGATTCAAAATGGAGCAGTATGTGCTGTCTGTGGTATCAGTCATCAGTGCCATGTGTCTGAGGCGTGCAGAAAATTGCACTGGCTCTCGGTCAGCCAAAGAGTCCAGTTTAAAGGCACCACTCTGGTGTTCACATATTTGACAGAAGCCCCTATATACCTCTGTTCACAAGTCTTGAGGATTCCCTTCAGGTGGGAAATGCACTCCAACAAAAGTATCTTACTACATCAACTTCGATTTCTCCTAAAAAATCTCAAAGGATCCGCGTCTACCACTCAATTCAAGAAACGTCTAAAAACGTATCTTTTTGACACATGTATAGGCTAAATGACCTTTTTTTTCCAGTCTCTTCTTTCCCTCATTTCCATTCCTTTGAATGTTTTTTGTTGTCTACTGTCTTATGAGTGCCTTGAGGCCTTTGGGCGAATAGCACTATGTAAGAGATAGATAGATAGATAGATAGATAGATAGATAGATAGATAGATAGATAGATAGATAGATAACATCATCACTAGATAAATGAAGACATCTGAACATACTTTTAAGAAACTCAAAATGTTATCAAATTGAGTTGCATGTTTGTATGTTGGTAGTGTCAGCGCACCTCAATGGGCGGGGGAGTGTAACTTCCTCATGTGAGTGGCAGGCAAAACAGTGCATCCATGTGCTTTATTTGCAAGGTGGACTGTGCTGCCTGGCTGTGAGCAGGGGTGCATCCCCCATCTAATCATTTTTGTTTCTTTGTGTGCAAAGCCCTTTGGGCTCCACAAATAGCATAGTACATTATAATGAGATGTGGTGGGCCATCAGACGTCGGGTCCCACCACCTCTCATTACTGATGCTGACTGACAGACGAGGAGTCCTTTCCTGTCAGTCAACCCATTCACATTGTGGCATAGGGTGGGAGGGCCATCTGTAATGTGTAGTTTGTGTGTATATGTATGTTTGTTTGTATGCATGCATTTTGATGTGTTTGTATATATGCGTGCACGCAAGGAGTTTGAATGATGTACGAATGCCCCGGTGAAAGTGTTGTATGTGAGTGTGAAGGGAGAGCGGGACTGTTACATTTTGGAGTGGCTCCAGCCAATGCCTCCAGCTGCCCCCAACCAGCAGGGGCTTCTGGGACATGGCATTCTTTGATGTTTTACCCTTGATGCAGATAAAGATACTTTGCTGTTCATTAAGGTTGTGTGGGGTTGTGAAGGACAGTATGGAGCTAGAAAGTGATTCATTGTTGAAGGTTTATTTGATGTTTTGGGGGTGATGTTTTTCATTGATCTGAAGGACATTTTCTGGGTTGTGTTGTATTTTCTGTGCGAGATGGAGGGAGTGTTATGTGTCCAGGTGTTGGTGTGGAGGTAATGGTATGTCTGTGTGACTGCAGTAGAGGTTTCTTTCGGCGAGGGTGATTTGATAGAATGCCATATCTGGTGTGGTGGCCTGTGAAAGATGAGGTTCATGTTATATGCAGATAGGCTGTATGCAATGAGTGTGACATCATTTTGCTGTGATCCTCTTCTCTGAATTTGATATTACATAGAATGAGGAATGTATATGTGCTGGCCGAGAGGTTGAAAAGAAAGGAGTCCCATTCATTCTGGAGATGTGGTGTTGTCTCAGGGTGGTCTTTAGATGATGAAAATTGTTATGGCAGAGTTAGGGTTGATGATAAGTTAAATTACAAGGCTTTCAAATAAGTGTTTTGGGATGGTAGTGACAGTAAGTTGAGTTTTTTGATAGGGCAGTCATTGGGAAGAAGAGTGTCAAGAGTTGTAATGTAATTGTCTGTACATAATGTTTTTGTGATTGCCAATATGTCAAGATCAAAGCCTTCTATAAGAGCATAGATATGATGTGCATTTTTCATCACTCATCTAGCATTGAATTAATGAATGTGTATTTGGCCTGGTTGTGAGTATAGTTGATGTAGAGGAGTTAAGGCCTGTTGAGGAGTGGAGAGTTGTTTTGTTGATGTGTTGTTGTTGCATTCAGTTAGTTTTGGGTTATAATGGCTGAGTATCTTTAAACAGATTTTTGAAGTGTGTGAGTAGTGTGAGATCAGTGGTGGGGCTATTGTGTAGATTTGAAATGGGTGATGAACGAGGTTTGATGTGGAGTAGAGTGTGGGGTTGAGTGTGGTCTATAGTATTTCGTGTGTGCATGGAGGGTGTGTTGGTTTTGGTATATTCTACACCTGGGTGTGGTGACTTATGGGAGGAATGATTAGTACTGGCTAGGTAGGTTGTGTGCTTTGTTGTAATGTTTGTATCTTGTCTATTTGAGTTCTTTTTGATTGCACTAATTTTGAGTTTTAGTGGAAGTTGTTGAATTGGAGTTGTTTGAATTAGTGAGTGTGCTTTTGGGTAGAATCTGATAACATTGCAGTATAGATGAAATTTTGACTGTTTCTTAGCGTGGATTGGTGGCCTAGAATATGATTGATCCTGATTTATTGAAGTGGATGGTGATGGGGTGGCAGAATTGGGTTTCATGTGTCCTTGAAGGGTGGTGATTGATTGCTGATTAGTAAGAGAGCAGTTGTTCAGAATGAGGGACAACACATTTTCTCAATTTTACATGTGATAGGATAATAGTATGATGTTTGTTACTTTTTCTTTAGATGATTTTGTATAGTAGGTATCAGAGTAGGTGGTGTCTGGGTTCATTTGAAGGGCATTTCTTTTTGTTTCCTGTGGGCGTTTTTGGAAGGTTCTTGTAGAGCTTTACGGTATGGATTGGCAGTGGGGAGGGACATGGTGGTAATTGTCAGGGGAGAGAGGAGCATAGGATTGGGAGTTATGGTACAGGATGATAAAAAGGGATGATAAAAAGGGGAAAATAAATATATTTCCTTGGCGTTAGTAGCAAGCAGCAAGCCAGGCAAACAGGAATCCCAGCGCAGGATCCCCCTAAAAGGGCATGTCAGAGGTCATCTGATCAACCCAAATACTGTCCATGGTTTCTTATCTTGTTTCTTTTTGTGGGTCACCTGGCCCCTGCCAGCAGCATATGGCAGCTGGAATGAGTGCCTTTGGTGGTGTTACATTACGATTGCTCTTTCTCTCAGCCCAGCGGAAGCCTCTTCTGAGGATGTAAAGACCCTTTAAAAATGGTGGTACTTGGGCCAGGGTCATGTTATCAGCCTGTAGATCATTCCTGGTTTGTTCTTGTGGGTCACCTGACCTCCGAAGGTAGCCCCAGGCAGCTAGAATGAATGCCTCTGGTGGTGTTGTGCTGAGATCAGTGTTCCTGTCAGCTCAGTTGAAGCCCTTTCTGAGGATAGAAAACCCCTTTAAAGGTGATGTTTATCAGCTCAAAGATGGTCACCATACATTGAACACTTTGCAGGTGTTTGGGCATGGCCTTTCTCATTTTCATTATGGCCATCTGGGGTGATGCTGACAACTCTTGACTGAGCACATCACTGAAGCTAAGGAAGAAGGTGGCAGAAGTGGAAGAGGAGAGGAACAAGGTACATATGGAGACCTAGAGTGTAGTAGATGGAGTAGGAGGCACTTAGATGGGCAGCAGGTAGGCTGCCCCTTATTTTCTGGAGGACTTGTTTCCTGATTGACTGGATCTCTGGTTTCTACTCCAAGTGATAATATTGGTTTAACATCCCTTGAATATTGAGAAAAGAAATGAGTGATATACATTTAAAACTGAAGCCAATAACTCTCAGGAAGGAGTGACGTCTTGTCAAATATCAAGCTTGAGCTAATCCAGGGAAATGCATTGATTGTGTGTGATAAGGATGTCCACCAAACAAGGCATATGTACATTGATATAGAATTGAGAATGTTGTATTGCGTATATGCATGAAGTGTCACTGATACTATGGGCCTCAATACGAGCATGGAGGTAATGAAAAAAGGAAGGCGGAATGGTATTATTGGCATCGATTACTGGACCGGGCCATTACGAGCCGACAACCCGTTAATGCCTCTCCCGCCCATACCGTGCCCCTTCTTACCGGTATTCGCGCATACACACGCCCCTTCGCAGCGGAAATACCGGGATGCCGCTAACAGGAGTACATCACAAGTCATGAGGGCATGCCCTTACCGGCATCCCAAAGGCGATAAATAGGGCCTGCACGATGGTGGTATTACAGGCATCGTGGACCACCCGTAAATAGCAACCTGCAGTGTAGACAACTGCCACAGGTGCACACAATCACCACAGGTGGAGCCAATGGTGCCTGTCCCAGCACAAAAGGAGCACACACCTAACCCCTTGCAACACAAAAATGATCCCACTTGCTGTAGAAATCCTGGGGCTGGAGGACATGCCTGCACTGCTACACCAGCAACGACAACAACTACAACAACAACAGGCAGCACAGAGGAGTTGCAGGAGGAGGAGGGTGAGACAGGCCCAGCAAGCCCCACCAGTGCAGCCAGTGGTACCATGCAGGCAGCCACCAATCCCTCACATCAGAGCCAGTCCATTCAACCTAAACCCCATGCAGATCCACACCATGTACCGTTTGGACCGGGACACCATCACCACCACAGTGGACATGATACACGATGACATCTTCAGCCTGATAGACATCCACACTGCCATCCCCTCTATACTGAAGGTGGTGTCTGTGCTCCACTTCCTGGCCACAGGCACCTACAAGCACACAGTGGGCCAGCTGCATGGCATATCACAACCACTCTTTTCACGCATGCTGACCCACGTGCTGGATGCCCTCCAGAAGCATGTAGGCAACCACATATCCGTACCATGGACTGCCCAGGAGCTCACTGACACAAAAGTCAGCTTCCATGCACAGGAAGGCATGCCCAATTGCGTTGGTGCCCTTGACATTTAGAATTGGTGGTCCCTGATGCCATTGAGGTGGTGTACCACAATCGTAAGCAATACCACTCCATCAATGTGCAGATGGTATGTGACTCCAGCAGGATGATCACACATTGTTGTGCCCGATATCCCTGATCCACACATGATTCCATGGTGCTGCATAACTCCACGCAACCCCGGTACATGGAGCGACATGCTGAATGACGTGCCTGGCTGCTTGGTAAGTTGCCTGACAGGCCCATGGCAGTGCAGTGGGGGGGTGAAATTGGGGGGATGACGCATACTCCACTTGGTGGAATTGGGAGGGATGCATTCTCCACCTGGGTGAGATTGGGGATTATGCATACTCCACCTGGGTGAGATTGGGGGGTGTGCATATTCCACCTGGGTGAAATTGGGGGGGGTGCATACACCACCTGGGTGAGTTTGGGGGGGCACATATTCCACCTGGGTGAGATTGGGGGGGATGCATACTCCACCTGGGTGGGATTGGAGGGGTGCATACTCCACCTGGGTGAGATTGGGGGGGGTGCATACACCACTTGGGTGAGATTGGGGGGATGCATACTCCACCTGGGTGAGATTGGGGGGATGCATACTCCACCTGGGTGAGATTGGGGATGATGCATACTCCACCTGGGACAAAATGGGTGGTGAGTGGACAATGCACATACAGCGAAACACTGTAGTCCTGAACATCCCATCCTGAACATGAACATCAATGCCATACATAAGAAGACCAATGCTGCACAGCAATGACAATATGCTAGACGTACAAGCAGGGCACCATGGGAATGTCAAGCGATGGATGACTAAACATGATCACACCTGTGGCAATGCCGCTATTGGGAATACATACAGAGTACCACACATCACCAACATGGGTGTTTAAACATTGTTCTGCATCCACAGTACATCTGCAGCAGCATGCAAGTGAACGCCCTGCATCATCTGGACAATGCAATCCACACCAGCAGACCATAGTACGGTACACATTGCGTCAAATGAACCTGCATGCATACATTCAGGGATATGTGCATGTCAACACTGAATAGCTGCAGCCATGGTAGTGATCACTAAGGTGTCAGGTCTGATATCGACTAACACATACCTCATTGTGCCCCCATGCAGGTTATGGTGGCTATCCCTTTAAGCCGTGGCTACTTACCCCTGTACGGAACCCGCAGAACAGGCACGAAGAGGAGTACAATTGGGTTCATACCCGTACACGTGTAGTGATCGAGCAGACCTTTGGCCTTGTGAAGGCACAGTTCCGCTGTCTCAGCAGTCTGGTGGGGAAATCCTTTAGGGGCCTGAGAAGGTGGCAAAGTTCACCATTGTCTGTGCCATGCTGCACAACATGTGCATCCGGAGAAACTTACCAATGCCACCTGACATTGACCTGCATGCACTGGGTGAGGGGGATGATGATGATGATGATGATGGAGGAGGAGCAGCACCCCTGCCAGTTCGCAATGCACAGGATGGCCGAGCTGTGCACCAATCACTGATTGACGATTTCTTCTCTACCACAGGGATGCTGATGGGTCTGTGTTAGTACTACACCTGGCACTCGGATCGTGTGTATATGGACACTGGGTGTGTGGGGAGTTGGACACTGTGCGCTGTCAAGATTTGAATAAACACACACAAAATGAACAATCTCCAGTCGTGAAGTGATTTTTAACACAACGGGTGTATTGGAATATTAACAATATAGTTCTAGAACCCTCCACCTCACACACACCCTGCCCCCGCCCCCACTCCCCCAACACCCCAACACCCCAACCCACCCCATACCCCCCAACACCCCATACCCCCAACACCCTATACCCCCCCAAACACCCCAAACACCCCCAACACTACCTCCCCCCCTCACCCATTGTCATCCCACACGTGATGTGCCGTTCATGAGTTTTGCAAGGTGGCAGTTGGCACATGTAGGGTGGTCCTGCTACTTCCGGCCTCTCTTCGGGTCTGGGGGTGGCATGTCCGTCTGGCGTGCACCTGATCATGCGCACAGGACTTGAGGGAGTCGAGCTGGCAGATGTGGTGGACGGGGTGGAGGTGGATGGGCATGCGACTGCCAGCACAGTTTGATTCTGCTGCATATTCTCCACTATCCTGCCAAGGACCTCTATAACCGCAGCTAAGCTGTCTCTGATCACTATGGTGTTGACATTCATGGCAGTGATGGAAGTCGCGTTTCCCTCCCGAATCCCGTGGCGGGTCAGTTCTCCCTCCGCCACATACTGGCGGACTAGCTCAATCAAACTGTCCTGCCGGGCCTCAACCCTCGTGAGGCGGGCCTCCATGTCTTTTGGGGCTGTGGAGGTGGAAGGTGCAGTGGCAGGGTGGCCCAATGCTGGACTGCCCTTGGGGGTGGGCTGGGGACTGGGTGTATGCGGCCATACAACATGGATATTGTTGTCAATGTCAGAGAATTCATCTGCATGGCCCTCCACGTCGCTGAGGGGGGCAATGGCTGCTACCTCCCATGTGGAACTTGTGGCAGCTGACTGGGTTCCATCACCATCTGCCTCTGCAGGAGTTGTCAACTCCATTGTGGCTGTGTCGTCACTTGGTGTTGTCTCCTCCTCTGCTGCCCTGGCCTGTACTTCTGGCCTTTGTTGCACGCTGGGCATTGTTGTTGCCCTGGAGGTGGAAGGTCCACTGCCTTCTTGTCTGGCCATGGTACCCTTTGTGGATGTAGTGGCCTTTGGGGCAGACTCCTGGCCATCACTTTCTGCTTCTGTGCCTGTAGGAGAACAAGAGATGCAGGGCATCAGTGATGGTGATATGTGCAAGATGCATGATTTGGTGCTGTTCAGTATTTAACATTTCATGCATTGCTTTCTAGTAGGTGTGATGCTCAGGGTACTTGCAATGTGGGGGGGGGACATATTGGCATATGCCATGGACTCTCATTTCTGGACTGATGTGTTCTAGGTGGCATACAGTTGTATTGCGGTTTGCGTGATGTGTGTCATGTGATTGATCCCTGTGTGTTGGGTGTCTGTTGGTAATGGTATTGGCACGCATCATGCATTTCATTGTGCCAGGGTTTGGGCCACCATCTGGACATGGATCTGTACATGTGTGTATGATGGCCCAGGCATTGGCTTGGTCCAATTTTGCATCTGTTGTTCTACATCATGCTTTTGTTTACTGGAGCTTAAGGGGTCACTCACCTCCATCTCCCGATGTCGCTGCACCCATCTCCATTTCTCCAAAGCCCTCTATCGACACCATATTTATTGTGGTGCTGCAGGTCTCCTCCCATCGCATCAAGTTGGTGGGTGAGTGGTCCCTGCCGCCTGTAGCCATGGCCTCCCTGTCGTTTGATGCTAGGATGTTTCGCACTCGGAGACGTAGATCGTCCAACCTCTTTTTGCAGTCTTTTACTGTGCAGGGGGTGGTGCCAACCGCTGTCACCTTCCGTGCCACCTCCTCCCATATTTGTTTTTTTATCGCAGTTGGGCTTCGCGTTTCAAATTATTTGCAAACACCTCATCTGCATGGGCTGCCAGCGTATCCACAAGCATGTTGAGCTCCTCGTCAGAGAAGCGCTTCTTGCACAAGCGGGGGATGGACTTCTGAGTTGCCTTTGACATGATGGGATGATTGGGCCTGCTCTCCACTCTGTAGCACTGCTGTGTTAAGAGGATTGCAATGGATTATTATTTTTTTTAAATGACCGCCAGCGCATTTCCCGTTCCGGTGCGATGACGTTACCTCCGGGTCTGGTATTACGCACCCAGTATTTGCATGATGGTATTGACGGGCCTGTTATTAAGGGATTGCTCATGGGCAGAGGCGGTATCGGCGGGTCCTGTGATGGTGCTATCGGGGGGAGGTTCGGGGGCCTTTAGCGGCATGGTGGTGCAGCCATTACCGGCATGGGGGTTTGCACGTGCTCGCGCTCTCGTAATCAGCCGCTATTAGCGGCGTCGAGGGTGCACTGACACGCTAATACCACCATGCTGGTAATGACTGCGATTTTACCGCGATTCTCATAATGAGGCCCCATATGTTATGTCTTTTATTTGATATTTGCATAGCACCTACTGCCATTGGTATAGCTTTGAAGCACTGTGGTGGATGAACGTCATTCGGCAGACCGTACTCTGAGCAGACATGTAACAGAAAGAGTGGTACAATTTTTGCCAAATCAGTGATAAGAAGAGAATGACTAGGTTCAAAGCAATTGTTTTTAGTCATACAGTGCATATTGCAAAGGCATAAGGAAGAGTGATGTGTCAATGGATATATGACAGCTGGGCAACATTTTTTTATGGGACTCACCTCTAGTATATGGGTTGCAGCGCAACAGAGAGTACGATGAAGTAAGAGGTTTGTCAATCCCCAAAGCAACTGTCTGCCATTTAGGGATCTGCTGTGCATTATATGCTGGACAACAGCCTCAATGGCTAGCATGCATTTCACATGCAAATCACATGCACATACGTATGATAAGACACATAAACCAACAGCATGCTTCCTTTTGTCTATACCATATATACTGTGTTGGCTTCAAGCGTGGTGGTGATAATGCCTAGTCACCGAAGGAATATCAAGCTTGTTGCCTGTGCCGTTGTCAGTTCATATATGCGCTATCAACTGAACCAACCATGTTGGAGAATCCAGCAACACTATCAAAATGATTTCTTACAAGAACAAGGTTAAAAGACATTTTAGGGAAATTGATTAGGTGATTATTGTTCCAGTTATTGACATATTGAAAAGATTAGATACAGTTAACTGTGTGAAATCCACTGTGATGGCAACTGTTGCTTGAAATTAACCCGTTGTACAAAAGACACACTATTTCACCAAGTTGAGGAGTATCACATGTCTGGTAAAATTAAAGATTAGGTAAGGGCATTTTCAACCTTCTTCCAAAATAGGACTATTAAACACAGACCTTTAGAGCACTTTTCCAACTTCTTAGATAATGGTCCCAGAGTTTCAGCATGGTTTTGCCTCCCGGTCTGGGATGTCAGGCCAATACCTTGGGTGGATTCTCTAAGGTTAACTAGTCTCAGTGATACTATAACTCAGTAACAGTCAGTCTTTACCTTGGGGGTCTAAAACACTGTGGGCCTCATTACACGTTGTGCAGTAAAAAAAGGCCTATACCGGCATGGCAGCATTTGCGTCTCCGCCCTCGTAAGAGCCCGCAAATTGCGGACTATTACGAGTACGCGGACACGAGCATAGCGCCATGCCGGTAATCCTCCTACCGCCATGTCGTAAAAGCCCCCAAAAAGTCCATTAACGGATTCGACCAAAGTGCTAATAGCATCTCCTCCTTCTTACTGCATGCAAATTGCGGTCACCGCTATTAGCGGTCACCGTAAAAATGCGGAAGCGGAAATAGCGTCATCGCACAGGAACGGGAAAGAGCGCGGCGGCCATCTTTAAAAACACAATCCATTGCCATCCTCCGTATCCAGGACACCTTTCCAGGAAACTCGGACAAAGATCCTTCCAGGACAGCCTAAAGATGCCCAAGGCCGTAAAAGAATCGACAGAGCGGCAACGCAAGGAAAAATTCTGCAATGAGGAGCTCATAATGCTGACCGAGACACTAGCCGCAAATGCACATGTGGTCTTCAGCAACGACATGCGGCGGGAGACCATCCTCAAGAAGAAGGCCATCTGGCAGAGGTTGCCAACAAGGTCAGCGCGGTGGGCACCACAACCCGCACAGTTAAAGACTGTCGTAAGAGGTGGGACGACCTCCGGCTCCGTGTCAGGAACATACTGGCAGCGAACCACAACTTGTCTATGGGCACAGGAGGAGGCAGCGAATCGCCTATCAAACTCCGTGAGTGGGAGGAGACCTGTGCATCCACAATTGGAGTGGAATCCATAGAGGGAGTTGGAGAAATGGAGCATGGCGTGGCCACTTCGTCCGATGGAGGTGAGTGTATGCATCAAAAAATGCACAGTGAAGTGTGAGGGGCCCCCCAATTATGTGTCCATATTAATGCCGTGGATCCAGCCACAAACATACATGCATGCATCACCACATACACGTGCAACACAGACCCATTCATGCATGAACCACCCAACATCCCCATTACCTGAATCCACAATAAAGAGGCCCAAATGCATAGAGTGGCATGACGTAATCATTCAGCATAAGGCTGGTCGAACCATAAATGATGAATATCCCCATTTCTCACCCCTACAGGATCACACACAGAAACTGAGGAGCCACGCACTGCGACACCTGCTCCCCCATCCACCAAAAAACCCAGGAGAGATGCCACAGGGGACACCGCCACAGCCTCAAGGGGAACCGGGAGGAGTGACCATGACCAGAGGGACAAAGGCAGCAGGAGGACCAGTTCCACGCAGCCCGAGGCCATGCCTGCTGCCATCGTAGCACCCACGGTAGTGTGTCTCCCTGCAAGTGAAACCAGCATGGAGGGCACGCACTCTGCTGCCACCAGTTCAACTGGTGAGGCAGCAGCCACTGCCCCACTTTCGGACGAGGAGGAAGCACATGGCATTGTGGATCAAAGCCAGACCCCCAGACCAACACGCTCCATACTGGCAAGCCCAAGGTTGTCATCAGGTCCGGGTAGCCATGGTGGATCACCCACCCCCACCCTGGAAGGGTCATGGAGCCCCCAGGTATTCTCACCTGATGCCAGTGCCATGGATCAAGGCGCAGCAGTCATCCCACCAGCACCTAGCATGCAACAGGACCTCTCATCCCTCATCCAGTGGCAGGCAGAGATCACTGGGCTAGTAGGGCAGCATGTGGCTGAGGCAGGCCGTCTGAGGGAGGACCTCAGTATGTATGCACGGCAGACAAGGGAGGGCATGGAGGCATGCACCAACAGGATCTGCAATTAATTGACCCAACTCAGGCAGGCCATGATCCGCATAGCAGACGCAATTGAGCGCTGATGCCCACTGACAACACAGGATGAACCGGGCACCACCTCCTCTGGGAGTTCCCAGCAAACTAGCCCCCTATGCCGGTCTCTGCGCAACCTGAGACGCACCACATCCCAACCACCAAATGGTGGAGGAGGCACTGACAATTAGGGCCAGCAAGGACTAGGTGGCACATGTGGAGAAGGACACGTTCACACCATGTGGCTCACATGGGGGTGTTGTGGGGGGAGGGGGGTAAGGGTGTTCTTGGGAGTGTTGTGGGGGGAGGGGGTAAGGGTGTTTTTGGGAGTGTTGTGGGGGAGGGGAGTAAGGGTGTTAATGGGAGTGTTGTGGGGGCAGGGGGGTAAGGGTGTTCTTTGGAGTGTTGTGGGGGAGGGGGGTAAAGTCGTTTGCACAGTTGGGGCCATGCACTTAATTTTTGTCTTTTGTTCACAATACACTGTTGAAAAGTTGAAACACAGGCTTGGTATTCATCATTGTGTGTGTGTACTGTATTGGGGAGATGGTTCTTTGTGGGACTGAACACATGCATCAGGGCAGTAATACCCATCTGCATCCATAATAGTCATACCTTGGATGTCATGGAATCTGATACATCAGATGCTGACGCACATCGTGTCCCTCCTGGACATTGCCACTTGCATGTCCCTGCGGGCCTTCTGACCCATCCTCATCACCATCCACATCATCCTCATCTGGCGCTTGCATGTCAGGTGGCATAGGCACATTCCGTCTGATGAAAATTTAGTCCGGCATCACACATGCCATGGTTATCTTCGGCACTTTGTCATGGCCGTACAGGAGAGCCTCACCCGGCAGGCTTAGGCACCAGAGCTGTGTGTTGGAGAGGCCGAATGCCTGCTCCATCACGACGCAGGTACGGGTATGTGCAATATTGTTGTCCTCTTCCTGCTGGTTCTGTGGGTTCCATACAGGGGTTAGGTGCTACCTCTTCCGGGGATAGCCGGCTTTGCCTGTATGGGGTGAAGAATGGGTACCTGTTACCGGCCAGCCTGCTGTGGACTGTACATGTCACACATGTCTTCTTTGCATTGTGATTGGAAGTCACAACTGACAGCATGCATGCAGACAATCTGCATGACTGCAATGTACAAAGCTGGGCTCAACCATGCAAGTCGACATGCCCGAAACATGCCTCCGCAAGGCCTCAGGTGTCCTTGGGCCCAGGCAAATTTTGTACCGCTATGCCAGTGTGCAGCCATCCCTACATCCATGTTGCTGTGCTGCGGGGCATCACTTCAGTGGTGCTATGGGTTTGTGGTCATGTGCCATGGCTAGGGGTGATTCCTTTGCATGCATTCTAGGGCACATTGCGGTAAATATGTTGTGCTGCACAAGTTCTGTATGACTGTCCTGAGGGCAAGGTGATGATTTGTGTATTATGTGGTGTGGCATGATGTGAAATGTGGTTGTGGATGGATGTGTCATCTTTGAAATGTTGGAATGTATTCAATGTTGTGCAGCTTCGCATTTCATGTGGGGTCTTATCAAGTACATTGTGAAGTCCCCCAATGGACATTGAAGTACATCTGTATGACCATTTGTCCCACGCACGCCAGACAATTCACAGTTGGTGTATCGTTCTCCCCCCCCCCCAATCACACCGCCCTGTGCATGTCCTGCTACTCACCAAGTTGCCACGATTGTTGGCCAGCTTGTCGCTCCATGTTGCTTGGTATGGTTGAGTTCTGCAGGACCATTGAATCATGCGTTGATCCGGGATATCTGGCGCAACAATGTGTGATTGTCTTGTTTGCATCACATGCAATTTAGAAAATGATTGGGTGAAAATATTTTCTGTTTCTGTGGACTACTTCATTGTGATGTGGGACCACCAATTCCACATGGGTACAGTTGCTGGCCCCGATGCTACTTGGGATGTTTGCAAGTGAATATTTTGGTGTTTGCAATCTCCTGGGCAGTCCGTGGCAGGAATATGTGTTCATGTCCAAGCTTCAGGAGGCCATTGTGTACCTGGTTCGGCGTGCATGGGAATACTGGTTGTGAGATGCCATGCATCTGCCACACATTATGCTGCTGCGAGCCTGTGGCCAGGGAGTGGGGCGCAGTCAGCACCTGCACTAGAGGAGGGATTGCAGTTCTGATGTCTATGAGTCTCACGCTGTCGTCATGTATCTTATCCACGATGATGGTGATGTTATCCCAGCGCAGACGGTACAGGGTTTGTATGTGCTCAGGTGTCTGGTTCAATGGACTGGCTTGGATCCTGGAGATTGGTGGCTGGCTCTGTGGTATTTCTGGGTGCCCTGGTGGTGCTTGCTGCGCCTGTCATGCCCTACTCCTCCTCCTCCTCCTCCTGCGTCTCCTCTGTGCTGCCTGTTGTTGGTGCTGCCGCACTGCAATCATGACCTCCAGCCCATGTAATGCTGGCAGTATTGGAAGCATTTATGTGTGGGAAGGGGTGTGGGAAGGGGTGTGGTGTGCTCCTTTGTGCTGCCACAGTCTCAATCGCCTCAACCTGTGCTGGATGTGTCCACCTGTGGCAGGTGGAAACACTTCTCAGGTCTCTTAACGGGTGGTTCGCGATGCCGGTATTTGCGCCATGCCGGTAAGGGGTTTTTGGGTCTTTCCCATGCCGCTATGGCCATGTCCGCCTAGCTTGTGATGGGATGCTATTAGCGCCATGCCGCTATTTCCGACCTGGGGGTCGCGCGCCCACGGACTTGCCGCTATATGTGGCACCGTACTTACCGGTTGCGCTAATAGCGGCAAGTCCGGGTCGTAATTAGATATGGAATTTAGCGGTACCGGTAATCGCTTACCGCCGTCCGTGTAATGAGGCCCTGTATCTCAGATTTAAAAAGTCTTCAGCTTCCTGAGCGTTACTGTAGTATGTGATCCTCAACCTGGGGTGCTGATCCCATCATATTTCCTCATGATGTTGTCACTCAAATTTGTGGTCGTTTGAATGTCCTCACACTTTTATTTAACTTTATTTATTGAACATTTGTATTGCGCATATACAGCAAAAAGTGTTTCCAGGTGCCACAAGACAAAAAATGGGGTTAGGGACAGAGGAGAAAACAACAATAACGTCCTACTAGGCCTTGTGACATTTGGATCGTGCAAGTGCAGTATCAAGAAGTGCCGGGGGTGGCGAGATCAGGACGAAGGGAAGGGAAGGGATAGGGAGAGGGTGGGGAGGGAGAAGTGAAAGAGGGATGGGGCCCCAGGGGCTGGGCAAGTGCTGAGGGGAGCCCACGAGGGCAAGTGCAAGGGGACATATGGTTAGGGGTCGGCTAGTGCAAGGACGGGGGGCGGACCTGCCTCAATAGGCTGGTCAGGGAAGGGTGCCTGAGGGCAAGTACTGGTAAGAAGGGGTGCATGAGAGGACTGGTCGAATGGGGACCTGAACCCAAGAGACTCATAAGGGAACTGGCAACCAGTGGCTTTGGCAGGAGGAGACTAGCATGGGGTGGGGAAGGAGGAGGAGAAAAGGAAGGTTTTGAGAAGCTTCCGGTACTTAAGGAGATCTGGCTAAAGTTGGAGAGGGGCAGGGAGGCTGTCCCAGAGGGAGTCTCCTGCCGAAGAAAGAGATCTACTCCCCACTCTCTGCTGCGAGAAATGTCTGACCAGTAGAGAGTTGGAGCTAGAGGATCGAAGAACTCTAGCAAGGAGGTATTTGGGGAGAAAAAGTTGGATGTAGCGAGGTCCCGGGCCCCAGAATGCCTTGTTGATGATATTGAATGTGTTCCTTGCAACCACCGGGAGCCAGTGGAGGGATTTTAGGGCTGGAGAGATGCAGTCCCTGGGCTCGAGGTCAAGGATATGTCTTACAGTACTTTTCTGGATTAGTTGAAGAAGGCGGACAGAGGAAAGAGGCAGGTTGAGGAAAAAGCTGTTGCAGTAATCCAGCCTGGAGAGAACCAGAGCTCTGGAGACATTGAGTTTCTGAGGGCGAGTGACGAAAGGAAGAATGCATCTGAGGAGGTGAATCTGAAAGTGAACCTTCTTGTCAAGGTCACCGATATAAGGAGAGAAGGAGAGAGTGGAGTCAAAGATGACACCCAGGTTTTTTTCCTCACAAGAGGGTGAGGGGAGGCGGCCACATATGTATTGGTACTTCTTTTGTAATTGTGACTGCTCTGCTTCTAATCTTCTACTGCTAAGCAGACCTCTTACCTGGGTCTAAATGCAATGCATACTAAAATAAGATAATGGCAGAAGGTACATTTTGTTGACACCTGAATAAACCCCAAAGCTTCTGCCAGGGGGCTTCCCAGCTCAACTGCTTGATTGGTTTGGTCTGGGTGGGGATGATTCAGTTGTAGTCCTTAGGATTGCCACCCAGATCCTCAATAGCTAAACCTCTCAGCAGTTTGAGTAAGGTTGCACTCTCCTCCTCTGCCTCCCTGTCTCATATCCCTAGTATTGGTTCCCAGAACCCCTTCCTTATCTGCGTCTTCTATGAGTCAAAACGGGCTTGGACCCAAGGGAACCTCTCATGCACTTCCTGTCATCTCCTTGCCACTGTCTAACCCCTTCACCACTCCTCTGGGTCTTTGATGCCTCACCAAATGCTTGTACCTCTTTAGCACTCCTAAGCTAACATTTAATTCTCCCAAATCTATCCATTCTCCTCTCTACTATATATGTCTGTATCATCTTCTCCTTCTCTGCCCCTGTCTTTTCTTCAGCCCTATCCCAGGTGTTGTCACCAACTGCTGACTTACAGTTCTGCATCTTCTTCTTCCTGATTTATTTGTCCTCCTCTTTCTGCTTAATGTTACCATCAACCACCTTTAAACATATTCCTCCCTCCTCTGCTTCTTTAGCCACCTCCAGCCACCACCCTCAACCTGTCATTCTTTATCACCTTCTTATATCTGTTCTCATCTTCCCTGCTAATTTCCATACATCTGACCACCGTTCGCCAGTCTCTGTTCTGTTGCCCTGCGTCCTGCTCTATCTTCTTTCAGCAACACATCACACCAAATCTCTTGTCATTTTCTAAAACCACCCAAACAAGTCTCACCAAGTTTAAGGTTTATCTATGAGGTTGTCCACCCTACGTGGACGACACTCACCGAACTGTACTCAGGTGTGGATGCAAATTACACATCAGACGTCATTGGTTCAACTGGTTTGGTCTGCATGTTTTCCTCCATTCTGAGAGCCTCGCCCCAAGGTCTGTGAATGTGTCAAGTGTGCACGTTATCTTGGCTTCACACTTTTCACATGCCTGGAATGGATTTGCCAAGACTGAGCTGTGTAGTTCATGTCTGCCTTTTGCACTGCTCTAAGGTGAATATACAGTAGCAATCCCCAAAAAAAAGCTTTCCAAATGTGGATATGTTACCTCACTGTGGGTAACACCATGCTCCACTCACAGCCTATGTTTTCCAGCAACTGGTATCTCTGTAACAGTATTCTCTTAGTAGTCAGGACTTTGCAAACCCTACTATGTGGGTGGTTCTACTAATACCCTATTTGGGTTGAGCAGTGGCATGCAAGACTGCCTCACAAGAGGTGAAGGTCCCACTGTCCTTTTATGGGGTATGATTTACGAATGGCTGAAGCACTGATGTGCTTGGTGTTTGGCTACAGTATTCTGTCTTGGTGCTTCCTTAAAGTAGTTGAGAGCTTGCTTCTTGCCAATGTTACAATCTCCTGCCTAAAGGCTGAGACATGTTGGGGTGGTCGAGGGAATCCTGCTGCACACACTGCCCGTCAGGCTCCTACATTGAGCAGAAGGTGGTGGCATCCGACCCCTTTGCCGCCCCACCCACTAGCCAAAGCACATGCCAGAATTATCAACAGCTTCACAAGGGTGTTTACTGCAGTAGGTTTACTTGTGGTATGTTCCAGATCACCTTTCATCAGTTAAATAGAGGAGCTGATTATGTGTACATGAAGTCCTTAACCTTTTAGAATCTGCTCTCCAGGCAACGCAAACATATTCATTCTATATGTGTTAATATGCTCCCTGTACGATCTTGTTAAGGTATGCTCAACAACCTCTGCACAATGTGCCCATAATATGATATGTCCTGAGGCTGGCATAGCATACCTGTTTCTTTAACGGAACCTTGTTCTACAGAAATACCACGTATTATCTCTAACTACGGCCATTGCTATATATGTCCGAGTTTGGCACAAGGCAACGCCCATGTCCACACCGTCAATGTCTCTGTATTTTAGGAGTGAACCACCTCCAAAAGATATCCACAAAAAAAAAAAACGTTGGTAACTGTTCAGAATGCAATGAAAGTGAACACTGGCAAGAGTGGTATCCAAGCAGGCAGATCAAAAGGCTAGTCAGAAACTGCTATTAAGGGTTCAGACAATGCAGAATTCCAAAATGCAGGAACACACACTGCATTGTCGCTTTCGAAAAAGTACAAACTTAGGCAGCAATTCCGAATTCAGAAGGAAATCCATCTAAGATTAATTTGGTAGCAACACTAGATTACCCCCTTCATCAAAATTGACACACATGAGTCTCGATTCTTAGGCCTACTAACGGCAGTGCAATTTGAAGGGAAACGTGTTTAATCCATTTGCAACACTGTGATGTATGTTTAAAAAATATGTATGTATGTTGTCCAATTTGGTACAGTGATGTATATGTTTTGTATCGCACACATATGTCCCAATGTCCCAATGTTTTCCAATATTTGGGGACTGCTTTCTGTATCCCTACAAGTCCCCTACCAGCACTTGACACTTGATATCTGCACTTACCCTTGCACTTGCCCTCAGCTGGCTGCACTTTTTTAATGTCGATCCCATGTACTGCACTGCCTCCTCCCTGCCCCCACGCACTTTTCCCCTACCCCCTTCCCCTGCACTTGCGCGATCTCAATGTCACGAGGCCTAGTAAGATTGTTGTCTCTGTCTTCCCTCTGTTCCACCTCCCTTGCCTCATCTCGCCTTGAAACACTTGTGTATAGGCGCGTTATAAATGCCATATCATATCATAATGTTCTACAATCAGTTGCAATTCTTATAAAAAGACATGATGATGCTTGTAAAGTAGCAGATGTAGATAGCAGTGAGACACTCAATGTACTTAATTGTTAGCATGACCCTTGGTCACATTTATTAGGTTTGTTACACATTATATTATATGTGTGATAATCACCCTATTTTCCACCGTTTGGGAGGAGCATATTTATTTATTTATTGAATATTTATAAGACGCACTATACAGCAAAAAGGTGTTTCCAGGAGCCACAAGACAGGTAAGGGGGAGCAAGGCAGAATCAACAATAACAGTCCTACTAGGTCTTGTGACATTCGGATCATGCAAGTGCAGTAAAAAGATGTTCAGGGGGAGGGGAGTGGTGGGGGACTGATGGTGGAAAGTGACAGTCAGGGGAATGGGCATAACATGCCGGGGGTAGGGGAGGAAGGAAGAAAGGGTCCAAGGGGGCAAGTGCCAGGGGTGTTGGGGGCAGATCACTAAGTGCGATGGCAGGGGGTGGACCAGACTCAAGAGGGATGCCCAACCCACCAGGTTGGTAAGGGAACGGGGCCCGTAAAGGCAGTGCTGGTTAGCGGGCATTCTGGAATAGACTGGGATAGACTAGTAAAGGAGAGCTTAGTGCTCTCGATGACTCAAAATGGACCAGGCCAGTGGTTGCAGTGGCAGATGGCGGCATTATCAAGGGAGGGCGTGAGGGAGGGAGGTAGAGCAGTGTCTTGAGAATCTTCCAGAACTTAAGGAGGTCCAGCTCAAGACTGAGAGGGGCAGGAAGGTCATTCCAGAGGGAGGCACTTGCCGAACAGATAGATCTACCCCCACTCTCTGCTTGGAAAAACGTCTGAACTGCAGAGAGTTGGAGCTAGAGGATCGAACGGCTCTATCAGGGAGGTATTAAGGGAGAGAGAGTTGGATATAGCAGGGTCGCAGGTCCCAGGAAGCTTTGTAGATGATGCAGAGTGTCTTGAATTTGATCTTTTTAGCCACTGGAAGCCATTGAGACATTTAAGGGCTGGATAGATGCAGTCTGTGGGCATGAGGCCAAGGATAAGTCTGGCAGTCCTGTTCTGGATTAGTTGAAGAGGGTGAAGAGAGGAAAGAGGCAGCTTGAGGAAGAGGCTGTTGCAGTAATCCAGACTCGAAAGAACCAGAGCTCTGGAGACATTGAGTTTCTGGGGGAAAGTAAGGAAGGGGAGAATGCCTCTAAGGAGGTGAAGTTGAAAGTATGCATTTTTGACAAGGTCTGTGACATAAGCGGAGAAGGAGGGAGAGGAGTCAAAGATGACACCAAGGTTTTTAGCCTCACAAGATGGTAAGAGGACAAGACCCAAGGAGGGCAGCCAGAGAGTGGGAGGGAATCAGGGAGCAGATGTCCCAAAGAGAAGAATCTTTGTCTTACTGACATTAAGACAGATATCATTAGCCATGCACCATGCCTGAATAGCAGTCAGACAAGTCATGAATGAGAGAGGAAGAAGAGGAGGTAGTGGAGGAAGCTTGAAGCAGAGCTGTGTGACATCAGATCTGCATAGCACTCTGTGGAATTACACATGTCAATGAACATGTCCAGATATGAATTGAAAGAATAGATTAGAATAGCACACAGAGGGAAATAAACTAAAATCAATAATCCGTATATGCTGACAAAATTACTCTAAAACAGAAGCCATTAAAACAGATTTCAGTCTATGGCTTCGATTCAGTGTATGGCTTCAATTACACTTTAATTACTGGCTGTTTTCTGCAGCAAATACAGTGTATAACATAAACGCCATTGTCCAGTCACTTTGTGAACTTTCTGCAGGTTCTTCAATAAATGACACTTAACATGATGGTCCAATCCAGAAGCATTTAAGCCATTGATATCATATCCTGTCCTTCCTACTACTTCTTTCGTTGCTGCTCTTTCAGCAGATTAATTGATAGCACATCATATACTGACTACTGCCAATTCCTTTGTGACTCTTTCAGCAGATAAGTGCAATTTATTTGGGAATTCGTCCATTTGCTTTAGTTATTATTTCATAGCTTGTGTATTTTCTATATGATTTATTAACTTTAGCCAGAGTAGAAGCTTTACTATGCATGCATGCTCTGACCATGTCTGGAAATATGATTACTAAGCACCATTAGTACAATGCGAACAGGATTGGGCCTAATGCAATATGAGCACATGTGTAACACTCTCCACTCTATGTGAAGCAGCTGCCACATAGACCAGTTAGGCCAGCACACATTGAGCACTCCATAAATTGGAGTGCTAGGATCAGGTGCACAAATGTTCATAATGACAGTATACTTTCACATAATTAATAGATAGTGTTGTAATTACAGGAGCTCTCCTGTTTGGTTTACTTCGTACTAATGGTTCAAGGCCAACCTTCGGTTCCATGTAGATCTCATGTGCATTTAAGTGCCTCAACCTCAGTCGTCAAAGGCCTTGTTTGAGCCTACACCTTCAGGCATCAGGGCACCCATAGTGTCATCTGCACCAGAAAGATTCCACCCAAATGGTATTCAACAAGCCTGCTATTCAGAGGGGATCCCACCGCAAAGTGCAGAGTAATCAGCTTGGACGATCTGAAATCAATGTGATGTGAAACAGGAGGTTGGCATGTCGCGGAGCCTATGGTGTAAATGTTAATCTTCCTCATTGACAGTAACAAGGCCTTTAGGACTATAAATGTGTACAGGTCAGATATTTCAGCATGTCAAAATGATATAGATGTTGGCCACTTTATCCTCATCCCTTAGTATGTAGGATAGGAGTGCATTTCTTGAGATGATTCCTTATGAGATATGAATGTGCTTTGATGCCACATCATCATTCATAAGTATATACCACTGTTATTCACAAACATACCTATTTTATTAATCACACATAAGCCTCTTCAAATTGTGCCATGTTATGTGTCTGATTTCTTCTAATAGAGTAACTGATGTTAAGGCTCTACAATTGTCACAGAAGATATTTTCTCTGCCTTGGGTTAATTGGGCAAACGCTGGTTGTACTAAGAAAAGTATTAAATGTGTGACTTTCCTGGGATTTCACGATTAAGCTTGCTTGTGTATGAATTGGTGGAAGCAATATGAGTTCTTTACAGATCATAATTGACCATCCGAGTCAAAGTAGTAGTTGCTTTTGGCTCTAAAGTAATTTTTCTGACCAAAAGTGTGCAACTACCCTGGAAAGATAGATCAGATGAGTGATGAAACTGGGCAGTATTGATGTCTCTATTTCTGGGGCTCATTCATCTAGGGGAGCTGTGGCTTTAAATGCTTTCAGCTTGGGACTGGGCCAGAAGAGAATTGAAAGCAGTAATTGGTCAGGAGTTTTTGCATTTTTAAATTTTTTATTTTAAACTGGTTATAGCGGTATCGCCTTTTGTGGTGAAAAAAGCTTTGAACAAGCATACTAGATGCCTTGAGGTCTTACCATAGAATACAGATCCCCATTACTTGTCAATATAAGGGAGTTCTAATTCTATTTAAAACACAGAGTTGAGTAGTAGGCCTTTTCTTACAATTAAACATTGTAATGTTACTATGACCATCATTTAAAGGCATCATTGTATGGCATATGTTATGTGTGACATTTCGTGCCTTCCAGATTTAAGGTTTGTTATTGTGTTTACATTCAGAGTTCAAGGATTCACAATTAATGAAAGTGGCATTGAAGGCGATACTGATCAGTGGACAGTTTCCTTTAAAGGTTGGTTGTTTCATTAATTGTCTTTTTGTAGGATTGATTCTTGTTCACAACTAAAGGAATGTGTCAGCCTCTTCTAGGAACCGTTAGTAGCAGGTCAGAGAATTTTGGGAGTGCATCAAAGGATGCAGTTGTCAGGACAAGGTATGAGATCAAGGACAGTTGGCTACTGGATTGGACTATGGACGATGTTAAGTGTTAGTCATTGTAGAAACTATGTGATATGGACATATTGAGCCTCATTACGGCTTTGGCGGTAGCCATGCCGCTATTGGCGGCATGGCTGCCACCAAAACCGGGTCCGGGTTCCCAGAATGGGGAATTACCAGGCCATTCCGAGTTTGGAGGGCCCGGTAATTCCTCCCTCTGGGAACCCGGGCCCGAACCTTCCCCATTCCCATCTGAGCCCCCACAGGGCTCAATGAGAATGGGAGAGGGAGCTAACAACGGGCCGATTACGACCGGCCCGTTGTTAGCTCCCTGGTCCCCTCGCGGGACCCGGTAATGACGCCTCGTTTTACCAGGTGTCCTTAACGGGTCCGGCGAGGGAACCTCGTAATTTAGCGTAATGGGTTTAACAGGTCCGCCTCCATTAGCGGAGCCCGTTAACCCATTATGCAAAAGTTGTAATGAGGCCCATTGTCTTGGAAATGCAATTTATTTTTAGATGTTATTTTCTCGCATGTTCATTTTTATCGTTATTAGATTTTAACTTCCTCACACTAATAAGCAATGGGAATTTATATTCTGTGCCATTTGTTAAAATATATGCCAAAAACAATTCTAAAATGGACACTTGACAAAGCGTCCTTCAGTTAAGCTTTTTAGACATTGTTGAGGGCAGACAAAGACATAGGGCCTCATTACGAGTTATGCTGGTAAGGGAAAAATGATGCCGGTATGTAAATACCGGCATCATTTAACGTTCCGTAGCATTCTGAACCACAAACCCGGTATTAACGGCACCGTTATTTACGGTGCCGCTAATAGCGGCACAGGCGCGTACACGCGCCTCCTCAGGTAGTAAATACCGGCATGCCGGTAATAGGGGGCAATCACAACCCACGCAAACATGCAAATAGCGGCATCGCGAACACGGTAATAACGGGCTGCATGATGCCGGAAAAACAGGCATCGTGGACCACCCGCAAACAGCAACCAAGATACAAGGCAGCTGCCACAGGTGCACACAATCCCCACAGGTAGAGTCAAAGGAGGCTGTGCCAGTATGAACTGAGCACACCGCAACCCCCCCCGGCGTAGCCAATGCAGAGTTGGCCATCACAAAAGGCGCACAATGAAACACCACACCCCTTCCCACACCAAAATGCCACCACTAGCACCATCAAACATGGTGCAGGAGGACCCGCCCATAGTGATACAACCACAGCAGCAACAACAGGCAGCACAGAGGAGACGCAGGAGGAGAAGGAGGTCGAGACATGGCCAGCAATCACCACCAGCGCAGCCACCAGTGCCACGTAGGCAGCCACCAATCCCTTGCACCAGACCCAGCCCATGTAAACCAACCCCTGAGCAGACGCACACCCTGGACCGGTTGGACCGTGACACCATCACCACCATAGTGGACATGACACAGAATGACATTGCCAGCCACATCAAGATACGCACTGCAATCCCCCCACCAATAAAGGTGGTTACTGTGCAACACTTCCTGGCCACAGGCACCTACCAACACACAGTGGACCAGCTGCATGGCATTTCACAACCACTACTCTCACGCATGCTGGACCACGTGCCTGGCAGCCTGGTGAGTTGCACAACTGTCCCATGGCTGTGCTGTGGGGACCTGATCAGTGCAGATGCAGAAGGGGGGGCTACTGCACCTGGGTGCCAAGGGGGGGATAGTGCACCTGGGTGGCAGTAGCCAGTGAGTGGAGAGTGCATGCCGAGCCAAACACTCCAGACCTGAACTAGCCAAACCGAACCCGACACATCACTGGGCCACAAATGCCAAACTATGCATATGTATGACGACAAGTAAGAGCCACAACCAGGCCACCATGGCAATGTCAAGCAATGCAGGACTGAACAGGATGGTAACCCTGGCAATGTGGCCAGTGTGAGCATGCATAATTGTGAGCATGCATAGAATACACATCATGAATTGGAGGCCAAACATTGCCGCACTAACACAGCATATCTGCCTCAGCATGCATGTTTAACCCTGCATCATCTATCAAACCACATCCAGTGTCTCACACCTCATTACAGTATCCATAGCATCTATGTGACTATTGCGTATACGTACAGGGACATGTGCATGCCCACAGCAAATAGCTGCCGCCATGACTGAGTGCCCTGAAAGTTGGCAAGTCAGAGTGACACACACCTATTCCAATCTGCCTGCAGGTGATGGAGGATATACCTTCAGGCCGTGGCTACTTACCCCAATGCGTAACCGCTGAACTGGCATGGATAGGTGTACAATCGGGTGCACACTCGTACCCGTGTTCTGCCTGAGCATACCTTTGGCATGTCAAAGCGCGGTTACGATGCCAATGCAGTTCTGGTGGTGCACTCCTATATAGGCCTGAGGGGGTGGCAAATATCACCATGGCCTGTGTCATGCTGCACAACATGTGCGCGCGGAGGAATATACCACTGCCAACTGACATAGACATGCATGGGCCGGGTGACCATGAAGGGGATAGAGACGGAGGCGAAGGAGCCCCCCTGCCAGTACATGATGCACAGGATGGCCATGCTGTACGCCAAGCACTAATCCACGTGTACATCTGAAACGCACGGACCATGAAAGGAATGTTCCAGTGACACACTGGCTGCATGTGGACATGCACACTTGTATACTTAGCAGTTCACAACCGTACGCTATCACACATTGAATGTACATGCACAAAATTAAGAATGTCCAGCCATTGAATTGCTTGCAAACAACGGGTGTATTATTCACATACACGTGATAATATTAACATTCCCCTCCAAACACCCCAGTGAACCCCCCCTCCCACCCCACAAAGCCTCCAAACACCCTAGTGAAATCCCTCTCCCTCCACACAGATGCTAAGTGTCCCCATGTGTGCATCGGACAGTGCTCCCTTCCACAATGTGTCCTGCCACAATGTCATTGTCCGGGCATTCATTTCTTTTGCATCTTGGTGTTGGGTGGTGCCATGGCCGGCCGTCGTGCGCTCCTCCTCATGTGACGCACCGGACTGGATTGGGCCGAGGTGGCAGGGGTAGTTGTGGCGGAAGTGTCAATTCTCAATGGACTGCCTGTGTCAAGGTGTGGCCGCTGCATTGGAGCGTTACCTGCACGGATGGCCTCCGTGAGTGTCCCCATGCACTCCTGGAAGGCACGCGTGGATGCCTCCACTGCTGCAGTATTGGCTGCTATTGCCCTCACGATGGCACTCATGGCCTCTCTGCTTGCTTCTACCTGCTGCTGCATGATCTGGAGCATGGACTCCTGCCGGGCCTCGACCCTGGTCAGGCGGGTCTCGAATGATGTGACGTCCACAGGTCTGCAGGTTGCTGGCAGGGTGGAGGAGGGCAGAGTGGAGGAGGGCAGAGTGGAGGACGGCAGAGTGGAGGAGGGCAGAGTGGAGGAGGGCAGAGTCGTGCCTTGCAGGGTGGTGGTAGGCGGCTGCGCGGAGCCATCCTCCGGGGCACTGTCCTCGAACAGCGCAGTGTCTGATTCACTGAGGTCTGAATCATGCAGGTACGGATTGTCGAGGCACTCAGACTCTGCTAGTGGTTGGGGGCTGGCAATTGGGCTTGGGGTGGGTGTGCCAGGCATCATGTCTGATTCCTCTTCCACCTCTGTGGACACAACGTCCTTGGTGGCTTGCGGCAGGGCTACCACTGTTGTGGTTTTTGGTTGTTGGTCAGTGGGTGCAGGTGTTCCCTGCAGGGTTGGTGCCTTGCGTGGCACGCTGGCTTTGGCAGATGACTTCTCCTTGGACGGTTGTGTTGGGGTGTCCCTGGACCCCTTTTGTGCACTGGACGTGCTTGCACCCCTGTCCAGTGGTCCACCATCATCGTCAGTGCCTGGGGGATAGAAGAGATGCGGGTCATCAGTGATGTGGTCAATTGGCGGCTGTGATGTATTGTGGTGGGATGTGTCCATGCATTCAGCCATCATTTCATTTCTGGTTTGTTGCTTTGGGTGTACTGAGGGTGTATGTGGGGGATTAATGCATGGCTGGTGGTGTAGCATTAGTTTGGTCTCTGTGTGGTGGGTGCATGGGCATGGTTGGGTCATGTGGCACCTCTGTTGGGATTGGGGTCGTCACTCTGCGTCCATGTGGTGCGGGAAGTGACAATGATTGATCTATGGGTATGTTGATGCATCGCCTTGCCCACTCTAACTTCCCCATCAGTTGGGCCACATCATGTGTCGTGATACGTGGTTGTGATGGTACACTCACCTTCCTCTGTGGTGATTGCCGCCCCGACCTCCTGATCTCCGATCCCCTCAATGCTTTTGGTGTTGATGAAGCGACTTGCCGTCTCCTCCCATGGCATCAATTGGACTGGGGAGTGTGGCCCACCGCCTGTCGCCCTTGCGGCTCTCCGATTTTCGGACAGGGTCCTCCGGACACGGAGGCGGAGGTCGTCCCACCGCTTCCGGCAGTCGCGCACACTCCTTGGGGCGCACCCCACTGCTGTCACCCTCTGCGCTAACTCGAGCCAGACCTCTTTTTTGCGGGTTTGGGCCGCATGCTTGAGGTCTGTGCAGCGTATTACATCTGCATGCTCTTCCAGTGTGTTGGCGAACATGGTGAGCTCAGCGTCCGAGAACCGCTGCTTCCTCTTCCTCTGGGTGGATTTCCTGCTGGCCTTGGACATGGTGATGCTCTCCTGACACACGACGACATGGGAGGAGTGTTGGTTGTGGAGGATTGCAATGGATTGTGTTTTTAAAGATGGCCGCCGGCCCATTTCCCGTTCCTGTGCGATGACGTAATTTCCGGGTCAATTTTTTGCGAACACGATAATACCACGCCGGTATTACCGTGCCGGTATTTACGGCTTAGTGTGAGGCGGTAGCGCAATGGGCGGGCCCCGCGATGCCGGTATATGGGGCTTGGAGGCCCTTTACCGGCATGGCGGTATTGCCACTACCGGCATGGGGGAACGCGCGTGCTCGCGCACTCGTAGTCACCCGCTATTAGCGGGTTCATACGTGCACGGACCCGCTCATTCCGGCATGCCGGTAATGAACACGGTTTTACCGGTAAACTCGTAATGAGGCCCATAGCCAGAAGCAAGAAAGCTATATAGGAGAATAGAGAAAACAATAAGAAGAATTTCAAAGATATCCTCCTGATCAGTGACATTGTGGCACTATACCAAACACTTGACCATCACCATTATGAAACTCTTGAAGCAATACTATGTCACCCTGGTGATTGTAGAATGCGTGTGTTATGTACAAAACACATAACCAGTGTACCTAACCAAAGGACACACATGTAACTGACTACATGTGGAAACAAGCCATGACATTGTAATCTTTTTCAAATACACCAATGCAGGAATCAGTGAAGTCTGTATCATCAAACACAGAATATAGCAGTTTGAAAGTCGGGGTAATGCCAGGACGATGCCATTATGTGGTCTGGGAGATCCTTATCTAAAGATATTTATCATGTATAACTCCACTCTGCTCCAACTACTCTTGCAACAATTCTGGTGGGATCAGATTCGGTGCACATGTTATGCATAGTCGGATTCTACTGTATGAATTCTCTATCAACGCCTTAATGGTCTTACCGTCGAGTAATTTTCACTGCCCCAGCAAGGTCTTGCTTTCAGGCACACTGAGTAAATGTTCAAACAATCCAAGTGCATTTTCTTAATGGAAATAACTTTGTTTTCATGTGGCACGCCCCGCCCCAGTGTTCGCAGTCTCATAGCACAGTGAATAACGGGTTGCCATTATCCAATTTATCGGCCTATAAAATATGAAGAGGTGTGTGGACGCTGTCAGGCTTTAAACTTGGGGTCAATAGTTGCAAGCAGATTTAGCAACGAGCACCCAACTCCCTAAACTACAGTATCTAATGAGTGCCCCTTAGTGGTAGAACATGTTACACTGGAACCAAACTTCTCAAAGGTACTGTTGCTCTAGTTGACGAGAAGATATTGCCCAAAATGCAATATTATTTTAAAAATACCTCTTATTTTAAATGCTTCTGAGGTATTCGATGCCAATACTGGACCAGTGACCTCCAACCCCCAACCGAGCACACTCCTCTTCATTGAAGAGCCAACACACAATTGTATTATTTTTACCTCGGTATACTTTATGGCTGTGAACGGTCATGTCCCATTACTACGTATACTCAACCTTTTTTGCATTCTTTGATTGGCATGTTTGTCATGCCTGCAGGCATCTGCTGATTTTGCTTTGTACTTCTGTTCTTACTCTATGGCCTCATGCCGGTTTTAGCTTTTAGGTTCCTCCTGTATCCGGTGACCGAATCAACACAATGGGCCTCATTACACGGTAGGCGGTAAGGGATTACCGGCACCGGTAAGGGCACCAGTGCCGGTAATCCCTTACCGCCCTAGTACGAGGTCCCTTAGCGGGTCCCTCCCTTAACGCCAGGTCTGACCTGGTGTTAAGGACGGGACCCGTTAAGGGACTTCAGAGCTAACAACGGTACTGCAAATTGCGGTACCGTTATTAGCTACTTGCCCATTCCCATTGAGCCCTATGGGGGCTCAAATGGGAATGGGGAATGGTTCCCGGAATGGGGACTTACCGGGTCCTCCAAGGTCGGAATGACCCGGTAATTCCCTATTCCGGGAACACGGACCCGGAATGCGGTAAGGGGGTAGCCATGGCGCTAATACCGCCTACCGTGTAATGAGGCCCAGTGACACACACACTTTCATAAGGAGTTCCATATCTCTGCAGACATCCAATTTATTAAATGCATTTCATCTTTTCAACATCCCACTGTGTGCAGAGTGCTAACACAATAAAAGGAGCATCCATAATCAGGAGTGCCAGCGCCCCGGGACTTTGAAAAGTCTATAGGAGTTTGCTTTCAGGCTATATTTTGAAAGCAATTCTGCACATTGCCATGTCTCTGTCAATTAAAATGTCAAACTGCAATCAAAGCAATACTTTTCCAAAGCTGCCAGTTGTTTTTTGTCTCTGATGTGCTTCTATTGATCGCTATAATCTATTTGTGGGCAGGATTTCATTAATTCTGACAAGCCATTCTGGCGGATATGCATCATGATACACCGTAGATACCCTACACACCAAGTAAATGGCAGTGTGAGACTAAAATGGGACTGGTGCATTTTCCTGGAGTTCAGACCTTCCACTCGATATCCCAAGATCCCTCACTTAAAATGCAAGCGCACTCATGAGTGCAATAGTTCGCACAATTGTGATGTATTCTTCAAATATTAATAATTGATAATGTGCATAATCAAGCATCAGAAGTACGAATCGCCTAAATCTCAATGTGTGACAACTACATACATTAAAATGATGCTCAGTCCCTGGAGAAGATCGATCAACTTCACACAGGCCCCTTGACAATGTATAAATGCCTCATTTCAGAAGGTGGGTATAAAAGAAACACGAGAGTGTTGTATTCTGGTACCAAAGGGAAATAATACATATTTGATAACATTTCTAAATACACTTGTTCCACTTAAAGGTCTTCCATTAAAGAGAAAATGGTCACATTAAAGTTTTAAGCATTCAGAAAATTGGCCATTGCATGGGGCAGAAGTGTTCCACCTCGAAAGAAAAAGTTGTGCATGGGAGCCCAATCTGACAAGATAAATCGCAGGAGAAAGGGCTGTCCATGGCTGTGAACGCTGTTCGGATGGATTTGTTACCTGCTAGGAAAGCTGCTGCAACTCTGTTGGAAAGAAAAAACGTTGAACTTTTGCAAAATCCTTTTGTCCACTCCCACAATCCATATAGAGTGGAAATCCCGCGCTTTATGCGCACACGCTTTTTGAGGAAGTGCTGTTGAGAAAGGGCTGTCCACGGTGTGAACGCTGTTCGTTTGGATTTGTTACCTGCTGGGAAAGTTGCTGCCACTCTGTTGGTATGACCCCTAGGACCCTAAAGAAAACGTTGTGGAAGCGTATGTTACTCTAAGCCTAACAGTGCCTAACAGTGACCTCATTGGTCTTTACTTTGCATAGGAAAGAAAAAACCCGGAACCTTTGCAAGGTCCTTTTGTCCCCTCCCACTTCTCCCACAATCCTTATAGAGTGAAAATCCTGTGCTTTATGTGCGCGTGCTTTTTGAGGAAGTGCCACTGATTGCGTGAATAATCTTGGTGTGTTTGCTTAACGTTGTTTGACTGTTTAAACTGCTATTAATGGCGAACGTGCCCTACACACTTAAAACGAACATGCCGGCAATGGCTATGGTGTCATTTGCAGCCGTGAGACCCAGTCCTCATACATTAAGGAAAGTGTCTAATAAAGCCATTACATTAATGCCCGCGAGTCAGAAAGCAGTTGCAGTGGCCGAAATTCGAGACTACTGTGTTATTCCGAGTCTGATTAGAAGGACTCTAAAACCGAATGCAAAAGTGGCCGCTGAAAGTCAACAAACACATGGTGGAGTGGGCGAAGATGGTAATCGGAAGACAACTCCAATAGATCTAGAACGGATGGCATGTGGCAATGAAACAGAAAAGGGAAAAGAGCTGGCACCAAGAACGCCAAGTCCACCAACTAACCACTCTAGGACTCTAGAGGAGAAAAACATAAAAGAGCACAAACAGATACATCTGGAATATCTTTATGTGAATCCTACCCAGTTGACGAAACAGCAGAGGTTATCTCACCAATGGGTAACAAAGTGCCTCCTATGCTTGACCCAGCCCAGACCACACTTTCTGACTTGTAGTTACATGCAAGCTTTTCAGAAGCATTACATGAGCAGAATCTATTAAGTTCATCACGAATCTTGCAGCAAATGGAGTCTCAATCACCCTCAGTATCGGTTTCATTTGTTGCCCCCACTCTGAGGCGACCAGTAGCATTACCACCGCCTAGGGAGAACAGTCCCCAACAACCCCTACTGGAAATTACACTCTTGGAGATCAATATGGCGTTAGTGAGTTTGGGGTGGCTGTTTGAAACCCTAGATGCAAAGATCACACAACAATCCATGCAAGTAAATCAAATCAGTGAATGGATGCAAAGAGAAAAACATCTAAAAAATAACGATTCACGACCAGTCCCAACAGAAAAGAGCAGAGGAGTTGAAGTAACGCCTAGTGCGCAAGCTCAGGCATTGAGCAGTGAGATAACTTTGGTCCCAGCTTTACCGATCTTCGACAAGGTAATTGGCCCAATTGAAGAGCTCACCATCCACACTGACAATCAATAAAAAAGAAAGTTACATTGTCGAAAATGACACCAACCAAAAAACTTTTGACATTTTCCAACCAGATCAACAAACCAAACATACCTCCAAAGGACTTACTAAAATGACAAAGAGCAATATAGAAGCTGAAATGAAGAAAAAAACTAAGAACATAAAAAACATAAAAACCGTGAGTCAATCAACTGTGAAACAGTTCATCAAGAAAAGTGTACTAGTTCAAAAGCAGAATGCCAGCTTGGCAGTTATAAACAAATATAAAATGATGCAAAAGACAACAAAGAACTCGAACCGGAAGATTCAGCTTTGAGTCAAGTTCCAACCCACTAACCGCTGGACGAACTGGTTGACGAAATAGCCAAACAAAAACTTGGCACAGTACAGGAATTTGAAGTGAGTCAAACAATGTACAAAAGGAGTACAGGGATGAAAATAACAGTAAGGAACTGGAAAAAATAGTGACTGAATCCCGACGGAAAGAACTTTGTGAGGCGGTTGATGCCTACTTAGATTCCCAAAGAAATTAACACCTTCAATAGAGGACTCAATCTCTTGAACGTAACACACCAGTCGATACTACTACTTCCCGGACCTTGGAATGTAGTTGCAAAGTTACAAGTCAATCGAACCAAATATGCATCCAGCAACTGCAGGGGGATAGAAACAACATGCTGCTCACAATTCCGGCGATTCAACCAAACAATGGGCTTCAAATTATTAGTTCTTGTAATGCACCACCCCATGTCAGCATCCCGCAGACTTCGAATTGCAGCTGTACATGTTCAAACCAGCCAAGCCAATCATATAATCGGCTGCAGCAGGAAGTCAGAAATAACATATCTCCTAAAACATCGGCGAACCTGTACGACAACAAGCAAGGAGTCACCAGTAGCCTGGCGGGAAACCAGAAAAACACAAATCAGATAAACACCAAAACTAAACCAGCTCAACACACACTGATTATGAAATGTCTTCCAGCTCCATTCAAACAGTTCATGTTGTGCCGTGCAAATATCGTGAACATCTTTAAGGATACTTCTGTATTGAGTAACATCACTACAGTTGATACATAAGACTGAGTCGAGGTATGCCAGGTTACTGAGGTGCTTGGGCAAAGGATAAGGAGAGCGGGACGGAAAAACCCAGGAGAACACTACAATGGAAGTGAGTGTGAAAGCTGCTGCACGCTAGAGGGACCAGTAAGTACCTCGAACCTACTAAAAAGTTACAAAAGAGAAGGGGGGATGGTTCCTCATTAGGGGTGCGCTGCTTTTAGCATGATTTGAATAGGAGACATATATTACTAGCAAATAGGAGGTTTGAAATATTTATGCATATTCTGCCGACACGTATTTCGACCCAACACTGGGTCCTTTTCAAGGCAAAACTGTGTATTAGTTGATCAAAAGTAACATTACAGGGAAAGAGGAATAAAAAGCACAAATCATATATACCCCACGAGTTAGATAAGGTACAACTATAGTTCACCAAAGAAATGGGGATAGAAAAACACATGTTTATATCACACGCAAATATGGATGAAGGGCCAAGTGCAACAGAAAGAAACACAAAAAAACAATAAATTAGAGTTTAAAACAGGTGTTAACAATGCATTACTGATGTCGAATGATGAGTACCGTCATATCCGGACCAGAATATTGTGGATAAATGGGAGGAGGAGAGAAGGGTGGGGAAAAAAGAAAGGTTCCTGATTAACAGTAGTAGATAGAACAACTGCTTTACGCTCTATAAAATGTTGCTATAGAAACTGGACACGAGAGAGAAGCGCGTTGAAATATCGTTGAGATGGTGAAATCATGCTATGAGTGTGGACATCGAAAAATACAGCTTGTATGTGGTCAATTCTTAACGAGACCGGGAGTAATAAAGGCTAGTTCAAATCAATGGAGTTACAGAAGACCGATGGCTACAACACTTTCATGAGCTATACAATATAACTAAATTGAACATTGCACAATCTCCGATCACAACATGTATTACTTGGCAGTTAAACATCTCTGTAGAAGATATAGAGATCTTTATTAAAAAGTCCTCCAGTTCTCGGGCCCCGGTCCCCGATGGCTTAAGCAAGGCTATGCTTAAGGCATATGGTAATAGCTGGGCAAGGATTTTACACAACATCTTCATCAATGTCCTGAAAACAAAAATAATTATGAGCTCGTGGAGTAAGTCGATGGTAGTCCCCATTTACAAAAACGGCGACCGCCTGCTTGCACGCAACTATAGGCTGATATTGTTGCTTGATGTAGCAGGAAAAGTATTTTTATGCTTTGTATCGCAAGATTTTAATCAATGGACCGTTCATCATCACAAGCGGGACATCAAACCGGATTTGTCTGTGGGATGGGAACAAGCATTGACCAAATGTCATTATATGCCATCAAACAACAGGCCCATACTTCAAAACAACCGCTGTATCTTGCATATATAGATTTCCATGCAGCGCTTGACTTCGTGTACCGTGACTTGTTGATTTTTAAACTGCAGAGGGCAGAATGCCCAAACACTTTTGTGGACATCATACATGAACTACATATTGATACCTCACTTCAGGTGAGATTGAATATGGAGGGGCTGTTGTCAACGCCATTGTGGACTAAAAGAGGGCTGAGCCATGGATGTATCCTTGCCTCTGCGCGCTTTCATTTTTTTACACATGACTTACCGGAGATCTTTCAGAATCTAACTACAGATGCTCCAAGCGTGGGTAAGGAAAAATTGCCGGGGTTATTATACGCTGATGATCTAATTCTGATTTCAAAGACACCTACCGGCTTACAAAACTTATTACATGCTGTGTCCACTTACATCAATGTTAACCAGTTTACGGTGAATGTTAAGAAGACTGAAATCATGGTCTGTAATTCTCGAGAGAAGAGTTGTAACAGATACAAGTGGGTTCTGCAGGGTTCAGAGATAGAGGTTGTTACTGAGTACACATATTTAGGAATGCAAATTGATAATCAGCAACTCAACAGAGTACACCTAGAAATACTGGGACAATGATTGACGATTGCAATTTTGCAATTGAAACTGATATTCCTCAAATATGGTACATTTTCTATAAAAATGGCCATCACCTATTACAACCAGAAGACTGTACCAGTACTTCAGTATGGCCTAGAAACATGGTTGAGAGTGGACAAAACCATTCTACAGAAATTAGAAGGGAGATATTGGATGAAAGTCCTTAATCTACCCCAGTGCACGCCAATTGTACTCATTTGGCATGAAATTGGTCTACTATCACTGTCCATTAGATATCAGTGGAGGCAGTGGGCTCTGTTGAGAAAATGTGTTCTTGCAGATAACCCTAACACTTTACTGTTCTCTCTTGCATCGTATTTGTTGAAATCAGCACATTGTATTCCATCCAACTGGTGTAGAACTGTTTATGAATTAATGTCTGCTGCAGATATATCATTGCAGACGTTATTGGAAAATCCTGAAAGAGCAAAAAGAAACTGTATTTGTATGACTGGATCCAAACTAAAGAATCATGAAACTCATATAAAGACTTTAGTGATAATCCATTTGCGGTCAAAAATTTTGGCCAATGTGAACCTTACCTAATTCGATCTCCATCGGTGTCACTTCGCTCAGCCATATTACGATTCAGATTTAATTTATGGTAACTCGATCATTAATGGCTAAGCGAAAATGAATCACCAAGTCATTAGACTTCTATCGATTTTGTGGAAATCCAGAATTGAAAGAAACTCTTCGACATGTATTTATAGAGTGTCCAGGAGTGTCGAGAGAGCGAGAATTATTCCTATATAAATACTGTCAGCAATATCGAACCCTTGAACAAGAAGGCAGATGGAATTTATTCTTTTCCACAAATCAAACACCTATGTACGTGACCATAAAAAGATTCTTAGAGGTGCTGTTCACAGTATAATGCAATGTAAGATGATTGAAACATTTCATTTCTGGTTTCCATTTTTCTCATGGCAGATGGATGTAATTGTATTTTCCTTTTTTACACCTAAGATGTTGTAAAATCCTGTGTAAAGGTTTCAAAAGAAAATGTATTCATCGATTTTGATATCCTTTTTTTAATGTTCCTTTTAAAAAATGTTGTAAATTTGATAATCAGCTAACACAACTAATAAAAATAAAAATAAATTTAAAAAAGTAGCAATAACGGGAGACATGGTTGGTCTTTGCATTTGCAAAAATCCAATAAACATATGCTGTAGTTCACTTTCAAATTCAAAGAATCACAGTTACCAGGCTGACAACAATCGCTGTGCTGCACATGGGTCAGGCACCAAGTAAGCACTTCAGTGCATGATGCCAGTGAGCCCAGAGCTGCCAAATCAAGGTGTTGGCAGCCTATCGTATTACTCAGATTGGGAAATACTACATCCAGTGCAGGGAAATTGATGCATTAAGCACATCTTTTTCCTGGCTTTCAAAGATTAGAAGTGGGGTCAGTCAAAGGCTCAAGTAAGGACAGGGCATGTTGAAGAAGTCTTTCAGTGCTGAGTGACTCCCGTTTAGGCAAGGCTTCACTTTGGAGTGAAGTCACCCTGCACTGGCTGACCTCTTAGGCTCTGCATGCAAGTGTGCAAATCATTTTTGTGGGTATACGCAGATACGACCACATCACCCTAGCCCTCATCAACCTTCACTGGCTCCCACTGCATGCACGAATCACCCTCAAGTCTTGCTGCATCATCTATAAGGCAATCACCCTCAAGTCACCCATCTACCTTGTGGAGAAACTCTGCATCTCTGGCACACAGTGCACCACCAGAAGCCAGGACATGTGCAGACTTGAAATCCGCCTCTGCAAAAACGCAAGAACTAGAAAACAAGCCGTCTCTGCCTACGCCCACAGACTATGGAACCTTCTCCCCATCAGCATCAGACTCATCCCCACGCTCCTACAATTAATAAAATATCTGAAGTACCACCTCTTCAAAGAGTCTCTCCTCAAACCTAGGCCATCACGTTGCCCCCCCCATGCCACATGACTCGCTAGGGCTGTCCGCCCCTCTCCTCCCTCTCTGCCACCCTGTACAGCTGTACCCCTCCTATTTGCCCCTCTTTATACTAGCCCCCCTGTATATCTATTCTGTTGTTACCTCTAAAAAGCACTTTGTTATGCATCTGTACTGTTGTATATCTCTGTTAAGCGCTCCCTTGTGTATCTGTTTTGTTGTATACCTCTGTAAAGTGCTCTGATGCTACTCGTAGCTCGTTCCACACTCAATAAATACAATAATAATAATAATAATAATAATTATAATAATAATATGAATTGCTGTGAAAAAGGAAAGTAAGGGGTTTCTAAGGCTGCTGTGGCATTACATATTGAGTTTATTTTTTTCTGTGGTGTGTATGGAAGGACAGGTCTGTACGACCCCCCTCCCCTACATTGCCCACCTACTTGAGGCTCATGACTCATCGGCAGCCCCCCATGCACCTAGGCCCGGGAGGCAGGGCGGCTGCGGATCGACACGTAAGGCTGCACTGCCAGAAACCTGGCATAACCTAGACCCCATTTTGTAGTAAACAGGACTCAATTTTAAGCATACTGAACCCAGGCCCATGCAGAATAACGGGTGTACAGAGCTGAAGCTCGGCCCCCAGCTGACCGCACACGTAGAGGCCTGCACTTCCCCCCAACCTCCACCCCATGGCAGATCCGCTGAAGGCCCGTTCTCACGAGCAACTAGACACGAATAAGTCACAAAATAAACACTGTATCATTTACCTTCTGTAGTCCATCATTGCCCTAGAAGTGACCGGACTTGTAGCTGGAGTCTGGAAAAGAACAAATTCCATTCCTCCCAAATGCACCCTAACCCCGTACCTAACCCCTGTGCAAGTAATATATGGTGTTCCTGACCCGCCTGCCCAGTTCCCCAGATGAAGTGTTGACCATACATACCAAACCCTTGAGTATTGCAGCCTAAACCTTGTTGCTAAATAATGTGCAGTAATGCATTGCAAATATGCGGTGCAGGCAACTTATATTAAAGCAAAGTGACCTTGTATACCTTCAAGATGCCCCCCATGTTCTAAGGCTCAGTGTACAACTACCCCGAAGAGGGGTGGGAAAAGTGGGAAATATTGTTTTGGATACAGGAAGAGCCAACTAGAATAATAGAATTGGAGCCACATGATCTTGGAGAAAACACGGGGGAAGAAGGGATGTCCACTGGGGGAATGGAAGAGCTGTGGTGTGATATAGAGGAGGATGAGGAGGAAGCTGGAAGACTGGGGGCAGCAGCAGGGGGAATATCAGGGAGGATAGATGAGACACCCCTGGGAAGGGCCATGAAAGAAGAGTGGACAGGGAGACTGACAAACAGGATGGGAAGAATGGCCACGCTGGGAAGAAAGGGGTTGAAGGTAAGTACCGGAAAAGGAACAAAAAATAAACTACAGCTTTCCTTGATACATAGAGGGCGAGGGAGTCCAAACTAAATACCCTGGGCTCAGATGGATAAGGCAAATTTATTAAAACTATTTCCCCCTGTGTCATGAGGGGGAAGTAGGTGGATATATGCATTTGAGAAACACACTGCGGGAGTGCCATTAGCAGTAGGTCATGTCAAAGGTTTGTTGGTATCGGCAGTAGGTGAACAAGCAGACAGGGTTTGACAAAGGCAGGTTTTCCAGGAGTAACACTAGATTGTGACCACCATGATGGAGCCTCCTTTAATACAGTACATGCAAGGATATGGGAGGCCTTAAGAGAAACCTTCCCAGACACACCAGATTTACAGTCAGTAATGCAATGTACCATGAATGATGGGGAAGATGCTATGGATTTCATTTTTTGAGTGCAGGAGATGTGGAGAGCGGAGAGAGGTACGGTCTGGGATCAATCAACGTCCCTATTTTACTTTATAATAAAGAGAGGACTCCCAAAAGAAGTTCAAAAAGCAATTGACAAAATAGCAGCAATTGAAGTGAAAGGGTGGCCAGAAATTCAAAGCATAATAGTGCACCATTGCAAGAGAATTAAAGAAAGAGAAAAGGAGATAGCACAGAAAAGGTTGGCAGACGAGGTGAAATTAATACAGACGAAACTGGTGAAAGTCGCTGCAGCCGTAGCAGCACTCCCCACAGATAAAGATGCAGAGGGGGAGGAGGAACTAGTAGCAATACAAGGGAGGATGGCAGCAAATTGGGCAGGCAATGGGCAAGCACAGTGGAATGGACAGGAGCAGTACGGAAGACCGCAGTGGCAAGTGTGGAGACCCCGGGGAGGAAGAGGTGGGTACCGAGGGCATAGAGGGTGTGGTCAGGGTTATGGAAGAAATGGCGGGTACGGAGGGCAAGGACCTAGAGGACAAGGGAATTGTTGGAACTGTGGGAGGTGGGGGCACTTCTTGCGTGAATGCAGAAGCAGGCCAAATAACAGTTACCAGGATGATCAACCTTATGGTCACCCGCATCCAGGAAGCCCATATGGGCTGCCAATGGGACGGGGACAAGGACAACAGGAACAAAGGTGCCCAGAACAAAACAGGGAACAACCACATGATGTCCAGCAGCATCCACAATGCCGCGAGCACATACCATACACACAGAACAATCCTTTCGCCACAACAGCAAACGGCACACCTGCACCATATGGGGGAGTGGCAGTGGCTTTGGGAAATATCTTCAGTCAGGGGGGAAACACGAGACATCCAGCATAGGACAGCCCACAGAGAGCACTTGCGTGTCCAGTACTATCGACGATCTACAATGTAGCAGAGGAACCATTGATAGGGGCGGAAATAGGGAACAAACGATTCATTTTTATGGTGGATTCGGGAGTTGAGAAGTCATGTCTACGTGAAGGCCAGTTCCCGCTATCTAATCATAAGTTGGAGACACAGCGGTTCTCTGGGGCGGTGGTCGAAGTTCCTTACACAGAAGAATTGGATGTCACAGTGGGGGGTAAAACAGTAAGTGGGCCCCTATTGTACTATGAACAGTCACCGATTAACCTACTAGGAAGGGATCTCCTCAGTAAGCTTAACATGACCATATCCTTCACAGAGAGAGGAATAGTGTGCTAAACACCAGGGATCTGCCCTATACATGTAATGCTGGTGGTGCAAGCGCGAGCAACAGCACCAGAAGTGCGTGGCATATCAGTAGACCCTGATATGTTCATTCAAGGGCTAAAAACATTGGCACGGGTGGTCCCAGAATTGAAGAACCTAGTGTGGAGGGTACCTGCAGAGTTTATATTCCGCCCCATTGCACGCCCGGACATAGTGCCCGGGACGGTAATGTCATTGGATTTACATGCAGCTCAGATCTCAGCCAAAAGAATAGCAGTCATTGCAATGGACATACACGGCTGTGAGTGGCGCACAGTGTTGTGCATCAGTGCCGACATTGCACTGCGAGATCTATCAGACGAAGACCTCTTCACAGATTCTGAGAGTGATGGGGAAATAATAATGGAAATAGCTATGCCCTGTGATATCATGATACAGGAAAGACAAGTGCCAGTACAACTAATGGCTGTGGTGGGAGCACCATCTTCTTTCTTTGATGAAGACATGCCTTCAGTACCGAGTGGCCTATGGACCACCGGCCCCCATGATGTGGGATTATTGCATGGGGTCACACCGGTTAAAATAAAACTCAAACCAGGAGCCATACTTCCCAGTGTGAAGCAATACCCCTTGTCCTGAGAAGCAGAAGAAGGGATAAAAGAAAGAATCAGCGCATTATTAGCACAAGGAATAATAGTGCCCTCAAATTCACCATGTAATACATGTATCGACCCCATTAAAAAAGCAAAAGGAGGGGCATGGAGGATGATCCAAGACCTATGCCCACTCAATGACGTCATCCAAAAAGAGTTCCCTTTGGTCCCCAACCCTGCATCCATCCTGTGTAGCATCCCAAGACTCATTTCACAGTAGTGGATTTGAATAAAGCATTTTTCTCAATCCCACTTGCAGCATAGTGCAGATACTTAACAGCATTTACCTTGGGAGGAAAACGATACGAGCACTGCAGACTACGCCAGGGTTACTGCAAAAGCCCCAGCATATTTAACAGAATCCTACATGAAGATCTAGGGAATATGACGGCAAACAGTGCAATTATCCAATGTGTAGATGTACTGTTAATCTGCGCAAAAAATGAGGAGGAGTGTAGAAAAGAGTCAATCAGCCTCCTAACATTGTTGGCCCACAAAGGTTACAAAGTAGATAAAGGGAAACTGCAATACTGTCAACGAGAAGTGTTATACCTGGGACAGTTAATTTTAAAATACGGTAAGAAGATAATAATAATAATAATAATAATAATAATAATAATAATAATACCAGATAGGGTAGCACCCATTACAGCAGTAGGAAGACCAAAAACAGTGAAAGAGATGCAAAAATGTCTTGGCATGTGTAACTACTGCTGAGCATGCATACTAGATTACACAGCATATATGAGGCCCCTATTGCAGGCACTCAAAGAAGCTCAAAGAGAAAATACTGAGATACAGTGGTCTGCAGAGCTAGATGATGCTTTCACATCACTCAAAGAATTGATTTCAAGCGCTCCAGTACCCGCAAACCCAGATTATGAGCGCGAGTTCTATCTGTTTTCACATTGTAAGGGGTCCCTCATGACAGCAGTACTGACACAAAAGACATCACTGGGGCACAAGCCCCTGGCATATTACAGTGGCACACTGGATGCAGTGATGCAAGGACACTTTGCTTGCGAGCAATCTCTCACAGCCGCAGCGTTCGCAATTGAAAAGAGTGCAACAATAGTGATGGGGTGTTCCGTGACATTATTCGTAGAACACTCACTGTTCGCAATCCTGGAACGATCAAAAAGCACCCTCACAACACAAAGAGCCACTGCGTATGAAATAATTCTGTCCAGTGCAAACAAACACATTGTAAGATGCAAAACGGTGAACCCAGCGAGATTCATTACGGAGCCATGCACAGTAGAGGACATGCAAGCAGAGGAGGGAGAAACAACCATGGTAAGTGAAATTGTGCTAACCGAAGGAGAGGTATTCTTCATAGATGGATCAGCATCAATAAATTCAGAAACATTAGAAAAACACGTAGGGATAGCTGTTGTAAGGTTAGAAGAAGGTGAGTACGAAGTACTAATACAACAACGCCTATCTGCCCATTTCACAGCACAAGCAGCAAAGTTAATAGCACTCTTTGAGGCATTACATGCAGCAAAAGGGTGTGCAGTAACAATATACACAGACTCAGCCTATATCACTACCACCATGCACGGGGGATTCGCAAGATGGGGCCGGAGGGGGTTCCGCAGAGCAGATGGTTCGCCCGTACAGCACGCAGAGCTCCTACAAGAACTGATAGAGGCATTAAAAGACCCCAGCATGGTAGCCATAGTGAAGTGCCAGGCCCATACAACTAACACAGATGTGATCTATTTGGGAAACGTGGCAACAGACACTGCTGCCAAGGAAGCTTCTTACTTAATAAAGGAGAGAACAGGTGAGTACTTGATACAGAAACACATAGAAGAGGACCTCCCAGATGGCTATAACACCATGCCCATGTCACAAATACTACAGCTGCAAGATGGGGCAACAATAGAAGAAAAGGAGCTGTGGGAAAAGCGGGGATGTAGCCAGTCACCAACAGACCTCCTATGGCATCAAAACAACACTGGTAAGGTAGTGATGCCAATCAAATTATTAGAAATAGCATTCCAGCAATTGCATTTTCCAGCACATAATGCGAAACAGCATATCGCAGCAGAGGAACAGGAGAACTGGTTTATCCCAGGCCTACAGGAACAACTTTCAAGGATGGCAATGAAATGAACAACATGTCAAATATATAATTCAGGAATTACACTGAGAACGTTACGAGGGACAATACCAAAACCTACAGGCCCCTTCAGGGAACTGCATATTGACTATGCAGACATGGGAGAGAGATGTAATGGGCACGTTACATGATAGTAGTGGTTTGTCCATTTTCAAGGTGGGTTGAAGCAGGACCCTGTGCACATCCGGATGCCAAATGCGCCGCAAAGTTCTCAGTAAGGGGGGGTGTTCCCGCACTGGGGAATTTGCGACATAATTAGCTCGGATAATGGCACGCACTTTTTCAAAGAAGTGACAGTGTTACTAGGGATCAAGCATAAGTTATGCTCGATTTATCATCCGCAAAGTAATGGCGGGGTTGAGAAAATCAACGGCCTCCTAAAGGGGAGGTTGTCGAAATTGTGCTTCTCACTTAAAAAGAATTGGGTGCACTGTCTGCCCTTGGCCTTGTTCGCGCTGATAAATCAGCCTAGCAAGGACCACCATCTGTCACCAAACGAGATAGTGACAGAAGAACCATGCACACAGCACACACCCGCTCCGCAGACATTCAGATGCCCATAGAAGCGCCACTGTACTAGGTGAAGAGTTCAATGAGTATTTAACAAAACTCACTAAAGCAGCGCGTATGATAGCAAGACAGCTTGCACCACCATTCACACGTGAGGGGGGAAATGAAGCAGTGACACTCACAGATGAGAGTCCAACAGGCCAGCTAATGCCAGGGGAAATGGTGTTTGTCAGGGGTTTCGTGCGTAGGTGGAATGCCCCAATATTTCATGGCCCGTATGAGGTAGTGTATTGCACACCAACGGCGGTTAAGGTTAAGGGCCTGAGATATTGGATACATTTAACAGATGTACGAAAGGCATATGACAGTGTCACAAAAGGACATGACGAAGGGGTGCAAAGCACAGAAGAGTCGTCATAATGGTACAAGGAAGAGATACACAGCTACATGATATGGTTAAACAGGGGATATGCAAAAAGAAAAATTGACTAAATACAATAATTTTGGATGACGAAAAATGTAGATAATTTTGAAAGATGTAAATATTCAAAGCTCTCTCTCTCTCTGTTTCTCTCTCTCTCTTTCCCTTAATGAATATGACACATATAACTGGTTGAGGATGCTTAATGCACTTTTTGTTTTGGTATATAGGAGAAACCATGGCAACGAATGGGCAGCCCACACCGAATAATGTTAGGGCAGTTAGAAACGGCAACAAGCACTTTGATTTGCGTGAATATTCGTATGAGGGTGGTTTGTTTGTGTGTGCCGTTATATTTTTTACAATGGTGTTTGGACTATTTCTCTATTGGGCAATCACATTCATCTCTATCGAGATGAATTAGGGGGGAAGGAATGGAACTAACACGATTACGGGTTATGACATTCACCATGATCACGCACAGCACCCAAACAACACTAGCAATAGTGTGGCCCCACGTCCGACATCCCAGTACAATGCCTCTGAATACAGCGTTTATGATTTAAATGATCGTAATCCTTCTGTTATATCGTGGTTATATGACACCACTGCCACCCTGCCCACACTAACGGTCAACCTGCCCGCAAAACATGGATCCCTCACAATTAGGAAGGAAGAAATGCAGAGATGGCCAGAATATTTATGACCCTATATGATGAGCAGGAAAAGGGGGGGGTAAAGAGGTCACAGTACTACAAGCAGCAAGTGATGCGAAAAGTTAACTAAGAAGCAGCAGAAAAAGAAGGGAGGTTGGAAGGAAAAGATATGACAAATACTTCGGCCTGGGGCTAGATACTATAGAAGACCGTAGGCATCCACATCATTCAAATAAATGGTATGCGGATATGAGCTCCACCGCAAAAAAGACAACTAATGAGAGTTGTTAAGTATGTTCCTTGATCCCCCACGCCTCAGGCACACCTAAGATACTACTGCCCCAAGAATTGCCTCTTGCAGACGCCCAGTCTCTCCTTCATCTCACCCTATGTAGAATCAAGAACACCTTCCAGGCATACACACTGTCTTTTGAAATGCTGCAAAACGAAAAAACCTGCTACTCAAGAGACAAAGGAGTGATATGTTTGAAAGAACCTTTTTTCGTAATTAAAGTGACATTGTTTTCAGAAAACAAGTGGAAAGTTGAAGTAATAACTTGCAAAGCGGAGGCGCTACGAGGATTGCCGGGAGAGAAGCTACAATGGGTCGAGAAAACCTGCACACCAGTGTGGACGGAGCATATCGCAAAACTGACCTGGGTAACCGCCATAGAAAAACCATTCAAGCTACAAAGAGAAATACCATACGAACTATGCTTCCATGGTGAAGGAAAAAACAACATGGGCACAAACAAGAACTGCAATAGAACACTTACTATCTCAGACATGAAGAAAGGGACAGCAGCACTTATTGAGACTTACTGGGTCTGCGGTAAACAGGCATACTTGCACCTCCCACAATCTTGGAGGGGCACGTGTTCTCTGGCGACACTGCACTCAGCCCTGATGGTGATCCCGGAAAGTCACATCGAAGGGAGAAAGGGATTGCAAGCCACCCATCGCCCAGAAAATCCACAACCAACAGAAGAACCACCACTATATGCCCTGTCCATGGACAACGGACAAGGTATGAAATCACGAAAATGGATATCGTCCAACTACATATCCAAAGCTTCCTCAGAACTGTTGGCACAGATCCCTGACAAATACTGTCTGTTCATCTCTGCTGAAACATTCTTTTCCTCCCTCGTTCAGAGTATCCAGGCGTGAGTCAATGCAAAATGGCTCCAAATCATGCGCTGGGAGTTGATCCAGCTGGCCAACAACACTGAAGAAGGTTCAACGTGATCAAGGTGGAGCTAAGGGCCCTAAGGCTAATGACAATGCAGAACAGGTATGTTCTAGACCTGTTGACGGCGATGGATGTAGGTGTTTGCTGAAAAATCGGGGGCGCGTGCTGCACATTCATGCCCCCTGAAGATGCGGACAATGGAACACTATCACACGTTATAGCGGCAGCGCATAATTTGGAGGAGCGGATGAAGAAAGAAGGTGGAGTGGACCCGAGTTCTTGGCTTGACAACATTTTTTCCTGGGTCCCCTCCTGGATAGGACTAACTATCAAAATGCTGGTACCCATCATCGTATTCTTACTGCTGATTTTTTGTGTGTGCCAGCTAGGTCTTTGGTGCTGCGCAAACGCAGTCCCTAATGGTGCAATGATGATGGTGACAATGGGCAACGCTAGGGGAAAAGCACAGATTATGCAGGAGGCGCAAGTACAAACAGGTGAGGACCCTGAACCCAAATATAGGATGGTGCCATTATATTATGACGGGGACATAGTGGATAGATTATACCATATGACATAATAAAGGAGCCCCTGGAACTAGAATGGTATAAGGAGGTATGGGTAGATCTGGAGGGAGATGGGGGATGTATATATATGACCTGAACACCAGATGAATATGCTAGGAGGGGGGGAAAGTCTCTGAGGAGTGTGTAGGGCCTGGATTCCGATAAAAGGGACACCGGCATGGGATGAAGCAATTGCAAACGAAAAGGAACACCAGAGGTTGGGCGAGTTGCAGTATTTGTTACTTAAGTAACAAAAGGGGGGAAATGTATGGAAGGACAGGTCTATACGACACCCCTCCCCTACATTGCCCACCTAAGTGAGGCTCATGACTCATCGGCAGCCCCCCATGCACCTAGAAATAATAGAGGGGTCTTATGAGATGAGTGATTCCCTAGTCAAGCAAGTGTGCATTGGATATGATACCCAAGTGCTGCTTATTTTAAAATGATAAAGACTTTGGGCCTCAATACTAGTTCAGCAGTAGCCTGGCCAGTAAAACTGGCAGGCTGCCGCCGAACTTGCAAATTATTCTGGTGCCTCTTAATGGGGAAATACAGGGGCATTACAGCCCTGCCGGACCCTGTACTTCCCCATTGCCGGGTGCCGGTAATAATTACTCCCCATTCCCTTTTGATCACCATAGGTTTCAATGTGAATGGGGAGGCTGGATGCACCGGCACCCTTCAGGAATGGTGCAGTGCATCTGACATGGTCTGCTCGCGGGTGCCGGTCTGTCTGCCAGGTCAGACCTGGCAGGTGAAATGACACCTGAGAGCAGAACTCGTAGTTTGCCAGTCTGGTAACAACGGTACCAGCAAGCTTACCGGTACTGTTGTTACCGGACCGGCTATCTCATAATGAGGCCCATTGAGACTGTCACCCGCAGCCCACACCCTGAAATCCCCTTAAAAGGATTGGTCAATGTAAAACGTGTTGACAAGAAGTTAGAAGAAGGAACTTTTGCTGAGTGCTTATATTCACAAATATAAGAAACACATATAATGATAAGAGCTTGAAAACTCTTTCTACATATATGCTGAGATGTGAAGCAATTCCAGCAGGCCTAGGTCGTACTACAGAATTTGGGCTGAAGAATACGGCCACATAAAAAAAAACTATGGCAATCGATTGGTTTACCAACTTAAGGGTGCTTGTAAAAAATTATACGATAAGGGGATATACAAAGTTAGTACACCAGCATGGTATAATTCTGTCCTGTTACAGACTTTCCTCACGATAATTGGTTTTGCCTTACCCAAACATCAACAAATATGTAGACTATGCCACATGGAGGCCAAGGTCAAAACCTTAAAGCAACTAATGATAATGTGTAAAGCAAGATTTTAAATGTAATCTGATTGTTTTAGATTTGTACATAATATACCATCTATATCTACAGAGAATATTTGGTTTAGAATATGACAATCTCCCCAGATTTCACTTTTCATTGTTGTTATTATTGTAATTTTAAATGTTTACATATTATTAAGTGAGACATTTTGAGAGCACTATTAGGATTGTAGTAATTGTTGTGAAGTATCTATGTATATAATAGTCAAAGGTTGTGTGTGTCTTTGTGGCAAAGCGTTGTTCCTCATACAATTCCACAACCGTTTCACCAATCTGCACCACATGTTGAATAGTTCCCTGTTAAGACCCTCTGGAAATACTGGCTACATGCCATTTGGACACCCCACCCTTTTCCCTGAATTTCAGCAAAACTCTGAATTTGTTTGTGGGTTTCAGTCTTGGTGAAGTGTTGCTTCGTTTACAATTCCACACTGTTTCACCAATCTGCACCACATTTTGCATAGTTAACTCTTAGGACATGACTGCAAACATGACAGTTCGACACCCGACCCCTTCCCCCGCCCCGGATTTTAGCACCTTCACACCTGAGAAGGTTGTCTGAAATCAGCAAAACATCAATGTGGTCGTAAAAGTAAAGGTCCCGACATGAGGAGCAAAGCTCGAAGTCCCATTTCAAGACCTTAGGATGCACAGTTTCCGAGATATTTTCACCGCAAATGCACTGCAACAAACTGCACCATGCTAGGGTGAGACGACAGTTGAGGAGAGTGCACAGAAGGTCTCAGTATGCTGCAGCACACCAACACTCGCCTCACCCCATCGTCTGTTGTGGGGTATGTCAGCCAGCCACATGCACCCATTCTCAGTGCAGTATACTTCAGGGTGCAAAGTACACCAAGCGATAAGCAAATTGGAAAAGCGGCCTACAGAATCTTTGATTTTCAACAACTGCTGAGACTGTTATCATGTCTGTCTCCAGAACCCGTTCACAGAATGGGTACTTTTACTAGTACATTATAAAATTGTAAATTCAGAAAATAGATTAAAAGTGCATTTTGAAGTATTACAAAAATACAGGAGCCCTTCGACAGAGAAAGAACATGGATTGAATCATCTGTTCCATCTGTTGTTTTGCACTTCAGAGTGTCTACAATCATGTTTTGGCACACTGTACCTTCCATAGAAAAGACATATCCATTAGTTTATCAGTTTGATCCCACCCGCAAGGGTTGCCCAGCACCAGAATTCTAGGCAATTCTCTTATGTACAAGGGAACCATTATGAACCCCAGGTACATGCTTCAGTCTTCAGGGGCATCATAACTGAAGTGAAGCTGAGCACCTGTAACCACAGCGATCATTACATAACCTAAGGTTAAACCCAAGGTTTGCCAAACTTCAAAAACATGTGGGTGCCGCCTGAAGAGACAGGGTTTCAAATAAACTGTTCTAGGGAATGTTTCCCACTCCGAAGAGCACACTAACACATTTGAGCTCATTATACATTTCACAATAAAACGTAGTTGTCAACCCTAAATTGCTAAGGTTAATCCAGACTTGGAACCCTTGCTCACTGTGCATGGAGAGGCTAATTTTCTCCTCAGTGATGAAGACCAACAAGGCTGAAAACTGTTTATGAGGTTGCTGATGGCACTCTTATTTAGAGAAGAATTGCTTAGCATTGCAGTGTTGGACTGGCTGTAGAGCATAATGTGTGAGCAATCGGTTATTTGTGTGACACATTGACATCTGCCCTGCAGAAGCACAAGGACTGGCAGAGGCTAACATGTCCACTCAGCCCTCACACTTCTACAAACCAAAAGCCAACACAATCATAAAGGTAAAACAGGCACAGTCAATAGATATACCTCCTCACCGTTTGTGGTAGTGTGGGGGCATGGGAAGGTTATACACCAAACAGCGAAATATAACAGTCCAAAAAAAAGGAATGCCCAATCAAGGTTTTATAAAAATATATACTTTAATCGGACACGCCATGTACACACCATGTACAATACTAACTAACTAGAAAATACTGTGAAACGTTACCTGTGTAGAAGAAACATAGGATATGCACAGATAGAATAGAATAGATGCAGCACTCTGGTTGATGAGACAGGGGAGAAAGACAAACCAAAAGACCACAATGATCAAACGGATATTTCTTTGAGTTGAAAAATGGGATTAACATGACCTTTCTGTCTCTAGGGCTTAATTATAGATATGGGGGCCAGATGTCAGTTAAGAGTACCTTTGCAAATGTCTTGGTGGTTCAATGGCATCGATTGCAGTGTCAGCTCGGGTCAAGGAGCCAGCAGTCATGAACGCCCAACAGCAAGCTGACATTGAGTCGGTTGTCGAATGGACGGTGGCTGAAGTCTCGAACCATCTACTCGATGAACAGAGTCGAAAAGCGGACAGCTGTTCAGAGAAAAATGGGCACCACAGGGCAGCATTGAAGGGTCCTGCTACAATGATTGGCATCGAGCACATTTATGTCACGGCTTAGAGTGGGTCGTCAACGTCAATAACAGGGGTTGTTCTGACATTCAGGTGCTGTGAGTCCCACTCCAGGATCTCGAGGGCCAATGTCAGTCTTTTTCTCAGCCCCCAAACAAAGGGGAGTCTGGCATACACCTTCAGGGAACCTGCAGCATGATGAGGTCATAGCCAAAATGGTTGCTGGCAGAGAGGCAGGCTTATGGTCCATTTCTGAACTGTACAGTTAAGGGTGCTCAGGTTTCTGTGGAACAGCCTTTTTCTTGTTCCTCCCGGTTCAGGGTGTTTCAGATCGGGCCGAATTGAACAATGTCTAAACTGAAGGCGAAGCTGAAGCACAAAATAAAAAGAACTGGGTCGGGAGGGCAAGGGCAAATTAAACATCTTTTTTCCTGGTTGAAGTTTCCCAGGGATCCCTCCGAGCCATAGTACAGGTGGGCCCTGCATAGCCAGAAGTGCCCCCTGATGTGCCCCTATCAGGGGATATTTTGGACTTGCAAATTTCCGAGGCAGGTAAAAGCCCTGCTGTCACTACTAGTGAAGCATCTCCCTGTGATGGCTCCCCTGAGTCATGGTAGGTGTGGAGGTACAGGGAGTGGTAGCCCCTAATTTCAAGTTGTTGGCTTCTCTTCACGGATCAATGTTGAAAGACTGCATTGGAAAAGCTTGAGTTACAAAATAACAGAGTCGATTTGCTCGCATTTTGTAACTCAAGCTTTTCCGAATGTGCCTTTTTGTCCCCCGCTTTACATTTGATGTATGTGTGGGACACCCCTGAACCCCTCAAAGCCCCTGCTCTCTTTGTTCACCATAATAGGCTATTCCTCTTTTTATGTACAAGGATAGGGCTGAAACATCTTTTCACAGTGACCAGATATTTTCCGTACTTGCCTTGGGGAGTGAGAGAGCTTTGTGGAGGAGACATGGTGATTGGGCCCCCTACCAGACACAAAGAAGATCATATAGTAAGATGCAACCCATCACCTTACTTAGCACATGATTCGCCTCTTATGCCCCAAGCAGCACCTACGTGCGTTTCATTACATCCCACAGAGGCACCATTTATATCAGACAGGTCAGTTGTAAAGGCTTTCGAAAAGTCAATTGATAGGCTCTATGAGAACTGTTTTAGTTTGAAGGATAAGGAGGCCACAGATAAACCGGATAAATTGAATTTGGTGGTGCCTGTGGAGCTTGGTGAAACAGGGGACCCTGTTTTGGGGTTCCCAAGGATAGGTGTTAAGAAAAACTCTGGTATTCCTGCCTCGAAGGATATTATTTTGGATTCATGGAGTAATATAAGGGATTATGGTCCAGCTGTCAGGAGTTTGGCACATACAAGTAGCCCACACATGGACAGTAACAGTCAACAAACTACAATTCACCTGGAGCTAACAAACTTGGAGGGGGCTTCAGAAAAGCAGCATGAGGCCTCACTTTTGAGTTTGGCAGTCAAGAGGAGGAGGTGATGGAGGTCTCGAGTTTAATACACTGGGTCTCCTCTAGGGCTTTTCTTATAGATGGGTAAAATAATAGAGTGGTGCCATCTTTGTGGGCTCAGGGAATATCCATTGTAGTGCCTATAACATTCAATAAAATTGGGCTCTAAAAGAACAGTCACATTGCCAGGACTCTTGTTCCAGGCAGTAGTCGACAAAGCTGCACTGATTTCACTGATTCAAAAAGTTAATGTGGTAATGTCCTCCCACAATAACAGTACATATGAAAAAACATTGCATCCTCTGTATAACATTGAAAAACGTGTTATTCTTGTTCTGAAAAACCATTATGGGACAAAATGTTGGAATCATTCTGAAAATCAGCATCAACAAGAGAACACAATTGACTAGAGTTGTTAGGTTCTATTGCTAATCTCACAGCTTCCCATGTCTTTGTCTTAAACATAGCCTTGCTCACTCTAATTGCCTGTTTATACAATGACCTGTTTGGTGTAACTACTTTAGCATCAATGGTAAATTCCTTTAGGGTCGATAACAAGCGTGCTTTTTCCATGCTTAGAATCAATATCGACCAACTGTTTTTCCTTAATATGCAGCCCTTAAATTTAAAATTATTAACCTTTCTTATGAAATCAGAATGTGCAACAACATAAAGGGTAGCATTCCTCTTAATCTCAGATTTAGAAAGAAAGTTCTGCTAATTTTAAACCTTTTCTATTGTTATTTATAATGCCCACATAACCTTATTGTAGTCATAAAATTCTCTTTCCCTACAAAATAACATACAGTTAGGGGGTTATGATCTGTTGTTTGTTCATTCATTTCGTTTATATAATGCTAGCCGTTAACTTGCACCAAAAATCAACCAATAACGGTACTTTCCTTACACCACTTCTACAAGGAATTTGCCATGAAACCTCTTTAATAAATTGCTCTTTGATGGTAATTACCCCATAAAGAAAAGTAAAAAAAGGATAAAGCCAACATGTCTCTTTTTTACATCCGCTGGGATACCAAAACCAAGATCACCTTATATGCCAAAGGGGTCTGAATACTGAAGTGAACCCAGTTTGTTCATAAAATCACATCCTGTGATTATATAGAATCCTTTAATTCCATTGCTAACTAATAAGAGTCCATGTGATTCTGACAAATTTTAAATATTCAAATTATTCAAAGATCAATATTATAACCTGTGGGGGCGGAAGCAAACAGAGATTTGACCTTAAACTTATCAACTTGCCAAGACATGACAATACTGAAAGCTTAGTGGTATGAATATTAACACGATTCGACAGAATAGATCCCCCCATTTCTACCTTTAATTGACTGAACAAATTTGACATTCACTCATCCCCGCAATAAAAAGCTGTACTGGGCAAGGATTCTTGTAACATTATGTCAAATCCCTTTAAAACCATTTCAAAATCAGTATTACCTGATTTACCACTGAAATCTGTTATTTTCCAGGACACAATGTTCAAGAATTTCAGATACATAAAGTCACTCAGAGGATCAACAGGGACTAATACCAGTCTTTTTAAAAACAATTATCCTTATTTGAAGTGTAGCTTAGGTCTTCAAATATGCTGTACAATTAACTGTGGACACATAACTCTTCTGCTACTGCTCAAGCTTGACCAAGCTCTCTCAAGATTATCTATTAATGAGCCTGGGAAACACCAAGAGTTATTAATAGGTCTGTAAGTCTGCAGATAAACTCAGCAGTATTGGAAGAATATTTGTCTGAACTTGATAGACACTGCACAATATCCAAGAATATGTCCTACCAATCTTGGATTACCAAATGTTAGTGCCGCACAGTCATGTCAGATGTTTGACATGGAGATGACCCAATGAACCCCTCCTGTCATTAATGTGTCTCATGAACATATTGCCTGCCATGGTTTATCACCTTGCACCCGATGTAAAGATGTATTCATAAGCTGTGTCGTGTCTTCCAAGCCATCAGGTTTTCGATGTGGAAATATGGTGGGTACATTCTGGCATGTAAAATGTGTGGCTTTCTTTTATTAATGGATTCTTTATTACATGGAACATGGTCAGAATTTAGCCTCTAAGATATTTTTTTGACTTCGGGAGTTGATGGGATTCTTCAGCAAATCATTTCCCTTTTAATCATGTTTCTATAACGATTTGTCCACACCATAAAATACTGGATCTATAAGTGCTGTTTCAATGAAATAATTGCCTTTTCCAATACTTGCATTGTTAGAAGAATGTGTATCAAAAGTCACACATTCCCAATCTTATGCATCAGAAGGGGATTTGGTTCTAGATGCTCTATCTGTCAAATCACAAACATTCTTTCTATTATAGCTAGAGATTTGGCGATATGCATTCCCACAAGCATCTCCTCTGAAGGTGCTTCAACAAATACTGGGGTCTTTTTTTGAATAGCAGGAAATCAGTAAACACAAAACTGCCTTGATTTTTTATATTTTCTGACACCTTTTCGCCCATTGGAATCCAAGTTGTTTCATTTAACTTTGTTCTTTTATTAGTAACAAGGTGTTTCAGTGTCCTAGGGTTTATGGGAATTGGTCAGTTGTTCCATTCATTGTGATTGTAGGGGTAGCCCTTAGAGTTGATGGCATAAATTAGATTGAGGTCACAATATAATGTTCAGAATATGTTATTTCAACACAATATTCAGTTTGTCGTTGGCTCGCTCTGGTACCCCCGGCAAATATATAGATAACATTTCTGATTGGGAACTTTCAACTTGAACTATCAGACTGCTGCTACTAAGACATTCTAGATAAACTTGTATGTAGTATTAGTAGGATTTTCCCTTTTAAATCAAATTGTATGGGATGGGCAGTTGCTTCTCTTTTTAAACTGGTCATTTTTAACTTATTCTTGAAGTACAATAACATTCAGAGTAATCAAATGTAAATACTCTGTAACATGTACTGAGTTGTCCAGCCACTGTGCTACAAGTCACTCACATTATTATGAAATTAGAAAATAAAAAATCAGACAGATTTTAATTGTAGCCAGCCTGCCCTCTTTCATTCAAATATATTGGAGCAATTAACCAATGGGCCTTTTGTAGTATAGACTTTTAAGGTGGGCATTCTAGCATATACATAGGTCATACAAATGTATTATCCAATCCAACAAACACCCAGTCATCCATAAAAGGAAAAGTGTAAATGCTAGCCACAATGTCAAATATAGAAACTATGCCCCAAGTCAACTGGCCCACAATCACTGAACTATATATAAAGTGCTAGTAGCAGCAGCTATATAAACTATGTTACCTTGGGTCCTAAGCCAAGACTCCAATGTTCACCCAAACATGTACTGTGTGCACCTTTCTAACAACTATATAGGCTATATTACCTTGGATTCCAAGCCAACAGTATCCAGACACACAAACAAATAAAGGATGCAGGTGCTGGTGTCTCTATGAACTATAAACATGAGGGTTCCAAGCCATCTGGCACCAGGGCAGCCAATCATTTTAAAAATGCAGGCATTGACAGTTTTATAAGCAGTACAGACGTGAGGTACAACACAACCCAACCACAGTTACACCACCTCTAATAAAGGGAACGTTCTTACATTTGTGCAGTCTGCAAAATTAGGACCTGACCAAAAAGACCCAGTTGACCCAAACAGATATAAATTTACAATGCAATCACATTATTTGCTCTTCTGAAGAATATACTTCCCAAGCTAGCAGGTCCCATATCATCCAGTCATTCAGCTCAACTAAGCGATGAATGAAATAAACTTATGTACATTAAAACACATGAAATCCTCACAGTAGTACAATAAAAACATTAATCCAAAAAAGGATCATACTGGTGATAAGATTAGTGCCAAATTTAATAGAGTCTTTAAGTTGTCCTATTTCTCAGAAGTCTTGTTCGTGCAGATACCAAAATTCAGACAGTTCGCTGTAATATCATTTCACGTAAAACTGGGTGAATTATCAAATGAATGCGCAAAACATCAAATTATAAGTGATAGTAGGAGAAGTGTACACATTTAGTAGATTTAATAAATACAGCAGAGTTGATAAGTAAAAGCACGTTTGAGTTGTTAAATAGTAATAGCACCCAGGGGCGAGTGTCTGTAGGTGTATTTGTATTTATTTGCTTAAATAGCCCTTTTGACAAAGTGATAAACAAGGAGGACAAAACCATATATAACCATTAATAAACAATTATCATAATCCATATTATGAGTTAGAAAGTGAGAGAAGAACATATAAAAAAAGATGGTGAACATCTCATCTAGATTACGTGTAAATCCCAGTTGTTTGGTGGCAAAAAGGGTGACATATCAGAAGCAACATTTAGCTCGTGGAGGATTAGGAACAGAAAGAAGAACTTATAAGTGGGGTCTCAAGGTAGGATTACGAGCATACAGAGGGGTAAGTGAGGATGAATATGGAGAGGTCAGACCATGAAGACATGTAAAGGCAATGCAAAGAAAATGGAACTGGAGGTGAAGATCATAAGACAGCCAACTACAAATGGACCCTGAAGAAAAGAATACTTTTCTTCCAGGGACAAGATGCTATGTATGCTGAAAGACATGAGGGGATGTGCCCTGGGGAGAATGGCAGGGTAAGTATATGAATCTGCAGTGTGCCCCCATCCTTGCCACGGGGGTATCCTATGGCTGTCAGCATATGATGATGGTGGGCATACTTTGACACCTGTGAATTTTGGTATGTAAATGGTGGACTGGGGTAAAGAGGGAGAGAATAAAGACATATATTATTAAGGGGTCTTTAAAAAGTAATCCAAGAGTAATCAGGGGTCTTTAAAAAAGTACACTAGGAACAATCTAGAAATAATTTAGAAGTAATCTAGAAGTAATTTAGAAGTAATCTAGAGGTAATTTAAAATGAATCCAAAAGTAATTGAAAGGTAATCGATTGTTTAAAATGTAATATGGTAGTTTAGAAAAGTAACGGGGGGTTGTCTTAGTGTTTAGTTAACGACGAAGAGCGTCACATAAGGTATGCGGATGAGGAGTGTTCCATAAAGATAAGCCCAGGAGTCCTAAGCTCAGGAGCGTCTAGAAGAGGTCATTATACACTCCAAGTGGAGTAAAAGTAGGCTGCGCAGTGGACAGGTCCCTGTTAGATAATGACTTAAACTCCTATCAGGGTATTTAGGGGTGATAGCAGCAAAGAGCACTGAGGAGAAGATACACGTGAAGCCGGCTTGTATGTCCATTTTTCTGTCTGTCTATCTGTTATGTGGGAAATTAAATGTGTTGAGGAGCAATAATGAGATGTACTTAATTGAAACAGGACAAAATATTGCATTATTTATTTAAGGTAGATGTTGTGTAGCACCCAAGAGTTAGGCAGACACGAGTGAAAAAAGATAGAGGTTTGTTGAGTAAGCCATTAATAAGGGCATTCACATGTGTTAGGTTTGAAACACTATGAAGAAATGAACAGGCATTTTTTGTATTTACAGACTTGACATCTACAGAAATACAAAAAGCCTTCAACGTGCTCTTTGATTAAAGAGACACTAGAAAAGGACAATGAACTCCTGGCTGATGCATTTAAAGGGCATGGGAGACTTCCTGCAAGGCAGCCTAAAGGACAAAAATACAAGATGACCAGATCAGGAAAAAGATCTATGGACATGGAAGATGCTAAACCAAAATGAGTCGAGTAGACAATGTGTCAATGGTAGAAAAATGGAAGAAAAAAAACAATTGAAATGTGCATGGGTAAGAGAATGGGAACAAGGAAATGTCGAGGTATGGGAGTAAGGCAAAAGTGTGCAGTAAAAGCCACATGACAAACAATTAGTGAAAATGGGCTGGTGGGTTCCCTCAAGGAATGATTTTCTCTCGATTCTCATAGTGGCCGTAATTTCCTGATGTGTATAGTAAGTTTAACATTAATTGGGTAATAAAGGTGGTATTCAGATAAATGCAAACAAAGGAATTCTTTAGGGATATATACATGTTTAGACAAGGAGAATATAATATGTTATTACTGTCTCTGTAGACATTTTTTATAATACCTCCCATGTTGAGATATATCACCAAACTGAGGAGGGTGATTGGGACAGGGATGCATAGGTACACTGAATATGGGGTAGGGTGGACATTGGGTGTAGTGGCCATTTATTGAATAGGTGTCTACATAAAGGCCAGAAGGGAGAGTGTAGAGGAGGCGCTAGACTTGCTAGACCCCAACACCCACCCTCAAATTGAATGCAGATAACTTGACAGGTTGATCAATAGTTCCAATATTGCAAAAATCAGAATTGTTGCGCTTTCTAGGCCAAAAAGCACATTTTATGGCAATATATACTTTTAGGGTCAGAATGCCACATGCAGTTGAGGGTTTTACACATATATTTTGAATATCATAAATCTAGCCTGAAAACTGAACAGAAACCGAGTTATGACCCCAACTCCCCATTGGTAGCGGCACAGAATATTCCGACTAGAGTAAAAGCCAACAAAATTCTAAAAATAAGATGGTGGAAAAAGCCATAGTCATGCAAAGATAATTAAATAATTCTCTAATAGCAGTTCATGGGTAGTTCACTGAGGCTGATGCATGTATTTAGAACTTCTTGGCAGCAATTCTGACATTTATGGGTCGGGGAGGCCAGTTAGCCATCTGGGAAAGTAGCAATTAGAACAGAAAGTTGTTTGGTTTGCAACAGATGAGAAGAACAAGCATGGCATAGCATGCCAAAAAGACTCTGGTGATCTGATAAAGACTGCTCCTTTCAAGACGTCAAAGGATTTATAATGAAGGTCAGTAGGATCTCACACAAATGTAATTAGCATATATGTCAGTAATGTGAGACATGCCAAGTTATGTCATGTGGACCTGTTGAGTGGCAGTTATATCAGCCAATCACACGAAAATAAGGGGCTTGCTTGTGGATGTAAAAAACGTATTGCATAATGAAATGTAAAGTTGCATCAGCAAGAGAAAATTATAAAAAGGAGTTGATTCAAGAGCTCATTACTGCCATTTCTGTTGTCTCAATAAAGATGACTTTTGAAACCAGCCCAGGTACCCACTCTGCCTCTTGGACTTGTGTGCAGTCTCTGCTGCCTGATCCACATATGTCAATTCCCAGGGAAGGTATTGGGCCCTCATATTCTCAATTAAGAGATGTAAAAGCACTTAGGATAGAGTCAATAGGGCAGAGATAGAACAGTAGATGAATAGCACAGTTATAGTCAGAGTGGAGAGGAGCAATTTCTTAGGTAGGCAAACCAAGTAATACAGCAAAGCAAATGTTTAGTAGATTGCAAAGTATGAAATTAATAGACATTATCCAGGTTAAATAGATGAACATTCTAAGAACGACTATTGTTAGTGAGGTGAGTGGAAAAGGAGAGAGACGAATTCAAATTTTATCCCAAGATTGCAGCAAGAATTAAGAAGAGGAAGTGAGGAGGGTGGAAAATAAACAAATGGTAATAGGAAAGAGGAGACATAGCGGATTCAGGAAAAAACTGCTTCTGTTTTGGATGGTTTAGGATGGAAGAAAATAGCAGACATTCAACATTGTATTGCAGAGATGCGGGTAGAAAGAGAGTAGTGGTGCTAGACAGAGAAGAGAGAACAGGAACGTAACATATGTGAGTCATCAGTGTAAAGTGATAGGAAAACTGGAAAAAGAGATGTTAGTCGACAGGCGAAAGTGTATAGAGAACAAAGTAGAGGACCAAAAACTAAATCCTGGGAAGCCCCATTTAGAGGTTGAAGAGCCGAAAACACCAGACTGCCCAATAAACACCATAAGTGTGATCATGAATGTATGAAGGGTAACCATTTGAGAACAAGACCAGAGAGCCTTAAAGATTAAAGAGCAAAAGAAAGAAAAGAGTCATCAACAGTATCAGAAAAGCAGTGGAAAGATCAAGTTTCACATAAGAGAAGAATGCTTGTACTGATGTGCAGAAAGTACGGAGTTGGAAACAAAAGAGTAAGGCCATCTATTTAGAGTGAAAGGGATGTAACCCAAACTGGTGAAGAGAAAGAAGTGAGCTTCAATTGAGAAAAAGAGATACCTGCTTGCAGACAACACAAAAGAAAAGGAATCAGAAAAGCAGGGTAGCAATTCGAAAGAAGGGAAAAATGTCAGTACTGCAAGCCAAAGCAGGTCAAAGAAATCAGTAGCAATGAGAGAGGAAGAAGTGAGCGGTCAGGAGAAGGTGGAGAGAGAAAATAACAGATCAATTTAAGAATTTGGCAAAGATGGCAAGTGTATATTAATGTGATCATGTATAGTGATGAGAGAAAATCCATGTTCATGAGATAACTTTCTGCTTGGTGAAGAGAACATTGAAGAGAACTGAGTACAGGAGTGATCCACGGATGAGAAGGCATATGCAAGGGAATAACAGACTCCTTAGTCCATCACGTCACGCCCCATACCATTTGACTCGCTAGATGCATTCTGCCCCTCTCTTTCCCACCACCCTGAACAGCTGTACCCCTCCTCTGTGACCCTCTGTATCCTACCAACCCCTGTATATCGGTTCTGTTGTTACCTCTGAAAGAGCACTCTGTTATGCATCCTTAATGTTGTATACCTCTGTAAAGTGCTCCATTGTCTTCTGTATTGTTGTATACCTTTGTAAAGCGCTTTGTTGGTTCTCAAAGCTAGGTCTGTGCTCAATAAATGTAATAATAATAATAATAATAATAATAATAATGATAATAATGATAATAATAATAATAAATTCAGCAGGGCTTGGAGGTTAAGGAGTAGAATGAAAGCTATATATAATAGTAGAAGTAGCAGAGTTTGTTGTAAGAGTAGAGAATACAAAAGTTGACAGTAGAATGGAACTAAGTGAGAATACAAAAAGAGAGCAGTTAACGGACAGCGAATTACTGCAAACAAAGCAAGGTGAGAAAGGGGAAGGAGAGAGAGGATGATAGAGAGTTAGCATAACATAAATAGATAGTAATCAGAGCAATACATAATCAGAGCAGAGGCAGAAGAGAATGAGGGGAGGGTGAAGAACATTAGGTCAGGATAAGAGCCAGTACAATTAGAGGGAGGACCAAGAACTTGATGAAGAGAGTAGGATTTCAGTTTAGGTAGTAGAGGAACATTGCAATGGACATAGTCAATATGAACATTCAAGTCACATAGAAGAATAAAAGCCAAGTCTGTCTAATTAGAAAGTGTGGAATTTCTCAGTAACAGTCTGTTTGCTCTCTGGCCATCTGCCGAAAAACACGAAAGGAGGTAGAAGGGAAAGGAAACCCGTAATCGACCACCCTCATGAAGGTCAACAACCTTTAGTACTTTACAATGGGGTCAAACAGGCATCTTCTTTGTATTCCACATAGGTGACCATTGGATCAACAACTTTATTGTGGACAAAACTACCCTATTTCATTAAATGATCAGGCAGTTTCTAGAAAAAATAAATAATTTTTTATTGATAAGAGAGAAGTCAATCATAAAAATATATGCAAAGACAATCAACAATGATAAAATTAGAAAAAGAACATCAGTGCAACAACATAGAAAAAACGACAAACAGTTAGTCTAAGGTGTGGGGGGCAGAGCAAGGTAATCTCTGGCCATCTGGACCAATCCATGGGTGTCTGTACTACATTTATATCTGGTGTTTCCTAATGCTCCTTCTGCGTAGTCCTCAAAGCGTCCCCCGACCTCGACCCACATGGCCTCTCCCAAAAGGTTCTATTCCCCTACTATGCCTCCATCATAACATTTACATTTTTTAGTTCTATACTGTCCACTGTCAGGCTGACGTTCTGGGTATACTTACAGTGGTCTTGTTGTTTACCCAGGTTTCCTCCTTTAGTCATGAGTTGTCTCACCTGCCCATCATGGCCAATATGGAAATAATAAAGTCACTTACATCTAATCATTCCTACACCTACCACCTGGAGAGAGGTAAGCCATCCCCCAAGAAGGGGGCAATATACTAGATACATATTAAAATAGATAAAGCCTCTTAAACCACATCATCTGATGCTAGCAAACACTGATCCCCAATATTTGTGTTTTATCTGTTATTGATGCTGAAGCCCGAGATATGCTCAAATGTTGTTTTAATAGTACAGCTTGGCATTTAGTAGAAGAGACATAATTGTAGACATTTTCAAACAGGAAAAGGAAAACAAATATATCTCATCGGTGGACCTAGGTTGGCTCTTGAGCAGGGGGAGCCTGGTGAATCATTAGTGAATGAAAGTTGTCATTGTGCCTCATTCCGAGTATGGAGGTAATCATGGTGCTATTTGCGCCATGGCTACCTCCCATAAGGGTACCGTGTCCGGTTTGGTGAGATGGGGTCTTACTGGTCCATTCCGACCATGCTGGGACCGGTAAGTCCCCATTCACCAAATCATTCCCCATTCCCATTTCAGCCCCCATAGGGCTCAATGGGAAGGGGGAAGTATCTAATAACGGTACCGCAATTTGCGGTACCGTTATTGGCTCTGATTTCCCTTAGCGGGTACCGTCCTTTAAGCCTGGTAAAACCAGGCGTTAAGGAAGGGACCCGCTAAGGGAACTCATAGTAAGGCGCAAAGGGATTACCGGCACCAATGTCCTTAACGGTGCCCGGTATCCCTTTGCGCCCTACTTGGAATGAGGCCCATTGTGTTAGACATTAAAAATATTGTCTAGCCATACATGCAGACAATCTTTCAGCTTTTCTTTATCTCTGACATCCATTGACCACCACTGATATTGTTAAACTTGAATTGGTGCATCATCAACTTGATAAAGGTTTACTGTCAATTGAGTTCAGGTCATTGCCTTATTGTGGTTCCTCTATGTAGATATGCTCCCTGTTGGCCCTGGTGATAATAAAGAGCCAAACAGGGAGATAGCCCCTTTTTGAATCCCTTCAATAACCTTTTCATCGGGTAATGACCCTGGAACTCTGGATGATTATATAATTCTAGATTGATGCACTGATCCTACACTTAACCCCATGATTTCAAGGCAAGAGAACAAAATAACTAATGTTTGGGTATGTCTTCCTTAAGCTCTTGGTACCTAGAAGACATCTGTAAAAAATGCGACATTTATCGGAATATATTGATCGAGAATGAACACATAACTACTCTACAGGAAGGTTGGTCTTTGGAATCTATCAAAAAATGGTTAGGACATACCATGTCCCAGTTGTGAAAGATGCTTGGGAACACACAAATGGAGGATTAATGATTTGGCAATCCATTTCCATAAACAGACCACAAAGATTCAGGATCCAGAAATATTCTAGCCTTAAAATGGGCTTCCACCTCACATGCAACTATCATTGTTTTTTTCCTGCATGATTATGATTTGTTCAACAATCTCATTGAGGTTCTGGGATTGCTAAAGAAGCAGGGTGATTTAGCGAGCTGTTGAATCTCTACATCGAACATATGGATGTAAGTAAGAGTGCCAAGAAGGAAATAAACAGGTATAACTACTGCATGCATTTTAAACCAGCCCCTAATCATAGGAATACTATTAATGTGGCCACCTGTTTAAATGGTATGGATTACTATGCTTCTAATGACCATTTGCCAGATAATATATTACAATTGATTTTTCGTACAACTCTATTTAGCACTCACATTTACTACATGTTGATACAAATCAAGAGTGGTGGGTTGTTAATGATTTTACAGGTCCTTTACAGTTAGGAAGTGGTGATGTCCCACTAGCACTTTACCTTTGCCCGTGGTTACTGACTCTTTCTATTTGTGTAACTTCATGATTCAGCCATATCTAAGATTTGTTAGTCTAGATATTACAACATTAAATAAGGATTAACTACTTTTTGTGACTTCCTTATTTTAGTGCAGGACAGTCTTTATTCCATAGCTATTTTTAAACGCCTGGCCCAGCTATTAGCCCCACGAGTTACCAAGCCCAGTAGCACTGTATATATACATGATACTTAGAAAAACCACCTTCTGAACAACATTTCCTTGTGCATCAAACATGCAATTCTGACCTAGTGCTTATACCATGAAAAATGACACTTATCACTTCTCAAAAGTTTTCGAATAGGGTCCCAATGTTTTATGCTAACTATGGCTAACTTTGACCTTGTGAAAACAAGTTGCATCTTTGCGCTTGCATCGGTGTAGAGTTTCTGCAATCTGGCCCCACATTTCAACAGGATTTCAAAATGTGTAAGGAGTGTTTGTAATTTGCCTTAAAAATGCCCACGATACAGACACAGATAATAATATATGCTCTAGGAATAGTTATGTTATTGATTACATGCAAAAAGAAGGACTATGGGGATAGAAGGTGGGAGTCTGTGAAGGAAGACACTTTGGACAATAGCAACCAATTGGGATATCAAGCATTGTGCAGCACCTGTTAAGAACATTCCAGGGGACATTTGGTGACATCATTGTGAAGGCTTGTATACAAGATTGATATCACCCGTAATTCTTTATTGGTGTATATCAAGCTCTGAATGACCTGCCAGCTTAAGTTTCATGGGATTTACAGTTTGGTGATCCTTGAAGCACTCACGAACCAGACATCAGGGAAAGTACCAGGTCCAAGTAAAATTCTTTAAAAGTGAGCCAAATTTGTTGGTACCCTTCATGGTGAAACTGTACAATAATATTTACCTTGCTTTGTGTGTACATGGAGAGGTGTGGAAGTAATTCGAATTTACAAAAATTATGTTCATAATATCATCCTCCAAATCCTGCAATTTATGTTCAACATACTAGACACTTGGGAAAATGAGATTGGGGTCATTTCTAATTTTCAAAGGAGATTTTGAAAAGGAACTAGTATTTTAGAACAGACTTTCTATTTGTTTTTAGCATTTCAAAAATTTCTGATTATACAGAAATAACAACTTTATTTAGTGTTTCTCTATCTGAGGACAGGCTTTGATGCCCTCCCAAGAGACAAACATTGGTCCAAATTGAAAGACTTAGGCATTTCTAGGATAACATTCAGAAAGACCTGGAAAATGGCATGAACAATCAAGGCCCGCCCATGCTCATGTGCAAACAACACAAAGGTCAACCTCCCTTCTCTTTTAGACATGTAACTAATCTGGATATAGATTGCAACTTGTCTTCCATGCACCCCACCTCTTTTATTTATTTATTTGTACATTTATATAGCATGCCTAACCCTGGGGCATGTTTCCGAGGGAACATCATCCCGTTAAAATGTATAGTGGACAACAAAACGTTTTTCACAACATTTCTTTCAAGACTAGCAAACACGTTTTTTGATCACAGTGAAGTTCCATAAGCTATTAAAGCTGTCACTGTTACACCACTTTTGAGGAAGTCAGGCTTGGATCTGAATATTTGCAAAAAATGTAAGGCCTATTACTAACAGCAACTTCCTGCTGAAGGTACTGAACAAAGTGGCCACTAATCAACTTCAAACTCATTTTGAAGCAGCCTCTATCTTCCACAGTAAACAACTGGGTTTCAGAGTGGACCAAAGCACAGAGACCACACTCCTTGACCTGCAGGCCAATATGCTTGAAATGGTGGGCAAATGGAAAACCGGGTTCCTGGTCCAGGCTCCTGGTCCTTCTTGACCTGTCCGAGGCTTTTGACATGATCGATCATGACTGTTGATCCACACCCTCTCATGCATAGGTATCTGTTCCCCACAAGCTTGTAGTTGGATTAAATCATTCTTGGCGGGATGACAATGATCTGTATGCTGGGAAAGCGCCTCCTCTAAACTGTCCCCCATCTCCGGCAGAGTTCCCCAAGGTGCCTGCATTTCATCCACACTTTTTAACCAATACATCAGCCCAATTTGCCACTTGTCAGAGACCTACCGGGTGTCTTTCACAAATTACGCTGACGATACCCGGCTGATTCTGGATATCAATGGGGACTGCAAAAAGGACACCAAGATAATGCACCCCATGTATGGAGTGATCGAACAATGGATGACAGAGAATTGGCTATGCCTGAACGGAGAAAAAACAGAACTCTTTCTATTTGGCATCCCGGGTGTCAGAGCTAAACTGGGGAAACACGCACTTGAGCATTAACGACTGCCCTATAGCAGTGGTAGAAAAAGTTAAGACCCTGGGGGTATTTCTAAATTCTACGCTGGTTTCTGAGACCCAGACTAGTTACATCTCAAAAAATTGCAACTACTATCTGAGACTTCTTAGAAATAGCAAGCCCCTTATTCCAGAGGCTAACTGTGCCTTTATTGGTCGAGCTATCTTTCTCCCCCGTATCGACTACTGTAGCTCACTGTTAATAGGGATCAGTAAAACATGTTTGCACCGGCTCCAAATCGTCCAAAACGAAGGGCATCCCTAAGCAGGAACTTATATCATCTGGGAGGAAATCACTCTATTGGCTCCACATTGCAGCCCATATTCACTTCATAGCTGCAACTCTAGTGCAAAAGTGTCTATATGGAAAGGCACCAGCTTATTTGAAAACCTGTATCACTTTAAACCTACCTATTTGTGTTATCTGCTCCACTCATTTGGGAACAATTGACAGGGATAGATTCAAAAGGCCGGGTGGCATAGGGAGGGTTTTCCCCAACCAGGTTGCAATGATATGGAACTCTCCCTAGCACTCTACGGTTTGACAGAAATGTGAAAACCTTTAGGGCCTCACTGAAAACTACTCTTTTCAAATAATCTGCTGGGACAAAGTCAGTGAGGATGTTGCCTCGTGACCTCTACTGATATTGATATGTCCCATTCTATTTTGTCTGTGTGTATGTGGCACCCAGATGCCTGCGGGTAAACGGCATGGTGCAAATAATTGAGTAAATAACCATATAAGTAAATTCCAAATAATTTGTATTTGGCCATGTAGTCTATATACTGCAGATGAATCTGCTGTGAGATGTGCTAAAAGTGGTGAACAAATGGCTCCTTTGCCTGTCATCTTGGCAATCAAACAGGTATGTGGTATTTTCAATCTGTTATTTTCCTTATATATTAATGATACATCAATGAATATTCAAAAATGTCAGGTGGATGCTTGCGGAAAGACAATAGGAATATTGCTTATCACTGATGATGTGGTTTCGATCTCTAACACCATGTTTAGTTTACAGAAGTGGCTTGATCTTTTTAATGATACAAGCATGACAAAGGCCTACACATACATACATCAAAAACTAAAGTGATGGTGTGTCACCCCAAAAAACTCTGAAGTTAAATCTGATATTTACAAAAGTGGAATTAGCAAAGGTCATTCTAGGTGTCTCTCTTTTTTAAAAAAGGTGTTGGCACAAAAGTTTTGAAAGAGTGCCTTAATTATATCCAGATGGGAGAGTAACAGATAATGGTGTTATGCACTTTGGGCATCAAACTAAAGGGCCAGCCCTTAAAATATGTACCATGCCCACTCCCGTACATATACCCCCAATGGTGCAGAAGGATAGACTATCGCATATGGACACTGATGCGATAGTCTATCCTGCCAAATGAAATCCTTGGTATATTGGCTTAAAAAAGGAGCTGTTCATTGTTTATGAAGAATGGAATACTGGCCACATGTGTATGTGATTAATCATTATATATCAAAACCTATAGATCAAAGACACTATGGAATGTGATAGCTATTTAGAAAGTATTGAAACCTTTTTTGCTGAATCTTTGTAAGTGAAGATTTGCCTGGACAATTTGTCAAATGCCCCCAGACAAAGTAAACATTATTAAATTGACTATTCCAATCAATCAGGTGATATTCCCGAATTGTTCACAAATTATTAAAGGATTAGATGTCACTCACAGACCCAGTCAAAATGTTTGCCAATCAAATCCCTCTTGTAAAATAACCAGCAATACCAGATGGAGACCAACCCTCTTGTTTCATCTAAAGAGCATCAATGGAAACTGCATCCATACAAAGCGTCACTGGAAACAGTATCCAGCCAGAGTCCATACAAATAATACCAACAGCAGGGAGTAATGCAAATTACACAACATGTAGGGAGTGTAAAGGTGGCAATGAATGGCAATAGGTCCATGTGAAATGTAGAAATGGGTGTGGGCAGTGTAATGGGGGAAGTTGCTGTATGAGGCCCTCTCATGCCCAAGCTGCAGACGCCACTGTAGACCCACACTTATGCGTAAGTCAGCCCCTTTGTCCTACTCAAACTCCACTGAGCTGCAGATGCAAGAAAACACAACCAAGACACTCGAGTAACAAGGGATACCAGGGATATCTAAGTACTGTGACCTGACCTGGATAGAACATACAAAAAAATAACATGAGAGGTCAGAGTACTATAGTGTTCAGGCGGCAACTGTTGGTGTAATGACAAAAACGACATATTCATACTCATCTCTAAGTACACAGAGCAACCATGAGGTCCATACGTCTATCATAAAACAGCAACTCTCTGAGGTGAAACAATTAAATTCAACCCAGTAGACGCTTAAACAATTGAGTGTTTATTATATATTAACATTGTGAAATGTATCATTAGAAAAAGTCATGTACTAATAAAACAGCATACAACAACAATGGTATCAAAAATATCAAAAATATTTAATCTAGAACAGTCCCTCCAATTCATTATCAGACTGGTCTGGTACCTCATTTCCATCTAAAAATCACGTCCAACCACACTTCAACCATACCACATACATACACAAGCCATACATAAACTCATTCACAGTCCATACAATGATAAAACAATTTATCAACAACAGAACTAAAAAAAATCTAAAACATCTTAATGCAATACCTGATCCATTATTAATATGAACCATCAGTTTGACACCTGTGAGCCTATGCCATATTATTATGAACTTTTATGGCTCAGGTGAATTTGACTTCTAACTCGTTCACAAATAACAAGACATCCCCAGTGCAAGAAATCACAAAACATTGCTATGAAAATATTAAACACACAGACCAACAAGTACTATAGACAAACAGAAAGCAAAAGATACACTTGAAGTTAATTGATATTTTTGCAGACATTTTCCGTATCAAAGGGAGTCTAGTATTTGGAACAAAATCAAAATATAATGGAAAGGAGAGGTACAGAGGTCTTCCCTACATGGCATGAGGTTGCTTGCCATTCCCCTTTGCATATTTGCAGTCATTGGTACTGTATTGTACTATATATATATATATATATATATATATATATATATATATATATATATATATATATATATATATATATATATTCAGAAACCTACGAAATTCAGTGAAAAAACTTTGCTAAAGGGACGTTATGGTTCCAAGTAAAACCGAAAAACCCCTGAAATTCGCCAGTTATGGTGAGCTAAGCAACCATAACTCGCATCACCACCGTGCACTGCTAAGACTAACACCCGGAACATCAAAGATGACATCACAAATGTCATTGATGACATCACTGATGGCATCACATGTCTCGCTCACTCTTTTTTCCTTTACTGATATAGCTAGGCCAGTAACAGTCAGGGACTAACAATTCACTATACTATAGTACAAAGTACTATATTTGTAGACTTATACTTCAAATATGTTCCTACAGTAATTCACTTAGGGTCCACTCAAAGCAGATGAAACATATACAAAGGCGAAAACACAGACTTGGAAGAAAGCAATTCTTTCTATGTATGAAGATGATTAGTAAGGTTATGAACACTGTCTTATAGTTCTGTTTTTTTTATTACTGTACTTTCCCAGGATATGCTCATATTTGCACACATTTCACTTACACAACTTTCCTTAGGGTCTAGTCACAATATGTAATAGTTATACATAGGGAAGTAGTAGCTTTGAAGCAGAGCAATCATTTCTGTGCATGAAGATAATCAGTTAGGTTATGAAGATTGTCGGGTAATACTGCTGTTTTTTTGTTTACTTCAATTTCCCTGTATGTGTTGTTGTCTGTTTGTTTTTTATGTGCAGTAATGCAATAATGTAGTAAGTGGGTTTGATTAGGTACTTATCAAATGTTTCACAGTATGCAAGACTCTAATAAGACAGCATTTATAATTTTAGTATTTAACATGGCAAGATTATTAATATTGCATCGTCATCATGTCTGCTGCACACTATGCCTATGTTACTACATGTGTACCTTAGTATATTGGAAAAAACATCATAATACAATGCTATTTGGATTAATGCATTACTTAATGCACTACATTCCTCATGATATTTATTCCAATGATCCTTGACACTTTTTCATTAACATTACAATAAGAATCCCTTGTACAGATTTTTAATGAAAGGTAAATGCACATGTGATGTCATCAGTGATGTCATCAATGACATTTGTGATGTCATCTTTGATGTCCTGGGTGTTAGTCTTTGCAGTACACGGTGGTGGGGCGAGTTATGGTTGCTTAGCTTACCATAACTTGCGAATTTCAGGGCTTTTTCGGTTTTACTTGGATCCATATCGTCCCTCTAGCACATGTTTTCACTGAATTTCATAGGTTTTTATTAGCGCAATTTAACCATAACGTCCCTTTAACAAAGTCTTTTCACTGAATTTCATAGGTTTTTAGTAGTGCAACTTAACCATAATGTCTACGAACATCTGACTTAATTGCAGACCTTCCGGACAGTGCCACATAACCATATGCTAGCGCGCGGCATAATGACGTGTCCGAGAACCCGTACACACTTCACAATAAGATCTGTGCTTCGCGGACAGTTCGGAACTGCATTTTCTACTGATCTAGGAACTTTCAACTTCAAGATTTCCCTTGCACAGCTCCAACACCTATTCCTACTCATACATTAACAATCTATTACACAGTACGTACTTTTAGCAAAACTGCTATTTATCTAAAAATGGCATCAGCTAAGGCCATCCCTCCTCCCCAAGAGACACCACCACTGCTGTAATCAAGGAGCATGAGAAACACTGGCCCCTACCTTAGAAATAACACACGCGCAACATTTTCTCCTGTCCACCTGCCCCTCCATATTAGTGTTTGGTGCCTCGTCCCTCATTTCCCTTCCCACCCTTTGTTCATAGCTCTCCTGCCAGAAAAAAAAAATACATCCAAAAACAACAAAAGAAATGTTCCTTTAGGAACCACCTTTCACAGTTGAAAAATAGAACTAAAAAAAAAGTATAGACTCCATCTACTTTATATTTCTCAGTAAAGTACATAGACTCAATAAGATTTTCTAGCATTTCCATTTGCTTTTTGTGTTATACTAATGGCAATATCGGGGCGTTCATCCTCCATTCCAGAGACTGGAACGGTGGATACCAGCCGAGCAACCCAAGTTATCAGCCCAAGAGAAGAGAGGGTGGATAACGAGATCTCTGGACCATTATTCCCCCATTCCAGCCCCTGAAATGGGGGATGAAGTCCATTAGCAGCCTAGGTTCCCAAAGCGGGAACCCGTGGTACTAAATAAGAGGATTTTTCATCCTACACCAGGATGCCTGTGGCGTCCCAGTTTAGGAAGGAAAATCCTTTTCCAAGATGGCCACCATAGAAAGGAAAGGCGGGGGGTTCCATACAGGGCCCCTCTTTGCTTTCCATGGTGGCCTGCAGAAGGCAAAAAGAACAACCTATGACCATATTACCACAAGCACATTTTCCTTCCCTTTCAAATCTATCCTAATTTCGAATAATTTTACCACAAAGCCAGTCCCAAGTGGACACTTTAATCCTATGTTTTGTCCCTCCTGGTCATGGCAAGTAGCCAGATTGTCCGGATCATGACCTTATTCCATGACCCGGACATTCTGGCCACTGCCCATGGCCACAGGCTACCCCTCAGTCACTATAGCTATACCACTATTTTTTTAACTACATTATGACACTTGTCAAATAAGAAAACACTGCCACATTTGCAAAACCATACTTGTAGATCCTTGCCAATGCGCCTTACGCACGTTTGTTGGAAATCCACCCACATTTTATTTTTTCAAAACTGTCAAATGAATGCACATACAATCGTCATATAAGCTCTGCACAAAATCCCACCAAACGTTGTAAACTCATTCGAAAACAGGTCAGAAATATCCCATCCCATCCTCATCAAACCTCACCTCCCCAGAGATTATTTCATAAGTTTGACCAGTGCAATGCTCAGAAAATATTATTGTCATGAGGGTTCGGCCATGTATTTTTATACATACGTTGATCCATCGCAAACATCTCCAATGCACCTTATCTGACTTTTCCTTTTTTATAAACATGTGAAATCTGGCAGCAGGCCGCGCCCATCTTGTGCTATTCTTATCCATTGCTGCATCGGCCTAAGGTAAACTGCCCTGACGTCACTAAATCATATGCCCCGCCCCTGAGCCTCATATCACCAAACCTAGTGATATTCTCCAACTTTCTCTGTGACGTTCCTTGCCAGCGTAGCCAAACGCACCCATAATCACCTACTTGACGTGACGCACAACCCGAAAATCAGCACACATCGACTCACTAAACAGCATGTCACAATTCAAAATATTAAACCATACTTTAAAAGAAAATAACAACACTGTACAATTTCTAAAGTACTTTTATTTCACAATAAATGCTCCGAGAACATCCGACTATTGCCATATTCAATCAAAATTGCAAATTTGTTTCTTCGCTCGTGATCCAAAATGTTTATCGTGATGCACGCATTGTTCTTTTTGCATACACAAGGTGTTTGTTTTCGTTAAAAGAAGCTATTGGGTCGCACAGTGAATTCCAGTGCTTCTGCATCAACGTGGGCCTAGACCACCATAAAGGATGTTATGTTGCTCCTACTCGCTAGTACAGCATAAGGACATATGGGCCCATGACGATCGTCCCAAAATATAGTCACTGTTATCCAGTTATTTACAACGATCTGCAGCTGCCGATTAAAAAAGCTGTCAGTTGGCATATGGAATCGATGACAATCACATAATGGCAAGATGTACCTGTTTCAAAAACATAACAGAAAATATGTCTCACTACCCGAACTTCATTACAGTTTATCTATTGACGTATTAATTCAGCATAGAGTTTAAACTAACGATTAGCACAGACATCAAACAATCTCAACAAAATGAAAACAATCTGGAAAGTGATACACAATTCAACATGGTCATACATGACATTGTACTTGCGTTTCATTGCAATAAGCCAGACAGAACAGACAAATAGAATGTTACCCAAAAATAATCTTCAGATAATATTAAGTTAATGCTCGTTCCGGTATACAATTGTCGAAAATCAAACTTACATTATGTTCACCATTTCCATTCTCTTGGCGTAACTCAGACCGTAACGCTCACTGCGTGCGCACCAACGATTCTTCATAAACTGAATTTACATGTTCCTTACACACTTTTAGAATGCATAACCTTCTCATATCTTCATAATTACAAACCTCCTTTCATTGAATTCCTGTGGGAATAGCCCCTTTCTTTCAAGGTCAAAAAAAAATTCAACCTTATACTATGTGTCCGATGTTTGGGCTTCCTTAGCTCGCAACCAAAAATTCAAAGCTGGTGACCTTCACTCAAAATCCAAATACATTCCTACTTTGCACCAACTTGCCTCACCGCATCCATGAGAAGTGTTATTCTCATCCACGTCCATCAGGCAGTGAAGGTGGCTGCCTGACGTACCAGGCTCTAGGGGGCGCCACTCTGACTCCATTATTATTTTAATTACATTTTAACACAGACACATTATCCCTTTATTTGCCGTGAGTGTAAAAAACCCGAAATTGCTTCTATTTAATATTAATAAATATTGAGCAACCAATATCAACAATATAGAGGAACGGGCATTCAGAATGTAGTATTACTTTGTAATACCACAAGGTAAGGTTGGGCTTGCAGACTGCAGAAGCAACAATCTACATTTACAAGTCCACAATTCCATGATTATACATCTCCATCCCTTGAATGCCAAAATGCAATGTCTTTCGCCTGTACTTTACGCACATATTGTGGAACACCTCCAAATGTACCGTGTGACTTTCGCCACAAAAAACACCCGTTTTTTGCTTCTCGCAGCCATATCCCATCCCATCCTCATTACCCCTCACCTCCCCAGAGATTACTTGATAAATTTGACAAGTGCAATATTGTGTTTTTTAATATGTTTCTACCGCAATGTCCGCGGACACCAAACACGGATCCAAGATGGCGGGCACATCAGAACAATCTGACGCACTTCACGCTCTTCACCATCCAATCAGCGGACACGTCACATGTCCGCGGACATGACCCGAGCTGATTAGCCAATCGGTATCCCATCCGTGGAGCGAACAGGGAAGTGTGTCCGCGGAGCGGACATAGATATCACACATTTTTTGTGACCTACTTTTTGATCATTTTAAGAAAATCTACTGGACGGACTTTTACCAAATTTACAAAAGCACGCTTTCGGCACCAAGCCGCTGCTCCTGCCACAAATTTGGTGAAAATCCGTCCAGCGGTTTGGGCTCTAGGCGTGAGCACATTTTTTGCCGCATTCAGTCTATGGGAAAAAAAGAAATTTTGGGAAGCCCCCTATAACTCCCCTCCCCCCCCCCGGGACCAAACCTCACAAAACTTTGCAAACATATTCAGAGTAGGCCATATACTTTTTCTGCAAAGCCCAATCTGAATTTTTTGGGCAAGTTTGGTGAGGTTTCATCAAGGGGGGGGAGTTATAGAGGGGTCCCAAAATTATTTTTTTCCATAGACTGTATGGAAAAAAACTTTGCTCTCGCCTACAGCCCAAACCGCTGGATGGATTTTCACCAAATCTATGGCAGGAGCGGGTGGTCATGGTCCCGAAAGCATGCTTTTGTACATTTGGTGGAAATCTGTCCAGTAGTTTTAAAAAAAATGAACAAAATGTAGGTCGAAAAAAATGTGTGAAATCTGGGTTAGGTCCGCTGACCCATTTCCCTGTTCGGTCCGCAGACAGGCCTCTGATTGGCTTAGAGGGTGACATGATGTCCACGGACATTGGACGTGCCCACTGATTGGATGGTAAAAAGAGTGAAGTGCATCGGATTTTTGGAAACGCCCGCCATGTTGAATTTGCATCGGCCGGTGTCCGCAGACATTGTGGTAAAAACATATTAAAAAAACAACATTGCACTTGTCAAACTTATCAAACAATATCTGGGAAGGTGAGGGGTGATGAGGATGGGATGGAATATAGACATATCAAGCCCAAATGCTAATGTTTTTCACATTAAAAGTCTGCAAATGGTCCAGATGTTTGCGAACAGTCTTGTGCAGTGCACAGACACTTACAGGGTTGGTGAAAGGCAATTCTTGGAGGGTTTATAACTTTGGTACCACTCGTGAAATTTTGGAATTTTTTTCGAGACCTGGTTCTGTAATGTGTGGTGGGATTCTGTGAAGAGGGGACAAAATTAGAGTGGGGAGTCACAAAATAATGTAAAAGCTTATAAATGTGGTGCCTTTTGATGAATCTGCACAAATGTTTGCAAAACGATGTTAAATCTAGATATAAATGTTTTTTGCAAAGTTTGGTATTCTGTCAAGAGGTGGCAAAATTAGAGGGGGGATACAAAAATATTCTAAAGGCGTATAATTGTAGTGCCATTTGACAAATCTGCACAAAAGTTTGCAAAACGATTTTGAATCTAGATATAAATGTTTTTCTAAAGTTTGGTGGGATTGCAGAGGCTGGAATGGGGGATAATTGTCCAGAGACCTCATTATCTGCCCTCACTTTGCTTGGGCCGATCACTGGGGCTGCTGGCCATTATCCCCCATTCCAGTCCCAGGAATGGGGAATGAGCACCACATTATTCCCATTAGCATAACACAAAATGCTAATGGAAATGTTGGAAAATCGTATTGAGTTTATGTACTTCACTGAGAAATGTAAAGTAGATGGATTCTATACGATGTTTTTGTTGTTTTATTTTTTAACTGTGAAAGGTGGTTCCTAAAGGAACCTTTCTTTGTTGTATTTTATTTTTACAGGAGAGGTTAGAACATAAGGTGGGGAAGGAAATACTGGAAGATGCACCAAGCACTAAAATGAAGGGGCAGGTGGACGGGGAAAGATGTTGCACATGTGTTACTTCTAAGGTAGGGACAGTGTTTCTCATGATCCTTGATTACAGCTTCAAAAGCACTTCAAAATTGCTTCCCCTTGCAGAGTGGTGTATTGCAGTATATGTCTATTGAGGACTGTTGTCTTCGAAAGATATGGATCAACAGCCTATTTTATTGCTTGCAAGGTAGCTGGTGGGATTTTGTGTCCCACAAAAGTAGGCTGTGTGTTTACAGTATTGGTTGAAGAAGATAAGGTGGAGGAAGACAGCCCACTACTTGCTAAGAAAAGAACAACCTTTCTGAGAAGATTGCAGTAGTTGTATTTGGTGTGGCGGCACATGGAGCTGGTCCCGTAGGAGTACTGTCCAGTTAGTGCACTACTGAGTACAAAGTTGCACTCAGCGCATTTCACTTTGATAGCTTTAGCCTATGGTGTATTCCCAACAGTAGTGTATAACTGCCCCACCCATGATTCTCTCTGGGTGTTAGAGGTAGGCACTTCCTCTACCTCATCTTCTTGGTCCACTTAATTGTCTTTAGAAGTACTGCACTTTTTTTCGTTGTGTAGGTCTTCCAGCTGGTGGTGGTGGTGGCTCTTGGGGAGGAGGGATGGCAATAGCAGATGCCATTTTAAGATAAATAGCAGTTTTGCCAATATTCTTCCAAGTATGTGCTTTGTACTAGATTGTTAATGAATAATGAGTAAGAATAGGTGTAGGAGCTGTGCAATGGAACATTTTGAGCTTGAAAGTTCCTAGATTGGTAGAAAATTCTATTCTGAACTGTGCTCGAAGCACGGACCCGATCGCTAAATGTGGATGCGTTTGTGGACACATCATTATGCCTCGCGCATACATATATATTCACTGACATCAATGATTACAACACATATCTGGGACACTTCTTTTTGTTCACTGACATATCTTGGCCACATGGTTTTGTTCACTGATAGAGACAATCTTAAAAATCAAAAGGTGTTACATATGTAGACATTAACCTTGTTGTATGTTGTTAAGGCACTTTCCTTAGGATTTGACCTCAGTTCATGGTTCACAAACATGGGGAAATAACCACTCCTCAAATACACAAATCATTTCTGTACATGATGATTAAGTCTAATGTAACTCATTTTTTATTGGTTTTGTTGCTGTCCCTCTTACTTTTACTTTACTTTATTGCACAACCTTAAACCCGTAGGTGTGAGGGCGCAGACAGAACAAAAACAGAAAAGAGGAGACCTTGAGAACTGGGAAACGAGAAAGATAGGCTGAGGATCGTATACTACTACTTGAAGAGGAAGGTTTTTAAGTCCTTCTTAAAGTTGCTCATGGCTACAGAGTTTCTCAGCTGACCTGGTAGGGTGTTCCAAATAGCCGGTGCCGCAAAGGCAAAAGCACCACATTGTGCTTTTTTGGTTTTGACTTTAGGTTGGTGAAGCATCTTCTGATTATTGGAGTGCATATTTCTGAGATTGGGTTTTATTCCTATGTACCTTTGTAGGTTGGTGGGCATGGTGCCGTTAAGGCATTTAAAGGTGATGACCATGAGTCTGAAGGTAATACACGCCTCCACAGGCAACCAGTGCAAGGCGCGGCGTGCCTCCGATACATGTGCTCTATGGGCAAGACCAGAAATAGCTCTGACGGCTCCGTTTTGAACCACCTGAAGGCGGCTGATGGTCTTTTTGCTGGCACCTGCTAATAGACTGCAGCAGTAATCCAATTTTGAACATATAATAGCACGAGCGATGGACTCTGCATTAGGTTGAGAGATAAATAGTCACAGATGGGATAGCAATTTGATATAATAGGTAGCGGAAGACACTGTGCTGGGGACATAAGAATTCATGGTGAGTGATTGGTCCAGAACCACCCCCAGAATCTTTACTTTGGGAAGAGTGGAGATTAAAGCATCTCCAAGCTGAAAGTGTTTATAGGCTGGGTCTAATTTAGCCAGGATGCTATCAGAGGCCATGACCATGAGTTCTGTCTTTCCACGGTTAAGAGCGATATTATTCCACATCATCCAAAGTTCAATAATGGTGAAGATGCGGTTAAGTTCTCTTTCATCCTGGTCATGCTGCCCGGTGAGAGGGATGACACATTGGGTGTCGTCTGCGTAGTTAGAGAATAGAATGCCCTCCTGGGCAAGGTAGGCAAAGAAGGGAGTCATGAAGATGTTGTATATACAAGGTGACAAGCTGGTTCCTTGAGGTACACCAAAATGTATCTGAAATGCCGGGGCTTTACCATTATGGGCGCATACTCTACTAAATCTGTTAGATAGGATGGAGAGTAGCCAATTAGTGGCGGCCCGCGAGCAGTTGGCTACTGACATAAGCCTTTCTGCCAATATGGCATGGTCGACAAGGTCGAACGCTGCCGATTGGTCCAAAGAGATAAGGAGAGAGACCTTCTGATTGTCCATTCTTCTACTGAACTTTCCCTGTATTTGTTTCCAATTTGTATGCATTGTGAGTCTTCATATGTACTGTTTGTACTAACACAAGTATTAATAAGTCTTCAATTATTAGCTATTATCTATTAGCTATGTATTCCAACTGTATCATTACTCAAAACTCTGATGAGGTACCATTTATTATTTTACTATGCATAATTACCACATTAATAAAAATTTACTTCTATGGTGCATGCTGCAGCCATTGCCTATGTGTATGTTTTATTAGGTTCCTGTATTAATAACAACACCCCAATAGCATGTTTTGTTCATATGAGTACATAGATTAATTAGTTCTATTAAACCTGTGTATCACTGATCATGCTCTGGGCTGGCACACCTCCTTTGTTTCTGATCAACCCTTCCAGTCACAACTTGGGTCCTTCCTATCCTCTTTCTCCCTCTCTACCTTTGGTGTTCCCCAGTGGGCTAACTTCTCGCCCTGGCTTTTCAGCCAATACCGGGCAACCCTTGCCTACTGCATTTCGATTTTATGCTCAAACTTCCATTGCTATGCTGATGACACCCAATTCAGGCTTCCCTCAGACACCTCCTCTCCTTCCTTCATCTCTGATTGCCTAATCGAAATTCAAAATTGGTGTGCCACCAATGATCTTCGTCTAAATGCCAACAAGACTGAGATACTCCTGATTGGTACACCTTCACCATCCTTTCCCGTCACTCTCTGGCCAGTCTCCCTTGGCTAAAGGGAGGGGCCAGAACCAGCCTATTTAAGGCCAACCAGCCCACATGGTGGCGCTTCACATTAGTCTGCTTTCTGCAGCGTAACGCTTACCTCCACCTGTAGAGTCCTTACCTGTTTTCCAGCCCATCACTTCAAAGCGCATCTTACCCTGCTCCAGCTACACCATCACTGAAAGCGCATCTTACCTGGTTCCCGCTACACCATCGCTGAAAGCGCATCTTACCTGGGTCCAGATACAACATTGCTGAAAGCCTATCTGACCTGGGTCCTGCTGCACCATCACTAAAAGCACATTATCTGGCTCCAGCTACACCATTGCCTGCAGCGCATCGCATTTTACCTGGTTCCATAGTCATCGGAGTTGGAGCGCATCCTTACATGTTCCGGACATCCAGCTATGCGGGAGCTTCTTCCATCCATCCTCTTCATGGAGTCTTACATCCTGCTACCGTGGATAAGCCTTAGGACAGCCGCTTCCCGCTTGACGTCGCCAGGCCATCCCTGCAAGAGAAAAGAACACACAAGTTTAGAAACTGCATCAATATCTTACGCTTGGCCGCGCAATACCCGAGTCTTGCGTTCTACCCTGCCAATTTAGCACCTACTTGGGAGCTTCGCTATTCTCTTGAGCTTCATTGGTGCTTGCTCTAAACACTGTGACTCCGTGCAGTCATCTTCACACCCATAGGGGAGAGAAAAGACATTGCAAGGGTTACAAACTATAATCACAGCAAAAAGACATTGCAATAATTACGAACTATAATCATGGCAAAAAATGACATTGCATTAGAACACGGACAATAATCATTGTTAAAAAATTCTTTCCTTCCAAGTGGTCAGTAGCAACCGATCCAGGGGAGCCACGTTCAGGGAGGGCTCCAACCATGCCCCAACGTCCCCGCAGAGACCAGGTGAGCTTAACACCCTCAGAAGCTCACTGCCTCCCAAGCTCGGGTTCTCTCTGGGTTGAATTACTGTAACAGCCTCTTTCTAAATCTACCTGCCCTCAATCTCCGCCCTTCACAACTAATCCAGAACAGGCCTGCAAGACCACTCCTTGGCCTCAAGCCCTGGGATTTAATCTCTCCTGCTCTGAAATCCCTTCATTGGCTTCCAGTGGATGCAAGGATTACATTTAAAACCCTCTGCATTGTCCACAAGGCTTTCTGAGGCCTGGGTCCAAAATACCTTCAACTATCCCTCTGTAAACACCTCCCCTCTCGAACCCTTCGCTCCTCTACTTCTAACTCCCTCAGTCAGTCGTTTTTCAAAGAAACAAGCTGGGGGCAGATCTTTGTCCCTCGGGCCCAGGTACCTGCTCACTCTGCCTCCCGCCTGCACTGCCTCCAGGCCCCCCCTTGCACTGGGATTTGTATTTGTACCCATACAGTCCCCCATTCTTCTTCTGCACTTATCAAGATATACCCTATCTGACTAATCCTGTACTTGCCACAAGTTGGCTGCACTTCCTCTTTTCACAGCCTGTATTTATTTATTTATCTATTGCACTTATTATTTATTCTTTTCTTTCTTCAGTTACGCACTTTCCACTTGTCCCCATCCACTCACTTTCTCCCTTTTTTCACTCTTCCATGCACTTGCACGTTCTAAATGTCACTGGGCCTAGTAAGATCGTTGTTTTTGTTCTCCCCTGTTTCCCTCCCTTTGCTTGGTGGTGCTCTGAAAGACGTGTATGAAAGCAATATAAATAAAATATCATATTATATCATATCATATCATGGCAGGTCTCCCGATCACCCCTGACATCTTCTTAGTAACATTTTAAACACAACTAATTTTAGGGACTTTTAATCAGAATTAATTTCAAATGTGATGTCATCAACAGCATTTGTGATGTCATCTTTAATGTCCTGGGTGTTTGTTTTACCAGTGCACGGAAATGGTGAGGTATGAATGCTTGGCGTACCATAACTGGCAAATTTCTAGGTTTTTTCGCTTTTACTTGTAACAATAACGTCCCTTTAACAAAGTGTGTTCAATGAATTTCATTGTTTTTTGTTAGTGCAACATTACCATAACGTCCCTTTAACAAAGTTTCTTCAGTGAATTTCATAGGTTTTTACTAGTGCACCCTTAATCTGCTAAAAGTTCCTTATATTATACTCCCCCAAATATGGCAAATATGGAGTCCGCAGACATTATGGTAGTCCGTGGAGGTCGGAGAGCATTCACAAAGCCCAGAATCATAGGGGAGACCGAAAAAGTTGTACTCATTAACAAAGAGATGTACGTAAAATCATAACTAATGTTTATGACACGCAAATATACATTTGTGTACACTTACTTTGAAAAATATGATGAATAATGTTTTCTTTTATGACACATTACAATGGAATGCACCAATCACAAAACCTAGCTGAATATTTCATATTACCTCCTCAGTAGAACTCTGCATACAGATTGAGAAACACCAGGTGCTTATTGGAGAACACATTTTCCTAAATGGTAAGTGCATTGTATTTAATTTTCTATTATTAGCTTTCATTATATAGGCATGCGTTATAAGACAGAAGCACCTTTTTTTTCTCACAGAAATGGCAAACACATATGAGTGGTTAGAGGAGAACTTCCCAAAAGAAGAAATGAGGGACGATAACAACTCTAATGGTATACAATACATATTCTAATGTAAACAAATAATGTAATTTGTACACACCTTACTAAAATAATTATTTCTGCTTTTCTTACAATACGAAGTAATCATGAATAAACAATGCTGCAGTTTAATTATACGCAATCCAAAGAATCATAGAGAGAAGTCCTATCCCCAATAATCAAATCATGAACTTGTCTAAAAAATTGGATGAACTAAGTAATGATTTTAAAGAACTTTAACAGTATGTGAAAAATCATGTCATTAAAAATGTTCACCATCACTGTCCTTCTTGCATATGCCCCTTTATCCCCATCAATCATCCCCATCAAATTCTGAACATTTTAATTAAAGACGTTTTGAACAAACCTCAGTTCCTTCCTCCCCTCATGATTATTGTACACAAATACCCATTCCGATACCCCATTACTTTCTTGAATAAATATATTGTTTATACTAATAATGTTTTGTATATTGATGTGTGATATTTCCTATTTTTTTAAACTCCCATTATAAATCCGCAGACACTACGACTGTCTGGGGTGTCTGTACTTAAAATGCAGATGCCCCCAGACAGGTGCAATGTCTTGACATGTCTGATTTCGAATGATGCACTTTTAATTAGTTAGGGGACACCACGCCTGTCCTACGGACACCCAGCATGCGCCCTGCGAGACTCGCCTGGTGGGTGTCTGCAGATGGCCATCAGGGCCGTGAATGCCCACGGACATCATCATGTGACCCCACCCTTGCGGCATGACAGGGGTGTCTGCGAATGGTGTCTGTGACCGCAAACAATTTAAAAGTGCAGTTATGCCAATCTAAGGTGTTTCAAGCTGAAACGTTACCATTGCATAGCTTCCAGACCCATTCTTGGTTGATCTGGCAACTTTTTACAACTTTTCAAGGCCTATTTGCAAGTCGGTAGTCCGTGGACAATGCAACTGTCTACAGGAACCCACCCATTACTTTTCCTCATTCTCAATCTGGGTATCCAGGAGAGATCACCTGTTGTCAGTTCCTGAAGTCCTGCTTTGCTGCTTTGGAGATCTGTTTTGTGAGACCATCATGGCCACTGCTATTGCCGCTTCTGCTCCACAACCAACCCCACCACCACCATCTAGAAGGCCTGGGTAGGGGAACAGGCAAAGAGATCCAGAATAGGATGAAGCAGAAGAAGAGGATGAGGTGGAAGAAGTCCCTATCTCCAGTACTCAGAGCAAGTCCTGGGTGTGGCAACTTTTTACAACCATTGGAAATGTCCCAAAGTTGTACTCAGTCATGGAAAAGCTGGCTTGTATTCCTACGGGACAACTTCCATGAGGCGCCACACCACATCTAACCACTCGACTGCTCTGTGACAGGTGACACCTTTCTCAGGTAAGAGTAGGTTGACATCCTCCACCCCATCACCTTCAAATGCTCCTGTTACCACAAAGGGTACTCCTTTGGGGCAGAGGAACCCAGCCGCGGCTTTACAGGCCACATTGAACGCTGTTGACCCTTACATTATGAGGGTCAGAGTGCTATGTTTGTACTGTGAAGCACCAATCTGTAGGGGGGGGCAGTTTCAGAGTGCTTTTGAGGCTGCGGTCATGGAATACGTGAAATACTGACCCCCACGTTAAATTTAAGGCCCGCCAAAATCTTCCTCTGTCCGCCTGCCCCTCTGTCTCTGTGGTTGGTGCCCCTTCCCTCCCTGCCCTCTCCCACCTTACGTTGCCTATCCAGGAAAATATTGAAAAAAGCCCCAAAAAAATACTAAATTGAAAAAACACAAAAATGGTTCCTTTAGGAGCCATCTTTCACAGTTAAAACATAGAAGTGAGAAAAAAGTAACAGGCCCCTGTACAGCAATGCATAGTCTGCGGACAGCACGGTAGTCCGCAGACATCTCAAAAATTCCAGGTGTGGGGTGGGTCAATTGAAATCATTTCAACTGTTTTGCGTTCAAAAGTGGTGGCTCTTAAAATAACCTTTTTTTGTGTTCTTGTCTTTTATATATTTCTTTTAATTTTTTATTTTATAAACTGAACTAAGAAACATTTTAATGAATTTCATAATTTCTTCTCACTTTCTCAAAAACCGCTTCAAAGCATTTTGAATGTTGTCCACAAAATTCTGATTACCGACATCAGTTATATCAACTCTATGGGCCTCATTACGAGTATGGAGACAGCCATGCCCTTAAAAAGGGCATGGCTACCTCCATACCGGGTTCCAGTACCGGGTTCTGTGAATGAGGAATTAATGGGTCATTCTGACTTTGGAGGACCCTGTAATTCCTCATGCACAAAACCATTCCCCATTCCCATTTGAGCCACCACAGGGCACAATGGGAATGTGAATGGAGCTAATAACGGGCCCGTTAATAACAGGCCCTTTATTAGCTCCTTGGACGTCTGGTTTTACTAGACATCTGTTCCGGGTCCCGCTAGGGGACCTCGTAATCAGGTATCCCGTAATGAAAGGTGCCAGTCCCGTACCGGCACCCTTTATTATGGAAGCGCATGCCTCGTAATGAGGCCCTATCTCTCTGACAATATCAAATTTAATGTTTTCATTTTGAAACAATGTCATGCCCACATCTCGCAGAAAAGCACACACAGCTTTATTAATGCTGCGCCTTGCTTTTTGCACTTACAGACCAAATAAACTCAATCGCCTCTACATCTGTCTCTAGGCAATGCATGAAAAATTAGGGAACAATTCCTTCAAATTTCCCAATGTCTCATTCATTGCAAAAATTCCAGTCTTGTAAGCCAAGAAGCTCCCTCCAAAATGAAAAATAATAATGTCTGGATGTTTTAATTCAACAATATTTGCACAAAATGGGAGCTGGTCCACCCACTTCATCTCGCACATCATACACAGCTCTCCCAATTCAGAGAATCCAAGATTTTCAGACAATGCACAATGCTCAGTATAAACCTTCCACTAAAATCTGCACACTCTGTCTTCTGAAAGATATTGCCATGGCCATTTTCAATCCTCTCACAACTCCTACTAACACAACTCCTGCTACCCTCTTTTCCTGTACAGCATACCCATCAATCCTGATGGCTGATCCCCCAATCTCTACGGACACCATGACTGTCCGTGGTCTCTGCAGTCCCCTTTTCATGCCAGACATCCTTAAAAGACCTGGATGTTGCACGTGCCGTCCGCAGACCACCATGGTTATATGTGGACATCACAGCCACTCAAAGAGGTGGCGGGGTGCAAATTAAACACATTTTCAATTATTTATTCTTCAGTGGTGGTTCTGAAAAGAACCTTTTTAGGTGGGGTTGTTAACAAACACCTTTTTTTTCCTTTTATGTACAGTAGTACTGTACAATCTACATCTTCCCTTACAATTTCCGTACAGGAACCTTTTCTATGCATTCCTATGATTGTAAAGGAAAATAGCATTTTCGATATCTGTGAAATTAAGTCCATCTTCAAAAAAAGAATTCACACCATCAGACCTTATATTGTCATTCTCGAAAAAGAGCATATAAAAAAGCCGATACAGCTTTATACACAGCCACCTTGATTCTTCCATTTGTGGACTTAAAATGTTTGTTGGACATCTGCATGTTTGCTTCTGATTTATTTCAGAAAAAATAATATTGGAAACAGGATACAGTTCAATTAGGCTTTTAAAGAAATCCTTCAGGGCAACCTGCAAAGACACTTGAGTCACAAACCCCAAACTGTCCCGTACACAATGCACAATTACAATATCTGGATATGTAATAAAGTGAGCCCTACTCTCACAGAATGAAAACAAGCTTTCTCAGTTTCATCCACAAACTGCATGCCACAAAAGGTCCACTCCTGCCAATTCCACACTTCCAAAGATGCCATGATTTTCAGCATACACCTTCAATGACTGAAAATCCACACACTCTGCCTTCTCGAACACATAGCCATAGCCATGTTCAGTGCTCTTACATTTCCTGCAATCAAAACTCCTGCCACCCTCTCTTTTTGTACACCATGCCCAGAACACCTAATTGGCTGATCCCCACAGATTCCTTTCCATACCAGGCATCCTCAAAAGACCTGGATGTGGCACGTGCCGTCTGCAGTCTACCGCAGTGTCCACAGACCTCATTACACAGGGGTAGCCCTTCTACCCTTCTCACTTTCATGTTATCAGCACTCTCTCATTGTCTGCTTTCAAAGAGTCACATATCCATCCATCAATACCACCCAAAACCTCTACAGCTAACCCTCTTATCTCAGTCTAACACTTCAGATGTGCACATGAACTCAGAGAGAACATATCTCCTGTTAATCAACGCCCTCTTCATGAAAAACTACTCTGAAAATGTCAAAGATTTCCATTTCCAGATTCAACAAGATCTGGATCTAACAAGACATAGTACTGGTATGCTTATATTTGAAAAAAATATTTCCTTCAACTCTTTCACAAATTACAGGGACTGTGGTACAAAACTTTGCAAAAAAAGCATATGGCCCTATCAGATTGATTCTTCGTGAGGTTTCCTTAAGGGGGGCACATTCATAGGGGGTCCCACAATTTGAGTTTCTTCCCATAGACGCAATGAGAAAAACATTTTGCTCACACCTACAGCCCAAACCGCTGGACTGATCTTCACCAAATTAACAGCAGGAGCTTGGTCCCGAAAGCTTGTTTTTGTAACTTTGGCATAAATCCATCCAGATATTTTGTTTTAAATGGCCAAAAAGTAGTGATATCTGGGCTCCGTCCGCAGACTCACTTCGCTATTTGGTCTGTGGATGGTACTCCGATTAGTCCAGAGGCTGACGTGAGTTCTGCGGATATCAGACGGCCGCTGATTGTGTGGTGTAAAGCATGAGGTGCATCCGATTTTTAAAACACCCGCCATGTTGGATCTGCGGAGAACCGCCAGTGTCTGCTGACAGCGCAGTGGGGGAAAGTCTGGAAAACACATTTTGGGTTATTTGGTGGTTCAAAGAGTGGCTGAAAAGGGTGGGGAAATGGAAGAAAGATGATATGGGGCTCCTTTTGCAGGTGGAAAAAGGTTTGGCAGGTGTCATATCTGACCACAGACCCCTCGGTAGTTCTCAGAAAGCGCTGTGAAACGGACAGTTTGGGAAACACATTTGGGGTTATTTGATGGCTGAAAGAAGGCATAGAAATGATAGGGAAGTGTAATGAAGGTAACGTGGAGCTGTTTTTATAGGTGAAAAAGGGTTCATTTTGGTGTCTGCAAACATCATTTCGATTGCAGGGGGTCAGGGTGAGTTGTATTGCTAGATGGTGCATGGTACGCACCTGTTACATAGTTACATGTATTCTGGCGGTTAAGGGCAGTGGCCAGATTCTGGAGGTGTTGCCTCAGGCCATGGCCCCAAGAATATTTCCATTGGCCACAACCACCACATTAGTAATATGTGTATAGCAATCATAGGTAATGTAGTAGGAGTATTGCCAGAATAAAGAGTGCATTCTTACTACTATGTTTGGTACAACATTAGTGTATGACACACAGCTGTTTTTTTCACATAAAATAATCATTGGGTCATTGGGAGAAAAATCTGTACTGGATTTAAAAAAACCTGATTACGGTTATGTGAGCGTAAGGTTGATAGTATGTTTGTTTGAAGTATTTTGTTATTAAGGGAATGTTTGAAGTAGTTAGATACCTGTTGGCTTATTCTAACTGCATTAGAGGTTAGAAAATGTGTTGTCATATAATAATTGAGATGCGTATTTGAAGTGTTTTGAAATGAAGGGTATTTTCCAAGTAGTTAGATACCTGTTGGCGTATTCTAATTGTTATTTGTGCTATACTTTAGTGAATACATTTAGGTTGAAGTAATATTAAGTAGGCATTTGTTCAATTTGCTGGTAACCTAGGTTTTTGAGTAATGGAGGTATCGTTACATTCAAACCAACCACTTCTTTTACTTCACATATGCAGTGTAGTCCCCTGAAGTGTTTGTGGCACCAGTGTGGTATACTATACCTACTGTTGTGAAGGTTCTCTTTCCAAGTGATACTTGGCCGTGTGTGAAGCCTGTAAGCTTACAGTTATTTTTGGTACCGTCTGAATTGTACCTAAGAAGCATCATTATGATATATTGGGCCTCATTACAAGTTTGGAGGTAGCCATGGCTTTAATAAGGGTCCGGTTCCGGGTCCCATGAAAGGGGAATAACCAGGCCATTCCAACCTCAGTGAGCCCGGTAATTTTCCTTTCGCGGGACCCGGAGCCGGTACAGCCTCATTCCCAATTGAGCCCCCATAGGGTCGCAATGGGAATGTGGAGGATGGTAGCTGCAGTACCGTTCATAATGGTACCGTTGCTACCATCCTGTTCTACTCACGGGTGCCGCTCTGCACTCCTGGTCTGACCAGGCGTGCAGAGCAGCACCCACAAGCAGATTTCGTAAAGTGGCGGCATGGTATCAACGGCGCTGGTAGCACTACCGGCACCGTTTTTGCCTTACTGCCACAGACGTAATGAGGCCCATTGTCTATGTGAATTTATTTGTATGGTGGAACAGGTTTCTGAATTGCAAAAAGGTCACAATATGCCATGATTTGCATTTTGCATAAGCTGGTGAAATGGAATGGATTCAGAATTTGGTATGGATACATATACAAAGGGTTCATTAGGGACATGGTCTTGTGAAACATGGTTGCAGAGTGCATGTTTGTGTCCATGTGTATGAAATCTGGAGGATTTTATTTATAGGGATGTTTTTGGTTTCCAGTACTTGAAGTAAGGACATTAGGAATTCATGTGGATCTTTGTGTTTATGGTAAATTCTACCATTCTTGCACAGTAGTCCAATTCTTGCCGTATGCCTGAGACCCTGTAAGTGTTGTCAGGAATATTTGTGCAGTAAACAAGTGCGGTCTTGGGAGTTCCTCTGCCGAACATTAGTCCCAGTTATGAGAACATTACCCAGATTCCTTAGCTCACTATATTTCACAGAGGAGAAATATCCAGAACATACAAGTCTTTGTCCTGTCCTGGGGCAGTCCAGCACCGAAATGCTAGGTAATTCTCCTCTGAGCAGGACTACCAACAGCAGCCCCAGACACATGTTTCAGTCTGGTTGGACCTCATTGGTAGTGTGGAGCTCTGTCTCTATAAGAATAGTGAGCAAGGGGTCCACGTCTGGATTCCCCTAGTAGCTATTTGTGCCATTTCTGTGAAGGATGAGCATTTGTAAACACAACTAGTCCGAGCCATCTAAGTAAATATTGTTAACAGTTGGTGGCACTTGAAAGAGATGATTCATTGTCACATTAGCATAACAATTTACTTCATTGTGTTGCTGAAGTTAAATAGGCCAGAGAGTACTGTTTGTGGATCTTTTGATGGACCTACACATGTTTCTGCAGAAGAGACATTTGTGTCTTTCTGTTTTGATTGACATGCAGTTGACTTTGTACTAGAAAGGTTTGTGGGTGTATTGTTTGATGCAGAAGGAGTTGGTTGTTGTTTTTTAAGAGGTATTGTTTTTTGAGGTACAGGGTTCATATCTAGATGAGGGTGTATAGTGCCCGTAGCCTGTTGTATTCCAGGATGCAAGGAATGTCAGTGTTGACTTTGTTTGCATCAAAATTGACTAGGAATAGACAATTGAGGGTATGCAGATGTGAAAGTGCTACATAACTCATACCTTCTTTAAAAACTGTGCTGTCAATGTCAATCAATGCTTAATCTAGGGTTAGACCTTGTGATTTTTGAATATAGGAACAGCATATTCAAGAGATAGAGAAAATTGCTCTCTGCGTATGTACATGTCTTAGAAAAGAAGAAAATGTGCTATTGTCCAGCCACTTTTTTAAACTTCTGCAAGTTTGTCAAAGTGGATGTTGACAAACTAACAGGCCGATTCATGGAATTAATGTGCGCCGGAAATTCCGGCGCAGAGGTGCCAAAACTTGCAAATCGCCGTGCAAGTGCGAAAATCGCAGGGAAACCAGCGCACATCGATTCATGGAAGTCCGTGCGCGAGAAAAATATTGGATGTGCGCTGAAAAAGTGCGCGGCGCACGCCAGCGCACAGGTCATTAATGGCGTGCGCCACGGCCACAGCGAAATCGCACATAGCGTGGCGCACATAACAAAAGTAGGTGGAACACAGGGCGTAACACTCAGAATGGGGAACAACGCATGAAAATATGGGTGTCACGGGGCGTCACGGGTGAAGTATAGGAGGCAAGTGCGCGGAACACCCACATGCTCGCCTACAACTCGTATTCATGGAATCGAATAGGGCAAACCAGCGCACAGGCAAAGACGCGCACAGGGCCAAACAAGTTCGCCACAAGAAAGCAGGCGGTACGTCCCTGCGCCTGAAATAAATGTGCGCCAAAATGTGCGCTAACAAAAAGCACCTATATACAGCTATGATGAATGATCCATACTGTGGCCCTCCAGGACTGTTAGGCGGAAACCTGTGCAGTTCCCTCTGGGACCACTGCAAAAGATTTAGGACTACAGGTGTTGCGATGAACCCACTTGGTAGCAGTCTGTACCACACAGATTCAATTGGTAGCTGTGGCTGAGCAGTCAGACTTCTCTCAAGAAAAGTTGGTCAGTATAGGGAGTATACAAGATAGGGTAATTCTTCGCAGCAAAACGAGTAAACACGCAACCAGGCTTTAGTATAAAGATAGTAAGTTATTTATTGATAACAGAACGTCTACGAAAAATACTAAAGCGAATCACGGCAAACAAATCAAAATACAATTACTCTGCAGAATGGAATAAAGCTCAATCCCCCGAAACACAATATCGACAACTCTAGGTTCTACGGTACCACTTATTTTCAGACAGAGGTGTATACCTCAACCCAGATGACACTCGAATATTTAGTGAGGAAGGGAGAGAAGAGATATGCAGGTAATGAAGTCAACACGGTTCGTACTGAAGCGGGTAAAAATGCAAGGCAGGAAGGCATTAATCACACTAGATCCCAAAAGTTCGGCGGCCAGGCCCACTCGGTGAGAGGCAAGGCACGATGTCCTAGAAAGTCTCTACGGATGATGCATTCAAGTCTTGGTTAGCAAATTGGTTAGCGACAGGTTGAACCAGTTCAGAACAAAGAGTGAATAAGCTTGGAGGCAACCCAACGGAACGGAGAGGAATCAGATACCTCACACGAACCGATCGAAAAGGGAAGCCAGGCGGTTACGGTACCTTGTTGTGGAAGACAGCTCCGGCGGGGGCAGTTGTTCCTGGTGGTGGATGCACGACGGGTCTTGGCCAAGAGAAGAGATGCTCTCGTCGTCGAAGAGAAGATGTCCGGTGCACCACCAGGGAAGAAACCAGCCGCGGAGTGCTCCGTCACAAGGCACCACCTTTCGATCACGGTGCAGGAGTAGTGGCTATCCGGTTGCCGGGTGCTCTGCACGGGCAATTCGACCACTGCGTCCTGGGCGACCAAAAAGCACAAAGAAGAAGACTGGTTGTTCCCACCAGCCAGGGAAAGAGACTCTCCGGCAGGGAGATCTCTTCTGTCGTCGGGAGATTGTGAGACGATTCCGCAGGGCTCCACCGGAGGTGTCGTCGTGCAGGTCGACTCAGCGTTACCCTCGTCGGATTCTTTAGGTCCAGTGGCGACTTCCGAAGATCCAGTCCCAAAAGCCCTGCTTTTATGCAGACGTCCCCCATTCATTCAGCCTAGCTTGTCAATCAACACATGCTAAGTGGTGAGCGGGAAGGCTCACCACCTGGGCCAATCACTCCAGAGTGCGACCTGAGTTGGCAAGGCAACTCGGTTCAGGGTGCCTAAACCCCATCCCACACCCCTGTGGTAACCCGGACAGAATGGCACCACTTTGGAGGGTCTCTGTACAGAGGCCCGCCAAAAGTGGAACAAAGGGCTCAACCTTTGGTTTAGGAGTCACAGAGACGAACACAGACGCCATTTTATAAACCGAGTTCTGGCAGAAAATACCATCCGATAAACTTATTTAAGATAAGTAGACCGGCGGTACGTTAGAGATTAACGAGGAAAAGTATCAATCTCCAACAAAGGGACGAATCCCATAGGGTTATGTTCGGGGTCGGACATAACAAGTAGTTTCCACTGCCACCAGCTAAAACTCGACGAGGGGGGACAAGGGGGGACAGGACAGTGCCCCCTCGAGTAACAGATCCAGGAGTAATCAAATTACCCCTACTAGTACGTCAACAATAAGATGGTTTGTACAAGTCTGTTAGTAAATTTAGGTCTAGTAAAGCCAATGGTGACTTTACATGCCCGGGGAGACAGTAGTCAGTCCCCGGGTATGGAGTCTATGGTGGAGGTCCGCTAGGACGCCTAGTAACACACCTAGAAAAACATATGAGACCCTATGAAGTAAAAGACCCCATAGCCCATGGAACACATTGACATTTGAAGGAATTACACACATACATGTCCAAGAGTGGGAGGAAAAGAGTCTCACTCTTGGCAGGATGGAAAAAACAAACTCCAGAAATCCAGCAAAGCTGCTGGGGGACTCACTAGGTTAGGAAATTCAGCCTAAACAGAGAATTCTCCCTAACACTGTGCATAGGATCTAGTTAGATCACTGATCCTGTGGGGTGCTGTAGAGACTTGAACAACTGTGACTCTGTAGGTAAGGCTTTATGGCAATAGTTTTTTGGTATAGTTTGCTTACAGTTGAAGTTGCCAAAATCCTCACTACTGTGCTTGTTTCTTTGCAGATGCGGTTTCGATGTGCCTGATGAAAAGTGCTTCCTCTCCACAATGATGAGCATAATTCCAGAGGTGAGTTTCAATGCTAAAGCGAAATTACAATGTCTAAATATGGTACTTGTCCTTCTGCGAGACTTACCTGCTGTTCCTTTTCTGTTCTGCCGGTGCGGTGACTCCGGAGCGGCGATCGCGTGAAGATGTCTCGATGTCTCGCAAGAGTGTGCAGCCTTCGGGTGAGTATTAGCACTGGCGTAATGTTGAAATGTCTTTAATGTGGCCTTTTCCCTCTGCGAAGCTAACCTCCCCTTTCTTTACTGTTCGGCAGGTGCAGCGGCTCTGGAGCGACTGAAGATGGAGTGTCAGGTAAGAACTTAACTGCTGTCTTTGTTCTTGTTTTCTCTCTCTACTCCTTTCTTTCTCCACAAGTGATGGTTCGTAAATCTCAGGACGGGCGTGGCTGAAGACCAGTTGACTGAAGCTAGGAGACACTGTGAGCGTTACGCTGCAGGAGTGCAGAATAACACGAAGTGTGTTCTGTTCTTAGGGTGTTTTTTATATAGCCTCATACAGGTAGTCCCAAGTGAAGTCATCCCTCCAACCACACCCTGCAGAAGTATTCCCAGGTAAAATAGTCCCTACAGCATGCCTCAGACTGGGCTGAATGTGATTCCTCTTCCCCTGCAACCTGCCTTACTTGAAAGAATATTATGAGCCTGTCGCCAACGGAGCCAGGACAGAGTCCAGGAAGTCTTGAGGCAACCTTTTGGGGCCTTAAAGGTCCCCATAGGTGCTAGTACCTGGGGTAGGCTGGTCTGCTCCTGAGGTTTCGGGCAAGCACCGTGACAGCAATTCCCCCAAGGCCCCTCCTAAGGGGGTTTGCCCCACTGGTCCAGGCTTCTTGGATGGTTTCGATGGAACTGTTTTACTAAACGGGATGCATGAATGTGGTCACTTGGCTCGCATGTTCCTTCATGTGATCCATAGCCTTTCCAGTCAATTAGATAGAATAGTTTCTATTTTACAATTTGGAGTACAGAATATCTTTAACCTCGAATTCTGGTTCACCATCTACCAAGATTGGTTTTGGTGATTTCGTTACCCGAGTTCCATGCTGCACTGGTTTCAAAAGAGAGACGTGAAACACAGGATGGATTCGCATATTCGGAGGTAACTCCAATTTTACCGCCACTGGATTAATGGTGGCCTTAATGGTGTATGGTCCCAAATATCTGGGGTTGAATGAGTGGGTTCCTTTTATTGGTATGTATTCCAAGTTTCGCCAGACCTCATCCCCAACCTGGTACATTGGAGCTCACTCCCATGTTGATCTGCGGATCTCTTGTATTTTTCATTAGCTTGCCTTAAATGTTCTATCGCTCTCGTGAAGGCTTGTGTAATGGTAGTGTGCAAACTATTTACGGCTGGCATATCTAAACGTTGAGGTGGATCGAGCTCAGAGGTTCGTGGATGCATCCCATATATTGTATAGAATGGAATCTGCTCAGTGCTGGAGTGTAAAGAGTTGTTATAGGCATACTCGGTTATCCATAAAATGTCCTTCCAGCTGCTTTCTGTTTTATGTAACATGCATCTCAGGTACTGTTCCAGTGTTTGGTTGGTTCTCTCGGTTTGACCATCCATTTGAGGATGGTGACTGGTGGAAAGTCTTACATCGATTTGGGCTAACTTGCAACATTTTCTCCAAAACTGTGAGATAAACTGACTGCCTGATCAAAAACTAGAGCGGCGGGGAATCCGTATATCCAGACAATCTGTTCTAGGAACTCCTTTGCCAGAATCGAAGTTGAGGGTAAACCTTTTAGTGGAATGAAGTGAGCCATTTCGGAAAACAAGTCTACCACCACTAAAATGGTGTTAAATCCATTACAAGGGGGAAGATCAGTGATAAAATCAAGAGACAGTGTATGCCAGGGTGTAGGTGGAACTTCAGAGGTTGTAGTAGACCCGATGGTTTCTTTTTCTGGGCTTTTTGTGCACAAATGCCGCATGATAGTACAAACTGTTTGATATCTTTACGCCATGTTGGCCACCAGAAATGTCTCTTGACCTTGGCTTTGATTTTTGCAACTCCAGGATGACCTTCTACCAATGATTCATCGTAATTTGAGATGACTTTTTTCCTGAAGCTCCTTACTAGGTAAATAAAGGCACCCTTGAAAATAAGGCAAATGATCTGTGACTGAATGGTATTTGCTTTTAGTCAACCATTCCTGTAAAGCCTTGGTGTCGAGGAGATGCGAAGTTTCCTTGTGGATGTCATCCAGGGTCAGCGATGTAGTAATTCCCAGGATCCTTCCCCCAGGGATTATGGCCACTGGGTCTGGACTTGAGTATGCTTCTTCTATCCCTATGCGGGACAGAGCATCTGCTTTTCCGTTTCGTTTTTCAGGAAGGTGAAGCAGTAGCCATGGGCAAATGTTTGCAGAGCCGAAGCATCTATTGTAATGCTTCACCATTCCTTCCAATGTAGGGTTAACCTGCCCAGAGATATAGAGGAGTAGAGTCAGCGGCTACCCAGGCCTAAGGCGTGACAGGGGGTCGTAATACTCCTTGCAGGAGAGCTAGGAGAATACTAGCTTGAAAAAGAGATCATCGTAGAGTTCAAAAAAACAGGAAGATTTATTTTGACAAGAAGACATATTTACAGAATTCTTTATGTGCCGTGGCACATAATGTTTGCATACTTGAAGTACATTTATAGTCTGCATATCGGTGGGTTAGTAATCTATAAATAGTGACAAAACTATTCCATGTATTGTTTACATTCACAATACATTAACATGGTCGACACATTAATTGGTGTTTCTGGTTCGGTAGGTTACAAAGGGCAGTGGCTGGATGAAATGGAGCAGCGCTGCAAAGTAGTACTGAACTGTCTTCAGGACATCAAGTCGTGGTCGGATTTAGTTAAGTAAGTTGGGCGTCATCCATGTGCAAGTAAGTTGACGCCATGGCGGTGGTCTTGTTTGCCCAGCTGTTGATTAATACGGCTGGGGGGGGCAGTCTGCGGAAGTCAGATGCCCAAATCTGTGCCGAACTGAGAAAGAGCTGTATCACTGCAGGCTGTTTGTGCAAAAACATAAAGTTACCTCAATGCGTACAAATATGAGCATATACAGGGAAATTGAAGTAAGCAAAAAAGGAACAGTATTACCAGAAACTGTTCATAACATAATTGATTACCTTGATGCACAGAAATGATTGCTGTGTTGTACACTTTCTTCTTCCCCTATATCTATTTGTATCATATGATGTGAGTGAACCTTTATGAAAGAAGTGCAAGGACATATGAGAAGGGTGCTGTACACCAAGATAGAACCTTTTGAATTGTTAGTTCCTGACAGTGAGTGACCTCGCTTACTTATGTCTGTGAACAAAAAAGAGGGAGCCACACATGTGATGTCATCAGTGATGTCATCAATGAGATTTGTGATGACATCTTTGATGTCATGGGTGTTAGTCCTTGCAGTGCACACTGGTGGCACAAGTTATGGTTGCTTACCTTACCATCACTCCCGAATTTCTGGGGGTTTTCGGTTTTACCTGTAACCATAACGCCCCTGTAACAACATTTTTCCATTGAATTTCATAGGTTTTTGGTAGTGCAACGTAAACATGACTTCCCTTTAACAAAGTTTTTTCACTGAATTTAATAGATTTTGACTACAAAGCCATTGGGTTGTGTCGATGTGCAACGTAAAAATAACTTCCCTTTAACAAAGTTTTTTCACGGAATGTAATAGATTTTGACCACGAAGCCATTGGGTTGCGTAGTTGTACCATACATCATAGGAAATTGATGTCTCCATACCAAGGAGCACAATAACCACAAAATGTACTTCTGAGCGCATATAGTGGATAGCATTCAAACTGCTGGAAACAGTATTATTTGTCTTACATACTGCTACCATTCATCAAAGTGAATAAACGTGTATAAATAGCACTATGGGTGTAGATCGCAAGGAGAATGAAGTAAGGTAAGTGTGCAAACTCTGTACTTTTTGAAATAAACAAACCAAAGGTATACAGTATGCACTATAATGGAAAGAACCAGCACACCGAGTTACGTGTGGGTCCAGCAATATTACCACACTGCAGCTACACATGAAAACGAAGAGCCAAATAGCAGAGTAAGGAATGCAAAGTATTGAGATCAAAACATATCTCCAATGTGGTAACTACACTGAATTGTCTCCTATTAATGCCTAATTTCTGCAGTGTACCACAATAGCAAACCATGATATTTGGTTTTTTTTTCACAACAATGCCAAGCACCCTAGAATATCTGGAAAAGAACATCCCTCTTCCCTAAATAAGTAAGGATACTAACTCCATGGGCAAGCAGCACAGTGCAAAAAGAATTGTAGGTAATATGTATTGCTTTATGTACACTTCACACATACGTTTGGGTGTAAGAGGACATACTTTACATTGAAGGAATGCATCAATGGTGGCACCTCTTCCACAACAGAATGTAGCCACACAAAATCTATGAGACACTGTAAAAAGTAATGTACACAGCCAGTACGTAAAAATTGAACAATTGCTAAACTATTACTAGTACCCCTACCCTGTCCGAATACGGCCAATGTTTCTTACAAATTAAACGTGTACATGTAAACTGTTTGCTAGTGTGTGCATATTTGTTGCTTTGGTGCTGTCAATGCATTTTGTCTCTATAGTGCATAGTGCTGCCCCAGATGCCTGCAGGTAAGCAAAATTGAGGTTTCCTACTGAGAGTTCATGTGGCCGGCGTATGTTCAATCACAATGGAAGTGTCCATACGACTTCAGAACTGGTCTCATGTCTGCATCTTCCAATTCCCTTTTTTATTAATCGTGGCACCGGACATCTGTCAGTTGCACAGCTATACGTATGCGTATGTCATCCTCTATCTCCTGGTAATGCCGCACCTGTTGCCACACCTACCAAATCATGCCACACACTACCTAATTTCAAACTGTGCTGCTGCCTACAGATTTCGTGCTGCAAAGCTACCAATTTATGATTGCGTCATGCCTGGCTGCCTGGGGCCCATTGGGAGCAAGGAGCAGGATTCTACAGTGTACAGTGGGTGTGTTAAATGGCCCATTGCCTGGATTGATGAGCTACTTGTTGTTCCATTACGTGTGACACTCACACACCGTCCCTGCACTTAGCAATGTGAGGGTACGCAGAAAGTTCCTCACTACCGTTTGCACAAGTGCATATAAAATTGCACTGCACATATGACAATCACTAGTGACTCTGTTTAACTCTGTTGCTGCTTGCTAAATCCCATGCAGTTACATGTCAGCACAGCTGAGTAAATAACAAAATCTTGGGATCTCAAACATTACCATTGCCGGTTACAAAAGTATTGTGGCTGTGTGGTGCTGCCTGAACAACTGTCTTGTTTTGCTTCCTAATGAAACTGCTTGTCTCCTGATGAAAAGCATTCCTATGTGGCAAAATGTGCTCATCTCCATAAATTCTATAGATACCACTATTATCGTACCATCAAGTGAGGGAACTTTTGCTTGGATACACAGGTTGCTATATTAGAAGACGCACAAATAGCAGTTTTGTGGCATACTATATGGCATAGCATATGCAGCACATCAATTAGTATGAGAACAAATTTCCCGTGGTGAGACATTCACACATATGGCAGCACCACTGCACAAGCGGTGTAGGAGTAGTGCATGAGACGTTGGATATATAGATTTACTGTTCTATTGTACTGTAGAGTGGCCCTTTGTTCACAGGCAAGACGAAAGGAACACAGTGAATATTGGGACCTAGTTGCAGTCGACAGCTTTCATTCACAATGCGTGTCCAAGTCCCTGCCCACCCTTTGCAGTAGCTATTCCAATTACCTGCTAACAACATCATATACAGTGCTGTAATATTCCATTGATGACTAATTTACAAACGGAGATGTCGTCGTGCAGGTCGGCTCAGCGTTACCCTCATCGGATTCTTAGGTCCTGTGGCGACTTCTCAATATCCAGTCCCAAAAGCCCTGCTTTTATGCAGAAAATCCCCATTCATTCAGCCTAGCTGCCAATCAACACATGCTAAATGGTGAGCGGGAAGGCTCACCACTTGGGCCAATCACTCCAGAGTGCGACCAGAGTTGGCAAGGCAACTCGATTCAGGGTGCCTAAACCCCCTCCCACACCCCTGTGGTAACCCGGACAGAATGGCACCAATTTGGAGGGTCTCTGTACAGAGGCCCGCCAAAAGTGGAACAAAGGGCTCAACCTTTGGTTTAGGAGTCACAGAGACGAACACAGACGCCATTTTATAAACCGAGTTCTGGCAGAAAATACCATCCGATAAACTTATTTAAGATAAGTAGACCGGCGGTACGTTAGAGATTAACGAGGAAAAGTATCAATCTCCAACAAAGGGACGAATCCCATAGGGTTATGTTCGGGGTCGGACATAACAAGTAGTTTCCACTGCCACCAGCCAAAACTCGACGAGGGGGGAAGAGGGGGGACGGGACAGTGCCCCCTCGAGTAACAGATCCAGGAGTAATCGAATTACCCCTACTAGTACGTCAACAATGAGATGGTTTGTACAAGTCTGTTAGTAAATTTAGGTCTAGTAAAGCCAATGGTGACTTTACATGCCCGGGGAGACAGTAGTCAGTCCCCGGGTATGGAGTCTATGGTGGAGGTCCGCTAGGACGCCCCAGTGTTACGGCACGTAGGGTGCGGTGTAACACACCTAGAAAAACATATGAGACCCTATGAAGTAAAAGACCCCATAGCCCATGGAACACATTCACATTTGAAGGATTTACACACATACATGTCCAAGAATGGGAGGAAAAGAGTCTCACTCTTGGCAGGATGGAAAAAACAAACTCCAGAAATCCAGCAAAGCTGCTGGGGGACTCACTAGGTTAGGACATTCAGCCTAAACAGAGAATTCTCCCTAACACTGTGCATAGGATCTAGTTAGATCACTGATCCTGTGGGGTGCTGTAGAGACTTGAACAACTGTGACTCTGTAGGTAAGGCTTTATGCCAATAGTTTTTTGGTATAGTTTGCTTACAGTTGAAGTTGCCAAAATCCTCACTACTGTGCTTGTTTCTTTGCAGATGCGGTTTCGATGTGCATGATGAAGAGTGCTTCCTCTCCACAATGATGAGCATAATTCCAGAGGTGAGTTTCAATGCTAAAGCGAAATTACAATGTCTAAATATGGTACTTGTCCTTCTGCGAGACTTACCTGCTGTTCCTTTTCTGTTCTGCCGGTGCGGTGACTCCGGAGCGGCGATCGCGTGAAGATGTCTCGATGTCTCGCAAGAGTGTGCAGCCTTCGGGTGAGTATTAGCGCTGGCGTAATGTTGAAATGTCTTTAATGTGGCCTTTTCCCTCTGCGCAGCTAACCTCACCTTTCTTTACTGTTCGGCAGGTGCAGCGGCTCTGGAGCGACTGAAGATGGAGTGTCAGGTAAGAACTTAACTGCTGTCTTTGTTCTTGTTTTCTCTCTCTACTCCTTTCTTTCTCCACAAGTGATGGTTCGTAAATCTCAGGACGGGCGTGGCTGAAGACCAGTTGACTGAAGCTAGGAGACACTGTGAGCGTTACGCTGCAGGAGTGCAGAATAACACGAAGTGTGTTCTGTTCTTAGGGTGTTTTTTATATAGCCTCATACAAGTAGTCCCAAGTGAAGTCATCCCTCCAACCACACCCTGCAGAAGTATTCCCAGGTAAAATAGTCCCTACAGCATGCCTCAGACTGGGCTGAATGTGATTCCTCTTCCCCTGCAACCTGCCTTACTTGAAAGAATATTATGAGCCTGGCGCCAACGGAGCCAGGACAGAGTCCAGGAAGTCTTGAGGCAACCTTTTGGGGCCTTAAAGGTCCCCATAGGTGCTAGTACCTGGGGTAGGCTGGTCTGCTCCTGAGGTTTCGGGCAAGCACCGTGACAGCAATTCCCCCAAGGCCCCTCCTAAGGGGGTTTGCCCCACTGGTCCAGGCTTCTTGGATGGTTTCGATGGAACTGTTTTACTAAACGGGATGCATGAATGTGGTCACTTGGCTCGCATGTTCCTTCATGTGGTCCATAGCCTTTCCAGTCAATTAGATAGAATAGTTTCTATTTTACAAGTTTGGAGTACAGAATATCTTTAACCTCAAATTCTGGTTCACCATCTACCAAGATTGGTTTTGGTGGTTTCGTTACCCGAGTTCCATGCTGCACTGGTTTCAAAAGAGAGACGTGAAACACGGGATGGATTCGCATATTCGGAGGTAACTCCAATTTTACCGCCACTGGATTAATGATGGCCTTAATGGTGTATGGTCCCAAATATCTGGGGTTGAATGTGTGGGTTCCTTTTATTGGTATGTATTCCAAGGCTCGCCAGACCTCATCCCCAACCTGGTACATTGGAGCTCACTCCCATGTTGATCTGCGGATCTCTTGTATTTTTCATTAGCTTGCCTTAAATGTTCTATCGCTCTCGTGAAGGCTTGTGTAATGGTAGTGTGCAAACTATTTACGGCTGGCATATCTAAACGTTGAGGTGGATCGAGCTCAGAGGTTCGTGGATGCATCCCATATATTGTATAGAATGGAATCTGCCCAGTGCTGGAGTGTAAAGAGTTGTTATAGGCATACTCTGTTATCCATAAAATGTCCTTCCAGCTGCTTTCTGTTTTATGTAACATGCATCTCAGGTACTGTTCCAGTGTTTGGTTGGTTCTCTCGGTTTGACCATCCATTTGAGGATGGTGACTGGTGGAAAGTCTTACATCGATTTGGGCTAACTTGCAATATTTTCTCCAAAACTGTGAGATAAACTGACTGCCTGATCAAAAACTAGAGCGGCGGGGAATCCGTATATCCAGACAATCTGTTCTAGGAACTCCTTTGCCAGAATCGAAGCTGAGGGTAAACCTTTTAGTGGAATGAAGTGGGCCATTTCGGAAAACAAGTCTACCACCACTAAAATGGTGTTAAATCCATTACAAGGGGGAGGATCACTGATAAAATCAAGAGACAGTGTATGCCAAGTTGTAGGTGGAACTTCAGAGGTTGTAGTAGACCCGATGGCTTCTTTTTCTGGGCTTTGTTTTGTGCACAAATGCTGCATGATAGTACAAACTGTTTGATATCTTTACGCCATGTTGGCCACCAGAAATGTCTCTTGACCTTGGCTTTGATTTTTGCAACTGCAGGATGACCTTCTACCAATGATTCATCGTAATTTGAGATGACTTTTTACCTGAAGCTCCTTACTAGGTAAATAAAGGCACCCTTGAAAATAAGGCAAATGATCTGTGACTGAATGGTATTTGCTTTTAGTCAACCATTCCTGTAAAGCCTTGGTGTCGAGGAGATGCGAAATTTCCTTGTGGATGTCATCCAGGGTCAGCGATGTAGTAATTCCCAGGATCCTTCCCCCAGGAATTATGGCCACTGGGTCTGGACTTCAGTATGCTTCTTCTATCCCTATGCGGGACAGAGCATCTGCTTTTCCGTTTCATTTTTCAGGAAGGTGAAGCAGTAGCCATGGGCAAATGTTTGCAGAGCCGAAGCATCTATTGTAATGCTTCACCATTCCTTCCAATGTAGGGTTAACCTGCCCAGAGATATAGAGGAGTAGAGTCAGCGGCTACCCAGGCCTAAGGCGTGACAGGGGGTCGTAATACTCCTTTCAGGAGAGCTAGGAGAATACTAGCTTGAAAAAGAGATCATCGTAGAGTTAAAAAAACAGGAAGATTTATTTTGACAGGAAGACATATTTACAGAATTCTCTATGTGCCGTGGCACATAATGTTTGCATACTTGAAGTACATTTATAGTCTGCATATCGGTGGGTTAGTAATCAATAAATAGTGACAAAACTATTCCATGTATTGTTTACATTCACAATACATTAACATTGTCGACACATTAATTGGTGTTTCTGGTTCGGTAGGTTACAAAGGGCAATGGCTGGATGAAATGGAGCAGCGCTGCAAAGTAGTACTGAACTGTCTTCAGGACATCAAGTCGTGGTCGGATTTAGTTAAGTAAGTTGGGCGTCATCCATGTGCAAGTAAGTTGACGCCATGGCGGTGGTCTTGTTTGCCCAGCTGTTGATTAATACGGCTGCGGGGAAGGGGCAGTCTGCGGAAGTCAGATGCCCAAATCTGTGCCGAACTGAGAAAGAGCTGTATCACTGCAGGCTGTTTGTGCAAAAACATAAAGTTACCTCAATGCGTACAAATATGAGCATATACACGGAAATTGAAGTAAGCAAAAAAGGAACAGTATTACCAGAAACTGTTCATAAAATAATTGATTACCTTGATGCACAGAAATGATTGCTGTGTTGTACACTTTCTTCTTCCCCTATATCTATATGCATCATATGATGTGAGTGAACCTTTATGAAAGAAGTGCAAGGACATATGAGAAGGGTGCTGTACACCAAGATAGAACCTTTTGAATTGTTAGTTCCTGACAGTGAGTGACCTCGCTTACTTATGTCTGTGAACAAAAAAGAGGGAGCCACACATGTGATGTCATCAGTGATGTCATCAATGAGATTTGTGATGACATCTTTGATGTCATGGGTGTTAGTCCTTGCAGTGCACACTGGTGGCACAAGTTATGGTTGCTTACCTTACCATCACTCCCGAATTTCTGGGGGTTTTCGGTTTTACCTGTAACCATAACGCCCCTGTAACAACATTTTTCCATTGAATTTCATAGGTTTTTGGTAGTGCAACGTAAACATAACTTCCCTTTAACAAAGTTTTTTCACTGAATTTAATAGATTTTGACTACAAAGCCATTGGGTTGTGTCGATGTGCAACGTAAAAATAACTTCCCTTTAACAAAGTTTTTTCACGGAATGTAATAGATTTTGACCACAAAGCCATTGGGTTGCGTAGATGTACCATACATCATAGGAAATTGATGTCTCCATACCAAGGAGCACAATAACCACAAAATGTACTTCTGAGCGCATATAGTGGATAGCATTCAAACTGCTGGAAACAGTATTATTTGTCTTACATACTGCTACCATTCATCAAAGTGAATAAACGTGTATAAATAGCACTATGGGTGTAGATCGCAAGGAGAATGAAGTAAGGTAAGTGTGCAAACTCTGTACTTTTTGAAATAAACAAACCAAAGGTATACAGTATGCACTATAATGGAAAGAACCAGCACACCGAGTTACGTGTGGGTCCAGCAATATTACCACACTGCAGCTACACATGAAAACGAAGAGCCAAATAGCAGAGTAAGGAATGCAAAGTATTGAGATCAAAACGTATCTCCAATGTGGTAACTACACTGAATTGTCTCCTATTAATGCCTAATTTCTGCAGTGTACCACAATAGCAAACCATGATATTTGGGTTTTTTTTCACAACAATGCCAAGCACCCTAGAATATCTGGAAAAGAACATCCCTCTTTCCTAAATAAGTAAGGATACTAACTCCATGGGCAAGCAGCACAGTGCAAAAAGAATTGTAGGTAATATGTATTGCTTTATGTACACTTCACCCATACGTTTGGGTGTAAGAGGACATACTTTACATTGAAGGAATGCATCAATGGTGGCACCTCTTCCACAACAGAATGTAGCCACACAAAATCTATGAGACACTGTAAAAAGTAATGTACACAGCCAGTACGTAAAAATTGAACAATTGCTAAACTATTACTAGTACCTCTACCCTGTCCGAATACGGCCAATGTTTCTTACAAATTAAACGTGTACATGTAAACTGTTTGCTAGTGTGTGCATATTTGTTGCTTTGGTGCTGTCAATGCATTTTGTCTCTATAGTGCACAGTGCTGCCCCAGATGCCTGCAGGTAAGCAAAATTAAGGTTTGCTACTGAGAGTGCATGTGGCCGGCGTATGTTCAATCACAATGGAAGTGTCCATACGACTTCAGAACTGGTCTCATGTCTGCATCTTCCAATTCCCTTTTTTATTAGTCGTGGCACCGGACATCTGTCAGTTGCACAGCTATACGTATGCGTATGTCATCCTCTATCTCCTGGTAATGCCGCACCTGTTGCCACACCTACCAAATCATGCCACACACTACCTAATTTCAAACTGTGCTGCTGCCTACAGATTTCGTGCTGCAAAGCTACCAATTTATGATTGCGTCATGCCTGGCTGCCTGGGGCCCATTGGGAGCAAGGAGCAGGATTCTACAGTGTACAGTGGGTGTGTTAAATGGCCCATTGCCTTGATTGATGAGCTACTTGTTGTTCCATTACGTGTGACACTCACACACCGTCCCTGCACTTAGCAATGTGAGGGTACGCAGAAAGTTCCTCACTACCGTTTGCACAAGTGCATATAAAATTGCACTGCACATATGACAATCAGTAGTGACTCTGTTTAACTCTGTTGCTGCTTGCTAAATCCCATGCAGTTACATGTCAGCACAGCTGAGTAAATAACAAAATCTTGGGATCTCAAACATTACCATTGCCGGTTACAAATGTATTGTGGCTGTGTGGTGCTGCCTGAACAACTGTCTTGTTTTGCTTCCTAATGAAACTGCTTGTCTCATGATGAAAAGCATTCCTATGTGGCAAAATGTGCTCATCTCCATAAATTCTATAGATACCACTAATATCGTACCATCAAGTGAGGGAACTTTTGCTTGGATACACAGGTTGCTATATTAGAAGATGCACAAATAGCAGTTTTGTGGCATAATATATGGCATAGCATATGCAGCACATCAATTAGTATGAGAACAAATTTCCCGTGGTGAGACATTCACACATATGGCAGCACCACTGCACAAGCGGTGTAGGAGTAGTGCATGAGACGTTGGATATATAGATTTACTGTTCTATTGTACTGTAGAGTGGCCCTTTGTTCACAGGCAAGACGAAAGGAACACAGTGAATATTGGGACCTAGTTGCAGTCGACAGCTTTCATTCACAATGCGTGTCCAAGTCCCTGCCCACCCTTTGCAGTAGCTATTCCAATTACCTGCTAACAACATCATATACAGTGCTGTAATATTCCATTGATGACTAATTTACAAACGTTACGCTTCCAACACATTCTTGCTCACACCATACCCAGAAGCCTTATTGCACAATGTTGTAGCTTCCACAGACCCATTTCCATGCGCGCCATTCTGCCCAGATGTGCACGTGGAATCCAGAAGTAACCACGTTTAGGCGTACTTTTCGTGCTGCGTGCGGACGTGGTGGAATACATTTCAACCAGGACAGCAGATTTTATATGTAGTGGTGGCTCTAAAAAGAGGTGGTCGCGGTTTTGTTTGTGTAGATGCCTTTAAGGGAAAACTCTTTCTGTGGTTTCTATAGAGAGTTTTTAATTTGTGCACTGCACCCATTCTTACAACAACCTCCTCACCGCACGAAGACATGTCATTGTCAGGGAAGAAAACTGCATTTCTACACCCAATGATGTCATTGTTGCTGAAGAACATTCCAGCTTTGCTAAAAAATAGTAGCAATTTTTCCATTGATGGTACACCTTTCGCCCTCTGGTTGGGAAGAAACTCCATTCCAACAGGCCCACATTCTTCTTGGCGGTATAGATGAGAATAGAATGTTTGCAGTGGGAAAGAAACGCCTCACTGCTGTCAATAATCTCTTCAGTTCATGCACCACATATGAAGACGAGGCCCAACCCACATGCTGTGCTCTGTAGTGTAATACGACAACATGAAAAGGCCCGAATGTGACCACTTCTTTGCAAAGGTCAATGACAATGCCGAAATTGCAGACGTTGACAGCGCACCACAATGCCTCCACTCCTTCCAACCCGAAATTGCCATGCCAATCTTTTTCCTGGGCATACCCGTGCAAATCTACCACAAAGCCATCATCCAGTAACAGCACTTTACATCCCTCAATTTCTACCAGTCTGAGTGCACGAAGTACAGTAACAATTTGTACCGCCCCTTCCTGTGAGGCGGAACCTAAGAAGCTAATTGGATAATCATGATAGGCACATTACCATTGCCCAGCATGCTTACAAGGGTCACAATGTGGCACGTGCACTTTCTGAACTAGCGCAAGGGCCATACCCCAGAGAAGCAGGAGGAGTCCTTCTCCCTATTGGTGCTCTTTCCTGTCACCTGATTGGCCAAATGCCACAGTCCCGATTCCATTGGCCAGCATGGTGAGAAGGGCAAAATGTGGCATGTGCCTTTCCCCAAGTAGCGCGATTGGCTGCACCCCAGTAAAGCAGGAGGAGTCCTACTTCCCTTTGCACTATCTTCTCTGTGGCTCTACCTCATTGGCTTATGCATTAATAGGTACACACGGATCCACCAATCGCATTGAAGCCGCCATCATCCAACACTGTCACTCCTGTACAACACTTCAAATGTACCATTACACATTTACAATACAAGTGTTGTGCCATTCCAAAGCACGTCCACTACAAAGTTCTGTAAAACTTTGTATGCTTTCTTCATCCTCATATATCCATATGGCCACCCAGAATGTGGCATGTGTAATCCTAAAAGTACAGCACAATCCATAACCTTTTTGTGATAGTGAGAGGGGTGGGGCGTGTCAGGGTAAGTAATAAGAATCTCACAATGGGATTGGATCTTCCGTCGTATATGTATAAAGTTTTTATTTTTATATGCGTTTTTGTTTGCCTCTACTCACTTTTTTACCACATTCTGATCAATGTTTCTCGCACAGTATAAAAGAAAACGGCATTGCCAATGGCGCTCCAATAAATGCCATTTCTACGGAACCACTGCATATTGTGCAACCTCATCACCTCATAATGCGACATGCCAGCAGTCTGCATAAAATCACGCATAATTCTGTTTATAACATGCCTTTCCGACCTCTGGCTGAGGACAAATTACAACATCATGGGCCCATACTCCTCTTGGTGTTATGCATGAGAAAACGACCTTAGCAGTAGGAAAACTCCACATCACTACATTCAGCAACCTCTTCAGGTGGTGGATTAAACGTCCACACGACATATAACCCAAATGTAGACTTCCATAGTGCACGATGACAAAGTCAACGTTTGTGATGGAAGCCACATATCTGCAAAGTCGAAACATTCCGCCAAAACTGCAGTCACCCTGACAGCCCCAGAAAGCGTCGACTCCTTCCAACCCGAAATTACCAGCAACGCCTCTTTGCACGCAACACCTGTGCAAATGGCGCACAAAGGTGTCACCATCGATAAGCACTGTGCGTCTCTCCATCTCCACCAACCTCACAAGACAGTATTGGGACGATTTGGTACCGCCCGTTCCTGGCAACCATACCCTAAACACCTAATTGCCTATTTCCGATTTGCATTTCCACCATGCTCATAATGGCAGAATGTGGCAGGTGCGCTTTCCCATCTACAGTTAGGGCCACAAACCAGTAGCGCACACACAATATTTCTTCCCTTTGCACAAGCAGTTTTGCTTCACTCCCCATTGGGTGCTGGCAAATTTTCCAACATGCATACAGCAATCACATACTGTATAGCACTCTGCATACAGTATGTGCATACAGCAATCACATACTGCATACACATACACATACACATACACATACACATATCACATACTGCTTACAGCAATCACATACTGTATAGCACTCTGCATACAGTATGTACTGTATAGCATCCTCTGCATAGCACACTATAATTTCTGCACACCACTCCATATTTACAGTTACACACTCTCAGTACACGTCCCATTTCATTCCAAAACCCCTCCACCAGAAACCTATGCTAAAGAATGCACAATTGCAGCATCCACAATTATCCAGAGGCGCACCCACCACACCTTTGGCCATGCACACAACAGTGCAGCCCTTTCCACACCCACGACAACACTCCGGATCCATGCATACCACCATTTCACCACCTACATAATGCACAAACGTAACATAAGTTATGCCACTTCTACCCAATTCCCCACACCAAATAACACCCATTCACGGAAAAGTGGCACAATTAGCGGAATCCACAAACATATCACAGCCCGCACCTACCCCTACCCATTGCCATTCACAAAGTATTGTGTCACTGGCAACCTATTCACAACAGCTGCACAACATTGGGCCTACTTCAATAAATGTGCGCTCATCACAGTACCCACACACATGTAAACTGCACTTCAACCATATCCTCTTCTATACTTACAATACATAAACACTGCAACCTGTGGCCACACTACATAACTTCGCACTGCACCATCTCCTACCATACATGCACCAAATAGTCCAATCCTTCAAGACATCCACTGCAAAGAAATCTATACACAGCACAGTAACGAAGCACATGTAAGCGGCACTTCAACCATACCCTCTTCCATACTCATATTACATAAACACTGCACCCTGTGGCTACACTACACAACTTCTCACTACACCATCTCCTATCTCCAATCATGTCAGCATTTCACCACGTACCACTATGCACATATGCACCAATGGCACCAGCACGCCTACCCAACGTCCACACCGCAAGCATATGCACAGCGTTAAATGCAACAGTCACCATAATGTACTCACATTACATTGTCTCCGGCACCCCTACGCCCTTCCATTCACATACTATTGTCTTACCCACTTCCACTCAGAAAATATTGTGTCACTGCCAACCTAACCCCAAACTACTCACAACATTGTCCATACGGCAAGCAATCTGCACATAACACACTATCCAAGGACATATAAGCTGCCCTTCAACCATACCCTCTACCATACTGACAGGATGCAGAGTCAACAATACATTAGTGCTGTTGTTCTGCTCAATGCCTACGCTCTTGAGTGCATGGCCTCTGGCCTACAGCCTTCGGCCATGTACCCAATGGTCTAGGCCTTGCACACACCCACCCCAAAGTAATGCCACCATACATGTCACCATGTCACCAACTACCACAATCCACATACACAGCACTCCCACCAGCACTCCTATCCAACCTCTGCACCGCCATTGAGCTTTTCCAGTAGAAAATTGCAACATTTACCATAATGTAAATATAAAACACTGTCTCCTACACCCCTGTGCACTGTCATTCACATACTACGGACGTACCAACTTTCATTCACTAAGTATTGTGTCACTGCCAACCTACCCACATACTGTTTGCAACAGTAACCCTACTCCAAACAATATGCACACACTACACTATGCACGCACCCCCCTCTACCTGATACAAAGTCTGACATGCATTGCTATGGTGGATGAGCTCATGCCCTAGGCTCTTCAATACATGGCCGCAGGCCTACGGCCTTCGGACATGCACCCAATAGTCTAATCCTTCAACAGACCCACCGATACATCATGCATCCATACATGCCAACATTGCCCAACTACCGCAACCCCCCTACATAGCACAGGCATCTGCGCTCCCACCCAACCTATGCCATGTGCAATCCACTCCCCTTCTGAAATTCAATTGCCACCCCTCACCACGGAAAGTGCTCGCCGCAAACAGGTTACGGCACAAGCTATCGAGCCGTTACGTCAGCTGTCTACAATCACCACACAAAGTAGTTGGCTGTCTAGGTATCCGCAAATTGACGCAATACGCACTAATACTGCAGCCACTCATCCGTCTTCTTCCCCCTATTTACCTATGTCACATTAACCACTTCTCACTCCCCCACACTATCCCTCCCTTGTTGCGGACAACACATAGCATATGGTATATTTTTCAGACTCTTCCGCCGGCACATTGTCCTCTGATACACCATGGTGGAATTTCCCAAAAACTTTGATGGACAGCACGGTTGTTACGCTCACCTGGTCTCCACAGGGGCGCCAAACAAAGCTGGGCGGTGGCTGTCTCCACCAGCGTCACAAGAAGCAGCGTGATGAATGGCTGCACATGCCCTCTCTGTTTTACCCTTCCATCACGAATGAAGGTTTGCCTGGAATGTTGAAACAAAATATTAACTAGCCATAAGGAGAAGGATCGCCTCCCACCTCTTTTGACCTCCTTGTGCACCCCTCTACTATGTCTCGCCTTAGAGTTATGAATGGCAGACTCTCCGTCCTGTGACTGTATGCAGGGGTACGTTGCTGTTCATAGGATCTAGTTACATCACTGATCTTGCGGGCTGCTGTAGAGTCTTGAACAACTGTGACTCTGTAGGTTAGTCTTTATGCCAATAGATTCTTGATTCAGTTTGCTTACAGTTCAAGTTGCCAAAATCCTCACTACTGTGCTTGTTTCTTTGCAGGTGCGGTTTCGATGTGCCTGATGAAGAGTGCTTCCTCTCCACAATGATGGGCAGAATTCCAGAGGTGACTTTCAACGCTAACGCGAAGTGACAGGGTGTAAATACGGTACTTGTCCCTCTGCGTGACTAACCTGCTGTTCCTTTTCTGTTCTGCAGGTGCTGTGACTCCGGAGCGGCGATAGCGTGAAGGTGTCTCGATGGATCTCAAGAGTGTGCAGCTTTTGGGTGAGTATTAGCGCTGGCATAATGTGAAATGTCTTTAATGTGGCCTTTTTCCTCTTCGCGGCTAACCTGATGTTTCTTTACTGTTCGGCAGGTACGGTGACTCCGGAGCGGTGATCGTGTGAAGGTGTCTCGATGGATCACACGAGTGTGCAGCTTTCGGGTTAGTATTAGTGCTGGTGTAATGTTGAAATGTCTTTAATGTGGCCTTTTCCCTCTACGCTGCTAACGTGATGTTTCTTTACTGTTCGGCAAGTGCGGCGGCTCCGGAACAACTGAAGATGGAGCATCAGGTAAGAACATAACTGCTGTCTTTGTTCTTATTTTCTCTCTCTCCTCCTTTCTTTCTCCACAGGCGATGGTTCGTGAATCTCAGGACTGGTGTGGCTGAAGACCGGGTTGACTGAAGCTAGCAGACATGGTGAGCGTTATGCTGCAGGAGTGCAGAATAACGCTAAGCGTGTTCTGTTCTTAGAGTGTGGTTTATATAGCCTCATACAAGTAGTCCCAAATTAAGTAGTCCCTCCAACCACACCCTGCAGAAGTAGTCCCAGGTAAAGTAGTCCCTCCAGCATGCCTCAGATTGGGCTGAATGTGATTCCTCTTCCCCTGCTACCTGCCTTACTTGAAAAAATATTATGAGCCTGCCAACGGTCCCCTCCAGCCAACCACTGACGTTCCGCATGCCAATGAGACTTCAGTCTACGGAGAAAACAGGGAAATGGGTCTGTGGAGCGAACCCAGATATCACACATTTTTGGCACATACATTTCAGTAATTTGCACCAAAGGTACTGGTCGGATTACCACCAAACACACAAAATCAGGCTTTCTGAACCAAGCCCCTGCTCCTGCCGCAAATTTGGTGAAAATCCCTCCAGCCGCTTGGGCTGTAGCCATACGCAAAGTTTTCCCGCATTGAGTCTAGCGTAAAAAAGAAAATGTGGGACCCCTCTATAACTTTGCCCCCCTGGCATGAAACCTCACCCAACTTGCCAATTCAGAGCCAGACCTATACTCTTTTTGCAAATTTTGGTGAGGATACCTCCAGGGAAGCGAAGTTATAAGCCGCCGAAAAAGTGCTCTTCCTATGAGTTTAGCAACTTAACCATAACCACACGGCCGCTACCTCTGGCCATGTAATACCAGTCTAGGCCTCATCACAAGTCAGGCAGTAACCGTTAAAAGTGGCGGTAACGGAATTGGCCATGCTAATACCGCTCTGCCGGATCATGAGTCGGCGCAAATATTGCCCACTGTTAAATCAGCCGGTGCTATAACAGCTGACAGTATTACAGCTGGCCACATGAGGCGCAAACAGAGCTGCATCATAAGTCCATGTATAGCTGGATTAGCCGTACATGGCCATACTGCTGAAAAAAATGGTGCAGTTACCTCTACCTTCTAGTTAAAGGTAAATGAACACAGGTGCCTAAAATGAAGCCACGGGTGATCACAATCCACTCCAGAGGGCTAGATAAGGCACACCCCAAGCCCAAACCCTGTTCCCAACAGCATGCTGCCACTAGCCACTGTGAGCTGGGACAGGGAACTGCTCATGCTCCGCCTGAAAACAGAGAGGAAGAACAACCAGGCCAGGGCACAGGGAGTATAGGGGGTGGGAAGAGGAGGAGAGCACAAGCAAGGCATGCACCGATCGCCAGGGCTCGGCACTCACCCTGTACCCTCACTGACAGCTAGTTGGGCACCCTGTACTGCCTCAACAGGGAGACCATGACATAGCTGCTCACCACAATACAGGACGACACAGGATCAACACCCAAACAGCTGTGCCCCCACTGCTGAAGCTAGTGTCTGTCATACAATTCCTTGGAACTGGCACCTTCCAGCAATCTGTGGCCATGATGCATGGCATGGCAAATCACACATTCTGTGCAGAGTTGGACCAGGTGCTTGAAGCCCTACTACTGCAAGTGCAACACCACATCTCACTGCCTACCACCTCAGCCCATGTCAATGCCATAAAGGTAAAGTTATATGGCATTGCCCAAATGCAAATTGACCGCTGCCCTGGACTGTACCCATGTTGCATTGGCGGCCCCCCAGGCCCACAATGCAGTGTACTGTAACATCAAGCACTACCACTCCCTGATTGTGCAATCAACCTGTGACCCCAACCTGTACATCACCCACTGCTGTGTCTACTACTGTGGTTCCACCCACAATGCCATGGTCCTATGGAACAGAACACTGCCAAGATACATGGCATGGTGAAGCACAGAGGACAACATACCTGGATAGTGGGTGCTGTGTAGTACATGTCCAAATGGGCGGATGCAAATAACTACACAAAGCATGGCATGACAAGCGAATGCTAAATCCGTTCTAGGCCACCTCGTGCACTAATGTCACAATACAGAACAGTGAGCATGTGCATGTCGGACTTACCTCGATGGGGAAGCTGACGTACACCTACTCTAGTAACTACAGACACCAATATGGCTACAGGTATCACAATGCAACATGTACTAACCAAAGAAATGCTGACAAATGGCCACATCGCCTCACACAACAACTCTGCCAGTACCACATCCATGCACCCATGTGCAGCAAGCCCACAAAGCCCTCTATCTCCCGTTGGCACCAGATGCTCAGGGAAGGCCCATGGGGAACACAGCATGCAACATACATGACATACATGGTGGAAATACACTGCCAGATGACAGCCACCATGTCAGCTGCACATGTCACCAACAGACACCTCACGTAACATATGCTGCAAGTGAACAGGGTTCCTGTGAAGCAGAAACAATGCATGAAACTAGTGACACAGCATGCACAGACATTGATTTGACACATGACGTGAAATAAAGGTCCATTTCATGCACAAGATGTCCATTGCCATGATAGTGTCTAAGGCCAACACCACGCCTTCCACCGTGACTAATGCCAGTGCCTCCCCCCATGCAGGTGACTCTGGATACCCACAGCTGCCCTGGCTAATGACCCCTGTGTGTGATCCACAAACACTTCAGGAAAATGCCTACAACCACGCTCACAGCAGGACTTGTGTGTGCATCTGGCATACCTTTAGCCTCCTGAAGGCAGGTTTACAGCTGCACCGACCGTACCGGTGGAGTCCTGATGTACGCTCCAGTGAAAGTGGGTAAAATTGTGCATGTGTGCCATTCTGTGCAATATCTGCCTGAAGAGATACTGTTCTGCTACCCCCTGACATGGACATGCCACCCTCAGAGGATGAGGATGAAATGCCTGTGGTAGAGACAAATGCACACATTGCCAGAGATGACATGAGGGATGGGAGATTGGAGATTGGCCCGCCAGAAACGGATATGCAATGTATTCTGACACTTTCCCATGGCACAAGCCATGAACGACTGTGTGTCACTAACCTCTATCAATAAACACAATAACAAAACAATCAGTAATGTCCTCACATTGATAAAGTTGAACAGATTTAATGACACGAAGTGCCCCAACTATCCTCTCTCCTCCCACCACCAACTCCCCAGCACACTATCCCACCTCCCTCCTCTCACCATCAACTCCCCAGCAAACTATCCCCCCTCCCTCCTCCCACTACCAACTCCCCATCATGGCCACTCAAGGCAATAAGTGTCTTCCTGTTGTCTACAACCATGGCCTGTTCCCCCCTGCCAGCCACCAGTGATCTTGGTTTCAGTTGTAGCTAGGACTGATGGCTTAGTGTGAGTCATAGAACTGGAAGGGATGGATCTGTTGGAGTGTCAACTTTCTACTCTTGTGGATGCCAGTCCAGAGACACCTTCAGTCATCTCCCTGACCCTCTGGGCGTATAGTGTCAGGGCAGCTGTACTGGCAGTTTTCTCAGCCCCGTTCTTCGCGATGACCCCTTGTATGCTGTCACATATAGTCTGCAGGTGTTCCGACTGCATGTGCCCTATTGCCTCCGTCTTCCTCTGTCTATGCTCCATAACCTCCAGCCCCATCTCCTCAAGCCTATGCAGCACTTTGCTGCTTGTTGGTGTGTACCATATGGGAGGGGGGCTGTGCAGTGGTCCTGGCTTGTTGTCAGGGGAGCCATATGAAGGTGTGTCAATGTCCGGCTCAGCTGTTTGAGCACGCTGGCTTTGGCAAGGGCTTTCTGGGGACTGAGCATGCTGGCGGCGGTGAGGGCTCTCTGGTCTTGGTGAATGCTGCTGGCAGAGAGTTTGTGACCCTTCTGTATGCGGTGACACCAGACTGGTGTCCCTCTGTGTTTCTGCAGTTGCCCTTCCTGGAGGTGTGGCCTCTATGTCAGACCCTCCAGCTGCAGGAATGGGTGCAGTGGGTGCATTGGGACTTGCGGTGGTTCTGGTGGGCTCTGTAATCGACGTTGGTGTGACCCTGCTGGGTTGCGGTGTCGCAAAGCAGGAAATCCACCTTGAAGTAATCTGCCTGCACCTTTGCTGGGTGATGGTGGTGCCAGATCTTGAGGGCCTAGATGCACCACTTCCAGATGGGCCTGCCCCCTCGTCCTCCTCGGACGTCTCTGGCAATGAGTGAGTACATGTAGGGGACATAGGAAATGTTGTTAGGTATGGTTACCCAACGTGTGATGGCACAAAAGACACATTTAATATGGTACAGAGTGGCACGCCACACATTTGTGCAGATGGGCATTGTTTGGTCAGGGCAGATTGCATGTGGGCCCAGGATCATGGGGATGGTTGCAGCAATGAGTGTGTGTGACACATGTCCAGTTGATCTTTGGCCTGTGTGTGGGAAGGGCAGAGTGTCCATGCTGGGGCAGCTGATGTTTGGCATGCATGCTTGTGGTCCTTCATGCCCCCACAAATTCTCCCCGGGTGGCACTCAGCTTGTGGGGGTGAGGGTGGTGGCTTACTCCATGGCGCTGGAACTGCTCTATGGGGTACTGCTGTGCAGCCATCAGGGTTGCACTGTGGTGTACAGTGATTGGCTAGCTGAGACTATGTCAGTGTATGGGGACATGTTCGTCCCTGTGTTTTGTCTGCCATGCCAACATGGGGCAAGCCAAATTGGCCTGCAACATGCTGCTGTGACTGCTGCATGGTGTTGTGGTTGCTCACGCACCAACATTCCCGCTAAGACAGGGTGCAACAGCAGGGGTGTGTAGTGCATGGCACTTGGATAGGTTGTTTGCCATCCATTCCCACGCACGGGGGGCCCTTGGTGCCCTACCACATGACTGCTGTGGAGGGTGGCCACACCATCACTACAGCCTGGTTGACTACTGGATCTGCTGACATATGTCCCTGTACACTGGGGCATTTTATGCTACACTGTCATTTGTGCATGCATTTGTGCTGTGGGGGGGTTTTCACACCACCTGCCTCCTGGCTGCTGGAACCCACCTCTGTACATCCGACCTCCCTCTATTCCCTCCTTATTCAGCACTGTGTGGCACCTTTCCTCCCAGGCAGTGAGGATCAGTGGCTCCACAGTTGCTCCTCCAGTCGCCAGGGACTCCTGGCGGTGTTAGGACAGCACTCCACCATGTTGACAATTGAAATCGTGCCATCGTTTACAACTGTCCTCCCCATCATGGAGTATGCTGGCCACAGCTGTCACTTTCGGGCTGATGGAATGCCAGATGGCTGTACTGCGGTATGCTGAGGTTTTGCATTGCCTCAGGCCATATAGGTCATCAGTGTGAGCAACAACCTGATCAGTGAATACCACCAGCTCCCCCTCACTAAACTTAGGTTTCCTAACACGATTTTTGGTCACCTTGCCTCTGATCCTCTCCTGAGACATTATGGCTTGTTTTTGTAGTGTTCATGTGTTATCACTATCTTTTGCTATTCATTTATGTATCAAGAGTTAATTAAAAAAATTGACCTACAATGTTCCCTATCATGTACTTCAATTTTTAAGGATGAGTGCATTTCATTTTTCCTACCTAAAAGGGACATTTAAAACCAATTGTCTAAGGTTCCTCAGTATCATTTCCAATTTATTTTCTTTCTTTTTACGTTATGTGTTCTTTATTGATGTATTCACTGTTTTATAATGTGATATTGTTTGAGTGTGACAACAGATTTTGGCAGCCCACTTATGTAATATACATTCTGGCTTGTTTACAAGTCCGGATGGCTGCAGGAAGTGAAGATATTTGATGGATTGTGTTTTTCAAAATGGCCACCGCAATGCTTCGCGTTCTGGCGATAACGCAATTTTCACCAGCGCTAATAGTGCCTGCAACGACAGGGGTAGAGCTATTAGCACCAATATTTTGGCAGTGACACTTATTTTGGCAGGTTGTGATGCAGCGCTAATACTGCTGCACGACCCGGCGGTAATGCTATTTCTGCTTGTTGGAAATTGCATTGGATTACCACCAGACTTGTGATGAGGCCCAGTGGCTTTGGCTTCATCAAATTAGCAACAAATTAATGTTTCCTTCAAACCAGGAATCTAGGTAATGAGCTATATTTGTAAGGCTCCATTTTGTACAACATATACCACCATGCTTCTATGCTTAGCTTGTTTAATTGTATATATATGCATATATATTAGAATAAGTAATTACAGCTCAAAAGCTGCACCTGCACAAAGCTACCTAGAAGCTACAACTTGAAGTTCACCTCCAGATCAGAGAAACACAGAAATGCACTATAAGCATGCAAATCAGCTGAAAAGCTTGCTTTTTGTACCATACGAGAACATTGTCCTTGTTTCATATAGCAGGGCTACTTTATACGTCACACGGTTTTATTAACCCAGGCTAACAACTCTCCAAGGGGTTCTCAGTTAATTAATTAATACATTTTGTGTAACACACTTAATACTGGATACCAGACTCTAAGCCTGGATTCAAACCTGTGTTGCTGTGGTAGTCTTGCTTCCAAGACCAACATGTTGCCCTTGAGCTGTCTTCCCGGCCAACACAGTAAAAATGGACAGCCTCCAGATCCATGTAGTAGGGATTGATTAGCATTCGCCATGAATATTATTATGTGTTTGATCAATATCAAGAACAAAACCTTCCACCAGCAATGTGATAGTAGAACAGGATCTTTCAGCTAAAAAAGCCACACAGGTGCAGCACATCACCACATTGTAGCCTCAATTGGAGGTACACCCCCAGATCTGAGCCACCAAACAATGCACTGTGGATATGTAAAGTAACAGAAAAGCTTGCTTTGTACACCAAAGGATAAAACTGTTATTGTATTATCGGAGAGTGATGTTTAATGTTTTCTTATAGCTAATATAGGTGTATAGTTGTATCAACCCAAGGCTTGCTCTGCAAAATCCAGAGTTTGCATGATGAAATCATATTACGAGTATATGCACAAGATTGTATTTTAACTTTATTCTGAAGTGTTTCAATTGTCTAAACCTCATACTAAAGTGTCCCTGATTGCTGTTATTATTATAACATGTATTTTCAGTTTGTATGACCTGTTTCTCTTCCTTACACTGCTAAACTGGAAACATGCTACTCTGTGACTCTTACAATCCCCACTTTGGTTTTACGTAACCTCTTAAACAGTGTCCCTTTTCTCATCAAGCTTGATTTCTCATCCAATTTTCATTTTTTACTTTGCAAATAGTTTTTTTACTTATTTTTTTCTAACAATGAACACTTATTTTGTTTTTCAAATCCTAACGCTGACATACTTTTGTGAGCTTCCCATCTTAAGTTACTTTGAAATCCCCTTGCCTCCTTTAATACCAAGCTGTCTTGTCTTCAATTCTCTCGTTCTGATGGCCCAATTGAAATGGTTAACTATTATCTGAAGGGGGCTTTTAGATATGCAAGCTTTATTTTCTTGCCATACCTTCCATTGCACTAACTTAATGGGAACTGCCTTTTAATAATTATTTGGCCCAGGGAGGAGAAATGTGCATCAACGTTTATCATCAATTTGCTGTTGATCACCTCCATCATGGTCTTCCTGCTGTCATTTTTGTTCTTGGGAACTGCAAGAGAATACTATGTGTACACTGTGGCAACATTTACCACTCGGCTGTAAGCAAAGGGAAAGTGTCATTGGGCCTCATTCCGAGTCCGGCGCTAACCAATGGTGGTAGTAGCGCCTTGGTCGGCACCGGACCTGTACCGGCACCGCCCTGGTGGAATGGGAAATTACCGCCCTATTCCGAGTTGACCAGGGCGGTAATTTCCCATTCTCCCAGGGCCCTTCCCCATTCCCAAATGAGCCCCCATAGGACTCAATGGGAATGGGGAAATTGCAAATAACGGTGCCCGTACTTTACGGTCACCGTTATTGGCTAAAAAGCCCCTTTGCGACCTCGTCCCTAACGCCTGCTAAAAGCAGGCGTTAAGGACGCGGGCGCAAAGGGACCTCGGAATGTGGCGGTAAGGGATTACCGGCACCGGTCTTGTTAACGGCAACCGGTATCCCTTACCGTCATACTCGGAATGAGGCCCATTGTTGTGTTTGTGACATGTCACTGATCACCTTCCCCATCATCAATCCTCTGGCATACATTTCTGAATGTATCCCTTGAATGGTGTCCCTGCAAATACCCATAGTGCCCTACTTAAATATGGGACAGCTGGTAGGGCATCTTGATAGTAGCTATTGTATGATCATCACTGCCAACTTCCAAGGCATGCTTCTCCACCCTGGTAAGAAAACAAAAAGGATGTACTGTGGTTGACCGGTTGAGTGGGTGTAGTATGTGAATGTGAAAAAATTAATTGTGAAACTGCATATTTAAACTCAATTAAGCAATGTAACCCGAGCATCGGGGCATTACCGACTCAGGTAATGCCCCGGGGCCCATAGGTAAGGCCCCGAGCGAAGCGAGGGCCTTACCGAAGGCCCTGGTGCATTACCTGAGTCGGTAATGCCCCCGACGCGAGGTTTATATTGCTGTTAGTACCCCAGGCCGCAAAAATTGTGTGACAGGGGCACTAAAAGCTTATTTTGTCCCAAAACGCTGCAGCATTTCGGGAGAAAAAAAAGAAAATAAAATGGCCGCCGCCATGGAAAGGGAAACAGAGTCTGTTTTCCCTTTCCATGGTTGCCATCGGGAGCGGACCTGCCAGTGTTCCCAGCGCGTCCGCTCCCGAAAAAGGATCAAAAAGAAGGTAAGTGGGATTGGGAGGGCGGATTTGGGATGGGGGGGAAGAAAACAAAAAAAACAAGAAAAACCTACCTGCGTCCCCGGCGAGGGACGAGGGAAGCCTCCAGCCGTGTGGAGGCGCGAAGCAGGGGTGGCCCCGTTCCGAGTCTGCACACAGCTGGAGGCTTCCCTCGTCCCCCGCCGGGGACGCAGGAACAAGAAGGTAAGTTGGGGAGGGGCGGTGGGAGGGAAGGGAATAAAAAAAAAAGACTTACCCGAGTCCCCGGCGGGGGGTGAAGGCAGCCTCTCAGCTGCGGGTAAGCTCGGAGCGGGGATGGCCCTGCTTTGAGGCTCCTCGTTGGCTGAGGGGCTGCCACTCCCCCTGCCGGGGACAAAGGCCATGGAATCCCGACAGAGGGATTCCCGGCTGGGTAAAGACCCAGCGAGAGCCAATCAGAATGCGTGTTGCATTCTGCTTCGCTCTCGCCGGGTACTAATGAGACATATAGACCAACCATACTGAATTCTGCATTTGTAACCCCATTTTTACATCAAGCTTCTATAGAATGGGCCTGATTCACAGAGCGTTTTCCAATGGGATTGCACCTTTATAAAATACTTTGGGTGAATCAGGCCCTATGACTACCGATTTAACGAATATTGCCAAATACAAATACAGCGAAGTGCAAGGTACTTTCAATGTAGGTCACTGCATATGTTATTGTTTACCTAATCATTCACCCAATTAAGGGGAAAAAAAAGGTCCTTGTTTAAATCCAGCAACAATTCCACATGTTTTTCGCTCCATGTACAGTAATTGCAGGTCCTTATTATCCTCCTGTACTTGCAATTACACATTATTTTTCTACTTAGAGAAGGTTTATGACAATATTCGTAATCTAACTTCGCAGTTTGAAAAAATGACTCCTAATTGCAGCTAAAACATTGGCTTAATTTGGACAATAAGTGATGGTGAATGCCCTGCTTTGAAATCAATAGGGTATGTTTCGCCCAGCATTCATCAGCCCCTGGAAACAAGCTTCAGAGTCTCCAGCCTCTTCAGCCTCTTCCAATCATTTCCGCTTTGATGGATGCAGTCGTCTTAAATGAATCAATACGCATCAAGTGCATGAATGGAATAGTACTAAGCACAAAGGGGCAATAGGAAAGCTAAACAAGGCAGATTGTGCAACCCCCAGCAAAAGGGACGTCAAATCATGTCTGGAGCAAATGCAAGAACAGGTGACTCGCTAGTGGACTCGCCAAGCTTTGCAGTGCTTGCATGTAAATATCATACATACCCTTTGAACTTTTGGGGTCGGATTATCAAAGAGTTGCAGTCCTGCAAAACAGTTTAGCACCGATTTTACTGCTTAGATAATTGGGAATGGAGCATAGACACATAAAGCCCTGATTTGTATTATCTCACAATGTGTCCACACGGAAAAAATTAAATAAACTGTTTTATTTACTATGTTTGATGAGTGATATGAAAAGAATATAGCTAACAGATTTATGTTTATGCTATGCAGAAGAACTAGTACAAAAAGCAAAGTGATTTATTGTTGCCCGAGTGCAAATGCTTTTACATACTATTGTGACAAAACCTGTTTGTTCCACTCTATACCACCAAAGCATTTGCTCGTTTTTTAGAACTTGTGCAAATGTTAGATAATCTGGCCTCAGCTTGTTGTTTCAACGCATCTCTTGCGGATTTCAACATGTGCTATAATGTGGGATATAGCCACCAAGGTAGGGATCAATGGTGGATCTTGAAACTCATCCAAAAATAATGTGACTGTGAAGCTACTAGCATAAATATAAAATTGATTTGATTTGAAAATATGATTCTATTAAATACACTTTGAATTAATGCCCTCATGGTAAAGCCTTTTGAGTGAATACTGACGCTGTAATAAATGCATTATTTTTTTACTCCTTCCTTTACTGTTTTCTTATTTCATTATTAACCTTTCTATGTATTTCCATGTTCATTACCGCCTGTCCTATTCATTCCTTATCATGCCTATACTTTTTTATTTTATTTTTATATTTGTACAGCGCAGCTAAAAGCATTACTGGTATCCAGGTGTTATAAAAGTAGATGGTGGGTAGTACAAACAACTTAGTTCTATTACTGAAAGGAAAGTAACTACATTTGTAAAGATTTCTTAAATATTATTACATTGTGAGAAACTAATTTTTGGAGTTACATTTTTCAATAAACTTGAGGTCCAAACAGAGAAAGCTCTGCCTACAAGATTGTCTCTGCAGGCTACTGGATCTCTAGATGTATTTTGTTTATTTCATTTGTAAAGCGTGCTGCACTAACTAACCCTTAGGCATCAGGGCGCTGTAAAACCAGTTACATGGGACCCAAAGGCGCTGAGGCATAAAATTACAAAGGGCCAGCAGGCGAGGCAGACAACATTCTTGCAAAAGCAAACAGGTTACAGTAAGGTTGACATAGGCAGATTATTTGAACGCCCAAGTTTTAAGGGCTTTTTTGCGGAAGGCCGGTGGGAGGGAATTCCACTGCTTAGCTGTCGTAACTGGAAAGCTTGAGCTTCCTGCTTTTGCACGTTTGAATTTAGGTTTCACAAGTCTGTGAGAGTAGGGGGTTCTAGTGGGCTTGGATGGCTGGGACTTATTGAATTTTTGTGATAGGTATGGTGGGGCTGACTTGGAGATATATTTGTGGGTGATTGAGAGCGTCTTGAAGGAGTTTCTTTCTATGATGGGGAGCCAGTGGACCACTCTGCGGTCAGTTGATATGTGTTCTGAGCATGTTCTGAGCGTGGAATATTACACGCAACATGAAGGGTATTATTTTGGATGGTCTGGAGTTCCTTTAGATTACGGGATGAGGTGCCGGAAAATGGGACGTTACAGTAGTATAGCCTGGCTCCCACCACTGAGCGGGCGATAGTTAGACAACTGTCACTAACGAGGAATGGTCAGGCAGTATTAATGAGTTTAGTGGAGTAGGCTGCCACTGAGGAGATGGCGTTGACTTGGTGGGTGAGGGTGAGGGTAGAGTCGAGGTAAACTCCCAGAGTTTTCACCGATGAGGAGACTGGGATAACTGAGCCATCAATGTTGAACTTAGAGTCAATTTCTTTAGAGCTGAGGTGGAGCCATTGATGAGAAATTATGTTTTCTCATCATTAAGGCAGAGTCCAGGCTTGGATGCTAGCATAGGTGGGGTTTAGGGTGGTAATATCAGTGTGGTAGGAGCCTGATGTGCTGGTAGTTGTTGGGAGAGGTTGGGTCTAGGGTGTGTTTTTTGAAGAGGGAGGACCCAACCTTCCTTTCAGCAGGCTGGTACCACTACGGTGTTGAAGGAGACATCAATGAAAGCCGTGCTGAAGGGTGCTAGTGTCAGCACAGTCTTTGATCAGAGGGGCTGGGCAGACTTCACCTTTACATCTTGATGCCTTAAGGCTTAGAAGAATGTGCAGAGTTTCCTGAATGGTGATTTATTTGAAGCTGAACAAGGGGGTCCAGGCTTATTTGAGGTGGGGACAGGTGAAGGCCTGTGCAGAAGGGCAAGACTGGATTGTTTAGAGGAGATTTTATTTTTTAGTGTGTCGTTATTTTGCAGAATTGCCTCCAGGATACTATCACATCAGGCAGTGTCTTTAGTCAGGGTGGTAGCTTGGGGGATTGGGGTTCCGAGTTCTCTAAGGATGCAAAAAGTTCTTTTGAGTATGAACTAGCTTTGGTAATCCTGGTGTTGAAGGTACTGGATTTGGCTTGGATAATGGCTTTCTTGGCTTGTGTGGCCATGTTAGAGAAGTGTTGTTTGTTGACTTCTGAGGGTTTGCTGTTCCAACAGGTTTCAGCAAGTCTTTTTGTTGGTTCTGCTGGTGGCCAGATCAGGGGTATATCAGGAATTGGAGTGCATTGTGGGTCTGGCTTTTTTTTATACCAACGAAGCGATGGAGTCAATAGCACTGGCAAGGGTTTTGGAGTAAAGGTCAGCTAAGATCATTGGGTCAGCAGTATCTAGGAAGTTCGGGTTTAAGGCGCCGAGGCAGGGAGAGAGACTTTCCCTGGTGAGTTTTCTTATGCAGTGGACTATGGACGGAGGGAGCAACGAGGTGGATAATTTGGCATGTGGGCCAAAGGGGAGCGAGAAGGTGGTGACATATTGGTCCGACCAGGGGCAGGGACAGTTGGCTTTGATTGATATTTTGCAATTGTTATCGGCAAGCCAGTCAAGTGATTGCCCCTTGATATGCATGGGGTCAAGAATACGTTGTGTGAAGCCGAGGGAGGTGAGGGCATTTGCTAATGAACTAGCTGGAAGATCGGCAGGTCGTTGAGGCCAAGGTTGAGATCACCAAGTAGCAACACTTGTATGGATGGTTTAATGTTGTGGCTTAAGATAGAAAGTAGGTCATCCTCAAATGAGAGGGCAGGACCCGGGGAATGGTAGATTATGTGTACAAGGATGGTGTTGGTAGGGGATGTGTTGATATTGATATAGAGGATGTCGCAATTGTTGTTGAGTGAGGAGTGGATTTGTCTGATCAGCAGGTGGTCCTTAGCAATGAAAGCAATGCCTCCCACTCTAGCATTGGATCTATCACTTCTGAGGATAGTGTAGCCTGCAGGGATGTCAAGAGAAAGGGTTAGGCCAGAGGCAGTGTGTGGACAGGTTTCTATAACAGCTAATGCATCAAGATTATTTACTGTCAGGAGATCATGGAAGTCCAAGGCATGGGCAGGCAGAGAGCACGTGTAGATCAAGGCTAGGTTGAGTTGGGGGGTGATTAGGGTGACTACAGTATTGAACCATTGTCAATTGAAACAAATTCTCAGAGGGGCTTAGGAAGCAGCTATACCATTCCTACACTTGAGACTGCAGGAAAAGCTGGAGAAAGCACCCTCCTATGAAGAACTGTTAAGATCCATCAGGGCCCTTGAAGAGGAAACTGCCAACCTCCTAGTGCAAAATCAGCCCATACAAGGCCGGATCTCTTCACCACATCCTCCTACCTCTCAGCAGAGGCAGATAGAAGAGCAACAGCAACTGTTCCGGAAGCTTCAAATACAACTAGCAACCCGTTGCCTAAACAGGACCTGGGAAGAGGTACCTATCCACTTTCCAGAGAACGGGAAAATCAGGCGTACCGAAGGGCACAAGAGCTCAGTAACTTTTCCTCACAAACTGCTGCACGTTTACCTCCATGGAGATTCTGTTATTGATGTGGAGCTGACATCATTCAACTCGCCTGTGTGACAGGGCCCCAAATTATGCATGGGTAGCTGCTTGGTTTGATTTTCTTAAACCCACTCCAGCAAGGGCATTGTCGGGAAATGCTCATGATGCTCTAGAGGAGGAGCAGCTAGACCCTAGTCAACAGGAATGAGCACCACTCAGTCAACAGAGACCACTCAATAAGGATGTTGAATCCTGGATTTAAACTCGTCAACCATCAACTTAAGGCTCAGGTCGGTCCAATGGCGCACCATCTCTGTTATGTTCATGAGCTCTGTACTACCAAGGCTGAGCTGCCAGCAAACTATTGCAGGCCAAGGACTCAAGTACATACCCCTGTGGCATCCCAGCTGGCCTCATTGGGCCCTCCATGATGTCGCAGTCGACCTTGAGTGGCAAAGAACCACAGCGGCTCACAAGTCACCATCGTGTATGAGTCTATCGCCAGCATATGTCACACCTACCATTGGAGCATGTGGAAGGGCTGAATCTGATGGGTGTTGGAGATGTGGCCTGCAGATACCTGGGATATGTCTGTGTGAGAATCACAAAGTGGCTGGAGTGAACACCACCTTACACCTTGGCATTCATGTGGACCATGAAGAACCTGAATCCTGAGATACCACTGGTCATGGGCACCAGATCGGCACTGTTTGGTACATTAGCCAGTTTGTGTACGGAGATGGCTGGGCCACAGTTTGCACGGACCTTGAAGATGCACCCAGCCAGCCAACAGCCCTTCCTCAAGAAAAGCATGGAGAAGCAAGATCGACCTGAAGGGCCCTTGGGAGACGGGACCACCACCAATCACGGTCAAGCTGACACTCTAATAAGTGACAATGGCAAAGGGCTAAAAAACATCAGAGTCCCTATCACCAACTTTACGACAAGATAATACATATACCTGGAGGCGTGAAGATCGCACCGTTCTACTTCGCCGACTCAGTGGCCCAGGCTAATGTGGCACAAAGCATCTATCCTTCCTTGTATCTTCAGAAGATAAAGTTTGGCGGCTCACACTTGTCGGGAATTTGAGAAAGATCATCTACGAATCCAGTTGTCCATGCGGGCAGACATTTGTTTCACAAGTGATTGGGATCTGGGTGAAGCTCGTGAAGTGGAGCACCACATCCAGCTGAATGACGACACCACTTTCCAAGAGAGGTCATGGAGATTAGCACCTGCTGATGTGGAAGATGTTATGCGAAATCTGGAGGAATTGTTGAATGCAGGTGTCATTCAGGCGTCTTCAAGCCCTTATGCCTCACCTATAGTGGTAGCCCGGCAAAAGAACAATGATGTGAGATTGTGCATTGATTACAGGCGCCTGAACAACAGAACAGTTTCTGACCAATATACTATGCCACGAGTGGATGAAGCGCTGGATTGTCTGGTTGGAAGAAAGTGGTTCACTGTCCTGAATCTACGGAGTGGATACAAACAAATTCTGATGCTGCCCAAAGACAATGGGAAGACAGCTTTCAAATGCCTCTTGGGGTCTTACCAGTTCACCTGTATGCCACAAGGGATATCTGGAGCTCCAGCCACTTTTCAACGACTGATGGAAAGAACTACGGGTGATATGAATCTATTGGAAGTTCTGGTCTACATTGATGATGTGATCGTTTTTTGGAAAAACCGTAGAAGAGCATCACCAAAGACTGCTAAAGGATTTAGATCGGCTCAAGCAGCAAGTTCTAAAGCTGTCCATAGGAAAGTGTCAATTTTGCCAAACCAGCGTGAAGTACATTGGCCACCTGGTATCAGCCGATGGAGTCAGTGTGGGCCCTGCCAAGATGGAAGCACTCAGGACCTGCCCATGCCACAAAACCTGCAGGAGATACATAGTTTCCTGGGATTTTGCAACTATTATCGCAGATTCATGCCATGTTTTGTTAAAATAGCCCAGCCGCTCACCGGACTGACCGAGGGCTATCCAGCTCTGCAAAATAAAGTATCTAGCGGTGGTACCCATTGCGAAGCCTTATGGCACTCTAAAGAAAATTGCGGGCAAAGATGGGGTGACGAGTGCAACAATGTATTTGACCAGCTGAAGAAGACCCTCTCAGAAGGGCCGGTTCTGACTTATGCAGAGCCACAACTGCTTTATATTCTGCATGTCGATGCCAGCTATGATGAACTGGGTGCAGCACTATATCAGGATCAGCAGGGTGCTGTCAGATCTGTAGCATTCGTCAGCCACCGCTTAAGCACATCAGAGATACACTACCCATCTCACAAGATGGAATTCCTTGCCCTCAAGTGGGGAGTGACCGTAAAGCTGCATGACTACCTCTATGGAGCACCATGTACCGTAAAGACTGTCAACAATCCACTGAATCTACATTCTAAAATCTGCAAAGTTGGATTCCAGGGGTTATCGCTGTCAAGCGGTCTTGTCAGCTTGCCATTTCCAATTAGCGTACTGCCCTGGAACAAACAATTTTGACGCTGATGCTCTATCCAGAAGACCACTTTCCAGAGAGAGAGAGAGGAACCTATAGTCTCAGAGCTGAATCTGTGTCTACTGTGAAGACTATCTGCCTGAATGAAAATCTCTGATTAACTGAACCCACTAGGTTCATCGACTGCCTTGGAGGGACTGCTAATGGGGTTTTGCTGAGTTATTGCGATGCCACCAGTCTGATGGCCCCAGAAATGCCCCATATGACCAGGACTGACTTAAGACAAGCACAACAGAAGTATTTCGAGTTATGTGAAGTACACAAAGCAAAGGGAAATGGTGCAGAGGGACCACCAATCAATATCACCATGACATTGTAACCAAATTACAGGAAAGAATGGAGGACTGTGGTGGTAAAAGGTAGGGTGTTGTACAAAGAGTGCCTAGTCTAATGGCGACAATTCCACAGGCTTGTGCTTCCTCGCTCGCTCCGTTCTACGAATCCTTCATGATCAACATGGGCCTCTAGGAAGCGAACACACACTGGAGTTCATTCGAAGTCGTTTCTACTGGCCACGACCGGGCCTGAGGTAGAAGAATACTGCTGAACATGTGCCCATTGCATCGTCAGGAAGATGACAATCCGCCTGGCCGCAGCACTTCAACACCTACAGAGCTCTGGACCTATGGATTTAGTCTGTGTTGACTTCCTGAGCCATGAACTGGACAGCAGTGAGACCCAAATCATACTAGTGGTTACTGATAATTTCACCGGGTATGCCCAAGCAGACCCAACAAAAGACCTGTGGGACAAAATCTCTTTTCTTTATGGTTGGCCAGCATGCTTTAATTCATATCAGGGGATGGACTTTGAATCCAAGTTGATTAAAGAATGTATACATTTGATTGGGGTGTGGAAAGCAAAAAAGGCCTATGCATTTTGGACCATTTTGGACCATGGGTCCTTTGCCAGGGCCTTTTACCCTCGCTTGTCACAAATAATCCTTGCATTTTATAAGTAGATGGATTGAATTATCTAGTTATACAATTCAATGTTTTTTTGTGGCAAGCAAGAGTACAAGGCCCTGACGAAGGACCCATGGTCCGAAATGCACAGGCCTATTCTCGGATTTGCTACCAATCTAAAACCATTCATTTGGTTCACCCTACTGAATTAAATCATAATTCTGTGGATCTATATGCGATTGTATGATAACATTTTTCATACCTGAAGATCTTGGAGTATTGAACAAATTTTAACTCTATTGAAGTTAAACAAAACTAAAACATGTGGATTTTAGGGTGTGTGGCCCACACCAATGGCTTATAAGACTTGATCTCTTTCTTTTGTTCTCATACAAAATCCAGTTACCAACTCATGAGGAATTAGATGGTGATCTGAACCAGTCTGATTTCTCAGGGCATATAAAGCAAGGGGCAGGCAATGTAGCCATCACTTTTTCAAAGTGATTTTCAACTTCGCTATACACTCCTTTAATAATCCAGTGCTACTTGTAATAATGCTAGAGGCATAACTGGCTTTCCACTGCTATCTGTCTCCAAATTGCCTCATGGGGGATAGAGAACACCCCCACTGTCTCCATAAATCATGTTCTTCTTGTGGAGTTTGACCTTGTATTTCAATTAACTGGACAATAGATGGCATGTTAAAGCCCTCCTTTGCTAACATGTACCGTCCAGTCATTTGTTTAACATCTTCTATAATAGGCTGCTTTTTTGGCCTCTGTGTCTGCGGCTTCATTTCTGCAGGAAATTAAATCTGCTTGTTTAGAATGCGCTGAGCATTTTACGACTGCTAGAGTCAATGGAATACTCAATAAGCCTATCCAATAGGGCTTCATGTTGCAGTGGAGTGCCAACTCTGTGGAGGAAGCCCCTAGTTTTCCAGTGTGACAGACCTGCGTGTACAGGCGGACTCTGAGTACATCATCACTTCCTCATCCTCAAAGCTATGCATTGCTTTGATGAGCGCCACTAATTCTGCAGCCTGTACTGAATAATTTGAAGACAATATCATACTCGGTACTACCTCAAATTCACCTTCCTTATTCAGTTTCACTTCTGTTGCTCTGTGTCCCTTCCCCCAGTCGTCTTGTCAATTTCTGAAGAACTATCAATGAAAAAAACTTTCCCCCTCACAAGGGCATTTTCTCTAGATTAGGGAATATCATTATAGCAATCAGCATACATTGTGCAATCATGTACATAGTTATTATCTCCTACTAGTTCTGCTATAATTGCTCCAGTGGCTGGATGTACTGACTTACATCTGGAAATTTTATTTGTGGGGTTGGAAATAATTACCTCATACTGTGATGCTCTTTGTGTGGTCAATGCACTTTTAGGCTTCTCTAAAATTGCAAACATTGCATGCTCTACAAATAATATTATTGGAAGCCCCATCGTTATACTTGAAGCTTTTTCAATTGTGAATGCAGCAGGAGTGAAAGATTGCTAACAGGAATACTGTCCCTTCATTACTGGATCTAAAATCCCACTTTAATATGCCAATGGTTTATGTCCATGCCGTAATAGCGTCTTCTTTGTAAGAACTGCTGTCATGACTTCTCCATATGAATGGGAGATTAAATACAAGTCTTCATTGTAATCTGGAAACCCCAGAGCAGGGGCTATACGGATGCTTTTTTCAATTGTTTGAACCCTTTAGTCATCTCATCTGTCCATGTTATTGTGCTTTTATCTACCTGTGCTTCTTTGAGTCCTTTAAAAAGTTATTGGGGGCATGTACTGTAATCAAAAACCCAGGCCCTGCAATCATTCCATACCCCTAGAAACTGTTGCATTTCGCACACTGTTTTAGGTGCTACATTTTTCATCATTGATTCTGCTATTACTGGTGTCACTCTTCTCCCTTCATGAGAGATCAACTGTCCTATGTGCAAGACCTCTTCCTGACAATATTGCAACTTCTGCTTGTCTACCTTATATCCTTTCTATGAGAGTATGGTCATGGGTTTAACTGAGTGTTCTCTGCACCTTTCTTCTGTCTCATTACACATCAAAATGTCATCCACATACTGAATTATTGCACTTTCAAGTTACACATTACCCAAGTCCATCTGAAGGACTCTATTAAAGATAGAAGTGTACTCACAGTACCCCTGGGGCAAACAAGTATTTTTCAGGCACATATCTCTATACAGAAATGAGGTAAAATCTTGTGAGTATTCATGAAGGGGAATCAAAAAGAATGCATTCTTTAAATCGACAACTGTGAAATATTTGCCTGTGGGTGGGATATTACATAGTATCATTGCAGAATTTGGAACTAAAGGAAAGTCAGGTTCAACTATATTGTTTAGAGGGCGAAGGTCCTGAATAAATTTCCACAACACCCCTTTTGATTTTGTCACAGGGTAGATGACCATGTTACATGAGGAATTTAATGGCACCAATATGCCTTGCTTCATTAAAGCGGAAATGGTCTTAAATATACTTTCTTCCGTCTCTCTAGACATGGGGTATTGCTTCCCTTGTGGTAAAAGAGCTCCTGGTTTTTATTTAATTTTAACAGCATCTACCCCTTTTAATAAACCCACATCAAATTGGCTTGGGGTTCATAAAATCTCTGGCCTTTTCTCCAAATCTTCCTGTAAAAATGGCAGTTTTATTTTTAACAATGCCATTCTCTGCTGTATTTCTATATTCTTCACTTTAATCCAATAAGTGATACTTATAAAACTTACTAGTTCATCTTCAGCGTAGTCACCTCTAAACAGTTCTTCATCTGTCAAATCTGTTAACCTGTATCCTTCACTGAGAGCTATTATTGTCCTCCATCCCCTTCCTTCATAATCTGTCCCATGCAGCATGACCCTTTCTTCTCTGACCACCGCTGCTTTTAGTTCTAAGGGAATGATCTGCCCTTCCTCATCGTCCTTGGGGATGTCTGGTCTGAACAATAATTCATGAGGTATTTTCAATATTTTACCTACCAACCTGGGTAACCACAATAATAGAATAGTCACTCCTTACAAAAATACTTCTGGATCTAAAGGTACTCCTTGTAATGCCTTCTGGCCTGTAAAAGTTAATATAAACTCTCCTACATTCATAGAATGTATCCCTGGAGTAGAGCACACTATTCCTTTGTCAGTAAACAATATCATCATGCTAAGCTTTGTCAATAAACAACATCCTAATATATTAACTAGCATCTGCCTAGAGTACATTAATGGCATTGACATATCATGTTTTCATATTGAAATTGGTAATTCGTCTGTAAAAGGAACTAAACTCATTGCCCCAGAGAACCATTGAGCATTCATGGCAGTACCTGACATTGGGTATTTTCCCTCGCAGGCACAGGAATGAGTGGCTCCAGTGTCTACTTGAAATGAAAATGTCTTGCCCCCTATCGTCACCTTGACCCTTGGTTCCTCTTGGGGGTCTGATGTCACTGATAGTACTGAACACATCAAGTCACTCTGAGGCCTGTCCTATTGTGGATATAAATTCATCCCTGTACCTGTGAAAGGAGTTCCCCCTATCACAGTCACACTCCATTTTGGGTGTGGGTGCCTGTTGGACTCCTGGGGCCATGTTCCATTGTGGTCCTAGAGCCTGCTGTATCTGTGCTTGCTTAGTTGTGCATGTTGTGTTTGCATGGGTGCCTGCTGTGGTTGCCCTTGCAGCGATTGCATTTTCAGCAGTGCAAGCTGCATTTGTTGGGATTGCGGCATATATGTCTGAGAATACATGTGATCTTGAGCATGATATTCCTCCTGTCCGGCATTATATTGTGGAGCATAACCCATTCCCCCTCTTGAAGCTTGACAATTCTGTTGCATGCCTCCTCTGCTTCTGCATGTCCTACCTATATGTGCCATTCTCCGACAATTCCAACATTGTTGTGCTGTCCACCATTAAATTCTCCTCTTCTTTGAGAGTTTTGAAATCCACCTCGCCCTACTCCGCTAAGCCCATTCCACCTTCCTTTTGGCCAAAATGTGTATCCACTCTGATCTGTAGAATATCCAGCATTATTTTGCTGGACTGATTGTATCTCCTATATCACCCCTCCTTCATTACTTGTCGATACTGACCCCCCCCCCAATAGCTATTTTGGTCATTTTTTTCTGAACTAACTTTGCTTCCTCCTACTTTCTGTTCTCAGCTTTCTTCTTATTTTTCCCCTGCATTAATCGTCAGTGATGCATGATTGTCAATTGTATTTCTGGTCATGGCTTTCCCACCAGTTTTTTCAATTGCAGGTGCATTGGCCCGGGCAGCCCTGAAAAGAAATGTGGTAAAATAATGCTACCATTTTATCCCTTGGTTCACAAGTCTCCTGCCACCATCTGTCCCAAATGTCTTGAATAAAGGCAACATGATCTTCATCCACTCCCATCTTCCTAATCATAATAGCACCCATATCGATGTATCTGGATATTGCACTATGAGCACCCGCCATAAGTCTGCTCTGCAATTATTAAATGGTGCTCCATTGTGTGTTGTAATTTGCACAGTCATACCTGTGTATCCTGCTCATTTCCAAATGTCGTCAGCTCTCTCCCCTAGCATAGGTACTAACAGCCCTTTTATGTCACCTACAGCTAATGTCATTCCTGACGTCATCTTCTCTAACTCATGAATCCATTTTCCTGCACCAGAAGTTAAATTCTGCAATGTACACTTTAAATTATCTTTATCCATCTGCAGGCATAGTATATATTGTGGTCGTCCTCCCTCTTCTTCAATAATGGGAATTGTGAAAATCCTGATTCATTATCATATTTACCTACACTCCTTGTCTTCAAGGGAGAGATAGCCTTGCCCATTTGTTTCCTTGATGGTATTGGTCTTAACCTGCTTACATATGGAGGGGATATATCCCCTGTACTACACAATTGTGCTGCTGGTCGCTCAGTATATGGTGTTGGTTTTGGTGTCCTTTCTTTAGGATCCTCTAAATCTGACCAATTTACCCCCTTTTCTGCACTTGATTCTTTTGAAAAACCCCATGCACCCTCTCATTCTCCTTCCTCTCTTCGTCTGACATCATTATGCCCCAGCTTGTGTGACTATTGCCTCCTTCTGCGTCATCGAGATCTAATCTGTTTAAAGGCAAAGTTCCTTACTCGTCTGTTTTGACATCACCAGATCTACCTTTAGTTCCCTTAAATAGGTATCCTTCTATATTCTCCGGGTTTCGTACCTTCCTCTGTCGCTTATTTGCCTGTATAGCTTCCCATGCGTTTGTTCTATGTCTTCTGTATCCTGCCCACCGGCCCATGCTGATCTCGGCATTCCTTGCTGCTCCCTACAGGGCTGCTGTGACCCTATCTTCTCCTCCAGTCATTCTCATGCAACAATCAGCACTATATTCCTATGGCATAAATATGCTATTTCAATGTCTTTTACTCCCCTACTCTTGTTCATTTCTTGTTCTCTTCTCCTCATCTCCCTCAATTAATCTTCCTCTCGCCTTCTTTGCAACCTACATACTTTCATTCTTTGGGCTTCTATCTCTTCTTGTTACTTCTCTTCTAATCTCTCATTTTCTTTCCTTGCCTCATATCTTCGCTTTGCTTGCATTCTTTATCCCTCTCTCCCTTGTATACTCTTTCGTCTTCCTTCTCTTTCTTTTCCTGCTCTTCTGTCTCCTCTCTTTCTCAAACCCCATCAATACCCTTACCAACTAGCTTAAGCAATATTTGTCCTCCCCTCCATTCATTCTGTACTATTGTTATTCCCTTAGTGTTATCCTTTATTTCTTTCTGTTTCCCTGCTTCTTCCTCTAGCTCCATCCACCTGCCTTGTCTGTCCTTTTTCTCATCATGCTGTTTACTTTCATTGCTTGCTAATATATGTGCTAATATATCCTTGTGTTCTCTGCTCGTGCTCTCTTCCACATTATCCTTGCTGCTATAAGCAGGGGTGTATACGTTGGATTAACATACCCCACTGCTGCTTTTGATTCCTTTAAAGGGTAGAATCCCTTCACCTCTGTATCTGCAAACTTCTCTTCAGGAGGGTAAAGGAGAGCCGAAGGTGCTTTATCCTCCCCTTTATGCTGATTGAGCATCCACTCCCTATAGGCTAGATCTTACTTTTTACACATATTATTTACAACACATTTTCTCCCGCTATTTTGCCACTTTCATTGTTCTACTTACAACCGTGAATCAGTTCGAGTCCTCTAGCATCGACTCTCCCTCAACCGACCAGTTCGCCTTCCATCCATGGGGCACCTGCGGGGACCAGACACAAATGTTGACAAAGGGGAATCTGCCAACCTAATCTTCTTCACACGTGACTCTGCGCACCGTTATCCACAGGAAACGCTGCAGTTTTATGGCTAATGGCAGGAATAGCCGGGCGCCCAGGGGTCTGAATCTGGCCTAGGTTGACTAGACTGTAACCATCTGCACTGCTACCAAAATGTGCTCTAGCACCTCAAAGCGTCTTTTGTCCTAGATGGAATTACAATAATGGATCTCAGACTAAGTAATCGAACAGACTCAAAGAATATGGCAAAGTACTACTTTATTATCAATTGAATAAAGCAGTGTCAACTGGCAGACATCGTACTGATGCATGCACACTCACGAACAAACTTGATTGCATGGAGGTCTTATACCCCAATGTGCCTAATCTATGACATCATTCTACGTGGCAAAATACAAAACCTATCAAGGGAAGGGATTGGTGAAGGGAACATATTTATAGAACAAAAAAGGATTAGTGCATCATTGGATACCCCTTATCTGTAGAGCACGCCTTGAACTACCTCTAAATACATATAGTACTGATTAAAAAGGAGAAAACAACACTGGATTGGTTTTTGCAACATTGTGTGTAGGTTGTCCCTCAACCCTACTGATTGGTTGGAATACTATCCCAAACTTGGACTTTCAGCTCCTTAGCAGCACATATGTGAAACAAAACCTAGGTATTTGAACCCCATCAGACTACTCCTCGTTTTCTCAATTAGTCAATCATCGCTCTTCAGTGGGCCACAAGCCAAAGAATTCTATTTGTAGTTGACCTTGTGCCTGCTCACTGGCCTGGCACATTCAAGGGAGTGGGAGCACACCACTATTTAAGCTAAAAGCTCTAATGAATAGACTTTGTTTTCGACTTCTGAGACCACAAATGTGTCCATTTCAACCTTTCATTTACTGCTATTTGATTTATTTATGCAGAGTGATGTTGCCCCTCTTGGCCTCTAGAGACTTGCTCACTCAATCTCATATGGACTTTGTACACTTTTAATTGATCAACAGTTTGGCTCTCACTGATGTTTTTGTCTTTTTCCATCTATGAAGAATGTCCCACACTCATTGTTTATCCATGTACTCCCTTTGTGCTCTGTGCTTATCCTTTGAAAATAGCATCTTTGTTTTGAGCTAACCTTGACTCATCATCGGCTCTGCACACAGAACTGTTTTCCTGAATCCCCTGATTCGTATAGCCTCGGCCTGTCTCTGAGGTAGCTTGGTTATGTTCAATGTAAGCCAGCGTCCATTTTCCTAATATAGTCGTCCTTGCCACGTTAAATATTCCTACACATCGTCTTTCTACCTTGCATTACTGCTTATTTAGAGCAATGGTCAGTAAGTTACTTTATCTTCTTTAGATCCATGATTACTTTAGCTTTAGGTGCATGTTACTCTTAGTATTTTCAGTTACATTGTTGCTTACTATTTTCATATTGTTTCAACATAGGTTCATATATCGTTTTCATAACATCACTTTGTCCTCATCAGATTTCACTTTAATGTCTGTCCATGATATTCATTGATGTATTCTGACATCTTGGCAGGCGACATCATTCCATGTAACATTCTTCCATGCAACATCCTTCCACCTTTTTAGTGTGAGGGTACATTTTGTATGGCTGTCTGAATGCATAATGTCCCTCATACACTGATGTAGTGTAGGAACAATGTAGGGGTCCCATCTATGGCTTTTCCCGGACTGTTCCAATATGACATGGTAAGGGGGTGAACTGGCAAGATAGTGTCTACCTGCTCCTCTACAGTTCAGTTGTTGAGGTTGAGTTCTTGAGTGTACCAGGGGGCAGAAGGTGGAGGATTGAGAGTGCGCCATTTTACTGGGGCATGGTGAATGATGTGGTTTGTGAGTGTAGTGTTGAGTTATTGGGGAAACGAGTTGCAGGCCTAGTTCGCCAGAGGTAGATCAGCTCATGTGAGATGGAGCTTGGTGAGGTCTTCCATGAGAGCCTCAACTGGGATGTTCTTCTGAAGGCTTGTTTGCTTGGTTTTGTAGGCGCTTGCTTGAGAGGTCAGGTGTGACTAATCTCAAAGGGGATTGCCAGATGGTCCAGCCAGTCAAGCGGAATAGGAAAGCTGTGATGGAGGGTGGGCAGGGTGGTGATGATGAGGTTGAGGTTATTACCTTTCCTGTGTGTTGGGTCTTTCATGTTCTTTGTGAGGTTCAGTGTGTCAAGTAGGAAGTGGAGTTCTTCCTTCATTGACTTGGTTGCTGGGTTGCCAGTGATGTTGAAGTTTCCGAGGAAGATGTTGTTGGCATGCATGAGAGACATGCGGGTGACCAAGTCTATAAAGTCTTCGATGAAGGAAATGTTGGGCATGGGTGGTATGTAGATGAGGTGAAAAGTGACTGTGCCCGCTGAGGAGAGCAGGAAGTGGCAGGATAGCTGCTTAAAAGAGCCAATGGTGGTGATGTCCATTTGGGTGCATCGCCATAATGTCGAATGATGGCGAGGCCTATGCGGACCTTGTTTGGACAGTCTTTTTATAGAATTCTGTAGCTGTTGGGGTTGAGGACATCTGGGGTGTGGGTGGAGGTGGATGTCATCCAGGTCCTAGTATTGAATATGCCATCTAAGTAATGTGTGTTGATGAGCTCTGCAATGTCAACTGCATGGTTGATTGCTGAGATGACATTGACGAGCATACATTTTCATGTCAGGATGGGTGCTGGAGTGGTGATGTGGTAAATGGTAAAGTGGGTGAGGTTGCTGTGGTACAGTATTCATGATGTTGCTGGTGAGCGGCATTATTGGCTATGAATGTTGATGGTATGATGAGCTTTTTGGAGAGAGGAGTGAAACACATATTCATTAATAATTCAATCAATAATCATTTACTCCTTTGCAGGCAACAGTGCCTACGCACTTTCACCATCCCTTTTGCCACCAATCAGAAACTCAGCCAACCCAGTTTATGCATGCTACAACACAGCGCACATAGTCACTAGGGGCATAGTGGAGTGCACATTTGGAGTGCTTAAGTCACGCTTCTGCTCCATTGACCACTCAAGTGGCATATTGCTAAATGGGCCCCATGAACATGCAAAGTCAGTGTGGCATGTTGTGTCCTGTATAATAGTTCCATGCATAGTGGCATAGCAACACGTGCCAACTCACAGGCCGCATGCAGAATCAGTCCTTCATCCACCTGCAATAACGCCTTAGTGCAAACAAGAACCACTGTGTGAACTACACAATAAACCTTCCATCTACTTGCTCACAGCTCCCACTAACACCTTGGTCCGCCTCCTTGTCCCTGTACATAACTAAATAGGTTGGTCAACCTCTGCCACAGGTAGAATAGCATGTACAGTAGAAGATGCAACTTAAGATAATTTGCAACAGCACTCAGACAATGTCAGGACGGCCTGCTACATCAATGGATGGATGACAGGTGCGTGCATTCCAACACTTGTCCAGCATCAGTGCATGTCTAAGACAATACAGGTATGTATCGTATGAGGTGCCTGGCCTAACGTGTCTCCGGGTGGATTCTATCCCTCATTGACTCATTGTCAGACTCTGTGCAAGACGTAACCATTGGCTGTTCCACATTGATCATCTTCAAGCAGGTCACTATGGATGGGCCCACAAGCAGATGTATGTGGCAGGTAATGATTCTGTCTGAATGGTCACCTGGCAGGTAGGTTGCAATTTTCTTGTGTACCTCCTGTAAGTGGCCTGTATCACCCAGATGTGCAGTACTTATCCTAATGTGTCAGGTGACATATAATGTGAACCCTCACACACACAAGGTCCTGCATGTTAGTCACTCAGCTATTCATGAATGGGAAGATGAAGAAGGCAGTGTGGGTGAAGTGTCAATAAGTGACAGTAAAATCTGATTTCAAAGAGTAATAACATCATCCTGACAAGTGCAGTGTCAAAGGCTGCATGGCAATCTGGGTGTGTGCCGCAACCCTATGTAATCCCTTCTGTCTAAACCCCTACCCCTGTGATGTGTCATGTGTAGTTGCACCAACCATCAATGTACTTTGCAAATGAGTCCACATGAATTGTACAACCATATACTTGCTCGCTTAACTATTGCAAGTTTACTAAACCTCCAATTCCTCCAGGATCCTCTACAAGGCTTTCAGCCTCTAGTCAATATGATATGTCAACCACATGTCAGCACCTCTGTAGATCCGTACCACAAATGAAGTGAGTACACGTGTAGACTATTTCTCTGATGCTATATTAACGTGAGATCCGCAGACAGGCATGTTTAGTCCATGTAAAATAATACTTATATTACCTCCCCACAACAGTGGACTCTACACTCACTGTCACAGTTCCTGAAAGAACATTTGTCCTCCTATGCAAGGTAAAGACATGCCATGACACCTGCCTCTAAACACCTTTCATCCACCATTCTACCTGAGACAATGTGAGCTGCATCCCCCGTTACCTCCCCTGGTTGGTATTGCATCACTCCATGGACATAAACTGTCTACCTACCCCCTCCTCATGCATGTCACTGATACCCTCAACATGTCCATTGTCCATCATGAACATTTCTCCTAATCTCCCCAAAAACAACGTAGCCACTCATAAGATATACATATGCATCGAATGTATGTAAGGTTGCACACCCCACACTATCAACAGTTCTTGTGCACATATGGGAACACAGCAGCAACATTACACATGACACATGAGAAAGACATCCTGGCCCCCGACATCCTCACCCCATCAGCAATGCACAGCATACTTCACACATCATACACATGCATATTTGTCATTTGTATCATTCTCTTTTGTAGATTGTATGCTCGTGCATCATGGAGTGGCTACTTGACAATGATATATGACCAGCAGATGGCATGCAAGGCTGACATGACAGGAGTGTAAATGTAATGCCACACAAAAAGGAAATGGCCTATTCTACTATCATATTTCAGGTAGAACCTTTTGCTTGCTATTTTCAAACCTATCATAATATGTATTGTGGATGATAAATCTAGGCAATGAAAAACGTATTAATAGTACCCAGATCACATTTGCAATTAGAGGTATGTCTTGGTGTGGTTTTGGCGTGTACCTAGTAACAAACATGGCATTTGACCAGTCAGAGCATGTAAGTATTCAATGTAATTAAAACATGGTGTACCTGAAATGTGATGGTTCAGAAAAGTCAGAGTTTGAAGCGGGAGGTGTTTGACATTGACAATAACATTCTTATCCAGGAAGTGAAGGGGTTCAGTTTGATGGATGAAGCAAGTTAAAACCACGAGAGAAGTCAAGTAGAATGAATGTGCTTTCTGATTCTTGGATTCTGATTTTTGCAAATCTTCTTTGATTGTTAGGGAGTTATTTTCTGATCCTCAGGGTGTTTGATTTTTGCAAATCTTCTTTGATTGTTAGGGAGTTATTTTCTGATCCCCAGGGTGTTTGGAAGCCTAACTGGCAATCAATTATAACGCTTGGCTGCGTTTCCTGCTCCTCAAGGACTGTCCTTTTGTGTCTCCAGTAACAACATTGTCAACTTGGGACTTACTTTGGACTGCATATACCATAAGGTGAAACTCACTTATACACTTTAGTATTACCAACTATACAAAGCCAATAACACTTTAGTAACTGCCTGTATCCTTTACTTTAGGCACTGTTAACTTTTGGAGGCAGGACTATAAAATCCAGCTCACGCGCACACTGCGCACGAGCACCTCGGCAAGTACCGGAAAGTACCGCTTGCCCGCTTTGCTGTGCTTGTCGCGGTAGGGGGCCTTAGAGGTTGCTTCTCGGTGCTGGCCTTGCAATTTTGTAACCTGCCTCGATATTCTGTTTACTGTCCATCATAATTAAGCAAACCTTACCAACCTTGAAAACAGGCATGCAATCAGTGCAATTAGCTCAAGGTACTAATGGTGTTAATTTTGGGGGAAACTCATCGCCCTATCCAAATAAGAAATTGCGATTATGTTCAACCCCATGCCCAGGGGCGACAAACTCTAAATCAAATTCGAAGCTCCAAAAAACGGTATGTATGGACATTCGCCCATTTTGTAAAGAACAAATTCTGGGGAAAACCAATTTGGGCAAAGACAGTGTTACTTCCCCCTTAACGCCAACTTCAACACTGAAAGCAGATTCTAACTCGCTTCCAACTAGTGAACGGATCTACGAGAAGAACGCATTTGGATATTGTGCAACTCAGAAACCTCAAACAAGACCGAAGAAGGAAAATGCAGTTACTGAACCATCTGTTTTCTTTGCAAAGGAAAATGTTTCTGTTACGAACAGTATACTGTTGTGTAATGTATTGACAGGTGCTGCCGCTCAGGAATCTAACACACCAAGCCTGAACACCACCACTAATCTGGCAGTTATCGATATAAATGTAAATAACTCTTGTTTTTCCTCGCAGAAATCTGTCGAAATCTCCTAATCTTCAAATAGATATTAGTGATACAAACTCAAATTCAATTGAGAAACTATCATTCATAGCCCCAACACTGCGTAAACCTGTGATCTATGATTTATCTTCTGATTCGAATGTACATGAAAGTAATGTGAATGGTTTGACGGAAATAGCTTTAAAATCAATGAATGCTGCCATTCATTCTTTAGCTAGACTATTCGAGACTTTGAATACCAAATCAGATAAACACTCACAAGAGCTGGATCATATTGCTGCTTGGCAGCAAGAAATGTATAAACAAGTGAATAACAAGGGTGCCTATTCAACCCTTTCCCTGACTAAACGCTCAATGAGTACTCAAACCTAATGTGTATTCAAAACAAATATCAGGATCCAAAGATTATGAACATCGGATTCCTTTGATACTGGAACCCATAATTGACTTTAGTTTGCGGTGATTCTGAAGAACCTTATCATTGCAATGGAGGCAAAAACATGAGTGAAGCTGAGAAAAAAAAAACTATGCTCTTTTTGGAGGCTTTAGTACAAATGCACCTGAATTGCCTTCTAAAAATAAGCAAAGTATATTTAACTCAGTTAAAAAGACTAAAAGTCAAACAAATGGCAAAACAAAATCCTCATCACAAACAAAACTTTTTGTGAAAGACATGACTCATCCAAGGACAGCTGCTATTGCAGTGTCCAAAGCAATAGCAAAACAAATATGTGCAACAAACTCACACTAAGAAAAACCAGTCTTCATTAATAAAAAGTCGACAAATAGAATCTTATAGTCCTCTTAACAAGCTGCTTGAAGCCATAACAAATCAATCGGCGGAGAAAATCTCCTCCTATAGTGAGAACGCCGCTCACCAGACTTGTAAGCCGGTATCTGAAGATCAAAACCTCATAGATCGTCGTAATGAAATTCGACATGAAGTGGACGAGTATATGTCTACTATACCCCCGCAAAAACACGTACAAACTGCAGCATTAGAAGAGAGAGTGCAAAAGGTAGATTTCAAGCTCCCTACTCCCATACCCCAACTGAACACTTTAAAGCCTTCTGATGCATATTCTAAAGAGGTCTGTGATAATGTGCACTCTGGAATCAGACAAGTAGGTTTACCTCATCACTGTCAAACATCTTCTGATAGTGAAATAAAAAACTTGATACAATCTGTGTTAGTTAAAATTCTACATGAAAAGGAACCTGCAACGGAACTAAATCGGAAACAACGGAAGCTGTTACTCTTACAACAAAACACCCTGCTCTTCACTCCCTAACTTTGATCTGTTGCCCTCCTCCAGTCATTCAATACAATTTGAATCGAGCATCAGTGATCTCAATATTTAACGAGATACCTGCTTTAGATGATATAGGCTCCATTGACATAGAACAAGTTGAATGTTCTGATACATCAAACAGATCATCAGTCACTTTATGGCTTAATTCTCGTGTAGTTGTTAATACTATCTGGGCAGTGAAAGCAGATGTTTTTTTGATTTAGGCTTTGTACTTCTATCTGGGCCTACCTCACCTCATGTCATGAATAATAATATGCTAACCAAACCACTCAACAAATTGCCATCATTAAATCAAACATCTTGTAATCAAGCATGTAATTGCAATCATCAACTTGGTCAATGTTAGCTACCGCAAGATGATTCCCAAAGACTATCGTTAATTAGCTGGAATGCAAGAGGATTTACACATTTAATTAATAATAAAAGCTCCAGTCTCCTGTTGCACGATATTGTCATGTTACAGGAGACTTGGTTAATGTCTGCCCCTTCCTGGAACAAATACGATATCTTTCTGAATCCAGATACTAAGGGCAATGCGGGGAGACCCATTTCTGGTCTACTAATTGCTATTAAGCAAAGCCTATTTACCAATTCACAATTATGGTATGCCCCGCATCCTTTGTACAAATGCTCAAACTCTTTAGGGACAATATATTGCATGTGCTTATCAATGTATATTGGAATCCCGCAGGGATCTCTGACGAGGAGTTTCTGGAAAGCATGAATGAGGCTATGGACTTAATTCTTTATGCAAAACAACTCATCAGACTAATAATAGCTGGTGATCTAAATTTACACTGTCTGGAACCTGTGTGACAAAAAAATCCGACCAGATTATTGAAATGGACAAACTTCATAAAATCCAGAAATCTCTTCCTGCTGAACGGATCCTGCTCAACAGATCTCCCGCCAAACTCAACCTGGCATAGAGGTACCAGTACTGCGATTATAGACTACATTTATGTGAACAGTGAATTGTTGCACTTAACCGAATTCTTTCAGGTACAACATTCTAACGCAAGCGATCACAATCAGCTGAACATTGTTTCGGCTGCCAAATGTAGAAAGATAAAAAAGAATGACTATAAAAATGGTCTTATTATCATTAACACCGCTCGGAATAGACTAATTTGGACAGAGAAATCTCTCAAAGCGTTCAAAGAGTTATAGCTTGCAGATGAATAGTGAAGGAAAAGGTTTTCAAGCTCCTCCGACACTATATCCTGAACTCATGCTGCTGTTTCAACCAGACTCCTATTAGGCATAGAACAAGACAAGTACTGCATTTACATATATATATACTCATGATATCAGAATCATGAAAACACAAATTCGATCTGAAAAAAGAGCAATTTTGAAATTGCCTGAAGCTAAACAACGTACAGCTCTTATTCACATTAAAACTAAATATAAGAACTGGTTGAGGAGCATGAAAGCCAAACTATACCAAAACAATTGGAGTCAAATGCTAAAAATACTGGCCTCCAAAAATTCAGCTGAATCCTGGAGAATCATCAATCAGGCAACAGCTGGACATCAAATAGCTGTTCAGGCGAATGATGTAAAAGAGGAGATATGGATTAAATATTATTCCTCCATATATTCCAAACCTACTCCTACTCATCTTTGTCACTCTATTGAGAGAGACGATGAGATTCATCTGAAGTTTGAGAGAGATGATATCTTACATTTTATTCATACATCTAGCAAATCAAGAGCTCCTGGGCCAGACGGATTATCAAATCAGACAATGAAGCAATTTCCTGAACTATGGGCAGACATATTGGATACCATGTTTAAAAACATTCTTTATAGGTAACAAATTCCAATCTCCTGGAAGCATTCAATCACTATTCCAGTGTATAAAAAAGGTGACCGAGCGAATCCCGCAAGCTATAGACCAATTTCCTTGCTTGATGCTCCTAGCAAGATATTTTGTTGTATCATACTGAGAGAACTGAATGAGTGGTCTAAATTAAATCTTAAGAGACCCCTTTCAGTCAGGTTTCGTACAGGGGCTTGGGACACTACTCAATATGATTGCCATAAACTTGTTAAAATCGCAATATGGTGCCCGGAAACAACCATTTTATTTTGCTTTCATTGATTTCCGCATGGCTTTCGACTCCATAGATCGAACCTTATTATTTGATAAATTAAAATCATTTGGCTGTCCATCATCCTTACTGGTCCTGATAAAACAACTACTCTCTGATACAACAATGCAGGTTCGTCTTTCAATGGACGGACTTTTATCAGCAACATTTAATACTTTTTCAGGACTCAAGCAGGGTTGTATCATGGCGTCAATCTTGTTTAACCTTTTTATTTTGGACATGGGAGTCGCTTTCGAAGATATTGTTTCAGATGCCCCGAAACTTGGAAACCAGTGTCTAGCTTGGTTGCTTTACGCTGATGATCTGGTGTTGATGTCCCAGACACCACGGGGACTCCAAAATCTACTATCAGCGTTAACATCCTATGTCACTAAAAACAACTTAGTAGTGAATCTAGATAAATCGCAGATCATGATTTGTAAGAACTCAAGGAAAACAGAGAAATTCACATTGAAAAATTTAGAAATTGTAAAAGAATATAAATATTTGGGTTTAACAATCCCGAATACAATAACAAATACGATATTCCTTATTAACACACAATCTAAATTGGCATCCTTAATCTCCCAGGCAAAAATTCTGATCTATAAATTTGGGAAATTCACATATTAACACCTACTTCTGTTTTACGAGCAGAAAGTAATTCCCATTCTAACTTATGGCATTGAATCAATGCTATTTTCCACTGATAATGTGTGGAACAAATTTGATGCACGTTTCTGGAGAAATGTGCTATTTCTCTCCCTGACAGCACCCCGATGCCAATTATAAGATTTGAATTTGGAATAGTTTCTCTGGCTAGTCGAGTCAAGTGGTGCTTGTGTGCCTTCTTTAGAAAATGACTTATGGGACTAGAAACTAACAACATGCTAAGTGTGGTAGCCTGGCAATTAGTTTTATCCAAATCTAATTTTCCAACTAAATGGCACAACATGGTTCTGAACACGCTGACTGAGGCAGACATCACTATCAAGCTTCTGCTGGAAAATCAAACTTGCGACAAGATCAAATTCTACTACTGGGACTGGATGAAAAACAGAGAAACCTGTCTAACATATAAAGACTTTGAGACTCATACCTTTGGACATAAAAGATTATGTTACATGTCTGCTTATTTGTTGAAGTATCCTTCTTCAACAATGAGAAAGAAATACTTACGTTTTAGACTCAATATGTGGCTCACTAAAGATATCCTTGTGAGGAGAAAAATCTTACCCATCAACATGAATTTCTGTCGATTTTGTAAAAATTGTACAGAAAAATAAAAATTACAGCATGTCATAATCTCTTTCCCTCAATTGAATGTTCAACGAAAGAAAAATCTATGTAACAAGCTAAATTTGTTTCATGCTGCTGAAGATAAAGAGATATGGGTCTTGCTTTTTCAAAGTGTTAAATTCACTGTATGGAAGTCAATAGTACAATTTCTTGACGAAATATTTCCTGAAGAAAATGGTGTAATTTCTTAAATTAGAATTTGTTTTTATAGTGTATATAATGTTTAGATATGTATTTTTGATAATTAGAGAACTATGAAATGTTATGTCATTTAGTTATATATGTTTAATGTGCTTTGAATGAAAAAACTCAATACGTTTGTATTTGAAAAGTTGATTTATCAGCTAAATCAAATAAAAAACAATTTATAATGCTACAATGCTGTAGTTGAGATCTAAATTGTTTGTTGACAATGTTACTTCAGGAACATTTGCCACACATACGACCTGATTTAGGCTCACGCTCTGTGATTATTCTTGTATCAACAAATGTTTTTAGGACTGGGTTGTTGATACATATCTGGGTTATTGTAGAACCACGTATTTCAGAATGTAGAGACATGTGAACTGTGGGAAGATGTGATTGAGGGAATGAAGTTCCAATGTAATTAATTTTAAATTACAGATTTGAAGTTGAGGGCAATAACTTTCTGTGATCTTGAGTATGACTGCTATCTCTGTCTCAATGGAGGTCACTGGGGGAATGTTAGACAGTACAGAAAGTAGTGATGTACTTACATTCATTACATTTTATAGCAGTGAGCAAAACATACATTCAATAATCTGAGCTGCTCTTGGACGATGGAAGTTAAAGGTCCACATGAATAGCTCAGTCATTTAATTGGCAACCTAAACCATGAGCCAGCATTCATTTCACAAGTTTGAAACCCAGTGGGGCTGACACAGACCTATATCTTTCTGATTTGATACGTCTGGTACCATTAAACCTTGTTAAAATGAAACCTATTGGCTTCAAAGTTGGACATATGTTACAATATAAAAGACAATATTATTAGTCAGGTTGTGCAAATTTAGAGAAGAACAATGTTGTCATGTTACTGAAAGACAACAGGTGATATGTTAGTTACCACTATAGAGCTGCTGCTGTTGAAGTATCTTAGATTCTCTCCTACATGAAGAAAACGATCTGCAGTGAGTAATTCACTAATGCAGGTACACAACAGTTGATACTCATGCTGGGTTGTATGTGCTTGATTCTTGGGAGCCTGTACGTTTAAAATATTTCAGGTACTTGCATAGCCACAAATTGTTCCAACGTTATTCTGCAGGATGATTTGTGGAAGTGGGATCACATTAACTCAGTCAATTGGGGGCAGTTGACACAGTTGCCCTAATTTGATTTTTGGGAAGAACCTTCAAAATCCTGCCACAAATATTCCATAGAAATGATCAGTGCACTAATATTAGCAGTACATGGTAATCTAAGTCAAGGTTAGGTTTTTTGGCAGTGGTCAACATCAAGTGCAAAACCGAAAATGGAAGATGGTACTCCTAATAGGAATATCATTGCAGACGTCATATGAACACGTTTTAGCTGTTTAGGTGTCAACCCAAGTTGTTATCCTGAATATACTGCCATCTGAAATAGTTCAGTGTTGTTTTGACATCTGTTTTATACTGGATCTCGTATTGTCCAAGGCACTACCTGGTCCATATAGATTTATGCCCCTTCATTTGTTTTAAAGTATTTATACTGAATACCCATGACCTCAACTCCAGGGAATTTTCTTGGATTGGCACAGATTGTTGTGCAGAAAAAAGAGAAATGGCTATTGATTCAAAGCACTATATGAATGCTTTTCAATAAGGATTGAACCTCTGAAACCCAATTGATTGGTTCAGCGGCTTATATACTGTTTTCAAGGAGGTTATACTGTGTGACACAGAATTTCATCGATGGGCCTGCTTATGCTCATGCCGTGGGGCAGTAATTCATGAAGGGAAAATTGTCATAATATAGATAACGATAGAATGAATTTCAAATCACCTCAAACTACTAATGATATACCAAGTGAAATATGTTTTGCTCTGTTCTGTTTAGAAGATTATCACTTTAGTTTGTTTAGATTTATTTTTCTGTGTGTTTCCATGCAGCATCACAAGCGTGGCATCTCCGAGCCTGGAAAACGTATTTCGGTTTGATCAATTTTATCCATGTCATTGGTATGCAACATTGTTCATAATGGCGTATCAGACCCTATGCATTTATTGATTTTTTGGAATTGGAAGCACATGTTCTGCAACAAACAAAAATAAGAGGATACTTACAACACTGATCAAAAACTGTGCATGTCAATTTCCTCTTTGAGTCCCCAATGTACCCATTGTAGCTTCATACGAATGTTGGTATGATGTTCACTCATTATGTAGATAACATCATGTGGTATTCGAAAGTTCAATAATATTCTCCGGTCATTGAAAAAAGAATTGAAGGCAAAAGAGAGATATTATATCAAGTTATGAAGAAGTTAAAGATTGTCCTAATTAATCTTGCTATAGATACACATAATGAATTCGGCGCATAATGAATTGATAAGTAATCTACGAAGGAAGGACTATTTAGGCAAGATTGAGTACTGTAAGAATTTCCAGTCTCTGGAGGTATTGTAATGATGGCAACATCCTAATGTGTGCAATTTGAGCTAGGAGAAATGTACAGCCATAAATTCTTTCTCACTTTTAAACTTGGAGAGATAAGTATACAATCAGCTGTCATGCTTTTGGCAACTAATTAGCTTCATTGGGCCTTATTTAAAAGTGTTGTACAATGGATGAAGAGCAGTTTTGTAAATCAGGCCCATTGTCTCTACCCTTGGGTGCTATTGATTAATGTGAAGATTGTAATGTTGGCAATACTATTTCTAACAATGCAGGGGCGTTGGCAGGTGTTTTTCCCCCCACAACTTTACATTTTTTTAAATCTTTTCCATCCGGGCGTGTTCAGGTGAGCGTGGGTGAGAGCCCGACCCTCTTGGGACTTGGGATCTGGGCCTTGTTTTCGTGCATGAGCCCCCCGGGCCCTGCCTGCAGCGTTGTCCGCCCCGTGTCCCTGCTTCCCCTCTCCTCCCTCCTCCCGCCCCCAGCCGTCCCCCGTGGTGTGATTGGCTGCTCTAAGGCAACCGGCGAACCTAGTCGCCGTCCCAGCTCCCGACCGCCTTTCCATCCGGGCGTGTTCAGGTGAGCGTGGGTGAGAGCCCGACCCTCTTGGGCTTTGGGATCTGGGCCTTGTTTTCGTGCCTGAGCCCCCCGGGCCCTGCCTGCAGCGTTGTCCGCCCCTGTCCCTGCTTCCCCTCTCCTCCCTCCTCCCGCCCCCAGCCGTCCCCCGTGGTGTGATTGGCTGCTCTAAGGCAGCCGGCGAACCTAGTCGCCGTCCCAGCTCCCGACCGCCTTTCCATCCGGGCGTGTTCAGGTGAGCGTGGGTGAGAGCCCGACCCTCTTGGGCCTTGGGATCTGGGCCTTGTTTTCGTGCCTGAGCCCCCCGGGCCCTGCCTGCAGCGTTGTCCGCCCCGTGTCCCTGCTTCCCCTCTCCTCCCTCCTCCCGCCCCCAGCCGTCCCCCGTGGTCTGATTGGCTGCTCTAAGGCAGCCGGCGAACCTAGTCGCCGTCCCAGCTCCCGACCGCCTTTCCATACGGGCGTGTTCAGGAGAGCGTGGGTGAGAGCCCGACCCTCTTGGGCCTTGTTTTCGTGCTTGAGCCCCCCGGGCCCTGCCTGCAGCGTTGTCCACCCCGTGTCCCTGCTTCCCCTCTCCTCCCGCCCCCAGCCGTCCCCCGTGGTGTGATTGGCTGCTCTAAGGCAGCCGGCGAACCTAGTCGCCGTCCCAGCTCCCGACCGCCTTTCCATCCGGGTGTGTTCAGGTGAGCGTGGGTGAGAGCCCGACCCTCTTGGGCCTTGGGATCTGGGCCTTGTTTTCGTGCCTGAGCCCCCCGGGCCCTGCCTGCAGCGTTGTCCGCCCCGTGTCCCTGCTTCCCCTCTCCTCCCTCCTCCCGCCCCCAGCCGTCCCCCGTGGTGTGATTGGCTGCTCTAAGGCAGCCGGCGAACCTAGTCGCCGTCCCAGCTCCCGACCGCCTTTCCATCCGGGCGTGTTCAGGTGAGCGTGGGTGAGAGCCTGACCCTCTTGGGCCTTGGGATCTGGGCCTTGTTTTCGTGCTTGAGCCCCCTGGGCCCTGCCTGCAGCGTTGTCCGCCCCGTGTCCCTGCTTCCCCTCTCCTCCCTCCTCCCGCCCCCAGCCGTCCCCCGTGGTGTGATTGGCTGCTCTAAGGCAACCGGCGAACCTAGTCGCCGTCCCAGCTCCCGACCGCCTTTCCATCCGGGCGTGTTCAGGTGAGCGTGGGTGAGAGCCCAACCCTCTTGGGCCTTGGGATCTGGGCCTTGTTTTCGTGCCTGAGCCCCCCAGGCCCTGCCTGCAGCGTTGTCCGCCCCGTGTCCCTGCTTCCCCTCTCCTCCCTCCTCCCGCCCCCAGCCGTCCCCCGTGGTGTGATTGGCTGCTCTAAGGCAGCCGGCGAACCTAGTCGCCGTCCCAGCTCCCGACCGCCTTTCCATCCGGGCGTGTTCAGGTGAGCGTGGGTGAGAGCCCGAACCACTTGGGCCTTGGGATCTGGGCCTTGTTTTCGTGCTTGAGCCCCCCGGCCCTGCCTGCAGCGTTGTCCGCCCCGTGTCCCTGCTTCCCCTCTCCTCCCTCCTCCCGCCCCCAGCCGTCCCCCGTGGTGTGATTGGCTGCTCTAAGGCAGCCGGCGAACCTAGTCGCCGTCCCAGCTCCCGACCGCCTTTCCATCCGGGCGTGTTCAGGTGAGCGTGGGTGAGAGCCCGACCCTCTTGGGCCTTGGGATCTGAGCCTTGTTTTGGTGCCTGAGCCCCCCGGGCCCTGCCTGCAGCGTTGTCCGCCCCGTGTCCCTGCTTCCCCTCTCCTCCCTCCTCCCGCCCCCAGCCGTCCCCGTGGTCTGATTGGCTGCTCTAAGGCAGCCGGCGAACCTAGTCGCCGTCCCAGCTCCCGACCGCCTTTCCATACGGGCGTGTCCAGGTGAGCGTGGGTGAGAGCCCGACCCTCTTGGGCCTTGGGATCTGGGCCTTGTTTTTGTGCTTGAGCCCCCCGGGCCCTGCCTGCAGCGTTGTCCACCCCGTGTCCCTGCTTCCCCTCTCCTCCCGCCCCCAGCCGTCCCCCGTGGTGTGATTGGCTGCTCTAAGGCAGCCGGCGAACCTAGTCGCCGTCCCAGCTCCGAACCGCCTTTCCATCCGGGTGTGTTCAGGTGAGCGTGGGTGAGAGCCCGACCCTCTTGGGCCTTGGGATCTGGGCCTTGTTTTCGTGCCTGAGCCCCCCGGGCCCTGCCTGCAGCGTTGTCCGCCCCGTGTCCCTGCTTCCCCTCTCCTCCCTCCTCCCGCCCCCAGCCGTCCCCCGTGGTGTGATTGGCTGCTCTAAGGCAGCCGGCGAACCTAGTCGCCGTCCCAGCTCCCGACCGCCTTTCCATCCGGGCGTGTTCAGGTGAGCGTGGGTGAGAGCCCGACCCTCTTGGGCCTTGGGATCTGGGCCTTGTTTTCGTGCTTGAGCCCCCCGGGCCCTGCCTGCAGCGTTGTCCGCCCCGTGTCCCTGCTTCCCCTCTCCTCCCTCCTCCCGCCCCCAGCCATCCCCCGTGGTGTGATTGGCTGCTCTAAGGCAGCCGGCGAACCTAGTCGCCGTCCCAGCTCCCGACTGCCTTTCCATCCGGGCGTGTTCAGGTGAGCGTGGGTGAGAGCCCGACCCTCTTGGGCCTTGGGATCTGGGCCTTGTTTTCGTGCCTGAGCCCCCCGGGCCCTGCCTGCAGCGTTGTCCGCCCCGTGTCCCTGCTTCCCCTCTCCTCCCGCCCCCAGCCGTCCCCCGTGGTCTGATTGGCTTGCTGGCCCCTTTTGACTGACCCTTCCAGGGCAGCCCCCTGCCCGGCAGCCCTTGCGGCTAAGGGCCCGGGGCAAAGGGCGGCTCCTACATTGGTGGCTCCAGGAGGTGTCTGCAGGTGTCCGCAGGGGAAGCAAAGGAAGCCAGACACCAACAAAACTGTGAGTATGGCATGGGCGGGGTGTAGAGCAATCACTCTACTCCAGAAAGCCCCTGTCACTCTACCTTACCTTCCATAGCATAGACTGCCATAGACTTAAATCAAGACATACCTAGGAAGACTTGCGACCACTGTAAATGGATTGTAAATACTGCCTTACGATGCACATGAACTTACTTGCCAACTTTAGCTAGTGCTACACGTGTAGGGAACTGAGCTTTAGCTTGCACCGCATCTAGATAAAAATTGGTATTCTTAACATGCACCACACCTAGAATTCTGAACCCTAGCCTGCGTCGCATCTAGATAGAAATGTGATTGTTAGCATGTGCCTCACTCAAGATTCTTAACTCTAGCTCGCGTCGCATCTAGATAGAAATGGGATTGTTAGCATGGTAGAAGTGTCCTCAATAGCCTCTGTGAAAAGTCGATTTTAGAAGTGTGCCCAATAGCCTCTCTGCTAAAGTTGAACCTAGAAGTGTCCCCAATAGCCTCTCTGAGAAAGTAGAATTTAGAAGTGTCCTCAATAGCCTCCCTGAGAAAGTAGAATTTAGAAGTGTCCTCAATAGCCTCTTTGTTAAAGTTGAATTTAGAAGTGTCCCCAATAGCCTCTCTGAGAAAGTAGAATTTAGAAGTATCCCCAATAGCCTCTCTGAGAAAGTAGAATTTAGAAGTGTCCCCAATAGCCTCTCTGAGAAAGTAGAATTTAGAAGTGTCCCCAATAGCCTCTCTGAGAAAGTAGAATTTAGAAGTGTCCTCAATAGCCTCTTTGTTAAAGTTGAATTTAGAAGTGTGTCCAATAGCCTTTGTGAAAAGTTGAATTTAGAAGTGTGCCCAATAGCGTCTGTGAAAAGTAGAATTTAGAAGTGCGCCCAGTCCTCCCTGAGAAAGTTGAATTTAGATGTGTGCCCAATACCCCCTGTGAAAGTAGAATTTAGAAGTGCGCCCAATAGCCTCTCTGAGAAAGTTGAATTTAGATGTGTGCCCAATACCCCCTGTGAAAGTAGAATTTAGAAGTGTGCCCAATAGCCTTTGTGAAAGTTTAATTTGGAAGTGTGCCCAATAGCGTCTGTGAAAAGTAGAATTTAGAAGTGTGCCCAATAGCCTTTGGGAAAAGTTGAATTTGGAAGTGTGCCTAATAGCCTCTGTGAAAGTTGAATTTAGAAGAGTCCTCAATAGCCTCTTTGTTAAAGCTGAATTTAGAAGTGTCCCCAATAACCTCTGTGAAAAGTTGAATTTAGAAGTGTGCCCAATAGCCTCTGTGAAAGTTGAATTTAGAAGTGTCCTCAATAGCCTCTGTGAAAAGTCGATTTTAGAAGTGTGCCCAATAGCCTCTCTGTTAAAGTTAAATTTAGAAATATGCCCAATAGCCTCTGTGAAAAGTTGAACCTAGAAGTGTTCCCAATAGCCTCTCTGTGAAAGTAGAATTTAGAAATGTGCCCTATAGCCTCTGTGAAAAGTTGAACCTAGAAGTGTTCCCAATAGCCTCTCTGTGAAAAGTAGAATTTAGAAGTGTCCCCAATAGCCTCTCTGTGAAAGTAGAATTTAGAAATGTGCCCAATAGCCTCTGTGAAAGGTTGAACCTAGAAGTGTCCCCAATAGCCTTTTGTGAAAACTGACTATAGAAGTGTGCCCAATAGCCTCTCTGTTAAAGTTAAATTTAGAAATATGCCCAATAGCCTCTGTGAAAAGTTGAACCTAGAAGTGTTCCCAATAGCCTCTCTGTGAAAAGTCGATTTTAGAAGTGTCCCCAATAGCCTCTCTGTGAAAGTAGAATTTAGAAATGTGCCCTATAGCCTCTGTGAAAAGTTGAACCTTTAAGTGTTCCCAATAGCCTCTCTGTGAAAAGTAGAATTTAGAAGTGTCCCCAATAGCCTCTCTGTGAAAGTAGAATTTAGAAATGTGCCCAATAGCCTCTGTGAAAAGTTGAACCTAGAAGTGTCCCCAATAGCCTTTTGTGAAAACTGACTATAGAAGTATGCCCAATAGCCTCTCTGTGAAAGTTGAATTTAGAAGTGTTCCCAATAGCCTCTCTGAGAAAGTAGAATTTAGAAGTGTTCCCAATAGCCTCTTTAGAACATTTTAGAAAACACTTGAATTGACCATATAACCCACCATATGCTTACTCTCTCCTTTACACCACCACTCAACTAGAACACAGAGATACTATGACACCATTCAGTATAACTGTTCTCATACCAACATCCGTCTCATACTCCACATCACTCTATGTAAACACTGCTGGTTACACACCCCCAGCCAGGCGTTCTCCTCAGGCCTAACGCAGCCACATCCGGTCTGGATTAATCCTGCCAGAACGAACACATACTCCTGACCCCTCAACCACCACACCTACCGCTAAGAAGCAGCTATTACACGAATACCGCACAAGCTGCACACATACATGGTGCCCACACGCACCTTTGACTCTCTCTACTCCCTCTACTGATCTGAACTTCGGTTCCCAAGGGCGTTCAACCTACCAGCGCCTTCAGATCATACCAATGGTATATAAGGCGCTATATAAATGCAAAATAACAATAACAATATATATATTCTTTTTAAAATATTTTCTTTGGTGAATCAATATGGACTGATTCACCAAATAAAAGTATCACTCACACCCACATACCGTGAGCAATATATATAAAGGTTGCCCTGTTGCCTAAAGGAAATGGAAGTGCACATGTATTTCAGTCTTTGTGAACATGCCATTAGAGACCCTCAGAACTGAGTTACACAGGTTTGGGGAAACGTAAAAACGTCTCCAAGTTGCACTTCCATGTCCTTGTATTTATCAATGTATTTTACTCATGTACAAATGCAACGTCCACAGTGGGTGTAAATGTTGCTTCCTTTTTGTGAATCGGACCTTCTACATCATGTCCGTTGCTTGGATTCTGTCTCCAATGTGACTTATTGCTTAATGAATACATTTGTGTTTATGGGGCGGCAATCTTTCTCGCTCATATGACCTATTTTTCATGATGTTCCATTCTTCCCAGAATCTTTTTTATAATGTAATAATCATCAATTGCATATCCATTTTCTCTCCTATTTAAGAATCGTTGAACAAAATACGGTGAACCTGACATGCAGTAAAATGAACATGTGACCTCACTGTGGCTGATAGAAAGATGCTTGACAGTAAAACTGTAATGGGTTCTTCAGTTCATTTCGCTTTTGAATGTGTAGAGGGCAACTTGATCCTTTCACCGTGAAGAAAATGGCGTCTTCTTCGATCCCACAAGTTACACAAGTTTTACTGGATCTGGTTCACAGACTTCATAACAAATTGATTTTATGATGAAAGAACAAAAACGGAGGTTATCCAATTTATGCCGAAAGAAAATAAGATGCCGAAATGATACCTCCCTTCCTGCAAGAGCATAAGCAATAGACACATTATAATCACGCACATGACTTTTTGGAACATTTCAGAACGTGATTTTGGGATTAAACAGACAGTTTAATAGGGTGCCATAAACTCATGGGGTGAGTTTAAAAATATTGGGCCTGATTTAGAGAAGCGTTTTACAATAGCACAATCCCATTGAAAAACGCTTTGTAAAACAGGCCCCTTGTATATAAAACGTTCTGTTGGTGGAAGCAAACTCCATTTCAATGCTGGATTATACTCCCTGTATTTACTAGTTAAACTAAAGAAAGCCCAACATGCAAATGTCCGTTTTCTCTGCAAACTACAGAAAATAGATTATGTTTTAGCAGCCAGGAAAACTCTACACTCTTACTGTTCATAACATAACTGGGTACAAGTCTGCCTGGCTTATCTCACTATGCTTACCATACGGCATTGATAGCAGCAACAATCAGTAACGATATGATAGCCCTCTCATTCACTCAGAAGAGCATCCCAAATGCTTCTCCATCCCGCTTTAATAACTGGCTTCAAGGGGGGTTGTTCACCATATACAGAGACGCCATTTGAGGGTCGGCAGGGGTCGCTGCTTGTTACCCCTAAAAACAATAAAAAAATTAAAATGTTGACTTTTTTTTTTATTTCAATGTAAGACGCTGGACTGTGTCCAGCACCAAGTTGCTCTTTGTTTCTGGAGTGGGTGGCTTTCTTGTTCAGGCCTCTTAACAAAAAACAGGGGTGGTTACACAACTGTAACTCTGTGAGCAGTGACCCTAAAAAAGAAACAATAGGAATAACAAATAATTTGTCTTTATGGAATTCTATAGAATAATTGCTAGACTCATTAAAGGTTCATTTCAGCCACACATCACAGGTGAGTCACTGATTTAGTCTGTTCTTAAACACCTCAACTCAGCCTTTTATCCTTCTGAGTTCAATAAATGAGTAGTAACACAGGTTGGATGATATTGTGTGTATATTTGTTCTATATAAAGCACTTAAGGTTAAGTGCTATATAATAACACATCATTATCATTTGGCCTTGGACGTCTGCTTGCATTCACAGCAATTTGGTAATATGGGCCTACACACACTGACATCAAAGATTCATATGGTGATCCATTCTTGTAGGAAATGTGTATCATTTCATAGTGATATGTACCCATATTTTGCGTAGTGTAATTTGGAACAATGCTATGTGTTGCCACTTCCTGTTTTGTCAAGGGGTGAAAGGTCATGGTACACCATTTCCTGTGATGTCACTTCAGGGTGGGGTTAAATGACATCCCTTCCTGTGATGGCATCAGAGGTCAAGGGTCGTGTGATGGCACTTCTGCTACCCCTGGCATCTTGGAGAAATGACTTCCCTGACCATATTGCATTCCAATAAACAAAAATAGGGAAAACCTTGCCCTCAGAAAGTTCAGAATGTAAAGCCCCTGATGTCCTTCAGATCCTTGGTAAAGTCCTTCCCTTTTCACTGAGCAGTCTCTGTGACTTGTTTCATGTTCAAACTAAAATCTAACTAGCCCCAAGCTTCAGTAAAAAGAGCCACAGCTTTAGTGCCTTTACTCCTAGACTAGCGCATATATTCTACTTCTCTATCTGAAACTATACACTTATATTCTTATTCAAAGGTTAATCTTGCCGACCAACACGAATATGTTGATAGACTTCGAAATTTAGTAGAATTTATGTACACCTTACTGTCAAAAAGAAGTACTGATTTTATAATCCGTAAATACACATACTGATAGTTTAACGCCTTGAACTTTAACACAATCTGCAGCCCTCTTAAGATGGCGGCCAAAATAATCGCACCGCTAAGCAACACATGGTCCCAGAGGTAACGACTTGTTGTCAAAGCCATTTTCTACACGGAAAATGCGAGCCACGTACCTCGCTAGCAAGACAATGCTGATCTTCACTTAGGTAAGCACACTGTCCTGATTCCCAACAATCCTAATTAGTTGTAGAACTTTAGTTACTGAACACCTTTACCCTTTTTTTAAACAACAATCAACCATTAAGTGAGGAACCACTTGCAACACTGCAAGCTTCATTTTACCGAAGCACACGTGACACACAACTACACTAATTTATAGTATATGTATTTGATCAGATGGATGACCCATCACCAACTTTGTATACTGAAAGTACAGGTCAGTTATTTTATCTCTAACAGTGATTTAAACCACGCGCTAATATAGAGCATCAGATTGACCTTACTTTTCCTTGTATTTTTCACATTCTGTTTGAATACACTTCCTCTGAAACGGTATGTTTAATTATATTATCATTATAATTTTTTCACTAAAGGGATTGCAAATATATGGCACTTTTATGCATGATGATTTCACTCACCACTGAACGCTATTGCCAAATATCTATTTATTGTCGTTTTGTGATTGTGTATCATATTGTAATGATCACATGGACTGGCAAAATGGATTTGTTGTTGGATACTTTTTAACAGACTAAGATTAATACAGGCCCTGACGAAAGGCAGTTTTGGTCCAAAATGCGTAGACCGATATATGTCTGCTTTCAAATTAACACGAAAATGAAGTATTACTTGATTTGAACACAAAGTGGAGTATTTCTTTCAAAATATATGAGTATTGTAACTTTTGGAAAATATATATAAAACCTACAGAAACCCCTTAGTGGTCATTAGGGTGTGCAGCCCACACAGCTTGCAATTTTTTGCCAAGGTCCTCGCTCTTCTACAGACTGGGAAAGCCATGCTTCATGAGTGAGGGGCTACATCAGGCATGCAAACACGCAGTTGAGACAGGCAGATATGAAAGACTGCAGACTGGAAAAGCTACGCCTCATGAATGAGGGGCTACAATAGGATGCAGGAAAAAAGGATTAAGAACAGCATTAGAGTGGGTACACACATTTGGAGAGCCTCACCCACGGAGCAGGGAGCTTCATCATATGTGCAGGTATAAGTAGGTAGGGTCCAAGAATTGGACAGCCAGCATCAAGGTGAGGGGCTGTATCAAGAATGGAGGTGCAGGTGGGACTCAAAGCCAAGGTCAGGCCATGAGGGAGGGTGCAGACTCTAGATGGAACATAAATGTTAAGCAGAGTCATGACCCACCAGAAAGTAAATTAAAGTGACATGTATTGCAGTGCACAATTACGGCTAAAAGGAAGCAATCCAGAAATGCAGGGGGCAATGGTGGAATAAAGTACAAAGTACAGCGCTGGTACTGGAGGCTGGAGTCGGCGGCGTGTAGAAATGTAGGCCAAGTCACCATGCTGGAAAAGCATGGATTCACAACACTTTGCAGCAGCGGCCACGGCAGATGCACCAAGGTCTGGCAGGGCACCTCGTGGTGCAGGGGGCCGCAGTGAGGAACGAGGTGGGGGCGAAGAGAACAGCAGGTAGTTTGAAATGCTTACCAGAGAAGAGACTTTATGGTTGATGCAACAAAAATGGTGCCTCGACGAATGAACAGCGAATCAGCTCACAAGATGAAATTGTTGTGGCTGGCACACTGACCATGGCTGGACAGGCCAGACAGGACAAAGGCATTGGTGAGGGCCTTGGTGGGGAGCTGAATTCGCCTGCCGGCTCACCCAGATTTTTAAAAATTAATGAATGGTAGATTGGAAAGGTTCACTCAGCAAGACAAAGTTGCAACTAGTTGTAAATGGTGTCGGCCATGTTGGAATGGTCCATGGAACCCACTTGTTGCAGACCAGCAAGGGCTTCCTTCCAGCTGGCATTCGAGATGATGTGAAGGGCATGGTGGAGGTTGTGGAGTGCCCACAGAACTCACAGCCTTCAACCTTCTTCAGGACAGAGCAATATCTTCCTTCAAGTGACGCAGATGACATAATATTTGCTTCTTTCTAACTGGACTATTGATGCCATTAACATTCCAGGAGATGATAGTTAAGCCATCCCTGCCCACCGGTGTAAGACTCATCATGTCTTCTATCCCTTTCCTATCAACTTATTTAAGTGAATACCCAGCAGTGAGTGGAGCATCAAGCTCTAACAAACAGAAAAAAAACAAAAGCCAGACCAGAATAAAAAACAAAAATTCCAAACACTGTAGCAGAGTTGTAACCAGCTGCCGCAAACACAAACCTATTTTAAATCCAACCACTCTAAGAGCAGTCCCACACTTTATCCAGCTGAGAAACCATTGAAATGCAGTGATGAACTGACAAGATCCTTAGGTCCGTTTGACCCCTCTGAAAGCCAGTGTCTTGACAAATGAAAACACCCTCTATTAAATATTCTTATTTGGTTATTTCATAGTAAGAATAGCAGGCCATATGTAAACTCGACAGAAAATTGCTAGTTTAAACCCATGAGAGCCGAGTACAGAGGGTAATGTTGCTCACTGCACTAAGATGCTAAAACAAATTAACCACCACATCTCAAGAAAATGTAAAACCGCTTGTGAATACACAGTGTACATTCTGTCAATGTCACTACCCTTGGTCATAAAGGATCACATGTAGTAATAGCTCACAAATGAGAATGGAAACCGAGAATGTCCCTGACAGTTAGAACCAGAGCACCATACACCAGAGAATCAATGATGGAATAGTGATACAACACAACCTAAATTCATCTACACTTTCCAACATATAGCCAAAATTCCCATGAACTAGTAGTGCTCAACAATTTTGTAAGATTCTCCATGCGACTAATCATCCTATTATGTCATCTACTGCCTGCCCCAACACCGACTCAGCAGTCTTCTCTCAACAGCTCTGTATGAAGATGTGACCGGAAAAAGTACCCTACAGTGTTATGCAATGTTCCCCCACACGTAATCAGCACTCTGCAGCAAGAAAACCCACGGAGCGAGCCATCGACACGTACAATAAGTTAAGCACTTTTCAAATAAATATTGTAGCCTCATCACAGCACAATCTTAACCTTACAAATGTAAGTTGTAATGTATAACACTAGTCATGTAATGTAAAATCATGCGTATATATGCCTTTTTTGCTAAAACGAAATATATGTGCCATCTTATATATACATAACTAGAATTCAGATTTTCAGCACATTCGTTCAAGAAAGTCATAATTCTGTTAAAGATACAGAGGCGAAGGATTATGCTTTCTCTTAAACTTTACTTCTCGAGCAGCTTTACCAAACTAATAATAAACAGCAACAAAGATAAAAACCCACTGTAGATAAGGTCTTTTGAAGTCCAAGGTATTAGTGGTCCATGAAGAAAAAACATGTGAACAACTTGGCCAATCCACAACTGCATAGCCCCATAAACACTGCAACTCCCCTGAAATGTCCTCTTTCTTTTGCTGATCCGAAAAATGCACCCCAACCGTAAACGTTATGTCCGATGAAGGCAAAACTCAGTCTCTCAGTTCCCAGCAGTCTTGTTATCAATGATACCTAATATAAAAACATATCTCAGTGAACTGAACCAAGAAGGTGGGGAAATCGTGTCATGACATCATAACAATATCAGTACGATAATCATTCCAACATACATAACATTTACAATAATACTTTCATTGATCAACACGATTGGAAGGGTGGGATCATCTTTCGCCTTTGTATCTTTATTAGTATTATGACTTTCTGGAACTAATTTGTTGAAAATCTGAATTGTATGTCAAGACCGGAGGCTCGGATTATGCTTGTCCAAAGCTTACTTTCCACCAACGTTGCCATATTCTCCATCTGTTTGAAATAAAAGGTGTTAAATGTTGCTTCATTCGACCAATCCGTCGATCTCATAATATCTTCAAACCTGATTCCTATATTGTAGTCCTTGGTGGCCAACGCTCCCCTCACTGAGTGTGCACCATAATATTGTATGTCAATACCGGCATGCACTATTATCCATTTTAGCCATCTGGCCAGAGGCGCTGGTGCCACTGCTCTATACAGCTTACAAAGGCTATGAGTAACTGTGATACCTCTACCGGTCCACTTCCCTTGTAATGTCCCTGCATGCCACTAAGCATCTAACTAGACATAGTTTGGGTTGAGTTGGAAAAGCATTGTAAAATATAGATTTTAACCCTGTTTTAGTCCTTCATGAGATGAAGAAGGTCACCGCAATCGCTGATAAATATTTTTTGTTCACCTCTAATGCCCTAACCTCTGAAGTTATAGATCTGCATTATCTGGCGATGCTTGAAACAGCTTTATGTAAGTGATTTCAATCCGGCACACATCCAAGTCAACGCCTAGCATGTAATACACAAATGGAATCCTTATTTATTTTTGTCTAAAAGTTCTTTATTCTGAACGATATACCACTCATATCATGCCCCTCTCCTGGAACACCCCCCCCCCAGTCACACTGAACCAGGAAACGGGCTGGTTGCAAAGTTAAAATATTTATTTATGTATTTACAAATTAATCACACTATGTTTTAATGGGTACACAATAATCACCAATGGCGTGATGTAACACTGAATAATCTCTTTAATACACAAGGAGTAATAGTGAACAAAACAATTCAGCACAGAAATAATACTTTTGTGTGTGTGTTCAGATCAGATAGCACAGTGGTTAATGATTCCCCCTGCACACCCCTCAACCCCCAATAGGCTATGTAAAGAGAGAGAGGAGTAGAGAGCAGTTATTCAGGAATGGCAAAATTCAAACAGAATATCAATCCCACGTTCCCCCTTTCAAACACAAGAGAAACAGAATGGACTGTCAAGCTGTCTGAATGGATTTTAAAGTTATCCTTAAACAGGACAGGGTAAAAACACTAACAGGGTAATTCATAGAATTTCGCAGAAAAGTGTCGCAAGCGGCTGGCGCAGAGTGTCCGCGTGCGATTGTCTGCGCCAGGCGCGTGCGCCAAACCCGATTTCCGCGCACAGCGTATTCATGGATTTTAGGCTCCCAAACCAGCCGTGGCGCAGAGTATCACAGCGACCCTGCAGCAGCGCCAGTAACGCCCCCAAGAACGCCCTCGCGCAAGGAAAAGCCATCAAAATCGCTAAATCATCGCAAAGGGCTGCACTAACCCTGGACCAGTTTACAGGGCTGCCAAACAAGGAACGCAAAGCGGGTAACGTTTATATCAGGGGTACGCGGGAAGTTTTACATGCGATTAGCCAGGGTAAGTGTATTACAGGGGTACGCGGGAAGTTTTACACGCAATTAGCCAGGGTACGTGTATTACAGGGGTACGCGTGAAGTTTTACACGAGATTAGCCAGGGTACGTGTATTACAGGGGTACGCGGGAATTATCACACGCGATTTGGCTGGGTACGTGTATTACAGGGGTACGCGTGAAGTTTTACACGCGATTAGCCAGGGTACGTGTATTACAGGGGTACGCGGGAATTATCAGACGCGATTTGGCTGGGTACGTGTATTACAGGGGTGCGCGGGAATTATCACACGCGATTTGGCTGGGTACGTGTATTACAGGGGTGCGCGGGAATTATCACACGCGATTTGGCTGGGTACGTGTATTACAGGGGTGCGCGGGAATTATCACACGCAAGTTGGCTGGGTACGTGGCACGGCCCCTGCAGGCAGCCCACAAAACAGGGGACTACCCTGCACACCTGCTCATGTCTCCCACCCCCCACTCCCCCCAGCAGTGTGGGGCACCCTCCACCAGGCCCCCACTCATGTCCCCTATCACCCCCACCCCCAGCAGTGCAGGGGCAGCCTCCACCAGGCCCCCACTCATGTCTCCCACCCACCCCACCCCCCAGCACTGTAGGACACCCTCCACCAGGCCCCCACTCATGTCTCCCACCCACCCCCACCCCCCAGCAGTGCAGGGGCAGCCTCCACCAGGCCCACACTCATGTCTTCCACCCACCCCCACCCCCCAGCCACCATGGGCAGCCCCCACCAGGCTCCCACCCATGTCTACCACCACCCCACCCCCCAGCAGTGCAGGGGCAGCCTCCACCAGGCCCCCACTCATGTCTCCCACCCCCACCAACCCCCAGCAGTGTGGGGCACCCTCCACCAGGCCCCCACTCATGTCCCCTATCACCCCCACCCCCAGCAGTGCAGGGGCAGCCTCCACCAGGTCCCCACTCATGTCTCCCACCCACCCCCCAGCACTGCGGGGCACCCTCCACCAGGCTCCCACCCATGTCTACCACCATCCCCACCCCCCAGCAGTGCAGGGGCAGCCTCCACCAGGCCCCCACTCATGTCTCCCACCCACCCCACCCCCCAGCACTGTGTGGCACCCTCCACCAGGCTCCCACCCATGTCTACCACCACCCCCACCACCCAGCAGTGCAGGGGCAGCCTCTACCAGGCCCCCACTCATGTCTCTCACCCACCCCATCCCCCAGCACTGTGTGGCACCCTCCACCAGGCTCCCATCCATGTCTACCACCACCCCCACCCCCCAGCAGTGCAGGGGCAGCCTCCACCAGGCTCCCACCCATGTCTACCACCACCCCCACCACCCAGCAGTGCAGGGGCAGCCTCCACCAGGCCCCCACTCATGTCTGCCACCCACCCCCACCCCCCAGCCACCATGGGCAGCCCCCACCAGGCTCCCACCCATGTCTACCACCACCCCCACCCCCCAGCAGTGCAGGGGCAGCCTCCACCAGGCCCCGACTCATGTCTCCCACCCCCCACACCCCCCAGCAGTGTGGGGCACCCTCCACCAGGCCCCCACTCATGTCCCCTATCACCCCCACCCCCAGCAGTGCAGGGGCAGCCTCCACCAGGCCCCCACTCATGTCTCCCACCCACCCCCCAGCACTGTGGGGCACGCTCCACCAGGCTCCCACCCATGTCTACCACCACCCCCACCCCCCAGCAGTGCAGGGGCAGCCTCCACCAGGCTCCCACCCATGTCTACCACCACCCCCACCCCCCAGCAGTGCAGGGGCAGCCTCCACCAGGCCCCCACTCATGTCTCCCACCCACCCAACCCCCCAGCACTGTGGGGCACCCTCCACCAGGCTCCCACCCATGTCTACCACCACCCCCACCCCCCAGCAGTGCAGGGGCAGCCTCCACCAGGCCCCCACTCATGTCTCCCACCACCCCCACCCCCCAGCCACCATGGGCAGCCCCCACCAGGCTCCCACCCATGTCTACCACCACCCCCACCCCCCAGCAGTGCAGGGGGCGCCTCCACCAGGCCCCCACTCATGTCTCCCACCCCCACCGCCCCCCCAGCAGTGTGGGGCACCCTCCACCAGGCCCCCACTCATGTCCCCTATCACCCCCACCCCCCAGCACTGTGGGGCACCCTCCACCAGGCTCCCACCCATGTCTACCACCACCCCCACCCCCCAGCAGTGCAAGGGTAGCCTCCACCAGGCCCCCACTCATGTCTCCCACCCACCCCACCCCCAGCAGTGCAGGGGCAGCCTCCACCAGGCCCCCACTCATGTCTCCCACCACCCCAACCCCCCAACCACCATGGGCAGCCCCCACCAGGCTCCCACCCATGTCTACCACCACCCCCACCCCCCAGCAGTGCAGGGGCAGCCTCCACCAGGCCCCCACTCATGTCTCCCTCCCCCCACCCCCCAGCAGTGTGGGGCACCCTCCACCAGGCCCCCACTCATGTCCCCTATCACCCCCACTCCCAGCAGTGCAGGGGCAGCCTCCACCAGGCCCCCACTCATGTCTCCCACCCACCCCACTCCCCAGCACTGTGGGGCACCCTCCACCAGGCTCCCACCCATGTCTACCATCGCCCCCACCCCCCAGCAGTGCAGGGGCAGCCTCCACCAAGCCCCCACTCATGTCTCCCACCCACCCCCACCCCCAGCCACCATGGGCAGCCTCCACCAGGCTCCCACCCATGTCTACCACCACCCCCACCCCCCAGCCACCATGGGCAGCCCCCACCAGGCTCCCACCCATGTCTACCACCACCCCCACCCCCCAGCAGTGCAGGAGCAGCCTCCACCAGGCCCCCACTCATGTCTCCCACCCACCCCCACCCCCCAGCAGTGCAGGGGCAGCCTCCACCAGGCCCCCACTCATGTCTCCCACCACCCCCACCCCCCAGCCACCATGGGCAGCCCCCACCAGGCTCCCACCCATGTCTACCACCACCCCCACCCCCCAGCAGTGCAGGGGCAGCCTCCACCAGGCCCCCACTCATGTCTCCCACCCACCCCACCCCCCAGCAGTGCAGGGGCAGCCTCCACCAGGCCCCCACTCATGTCTCCCACCACCCCCACCCCCCAGCCACCATGGGCAGTCCCCACCAGGCTCCCACCCATGTCTACCACCACCCCCACCCCCCAGCAGTGCAGTTGAAGCCTCCACCAGGCTCCCACCCATGTCTACCACCACCCCACCCCCCAGCAGTGCAGGGGCAGCCTCCACCAGGCCCCCACTCATGTCCCCCTGCCCACAGGCCCTGACAATCCTCAAGCATGGGCCTCATGGCCAGCCACCACAGCCCAAAGACACAACCAAGTATTACATGCGCCCATGATACTACTCCAATGGAAACAATGTAAATGAACACATGTGTCTCACACACACACAATGGTTGCAAGTGAACCTGAAATCCCATATCATGACATGCATGAAAACAATGAGATGAAACCACACATTGAAGAATGAAAAAATCAAAATAATGTATTAAAAACAACAGTAATGGCAATCAAAATTAAACAAAATACACAAGTAAAAAAAAACAAAATTAAGCTGGCTGTCCCTTTTCAAATTAAAATCAATAAATGATAATCCCAAAAAATGTCTTCCAAAGTTCAAGTCCATAAAAAGGAAATGAAGGGAAAAAAGAAATAGAAAACCATAGCTCCATGGAAAAAAATATTCATAGTAAAAAAAATATCCAAATGCAAAGTCCAACTATGTACAAAGTATTCAGGGTCCATCATCCCAACAGAAGAAATGAAACCTACCAAAAAACCTATCTAAAATGGAACTATATACAAAAGGTGGAGCAGTGTCCGTCGACTCCAAATAAAAATAAACTATAAAGGAAACCTATCACTAAATAACTATATACAATGGCGGCGGGCCAGTCCAGCGGCTCACTCAGTGGTGTTCCGGGCCAGGGCATCATCGAACTCCTCGTCTATGTCCCGGAGAAGGTCCTGTTCCATGGCCCCGAGGGTCCGCAGGGACGCCGACATGTTCACCTCCAACTCCCTACGGATTGCCTCGAGGAACTCGGCCCGCCTCAGGGCCCTCCGCATGGAGTTCTCTGCCCTGACCATCGTGAGCCGCGCCTCTTCCGCCCGCCGCCGCCGCTCCGCATCTATGGCGTGGCACTTCCCGTCCAGGGTCCTCCTGCCCTCCGGCCGATGCCTGCCCCTCCGATGTTGAAGGCCCCGAGCTATCGTGGCTCCCACCTACAGCCTCCTGCTGCTGCAGCTGCTGCTGTCCATGTGCCCTGTCCGATGGTGCCTGCACATCCTCCTCCAGCTGGGGTTGATGTGGCCACCCCTGCTGGACGTCCGACTCCTGACTGTGGCAGGGATCTGTTGTCCACCAGCCTGGCCGCACGGTCGGAGGCAGCTCCACAGGGCACCCAGGTGACACATGGGTGGGAAGATGGCATGGAGGACGACTGGGGCATAGGGGGTTCTGTGGAGGAGGGGGTCGGAACAAGGTCCAGGAAACGGAGGAATCCAGCCTTGGTGAGCTGTCCCAGTGGATCAACGCGGTCAACGAGCCATGCGAGAAGACGTGCAGACTCATCATGAAAAGACTGCAGGTCAGCTCGCATGGCCCGTTGACGCAACGCCACCCCACCCTGGACAGGCTCAACCTGGTGCAGGATAGCCACATCCGCAGGGAGAGGAAGGACAGGTGTTGTAAGCCAATCCCCTCCCTGAGAACGGGTCTGGAGGTAGGCATCCCCGCTGGTGCAAGATGATGCAGTGACAGGAGCAGGGACAGGATTGCACACAGGCACCTCCGCGGCAGCCTGTGCTGCCTCCTGTCCCTGATCCCGCACTGCACCACTAGCACCAGTGGAATCCCCACCTCCAGACCCCGCCTCTGTTGCTTGCACGGCCTCCTCCTCCTCCAAACCCCCCACCAACCTGGATGACTCCGTGCCATCTTCCTCCGTTGGGCCCTGTGGGGTCACAGCTGCCCCTTCTGCTGCCGAGGAGTCCAACTCTAACCTCCGCCTCTTGGACCTCCCCTCGGCAGCTGCGGCCTGGGACACGGCACCGGACTGCTCACTCCCCGATGAGATCAGAACCTGGGAGGGCATCCGGGCCTTGCGTCTCCGGCTGGTGGTGCAACCCCTGCCGCTGTGCTCCACAGCACCTTCTCCGCCCTCTTCATCAGTTGACGCTGCAGACAGGGAGAAAGAAAACACAGGCACCAGGGCACTGTACAATGGACTCATACACACATGACAGTTATACATGAGTGGCATTGGTAAACCTCAGACATGGCATCACAATCCCCAACACACATGTAATTTCAACTTGCACACATGAGCCATACCACAGCCATATTGCAACAGCCAGCACCATCCATTCACATACAACAGCATGAGCAGCCAAAGGTCATCCGCACATCACATGCAACATAGGGAGTACACTACACATGCACACACACCACCAAACTTGCATGCATGTGTACACCTCCGCCAACTGTCGCAGTGTTCCGATCGACATCCATGTCACACCTGACAATCATTCCTCCACATCCTGTGCCATGCAAGCCCACACACACAAGCACCATCCATGTGTCACACATGAGACCCCTCGCATGTGTCATCCTCACGGCCCTGTACACCCCCCCTACTTGCCCACATAAAAATACATGTTCAACCTGCACACTCCTGGCACACCACACGCACAGCTTACAATCAGTATGCATGTACACTTACCGCTCGACTCCAGACGGGTCTGCCTCTCAAGGACCTGGACGTGGAGCGCTGGGGAGATGCATTCCAGGACCCTCATCTGATCTTCCGACAAGTGGCCCCGGCGCCCCTTAGCATCCGCTGCCTTCAGGAGGCGCCGGGCCTTGTTGAGGGTCCTGGACCTGAAGTCCTCCCAGCGCTTCCTGACACGTTCGTAGTCGCGGACTGCCACCTCCTCCGCGTTGATGGCAGTCATGATGTCCATCCAGATCCGAGTCCGTCCTTCCTTGTCGGCGCGCAACCTTCCGAAGAGTGCATCATACTGCCCCAGGACATGCTCCACCAGGACACCAACTTTGGTGGCAGTGAAGCTGGTGCCCCTCTGCCTCCTTGGCCGGGGGTTGCCACTGGTGCCAGATGTTGCAGTGCCCGACATGAGGCAGGAGTGGGTGGGCAACTGGGTCCTGGGGCTGGGCTGTGGGGCGATGGAAAAGCAGTCGGGAGTCTTCGGTTCCAGCAGGGGTGGTCACAGCAACAGCGTCCCTGGCTGATGTGCAGGCACCAAATGTCAGGGCACGTGAGCAGCAGGCAGTCAGGCAGCAGCAGATGGCAGGGGGGAGCGTGCTCAGGGCTCTGGGGGGGCAGTAATTCGGCCTTCTGGGCAGGAGCGTGGTCTTCCGTGTGTGAACGCGTGGCCAGCTTGATACAGAGTGATTTTGCACGTGAAAATCCAGCACGTCTGCGTGTAATTCGAGGAAAGGCCCTTAGCGCGTAAGCGCGTCAGCACGCGTCTGTACATTCATTGGCCCAAAGGCCACCAGCGTATGCGCGTCTATGAAGTCACGTGCACGTTGAATATGGCACACGTTTGAAATGTTGCGTGTTAAAAAAAATGAAAGACACGTCCGAGTGTCAAAGCGTGTAATTGGTGGAAATGGCCTTAGCGCGTACACGCGGACGTGACAAAGCGTGTAATTGGTGGAAATGGCCCTAGCGCGTACACGCGGAAGTGACAAAGCGTGTAATTGGTGGAAATGGCCCTAAAGCGTACACACGGAAGTGACGCTGGACGTGTGGGCCTGCATAAAAGGTACGTGTAGAACACCATTTCCTTGCACGTGCTTTTCGTGGAGAGCGAGTAGGTGAAATCTGTACTTCTTGTCGTTTCACACGCGATTTACTTCACGGCGTTTCAAGTTCGTACTCCCTGTTACCTCTGACAGCTTTTTCTCTTTTTTCTCTTTTTCTGGTTTTCCTGGGCCTGTTCCCTCAAACAGCGTTCCCTTCTACTGTTGTCCTGTCTCCTCAGACAGCGTACAATTCTTCTTGTGGCGGGGGTGTTTCCAACGCGCACACGCGCTTCTTTTTCACGCTCTTTTTCCTGGCAGACGGTGAGTCACGCACGTATCTAACATCTGTGCTTGCCCCGTGTGTAGCCTACCCCTTCAGAGGTCATTCTAGGCTGCGTGTGACACGCATACGTTCATTCTTGTGTTACTGGGTGCCACAGTGTAGTGCAGGTTTATTTTTCCGCACACATGGTCTAGGAGGGGTTGCGTGCACGTTATCTCCCTTTTTTGGGCTTCCTGTGCGTTGCGTGACCCGTCATCTTTCCCCAGGGGTCACATTCAGCCTTGCTAGAGCACTAGGGTACGATTACCATCTGGTACCCAACCCCTTTGACCTCCAATTGCCCAGGACAATAGTTTACAGCCACTCCCATACGCACATTAACATCAGTGCCATGGTTGGGAGGCGAGGAATCCGTAAGGGTGGCAAAGGTGGACGAGCCACAAGTGGTGGCCGTGGTGGATCCGGTAGGGGACGTGGTCGTTACTTTCAGGGTGACCCTGTCCCCCCATGTGTGCAGGACCAGTCAAGGGCACCCATAATCCCCCCCACCCCCCCTGGTTGAGGGTGATGTGGCTGACACCATCCATGCTCAGCCCTTGTTGGACCAGCCCATTGTGGCACCAGACCTAGCTGACTCCATGGCTGACTTCCAGGTCAGCAGGCCTATGACACGTGTGCTGGTGCACGTTGATGTCATCAGGCCACGTGGATCAGGGGCAGCAAGGTCATCTGCTGCCCCAAGTAGGCAGGGTGGAGAGGCTGCAGGGGCAGCTGCGGCTCCATCCACCCCAGCTCACACACACCCAGCCAGGACAGTGTCGGTCCTAGTCCATCCTGCTGACATTCCCCCTGACACCATTACACTTGAGCCAATGCCTGCACCAACTCCCATGCTGAGTGTGCAATCCCACACTCCTAATACAGACACTCAGGATCACCACCACCTTCCAAGCCGAAGAGGACGAGTGCTCGTCCGACACAGGCTGATGCCCCAGACACGGCTACACAGTCCGGCCCGTCGAAGCCCAGCTTCACGGATGCCAAACTGAATGCACTTGTCGAGTATGTGTCCGCACATGATAACGAAATGGTCATTGTTGCAGGATCCAAGACCACACCTGCACAACGCCAGGCACACTGGCAGACCGTTGCGGACTTCGTAAGTGCCCTTGGAATCGTGAGGCGCACAGCCAATGATTGCTATAAGCGCTGGAATGACCTAAAGCGCAGCGCAAAGAATAAGCTGGCCTCAAGTCATGCCGCAACTCTAGTGACTGGAGGTGGGTCTCCAGTAGAAGACATGGAACTCACTCCACATGAGTCATTCGCTGGGACCTACGTCACGGAGGAACAGATCCAAGGCGTGGGAGATCTGCCAGATTATGAGGCATTGCCCGGTGAGTGCACATGCATGTGTGTGTCATCCATGTGCATGGTGTGTGTGTGAGGGCTTCTGTTTGTGTGCCAGGTGAGGGTGTGTGCGCCCGAGTTGTTTGGGTCACCCATGTGCTTCATGCAATACATTCTGCGCAGCAGCATTTGGCCATAGCAGTATCCCTTCTGCCAACAGTAGACATCTAGCCCAACGGCACGCCAGTTGCCCTTGAAGTGTCACCTTGCCACAACATTGTTGCTTATTTTTCTCTGTTAATTCAGGCAGATTGTTTGCATTCCACCACTTTTACTAGGCATTTCTCAGTCCTCTAGTCACATGTCTGACATGGCTATGGTAAAGTGGAGTGACTTTGTTACCTGGATATCATTTGTTTAGACATGTCCCTGTGCAATCGGACCATTTTGGACTGGCAGCTCCCGGTGAAAAATCAGACCTGTTTGAATTAGAAAAGCTATTACATGAGGGAACTGGACTGAATGAATAAGTGCTGCCCTCCTCTCCATCTTCACTCAATAGCAATGGTACATGCCATCTGTGTGATGGCATGTGTATTTCACCTGGCAATCACAGGCCAATGTGTGATGCCACTGCTAGGCAGCATGCAGCAAATGTGTTCATCTTCCATCTTGGTGTCATCAATGTGTGCCATTTGCCTCCCCTTCATACGCAGTGAGGGTGCATGCATGGGAGGGTTTTAGTCATGTGGGACATGTGTCAATCAAGTACTGGTTCTATTGCTTCTCAGCCCTCATTGTGTGCCATGGTGCTAATACCTGTTTCCATTTGTCTTCTTTTATGTCTTTGCAGGGGAAGACGCACCTGATACTGCTGGGGTTGTGGAGATGGTGCAGACCAAGGAGGGGTCTGAGGGCCGACCAACCACCAGTGAGGGACGTGGTGTGGTGGTGGGTGAGAACCCACAACTGCTGCAGGTCGTGCTCTCAAGGGGTGTCTCTGGCTGCACCTCCCCCGAGCTGTACTCAGGTGTTGATTCGGATGATGAGACCTACGTGCCGTCGCAGGTGAGTGTTCCTGGGAGGGATTCTGTTCTGTCCGACCCACCTGCACCAGGGTTAGAACCCTCAATGGGGATGTCAGTGTTGGCAGGTACGCCTTTGGTGGTTATGGATGCAGGGTCACACTCCGCGACATCTGATCCTGTTCCTGGGCCAGCAGATCAGAGGGGGAATGCAGTCCTGCAGCCTCAGGCAGTGCCGGCACAGCAAGGCGCAGTTCGCCTTGCCCCAGACAGGTGTGGTGCCCGCCGACGTGGTGGCCGTACGCCACCTGGCAATACCGCATGGGAGCAATCCATTTGCCGTATGGCAACCCAACAGGCAGCATCATCAGAGATGATGGCTCAGGCCATGGATAGGGTGGCCACTTCCATTGTCCCCCCTGAAAGGCTGATGGAGCGACTACAGCAGGCAACTGACTCCATCTGCCAGTCACACAGGGAGGACATGTTGGCGTCCAACAGGGACAGGCGGGCGGCACTGGCGACTCTGCAAGAAGCCAACTCCAAAGAGTCCCAGGGCCACAGGGAAGCCCTGAGGCTGGAACTCCTTCACCTCAGGACGACTCTTGTTGAGCTTGAGGCTTCAACAAACTGAAGGACAGAACAGCAGCTGGAGCGTCTCACCCGTACGCTCTCAGCTGAGATGCAGGCAACTAGGGCGGAGGTCCGGGCATCCCGTGAGTTGTTGCATGGGGACCTCCGCACACTCATCCTCCAGAACGAGACCTACCACACCCGCATGCTTGCAGCCATGGAGGAACAGACTAGGGCCTTGCGTGGGCTGCCTCCCATAGTGCCACCTCCTCCGGATGCAGCTGCACAGGGTGAGAATAGCGACAGCAGTGATACTCCCACAATAGGGTAGCCGTGTGGGCCATGAGCCCATGGAGGTGTTTTTTTTCCGCAAGATCCACACAGGTGGGTTTTGGTGTGCACCCTGTCCTCGGACCTCCTGGGTGGCCTCCCCAAACCCCCCGGGCCCATTAATGGCCATTTTTTATTTTTTTTTAAAAAATTTTTTTTGGGACAGTGTGTTGCCTTGTGTGGCTCCCGTGGGCATACGCTGCATTGTGGCTGGGCACATGCAGGCTTGTCATGTATTTGGTTCAGATGCTTGGGTTTTTGTCACACACACCCCTCCTGCTTCCCGTTTCCATGGGCTTGCAAAGGGTGTGCCCAAGTGACATTGACGTACATGGTGACATTGGACTCCCACTACATGTGTGGGTAGTCTAGTCAATACTGTGTATACATTCCTAGTGCATATTGCTGTTGTGTTGTACACTGCATGTTGCATAGATGTGTAACTCATCATCCATGTCTACCTCCTAATTTGCAGGTCCTTTCCTCATGTCTACACAAGGCCCTCTACTTTGGAGATGGAGTCCATGTTGGCAGCAGTGCACCTACAACTCTACATGGCGGCAACACTGTACAGTTGGAAGTGGTGGGAGTGCAGGCATTTCCAGGTGGTGATACTACTAATTTCTTACATTCGTAATATCATGTTAATGGTAGTTTTGAGGGTCAGTAGCTGATAAGTGTTATTGCTAAATACCTGCTCATGTGTGTTGTTGGTCCTGCATTACTGTGAGCATTTCAGGTGTCGCGAGTTTCAATTAGGGACAGTGTACTTTGTGACACTTGTGTCATGTTGTGGGGATTAATTTGCTTACCCGCACATAGCATGACATGGCATGGTGTGTCGTGTGGCGGTGCTGGGGATGGGTTGGGTGACATGGCACTGTCCTCATGTTGCATTTTGCAAGTGGGTATTCATTTTAGCTGCATGAATGTGTTTTTTCACGAAACTGCATTGGTGGTGTCTGTGTAGGTAGGGATGCACACATTGTAACACTTCCAGGTGAACAATCTCAGGCTGATATGGTTTTGACGGTTGATTCTCCAGACATTCAGGATCATTGTCATGTTGAGTCATCATTGATTGTCAGATGGTATGTGCCAGGGCAGTGTGCACTCCACAGGGGTGTGATTTCTATGTGAAGTAATTAGCCACTATCTGTGTACGTGCTGCCTTCCCCCGTGCCCTTTCCCCTCCCATCCAGTGGCTAAGAAGTGCAGTACATTGAGGACCTTCTCCAGGGGGCTGAGTGCTTGGGAGCACAGGGTGGGTGATGTGAGGTCATTCTCCCACTCACTCACCAGGTCCAGTATTATGTGTGGTGGAAACCTGTACCTCCCATAAACCTGGTCATCAGGCATCCCAAAAAGGCTGGTTCTGGGTGTGAAAATTCTGGCCCTGACTATCCTCCTCCTCCTCCTTTGGTAGCCCACGGCCACTGCTGCTAGGAACGGTATATTCATCCTGGCGTCTGAGCTTGTTATTTTTTTGCGCGCAAATTTATGCGTTGCGGGTCGACGTATGCCTGCTTCCTACTGGCGTACGTGTTTCTTTGCGCGTGTTGTAGGCGAGCGTGTGAAACTTCCCGCGCACCCCTGAAATCCATGTACCCAGGCCAATAGCGTGTGGAAATTCCCGCGCACCCCGGAATACACGTGCCCTGATGTACTCGCGTGTGTAAGTGCCCGCGCACCCCTGAAATACACGTACATAGGCCAATCGCGTGTACGCGCACTTTTGTCCAATTACACGCGATGACACTCTGACGGGCAGTCTTTCCACGTGTGCTCCATCATCATGTGCTATGAGGGAAACACCCGTGCGGGTCACGTCACAGACGCGCTTACGCGCTGAGGGTCTTTGGTCCAATAGAATCGCGTATGCGTGCTGACGCGCTTACGTGCTAAGGGCCTTTCCTCGAATTTCACACTGACGTGCAGGATTTTCACGTGCCAAATCACTCCGTATCAAGCTGGCCACGCGAAAACACACGGAAGACCACGCTCCTGCCCAGAAGGCCGAATTACTGCCCCCCAGTGCCCAGAGCAGCCTCCCACGTGCCATCTGCTGCTGCCTGCCTGCCTGCTGCCACCGTGCCCTGCCATTTGGTGCCTGCACATCAGCCATCTGCAGGGGTCCAGTTGCTGTGTCCACCCCTGCTGGAACAGAAGACTCCCGACTGGGATAACATCGCTCCACAGCCCAGCCCCAGGACCCAGTTGCCCACCCACTCCTGCCTCTGGGGTTGCCATGTCCGGCACTTCGACATCTAGCACCAGTGGCAACCCCAGGCCATAGGGGCAGAGGGGCACCAGCTTCACTGCCACCGAAGTTGGTGTCCTGATGGAGCATGTCCTGGGGCAGTATGATGCCCTCTTTGGATCGTCCCGCGCCAGCAAGGAAGGACGGGAGAGGATCTGGGCCGACTGTGTGGTTGCCATCAACGCAGAGGGGGTGGCAACCCGCAACGTCCAGAAGATCAAGAAGCGCTGGGAGGACTTGAGGTCCAGGACCCTCGTGAAGGCCCAGCGCCTCGTGGAGGGGGTCCGGGGCCGCATGAGTTCCATCCAGATGAGGGTCCTGAAACGCATACGCCCAGCTCTCCACGCCCAGATCCTTGAGAGGGAGACCCGTCTGGAGTTGAGCGGTAAGTGGCCAAGCATTGCTGTGTGAGACAGGGCATGTTGCAGTGTGCTGGTTGTCTGATACTTGCCTCTATGTGTGACATAGGCCATGTATGCATGTATGTGTGCAGGGACATCATGGTCATGCATGTGCGACCAGTGATGTGTGAACCACATGGTCGTTGCATGTGTTTAAATGCGACATGGGGAGCCCTATGCAGATTTTACACATGAGAGCATGCCAGTCTCTGTTCCTGGACATGGGTGGGGGTGAGGGATGGGTGCTGATGCCAGGTACATATTGTCATGATCTCTGCTTCCAAAAGGCCAGGACTTACCCAACTCCCTTGGAAGCAGGCCCATAACCCAGGTTCCGAGTGCCAGCCAGTCCCAATTGGGACCTTTTGGACCCTGCCCTGGAGCCAGTGGCGCCAGGCTCATAAATATGCCCAGTCCCAGCGCTGCAAGCGCCGGGCTCATAATGCTTGGGTGGACTTACCTGCAACAGACCATGCTGCTTACTTACCTGCCAGTTGAACCCCTGATCCTCTTCTGTTTGGGACTACTTTTCCTGTTGGGTGGGGCAGGAGCCACTCCCTAGGTTCAGAACACTGGAACTCTTCTGGAAAGCAGGAACTCTTTTCTTACCTAGGCGTGGCTGTGGAAGGAGACACCTAAGCACTACAGGAGGCTATTTAAACCACACCTGATGGATGAATCTTGCCTTGCGTTATTCTGCATCCTCTGCAGCAGAACGCTCATCGTGTCTTCTGCATCTGATCCTGGGCCTAAAGGAAAAAGGTTTACCATCCTGAATCCAGTCTTCAGCAACATCTATAAAGACAAGAAAGAACAGGTTAGCACTACGGTCTTCAGTGACAGCGCATCCTTTACCTGGTCCATCGGCTGTCATCAACGCCTCGCGCAGCATTCCTGCATCTGAAAGACAAAGGCTTACCTACTCTTCACGCGCTCCGGAGGTCATCGCACTGCATTCCGGCATCTGAAAGACAAAAGCTTACCAACTCTTCGCACGCTCCGGAGGCCTTCGGCGCTGCATCCCGCATCTGTAAGACAAAAGAAGGTGCGTTTAAAGACATTGGGTAACGTTCAATACTCACGTGCCATTACTCCATCCACGCCGAACTCAGTGGGCATTCCGGCATCCTTCAGCAGCTCCGAACTGGTACCTGCAAAATAAAAGGACAGTTAATGCGCCTCGTGAAGCAAGCAACAAGCGCTTACTTACCCGCTTCCAGGCGCTTCTATTCCGCATACGGGTCCATCCTCAACCCACTTCAGCCAGTCAACCGCCATCACCGGAACCCTGCAAAATAAGAGACAGCATTACAAAAGACTTTTAAAGACATTTGAAATATTCGGAACTCACCGTTCGTGAAGTAAATGATGGACAGCAGTCCTCTGAAGTCAAGAGGCCTGCGCTACCTATCCAGTGAAGAAACTGGTTACAGCACCCTGCCCCGAGGCAGATGGAGAGCTCAGCGTTCACTTACCTAAGGTGAGAGCGTTAACCTTTGGGGTTCTACAGGAGAGGAGAAAAGGAAAGAGATAGGGACACCCCAATAACCCCAGTTCATTAATCCCATATTTTCTATCTGCAGACATCTCACTCTTCGAGTCAGGCATACAGTGCACAGAGGTCCAGCCCAAAGAGCCAACCGGGTGGTGCACATCACTTTTGAAGATACGGTAGTCGCCCAGTCAAGACCGGCGCCTCTGCGAGAATCAGGTGAGCGTTACACATATATGGTAGCCATGTCTGTGTGCCTGACCTGCGTGTCTGTGACTTGTGAATGCCATGGATGCATGACACATGTCTGTGACAATGCACAGATTCACTGATGCAGCCTAGTTATCCTTGTATCCGCTGTGTTTGGGGTGTATGAGGCCAGATGGATGTGACTGAGGTGAAGTGTATGCATGTGATAGGCATGACCCATGATGCATGTGAGTTCCATATCATTGTATGTTTCAAGAGTCCATTGGACATGTATGGAAATGTCCATGGCATGCACCATGCCTGTTACTGTGTGTGTTTTGCCTGGACTGACCCATGTGTTGTGGAGGGACATGATGGAAGTGTACTTTGACAGTGGTACTCATCTGCTATTGCTTCCTGTCTAGGGGACCATTGTACAGTACCCTGATGCTTGGGTTCTATGTCTTCCTCTACGCAGCGGCTAGTGAAGAAGAGGGCGGAGACAGCACTGTGGAGCAAGGCGGCGGGGATGCCCCCACGGCTGCAGCGGAAGGGGTGGGTGAGCCCCCACAGGGGCCTGCTACGGCGGAAGACGGTGAGGAGCCATCCAGGTTGGTGGTTTCCACAGAGGAGGAGGAGGCCGCCACTGAGGCACACATGGGGCCTGGTGGGGGCATCCCTGCTGGTGCAAGTGGTGCAGTCCAGGGGCAGGGGCAGGAGGCAGCACAGGTCACCGTGGAGGGGCCTGTGCATGTCGCTGTCCCTGACCCTGTGCGTGCACCACCATGCACCAGCAGGGATGCCCCGTCCCAGGCCCGTCCGCAGGTAGAGGGGATGTCCATGTCACCTGACTCCCCTCCACCTGTGGACGAGGGGACCCGTGGCCGTATGGAGTCGCGATGCGCGCGGGTGCAATTCGTGATGACGTGCATGCTTCCCGGGAGGAGCACGCACGTCATCACGAAGAGCACCGTGCCGACGTGGCCCAATTGGGATCTTCCATGTTCGGGGGTTTCCTGCATGTGTCGGCCAATCTGGCGGCCCTCTCCTCCTCTGTGGAGGCTATACGCCGGTCGTTCTCCTTGCCGTCTTCCGGCCCAGATGCCACCAGGGCCCCCTGTGGACCTGCCCTGACCAATGCAGCCAGCTCGGTGGGGATCCCATCCCTGCCACAGTCGGGAGTTGGAGGTCCAGCAGGGGTGGACACCACAGCAACTGTACCCCAGCAGATGGAGGATGTGCCGGCATCACCAGGCAGGGCACGTGCACGACGGCGTCGGTGGATTCCATCAGCCTGGATGCCGTCGTGCTGGCAGAGGCGGTTGCGTTGGAGGAAGCAGCAGAGTCAACGTGGGAGACATCATGGCTCGGGGCCATCAACATCGGAGGGGCAGGCATCGGCCGGAGGGCAGGAGGACCCAGGACGGGAAGTGTCTTCCGTGTGGCTGCGGTTGGGCCAGCAGATAGGTGCAGAGCGGCGGGCGGGCGGAAGAGGCGCGGCTCACGATGGTCAGGGTGGAGAACTCCATGCAGAGGGCCCTGAGGCGGGCCGAGTGCCTCGAGGCAATCCGCAGGGGGTTGGTGGGGCAGATGGCATCATCCCTGCGGACCCTCGGGGCCATGGAACAGGACCGCCTCCGGGACATCGAAGAGGAGTTTGATGATGCCCTGGCCCGTAACACCACGGAGTGAGCCGCTGGACTTGCCTGCCGCCTTTGTATATAGTTCTTTAGTTTTAGGTTTCCTTTGTTTCTTCTTATGATTTGGAGTCGACGGACACTGCTCCACTTTTTGTATATAGTTGCATTTTAGCTAGGGTTTTTTGTAGGTTTCCTTTGTTCAGTTGGGCTCATGGACCCTTGGATGTTTTGTACATAGTTCTTCATTGGATTGTTTTATTTTTTTTGTTATTTATTCACCATGGAGCAATGGTCTTCGCATTTATTTTTCTCTCTCGGATTGATTTTATTTTTAATGTGACTTTGGACAACATTTTTTTGAATTTGGATTTGTAGTTTTAATTTTTTTTGACGGACATGCAGCTTATCTTTTTTTTATTGCCATTGTAGTTTGTTTCATTTCATTTGCATTCAATTTTTTTTAATACAATTTTGTTTTCATACTTTACTGTGTGGTATCATCTCATTGGTTTCATGCATGTCATGTTGGGTGTTTTCCCATTCAACTGCAACCATTGTGTGTGACGGACATGGGTTCATTTGCTTTATGAACATTGGGGGTGTAACATGTAATTTCCATTTCCATGTGGGTGAATGGGTTACTTGGTAGGGCCTTTTGGCTGTGGAGGCTGACCATAACGCACATGATTGAGGATTGTGAGGACCTGGGTGCAGGGGGACATGAGTGGGGGCCTGCTGGCAGGTGCCCCACAGTGCTGGGGGGTGGGGGTGCAGGGAGACATGAGTGGGGGCCTGGTGGAGGCTGCCCCTGGTGGCTGGTGGGTGGGGGTGGTGGGAGACATGAGTGGGGGCCTGGTGGAGGCTGCCCCTGGTGGCTGGGGGGTGGGGGTGGTAGGAGACATGAGTGGGGGCCTGGTGGAGGCTGCCCCTGGTGGCTGGGGGGTGGGGGTGGTGGGAGACATGAGTGGGGGCCTGGTGGAGGCTGCCCCTGGTGGCTGGGGGATGTGGGTGGTGGGAGACATGAGTGGGGGCCTGGTGGAGGCTGCCCCTGCACTGCTGGGGGGTGGGGGCGATAGGGGACATGAGTGGGGGCCTGGTGGTGCTGTCCCTGCACTGCTAGGGGATGGGGGTGGTGGGAGACATGAGTGGGGGCCTGGTGGAGGCTGCCCCTGCACTGCTGGGGGGTGGGGGTGATAGGGGACATGAGTGGGGGCCTGGTGGTGCTGCCCCTGCACTGCTAGGGGGTGGGGGTGGTGGGAGACATGAGTGGGGGCCTGGTGGAGGCTGCCCCTGCACTGCTGGGGGTGGGGGTGATAGGGGACATGAGTGGGGGCCTGGTGGAGGCTGCCCCTGGTGGCTGGGGGGTGGGGGTGGTGGGAGACATGAGTGGGGGCCTGGTGGAGGCTGCCCATGGTGGCTGGGGGGTGGGGTGGTGGGAGACATGAGTGGGGGCCTGGTGGAGGCTGCCCCTGCACTGCTGGGGGGTGGGGGTGATAGGGGACATGAGTGGGGGCCTGGTGGTGCTGCCCCTGCACTGCTAGGGGGTGGGGGTGGTGGGAGACATGAGTGGGGGCCTGGTGGAGGCTGCCCCTACACTTCTGGGGGGTGGGGGTGATAGGGGACATGAGTGGGGGCCTGGTGGTGCTGCCCCTGCACTGCTGTGGGGTGGGGGTGGTGGGAGACATGAGTGGGAGCCTGGTGGAGGCTGCCCCTGCACTGCTGGGGGGTGGGGGTGATAGGGGACATGAGTGGGGGCCTGGTGGAGGCTGCCCCCAGTGGCTGGGGGGTGGGGGTGGTGGGAGACATGAGTGGGGGCCTGGTGGAGTCTGCCCCTGCACTGCTGGGGGGTGGGGGTGGTGGGAGACATGAGTGGGGGCCTGGTGGATGTGGGAGACATGAGTGGGGGCCTGGTGGAGGCTGCCCCTGGTGGCTGGGGGGTGGGGGTGGTGGGAGACATGAGTGGGGGCCTGGTGGAGGCTGCCCCTGCACTGCTGTGGGGTGGGGGTGGTGGGAGACATGAGTGGGGGCCTGGTGGAGGCTGCCCCTGGTGGCTGGGGGGTGGGGGTGGTGGGAGACATGGGTGGGGGCCTGGTGGAGGCTGCCCCTGGTGGCTGGTGGGTGGGGTGGTGGGAGACATGCATGGGGCCTGGTGGAGGCTGCCCCTGGTGGCTGGGGGGTGGGGGTGGTGGGAGACATGAGTGGGGGCCTGGTGGAGGCTGCCCCTGGTGGCTGGGCGGTGGGGGTGGTGGGAGACATGAGTGGGGGCCTGGTGGAGGCTGCCCCTGGTGGCTGGGGGGTGGGGGTGGTGGGAGACATGAGTGGGGGCCTGGTGGTGCTGCCCCTGCACTGCTAGGGGGTGGGGGTGGTGGGAGACATGAGTGGTGGCCTGGTGGAGGCTGCCCCTGCACTGCTGGGGGGTGGGGGTGATAGGGGACATGAGTGGGGGCCTGGTGGTGCTGCCCCTCCACTGCTAGGGGGTGGGGGTGGTGGGAGACATGAGTGGGGGCCTGGTGGAGGCTGCCCCTGCACTGCTGGGGGGTGGGGGTGATAGGGGACATGAGTGCGGGCCTGGTGGAGGCTGCCCCTGGTGGCTGGGGGGTGGGGGTGGTGGGAGACATGAGTGGGGGCCTGGTGGAGGCTGCCCATGGTGGCTGGGGGGTGGGGGTGGTGGGAAACATGAGTGGGGGCCTGGTGGAGGCTGCCCCTGCACTGCTGGGGGGTGGGGGTGATAGGGGACATGAGTGGGGGCCTGGTGGTGCTGCCCTTGCACTGCTAGGGGGTGGGGGTGGTGGGAGACATGAGTGGGGGCCTGGTGGAGGCTGCCCCTGCACTGCTGGGGGGTGGGGGTGATAGGGGACATGAGTGGGGACCTGGTGGTGCTGCCCCTGCACTGCTGGGGGGTGGGGTTGGTGGGAGACATGAGTGGGAGCCTGGACGAGGCTGCCCCTGCACTGCTGGGGGGTGGGGGGGATAGGGGACATGAGTGGGGGCCTGGTGGAGGCTGCCCCCGGTGGCTGGGGGGTGGGGGTGGTGGGAGACATGAGTGGGGGCCTGGTGGAGGCTGACCCTGCACTGCTGGGGGGGTGGGGGTGGTGGGAGACATGAGTGGGGGCCTGGTGGAGGCTGCCCCTGGTGGCTGGGGGGTGGGGGTGGTGGGAGACATGAGTGGGGGCCTGGTGGAGGCTGCCCCTGCACTGCTGTGGGGTGGGAGTGGTGGGAGACATGAGTGGGGGCCTGGTGGAGGCTGCCCCTGGTGGCTGGGGGGTGGTGGGAGACATGAGTGGGGGCCTGGTGGAGGCTGCCCCTGGTGGCTGGGGGGTGGGGGTGGTGGGAGACATGAGTGGGGGCCTGGTGGAGGCTGCCCCTGCACTGCTGGGGGGTGGGGGTGATAGGGGACATGAGTGGGGGCCTGGTGGTGCTGCACCTGCACTGCTAGGGGGTGGGGGTGGTGGGAGACATGAGTGGGGGCCTGGTGGAGGCTGCCCCTGCACTGCTGGGGGGTGGGGGTGATAGGGGACATGAGTGGGGGCCTGGTGGAGGCTGCCCCTGCACTGCTGGTGGCTGGGGGGTGGTGGGAGACATGATTGGGGGCCTGGTGGAGGCTGCCCCTGGTGGCTGGGGGGTGGGGGTGGTGGGAGACATGAGTGGGGGCCTGGTGGAGGCTTCCCCTGCACTGCTGGGGGTTGGGGGTGATAGGGGACATGAGTGGGGGCCTGGTGGTGCTGCCCCTGCACTGCTAGGGGGTGGGGGTGGTGGGAGACATGAGTGGGGGCCTGGTGGAGGCTGCCCCTGCACTGCTGGGGGGTGGGGGTGATAGGGGACATGAGTGGGGGCCTGGTGGAGGCTGCCCCTGCACTGCTGGGGGTGGGGGTGCTGGGTGACATGAGCAGGTGTGCAGGGTAGTCCCCTGTGGTGTCGGCTGCCTGCAGGGGCCGTGGAGGGTGTACAGGGAATACCTGGGAGCACCCATCCAAATCGCGTGTAGAATTTCCCGCGTACCCCTGAAATACACGTACCCAGCCAAATCGCGTGTGGAAATTCCCGCGCACGTACCCGGCCAAATCGCGTGTGGAACTTCCCGCGCACCCCTGAAATCCACGTACCCTGCCAAATCGCGTGTGAAACTTCCCGCGCACCCCGAAATACCCGCACACGTTATTTTTCAGTCAGCGGGTGTCCGTGTTTGTGGGTACCCCTTTGCACGTCATTTGTCCTGGAGGGCCACAGTATAGGACATTCATCATAGCTGTATATAGGTGCTATTTGTTGGCGCACCTTTTGGTGCACATTTATTACAGGCGCAGAGACGCTACCGCCTGATTTCTTGTGGCGGTCGTGTTTGTGCCTGTGCGCTGGTTTGACCATGCGCTGTTTTGCCCTATTCGTTTCCATGAATACGTGTTGTAGGCGAGCGTGTGGGCGTTCCGCGCACTTGCACCCTGTACTTTCCCCGTGTCGCCCACATTTTGGCAAGTTGTTCCCCATTCCGAGTGTTACGCCCCGTGTTCCGCCTACTTTTGTTGTGTGCGCCGCGCTATGTGCGATTTTCGCTGTGGCCTGTGCGATTTTCACTGTGATCTGGCGCACGCCGTTAGATGGCCTGTGCGCCAACGTGCGCCGCGCACTTTTTTAGCGCACATCCGATGGTTTTCCCGCGCACGGCCTTCCATGAATCGATGTGCGCTGCTTTTCGTGCGAATTTCGCACTTGCACTGCGATTTTCGCTATTCCACTGCGAATCGCACATTTTTGGCCACTTGCGTCGCGCTAATTATTCCATGAATCGGCCTGTAAATATGGTCAAAATTGCTGACTTACTATAAATTCTTATGGGAGCCGCTTTGGATAGTTGCACACAAGCACAAGCAATGATTTAATACCAAAAAACAATTTGAAATCTTAAAATTCAAAGCGGGAGCAATCAAAAGCTGTTTTACACGTGTCAGAATTTCCCAAAAATGAAATTTATGGCAAACTTTTCACTAGGCGATAATCGCGATAACAGGAGAACCATATGGATTTGGAATGCGGTTTTAGATGTGATTTAAAGATGTGGATGTCAGCTACAAGCAGAAGTTGAAGTATTGTTTCTAGCAGAAAAACGGAGGTTATGGACGTTTCAGTAGAGGTTGTTTTTTCGAGGATGACTATGAATACAACGAATACCACACAGGAACACAGCCACTTGATCAGAATGACTGCCTGCAGAGGTCTCGCCTTCTTCAGATGAGAACAGATCAGCGTAAAGATAGTTTTAGCAATGCTAGTACAGGAGGAAGATAGGAGGGATAGGATAGAGAGTTCAGACCATTCAAAAATACTCCTAACAATATAAGGTTCTGAAGACAAGATAGGATGGGTTTAAGATATGGATTAACTAAGCAAGGTACATAGGCTAGTGACACAGTTCTATCTATAGATAGTCACTAGATATGTTTTTAAACAGAACCGTCAGGATTCTGGTCCGTCAAGATTCTGGTCAGGGAATGGGATCTGGTTTCAGGACAGACTGCTGGGCACATCAGATTGGATCTGCAATCAGCAAGGCGCTCTGGTCACAGCACGGCACAGGACTCGACTGGATCTGCAAAGCACTCTGGTCACCGCACGGCACAGGATTGGATTGGATCTGCCCTTCTTGGTTAGGATGAATTTGATTTTCAGCAGGCAAGCAGTACAGCACAGCCCAGCTATAGTATGATGCTTCCTCTTAGGTTTGTGGGGTTCTGGAATTTGAGGCCTAGCTGAAAATGGTTCAGCTATGCAATGGGTTCTGCTTTGCCAAGTTTCTGGAGTCTGGAGCAAGGAAGATGTAGAGTTCAGCAGCTCTGTTGTTTTTACATTTTTCATAATTTTAAACTGGCAACTTATAAGTCTTTTAAAAAAGTGTTCTTTGGAATGTTCAGCCACAAATGGTTGTTTTAGCTCCACCTCTTTTTGTCTCCCTGCAGTCCAGGAGCATCTCCTCCCTGTTTGTTCTTGGCAGAGGGCATTTATGACTGTCCTCACACCTCGAATTTCCTTAACATCAGTTGTTCATTGTTCCCTATGACTCTGTAGACCAGGTTCTTTTCAAAGCCTATTATTATCACTTTGGTGTGATTTCCGGGTGTGGGGAAAGGCCTTCCTTCTGTGAGGAAGCTGTTATTCCAGGTTGGGAGCTTTAGCCAAGCTTATTTTAATTGTTACTTCGGTTGAATTTACCCTTAGCATAAAACAAACTTGTGGTTTCAAATAGCAGCTAGAATACTTATTCAAGATTTTAAACCATGGGATCAAAACAATTACAACATAGGTTACTCTCAGTACAGGCCTCTTAGATTGCAAACATTTGATTTCAGTTCATACATGTTAAAGTTTAATCAGGCAGGCTCCAGACAGCTGTCATCCAGCAGCCCTCTGCTGCACCGAGTTTTATTTTACATCCATAGACCGGCCACTTTTGCTGTGGAAATCCCTTTATGCTTTCAGCTTTTCAGGACCTTGCAAGTTCACGATGATTTCTTAAACTAAGTGAATTGTAGCACCCAGCAAGAATTTTCAATGTTCGAGGGTGTTTTGTACCAGCATTCTGCAGTTTCAGCAACAAAGACAAAGGGATTTAAAGCAAGATATTGGGTTTCCTTTAGCAAAGCACTGCTTTTCCTTCTGTACTCCATTTTCACTTGTTGTGGAGCCCAATGACATATTCCATGAGTGAAAGCTCTGTTCCACCACTGACAACATGCATGGCAGATTGGGCAGCCATCTTTTTGTGCTTTGCAAAGCACAATTTTCAGGGGTTTTGGCACGCACCAGTGTTTTGCAGCCATTTTGATATTTCTGGCACCATCATAACATGGTGATGCAGCATAGCAGAGCAAAATTGGGTCAAAACATCCCACAGAGCCCCCCTCACGACTTGAGTTTGACTGCCGGTCATGGGGAATTCGGGAGATTGGGATGTTCTTTCTTTTTTGGGTCAAGGTGGAGAAAGTCATTTGCTTCTCCCATCAATGCTGGATCGACATGCTCTCCTCGCCGATTCTGGATGGGAATATGGAGCGATACTCCGGGCTCCTTGGGTCTTTCCTCCCGGTCCCCGAGGGGTCCTCCTTGGTAATTAGAAATTCTTGGTTCCAATGAGACAGAACAGAGCATGGTTATGGACATTTCCCCACTACTATTCATGTAGTGGGGCAGATGCATAGATTGAAATGCAATTTACAATATTCCCCGCCTGTAATTACTAATGGTTTTAACAGGTGGATTCTTCTAGGTTGCCGGAATGTCCCCCTCTGGGTTTCCGGTTGGCTCCTCTGTTTGCTGCAAAGTATGCCTGGGATGGCAACTCTTCGGCTGGTTGATGTGGACCCACTTGTTTTCCCCTTCTGCCAAACTGCCCTTGGGGATGCGGATTAGGTAGGTGACTGGTGAGATTCTGTCCACAATTTCGAAAGGACCCCGCCAACTTGGGAGGAATTTGCGCTGTTTGGCTTGGCTCCTTTGGAAATTAAACAAGTATACCCGGTCTCCTACTTGGTATTCTTTTTTAGTTGTCTTAAGGTCATAGTGAGTCTTCATACTGTCTGCAGATCTTTCTAGATTCTGCTGAGCATAGCATAGGCAAAAGCATGTGGAAGGTGTTTTCTCGGGTTTTCAACATACTCATGAGTTGTGGAGGCATTTATCAAGGTCTGCTCTTGAGTTCTGTAGAGCAGATGGTGGGGTTGCACCATCCTTCGTCCAGTCATCTGCTCAAATGGAGACTTTTGTTGTAGAAGAAGGGGTAGATCTGATGGCCATCAGGACAAGGGGTAATCGAAGGTCCCAACTTGGCCCAGAATCTGCAACAAACTTTTTGTAATATGCTCACAATAGTTTTGTTGTATCTCTCAACTCAACCACTAGAGGTAGCCGGAATGCAATGTCTAGTTTCCTTTTGACCCAAGTATCTCCCAAATCTTTGTCATCACTTCGCTAGTGAAGTGGCTACCTCGGTCTGACTCAATCCTTTGGGGTAGTCCAAAATGTGAGAAGATGTGATTGATCATCAGGGCAGCTGCTGTTTCTGCCTTGCAATTTGGGGCTGGGAGACATTCCACCCATTTAGTGAACAAGCATGTTACGGTCAACTTGTACTTGTTCCTCCTAGAGGAGCGAATCACAGGCCCGATAAAATCATCTTGCAAATCTGGCCAAGGCAGTGTCATCTCCCTCTTTTGGAGGGGAGCACGGTGTGCGAGGGATGTTGGCTGAAATTGTGCACACACAAGACATCCCTTCAAGTATTGGTCGAGGTCCTGTCCCATGTGTGGCCAGTATGCAACCTCTCGCAAGATTTCTGGTGTTGTATGAAATCACCGATGACCATCTGTGGCCGCATCATCGGCGTGACTTAGCATCAGGCTTCGGAATGAGGTAGGGACCACTCACTGATCATGGCCATCTATGAATCTCCTCACCAACAAACCGTCTTGGATTCGGAACATTTTTGGACATTTCATCAACACTCTGAGGTCCTCTTTCGCTATGTAATCGGTATCCATCAGGGGAAAGTTCTCAGTTTCCTCAATGTGTTGATAAAACTTACCAGTTATTGGATCCCCTTTTTGAGCCTTAATCAGATCAGCATCTGGGGTCTCCTTACTCCATTGTGCAGTTGAGAGTTCATTGTGAGCACTTGTCTGGGACCTGGTGATAGCAGTGACCTGGATTTCCCCCAACAGGGACTCAATCTCAAGTAGATCCCCCTGGATGGCTCCGGTTTTGGCCAACTGATCAGCTAGGTCATTTCCAGTTTTGTCTGGTCTCTCTACTTTAGAATGACCCCTGATCTTTTTCCAGTAGATGGTCATCCCCTTCGAGGTGACCAGATCATCAATATTTTGTATTCATTTTCCATGTTTTAAAAGTTTATTATTAGCACATAGCATGCCTCTGGTTTTCCAGTTTACCAGGTGCTCCACGAACCTGTTCTGTACGTAATCTGAGTCTGTGATTATGACCAGTTTGTGGTGTTGGTGTTGGACAGCAGTGAGGATGGCTTGATGCACAGCCATCAGCTCTGCCACTTGACTACTTGGGGACCGATTTTGTACCCAGCGAAGGGTTCTGGGGCTTCATTCACCCATGCATTCCCTACAGCGGCCACAAGTTCCTTTTCCCCATTGTTGTCAACATGGTAGGAGCACCCATCCACATAGACAGTGGGCATTCCCTCACACTGGTCTTCTTCATAGACTTTGTGTGGGGATTTAAGGTATGCCTCCATGTTGTCCTTGATTTTAAGACTTTTGTCCTCGAGACAGTTTTCTCTGGCAGAATCATGCAAGTCAGCCTGACCTTGCGCGAGGGGACTCTTCTTGTTTTGGCCATATATGACCTCCACAGGAAAGCCTTGCATTGACAGAATCCAGGAAGTAATTCGGGAATTACTCACATTTCCAGCCCGGATTCTGTCACTTTGAAGATATTGCAAAGGTTGGTGTGGAGTCTCCACTATGATGTGTTCCCCCTGGATGAACTGGCGGTAATTCTTCAATGCCCACACCGTTGCCAGGAGTGCCTTCTCACAATCGTTAATTTTTCCTCCACAGAGGATAAAGTCTAACTCACATAGGAGATTACTTTATTGACCTTGTCATGCTTTTGATATAATAATGCAGTCAAGCATGTATTTGAGAACCCTGTCTCCAAGAAGAACTCTTTGTTTTTGACAGGGTAAGCTAGGCAAGGTGCTTGCGAGAGGCTTCTTTTGTTTGTCTTACTGCCTCGGCTTGGTCTGGACCCCACACCCACTTGACCCCCCCTTCAAAAGATGGATCAGGGGTCTTCTGATCTCTGTATAGTCCTTAATGAACTTTCTGCTGTAATTAGTTAGTCCAAGGAGGCTCCTTAGTTCCCGCAGAGTTGTGGGGTCTTTTTGCATATGGCAGCAGTTGAGCTGACCAAAATGCTTTCTCTGGGTCATCAAAGTCCATGGGATTACTCGTAATCGGGACCAGGCTTTGAAGTTTATTAGGTCCAAACTAATGGCGAAGCGATTGAGAACGTCACTGCCTAAATAAAATGCGGCAGGGACATCTTGCACGACCCAACAATTATGTAACTATGCTCTTGCTGCCTATGGACATTTTGAGCATACACCTGCTAGGCAGGAGATGTTTGCAATTGTGTGTTTCCAGGTCCATTTCCCATTTGTCTACCAGTTTAAATGTGGGAATGGCTGGATCTTTTGTGAGTTTGCAGAGCATGGCCTCACTGATGAAGCTCTTACCATTGTTCACACACACTCGGGCGAGAACAGAGTCCTTCCCCTCATTTAACTGAATAGGGATGAAAAACTGCTCTCCAATTTTCTGAATATCAGCCATGCTTTGAGCTGATTTCTCATCTTTCTGGACTATAGGAATGCAATTTTCTGATTGTGAATTTATAAAGAATGTCACAGTGTTTCCTTCCAGTGTGGAATGCCACCTTAGACTGGAAGGAAGGTTGATTTTCAGAAATAGAGAGGACTCCCCATCACCAGTTTGCTGTCCTACTGCAATTAATGTCACGTCCGGGATTTGATTATTCTGGAAGTGAAATTCAATTTGGTCAGGTTTTTGTTCAACCATGTGGCATGTGCCATTTAAACTAACATGGTTGAGACTCTGTTTCAATTTTATTGGTCGGTTAGTCTGGATCCAGAGGACCTTGTTTACACAATCTATGAGGGGAGACAATCTACGCAGGATGTCATTCCCTAGTAAACAAGTTGTGCCCTCTGGATTCACAACTATGACCGGGTGCTTCACCTTGTGTCACCCAATTTTAATGTCTAAATCTGCAGTCCTCTCGACAGGAATTTCCTTCCCATCGAAGTTCTGAAGTTGTCCAGGAAGAGGGGTGAGAGGAATTTGGTACTTCTCCGCCCTTCCCGAATTCAGCTGATCAAAGGCCCTTTTTGACAGAAGGATAGCTTGGGATCCAGTGTCCACCAGTGCCAAAATTGTACATTGCCCCTGTATTTGGACCGGGGCATAAGATCTTCCCTCCTTTTCCTCAAGGGGGCACCGATAATGCAAATTTTTGGCCAACTGGTGGGTTAATTCCCTTGCTTTGGATACCGACAGAGAGGTGATTTGGGCAGGATTTTGTTTTGGATCTTGAGAATCTGTAAGAATAAGGTGACAGCTAGATATGGGGGAAGTTTTGGGCTCCCCTGGTTCTGATTCTGGGCTGCCCCCTACTTTTTGGAGGCAGTCACCAGAATGGGTTTGAACAAGGGGATTTTTGTGCTGGTCATTCTGGGGTTTGATGATGGGCGGTTTTAACTTGGTCCCCACATCTACCCAGTCTGGATTTGGATCCTTTGGGACCCATTTTTCTTTGGGAGGAGTTCCCATCCCTGAAGGAGAAGATCCTTTTCCCAGGATCCTCTGAGGACCCCTCTCCTTCAAACTGGAAGATTTGCACCTCCTCCCCAAAATGGGCCTTTTTAGGCTCTTTATTTCTCCTACCCCCCCTCTGCTCCTTGGGTTGCAGACTTTCGGGACAGGAGATTTTGGTTCTGGTTCCTGGGTTTCCAGGGGCTTTTCACAAGTGGGGAAGGAAGCTTCCTCCAAGGCTTTACACCCCCCTTCCCTTTGTTCCTCCTCCCTGGGTACCGGTGGGTTGTCAGGGTTCTTTCCCGTCATTGTTCTGGAGCACCAGACCCTGGATTTGAGGAATTCTGAGCTGCCATGATCATCTGAGGGTTCTGTTGAGCCGTCAGCATGTGACCCAGATCCTGTGCCATGTTCTGGACCTGGAGCTCTAGTTGGGACACGCGCTTTGGCTGGAATGGGGTCCTCAGGTCTACCCTGGGTTGACCCCGGGAAGGGTAACTATCCCTTCTCGCATAATACCCCTGGTTAGGATAGTTTGGGTACCCCTGTACCCTTGGCCTCCCCTCTCCCGGATTGGGCTATCTGGGCTCAGGAAAGTGGGGAAAGATAGAAGGGTTGTTTTGGGTGTTGAAGTTTGGCGGGTACCGGGGAAAGAAATTTGGTCCGGCATTCGGGGGATTACTGCCCTCCTGGGGAAGTGAGGAGGGAAGTTTCCAGCTGTCTGGTTGGATCACCCCCCCCCTTGGCTGGAGGAGTCCACACAATGCCCAGCATGGGTAGATTTCCCTCGTAGCGTGGGCTGATGTAGTCATGGGAGTTAGGGGTCCCATTTGTGGGGTTACCTCCCAGGCTCCCCATTTGGGATTGGCACGAGAGCCTTCTGAGTTTGGGGTTTGTCGGATTCTGCGCGGGAAGGTTTTTAGGCCTCCCCATCTTCAGATCTAAAATGGGGGCAACCTTCACCTCCACCACCTTAGCAGTAGCAGGGGTGTTGGTTGGTTTGGGGCTTTTGCTAAGATTTTTACTTTCCAACGGCTTCTAAACTTCATAGATGCACGTTGCTTGTTCAATGACCCAGTCTAGTGATCTTTTTTCATGAAAGTCCCTCACTAGCTGGGTCATAATGTATTTCGGGAGAGCATGAAAGAAGGTGTCCACAAATTCCTTACTGTTAGTGCGCACCCTTCTAGTGGTCTGCGCAAAGGTGCGTTTCAATTCCTGAACAAATTCTTGTGGGGCCTGGTCTTCCCCCACACTGTAAGTTGTAGGCTGCCTTGCGAGCCTCTTGAAGGTTCCTATGAATAGAAAAATGTTTCAGGATGGCCGCCCTGTACGTGGACCATCTGGAATGGTTCTGATCCTCCAGCCCTGCAAAGGAGCTGGAGTACTCAGGAGAAAACGTCCACTTTACATACTGAATACAGCTTTGGCTGTCCTTCAGATGGAAAGTCTCAATCATCTGCTCAAATAATTGAAGGTGCTCCCAAACCGAATATTTGGCATTTTTGTGGTAGGGTGTAATGACGCTCTTAATAGCTTTTATTTGCTTTAGAGGATCATTGAATAAAGTCCTCTTAACTTTGTTAGCCTTTTTAGTTCTGGTACCCTGGTCCACTCATCCTCTGACTCAGAGGCACTGCTACTAGAGGTGGCAGTCTGGTCTTCTAGACTCTCCCGGATTCTGCAAGCTTGGGAATGGCTGGCAGAATGTGGGGGCCTAGTCTCTAGGGACCTGTGGCGCTCAGAACAGTCTTCTGACTCTTCCTTGCTCCCAGGATTGGTTGAGTACCCCCCTCCCCCCAACTGTCCTAGCTAGGAAGAGGTTTTTAGTATGCTCTTGGTGGGCCTAGTCTCATGGAATTCCCCACCAAACTTCACTGTCTGATCTCTTGGTAAGTTATATTTCTGAGGATCCATTTCTCTGATTCTCCCCTCACTGGAGTCTCCCTGATCAGAGAAAATGGCCCTAGCACTTGGGAACCTGTACATAGATGCCCGCCCATCCATTTCTGGGAGGCGCTGACCTTTTAGCCCCATATTTCCCATTGGGTTGAAGTCTACCATCCCTGTGGCCCTTGGTTCATGTGAGCCAATGGACATGGTGGTGGCAGAGTCCATGGAATTGAATGGATTAAAGTCTCTAATGCCAGGGTTCCTGAGGTTATGCTCAGGGGGTTCCCTCTCCCATCTGACCTCATCACTCTCAGCCCCTACTCCCTTATGGCATGCAATATTCTGACCCTTTTGGTCTTCTATTAAGGCCTGGCTGGTCTCTATTAGTTGTTCCTACATGGCTATCTGTCTAAGGAGCCTGTCATTATTTTCACAGAGAGCCTCATTGTCTCTCTGTGCTTCCTGTATGCATTGGGAGTATTGGGCCAACTTTTGCTGCAGTAGATGCACCTCCTGAGTCTGATCCTTATTGGCCTGATTATTCTTTGCCAGAGCATCTTCCACCCTCCTGGTATGCTCTAACAGCTTTTCATAGTCCATTTTGAATTCACCCAGTCCCTGAAGGGCCAGGTGATTTTCTTCCACCTTTGTATTTAAATGAATGACTTCCTGGCCTAAGGCGTCCCTTTCCTGAGTTAGAGTACCCCTCTGTGCAGCCAGGTTGTCCCTTTGTTTTCTAATGGCACATAATTTCTGCCGCTACTCATCAAAATCTGTTTGAGTGCGGAGATCCTTCACTATTAATTTATTATTTTCCTCTTTTAAGGATTCAGGCAGTTTTGCAGGGTGACTATCTGCTCTGCACAGACTCTATTATATAATCTATTATTATTACTGCTCCAGCTTTTGTTGGCTCTTTTTAAAGAATACAACCTTTCTTGACACTTTTTTTGCAGTGTCAGTAATTTGGCCTCTTGCTCTACCTTCTCTTGCTGCAGGAGATCCAGATCTTCCTTTACTTTTGTCAGGTACTGTCTGGTTTCTCTCTCTGATTCTTGCCTCTTTTGTAGCCTTTGCTCTGCAGAGTCCAAATCAGTTTGGGTTTTCTCTAGGGATTGCACTTGCCTCTTTGCCAGATCTAGATTTTCAGCATATTTTTCCTGTATTACTCCAATGTGGAGGTACAGGTACACCGCTATTTTGCCAATTTTACATTGCTCTTCTTTTACCCTTGGAGCGATTCACAGTTCATTAAGTGTCTGTTGTAATGGACCCTGGTCCTGCCATACATCTAAAGACATTCTCATCCTGCTCTACTCATTCACCCCTGACAAACAATTTGTGCAGTGGGTGTTCTTTTGCCATATTGATTTCCACTGGGGGCGCCATTCCAGAAATATAAATTTCCTTCTGACTTATCTCAAGGTTATTTTACTTTTGCAAAACAGGCCCAACTCCTTTGAGCATTTCTATTGAAGGGTGTTTTTACAGTGTAGCACAGTGTGGCAGCCCAACAAGGTTTATGTACCCCGTCAGTTAGCACGCTGTGATAGACTGTCACGAGTGGTATGTCTAATTCAGGATCCCGCGACAAGCCCCCAAGCTGTAAGTGATTTCAATCCAGCACACATCCAAGTCAACGCCTAGCATGTCATACACAACTGAAATCCATATTTATTTTTGTCTAAAAGTTCTTTATTCTGAACGATATACCACTCATATCATGCCCCTCTACTGGAACCTCCCCCCGGTCACACTGAACCAGGAATCAGGCCGGTTTGCAAAGTTAAAATATTTATTTATGTAGTTACAAATGAATCACACTATGTTTTAATGGGTACACAATAATCACCAATGGCGTGATGTAACACTGAATAATCTCTTTAATACACAAGGAGTAATAGTGAGCAAAACAATTCAGCACAGAAATAATACTTTTGAGTGTGTGTTCAGATCAGATAGCACTGTGGTTAATGGTTCCCCCTGCACACCCCTCAAACCCCAATAGGCAATGTAAAGAGATAGGAGTAGAGAGCAGGTATTCAGGAATGGCAAAATTCAAACAGGATATCAATCCCACTTTCCCCCTTTCAAACACAAGAGAAACAGAAGGGACTGTCAAGCTGTCTGAATGGCTTTTAAAGTTATCCTTAAACAGGACGGTTGCCAGTCATTTGGTCGAAAACAATTGGTCGACTGGACAACTGGTCGAATCAATTTGGTCGAAAACCAAATGGTCGAATTTTTTTTTTTTTTTACCTCTTTCTTTTTTTTTTGGGGGGGGGTCCCCCCCCATCCCCCTTTTTTTTCTTTCTTTTTTTTTTTTTAACACGAAAACCCACAAAACACATATAGAAATAAAATAAAAAAAAATTCGACCATTTGGTTTTCGACCAAATGACGTCGACCAAATTGCAGTCGACCAGTTTGTAGTCGACCAAATGACTGGACACCAACAGGACAGGGTAAAAACACTAAATATGGTCAAAATTGCTGAAACTACTCTAAATTCTTATGGGTCCGCTTTGGATAGTTGCACACAAACACAAGCAATGATTTAATACCAAGAAACAATTTGAAATCTTAAAATTCAAGTCGGGAGCAATCAAAAGCTGTTTTACACATGTCAGAATTTCCCAAATATGAAATTTGCGGCAAATTTTCACTACACGATAACGGGAGAACCATATGGATTTGGAATGCGGTTTTAGATGCGATTTAAAGCTGTGGATGTCAGCTACAAGCAGAAGTTGAAATGTTGTTTCTAGCAGAAAAACAGAGGTTATGTACGTTTCAGTAGAGGTTTTTTTTTTGAGATAGGCGCAAGAATGGAAAACAAGAATGCACTTTTAAAATGGAAAAAAGGATTTCTTACACTAGAGGATGACTATGATTACAACGAATACCACACAGAAACACAGCCACTTGATCAGAATGACTGCCTGCAGAGGTCTCGCCTTCTTCAGATGAGAAAAGATCAGCGCAAAGATAGTTTTAGCAATACTAGTACAGGAGGAAGATAGGAGGGATAGGATAGAGAGTTCAGACAATTCAAAAATACTCCTAACAATATAAGGTTCTGAAGACAAGATAGGATGGGTTTAAAATAGGGATTAACTAAGCAAGGTACATAGGCTAGTGACACAGTTCTATCTATAGATACTCACTAGATATGTTTTTAAACGGAACCGTCAGGATTCTGGTCCGTCAAGATTCTGGTCAGGGAATGGGATCTGGTTTTAGGACAGACTGCTGGGCACATCAGATTGGATCTGCAATCAGCAAGGCGCTCTGGTCACAGTACGGCACAGGACTCGACTGGATCTGCAAAGCACTCTGGTCACTGCATGGCACAGGATTGGATTGTATCTGCCCTTCTTGGTTAGGATGAATTTGATGTTCAGCAGGCAAGCAGTACAGCGCAGCCCGGCTGTAGTATGATGCTTCCCCTTAGGTTTGTGGGGTTCTGGAATTTGAGGCCTATCTGAAAATGGTTCAGCTATGCAATGGGTTCTGCTTTGCCAAGTTTCTGGAGTCTGGAGCAAGGAAGATGTAGAGTTCATCAGCTCTGTTGTTTTTACATTTTTCATAATTTTAAACTGGCAATGTATACGTTTTTTAAAAAAGTGTTCTTTGTAATGTTCAGCCACAAATTGTTGTTTTAGCTCCACCTCTTTTTGTCTCCCTGCAGTCCAGGAGCATCTCCTGCCTGTTTGCTCTTGGCAGAGGGCATTTATGACTGTCCTCACACCTCGCATTTCCTTAACATCAGCTGTTCATTGTTCCTTATGGCTCTATAGTGCAGGTTTTTTTCAAACCCTATTATTATCACTTTGGTGTGATTTCCTGGTGTGGGGAAATGCCTTCCTTCTGTGAGGAAGCTGTTATTCCAGTTTGGTAGCTTTAGCCAAGCTTATTTTAATTGTTACTTTGGTTGAATTTACCCTTAGCATAAAACAAACTTGTGGTTTCAAATAGCAGCTAGAATATTTGTTCAAGATTTTAAACCATGGGATCAAAATAATTACAACATAGGTTACTCTCAGTACAGGCCTCTTAGATTGCAAACATTTGATTTCAGTTTATACATGTTAAAGTTTAGCCATGCAGACTCCAGACAGCTGTCATCCAGCAGCCCTCTGCTGCACAGAGATTTTTTTTACATCCATAGACCGGCCACTTTTGCTGTGGAAATCCCTTTATGCTTTCAGCTTTTCAGGACCTTGCAAGTTCATGATGATTTCTTAAACTAAGTGAATTGTAGCACCCAGCAAGAATTTTGGATGCTTGAGGGTGTTTTGTACCAGCATTCTGCAGTTTCAGCAACAAAGACAAAGGGATTTAAAGCAAGATTTTGGGTTTCCTTTAGCAAAGCACTGCTTTTTCCTTCTGTAATCCATTTTCACTTGTTGTGGAGCCCAGTGACATATTCCAGGAGTGAGAGCTCTGTTCCACCACTGACAACATGCATAGAAGATTGGACAGCCATCTTTTTGTGCTTTGCAAAGCGCGATTTTCAGGGGTTTTGGCGCGCACCAGTGTTTTGCAGCCATTTTGATGTTTCTGACACCATCATAACACAGTGATGCAGTATAGCAGAGCAAAAGTGTGTCAAAACATCCCGCATTTAACACTGTATCTACGTCCCACAACTATGAGTACTTTCCCTTGGGAGGTATTGTCATCCTCACTCCCTTCATCAGTGTGCATATCAGAGGGTGTTCCCCTACTGGTACTCCCTCAATGTTTAGGTGGCCCGCAGAGATCACAGACTGCGATGTATTTATGGTCATACACGCTCTCCCTTGCACTGCTAGAAAATTGGCTATGCCGACCACATCTGTTCTATTGGGATGTACGTCCCTCTCCATTCACCAGCTACTCCAGTTCGCCCAAGCAGATTTCTATGGGTCCCTGGTGCCCATATTCGTTGATGATGAGTTCAGCCTCCCCCGATAGGCCTGGCCTAACCCCTTATATTGCCCAGGCGATCAGGCTGAGTTTGCCTGTCCGTACTAGCCTCGGAGGAGCCATAGGGTTGTAGTGTGTTTATTCCCTCCAGGAGCTGGGGAAGCACGCTTGTCCCATGCAGTCCAGAGTGACCAAAATCAGAGAGGCCTTCTGCCTCCTCACCTGAGCTAAGGTCCTCACGATCATTGAGAAAAGTGGGAAGCCATAATTCACGCCTTGTTCCCATGACTGGAGGAAGGCATCCCTTGCTTCCGACTCTGGGTCTGGTCTCCAACTGAAGAACTGAGGAAGTTGGTTGCTCAACCTTGATGTAAACAGATCAACCTGATATGGTCTCCAACACCCCATCAAGTCTTGGAATACCTTATAGTCCAGCTTCCAGTCGCTGGCATCTCTGAGAATTCCAGTTGGCAACCTTGTTCTGTCAGCCCAGTGGGTATTCTGCTGTCACCGAGACCTGTCTCTGAAGACAGAGGTGCCACAACTCCTTTGCCAACTCTCCTAACATTCTGGACCTTGTACCACCCAATCTGTTTATATACCTGACCGCTGACACATTGTCCATCTTAAGGAGTATGCAACATTGTGCCCTCTGCTGCATCCAACATCTCACTGCAAAAGATCCTGCTAGCAGCTCTAGGCAATTGATGTGTAATGCCGCCTCCTGATTCGACCACCTGCCCCCTATCGACAGATCTCTGCATGGGGCTCCCTAGCCCCATCGGCTGGTGTCGGATTCTTTTATCAGATCCAGGGATAAGCCAAATATAGCTCTCCCATTCCAAGCATCCATATGTTGGAGCCACCATTCCAATTCTACCCTCTTTTCCTGGGAAATTGGGACATTTGATTCATAAAATGTGCCCCTCTTGAGGGGCTGGTTATTTAGCCTCTGAAGGACCCTGTAATGTAAAGGCCCCAGGAATGTGGCTTGAATTGATGATGCTAGTCGGCCCACCAGCCTGGTGATCTCTCGCAACAACATCTCTCTCTTTAACAGAGTATGTCTGATCTGTTTCTTGATGTTGTTCACTTTGCTAATTGGTAGACTGAGAGACCCCCGGACCGAGTCTATTACAAAACCCAAGAATTCCATGGACTGATCTGGATGAACATGGGATTTCTCCCAGTTTATCAGAAACGAGCATTTCTCTGTCCTGGCACATTATGCAAATGCCATCCAGGTATATTTTGATCCTAATGGCCTGTTCCCTCAGATGCATCACTAGAGATTTCATCAGTTCGGTAAAACACCAAGGTGCTCACGCCAGGTCAAAGGGTAGACACCAAAATGTCCATGTCAATTCCCCCAGACACATTTCAAGAATCTCTGGTGCTCTGCTGCAATGGGCACCATCAGGTATGCATCCTTGAGTTCTATCCTTGCTAGCCAATCTCCCTGCAATAGTATATCCCTTAAGAGGTGAATCTCCTCCATTTTGAAATGTCGGTAAATCATAACATTGCTCAACCCTTTCAGGTTGATAACTAGCCTCAGCTTGTGTTTTCCTTTAACCAGAATACATTGCTTATGAAGCCTATCAAGGAGTCTGTCACTTGTACTATGGCCGCCTTGCACTCTAAGTTTCTCAGTTCTACCTCTAGAAACTGTTGATCTTCCTTGTTCAGGTATATACGATTTGGGGGTATAATCTGTCTTGTGGTTGTATACAAATCTATGTGAAAACCTCAAACTGTGTCTAAGACCCAAGTATCTTTGGATATGGAGTGCCAACTGTCTAGATTCTTTGCTAATTTCCCATCTACTGCTGGGAGGTCCACGTTTACTGCACGCTTGAGCTCGCTCGCTCTCACCAGCTTTACTTTGTTGGCGGTCTCCTTGTTGCCAGCCCCGGCTCCTTCCTCTACCTCGAGAGGGAAAGAAGGGGTTTTGTCTTCGTTCCTCTTACTGTCTCCATTGTGTTCTACCAGTGTAGGGCCTGTTGTGCGGGTATTGCCTGGTAGAGCGGCCCCAGCCTCTGCCAGCCCTTCCGAAAATGTGCTTGCTGAACACCCTCCTCATGTGAGGCCTGTGCTTTATCTAGGGGCGTGTAAGATTTGGCAACATTTTTTGGTTCCTTTATAAAAGAATCCCCAAATAATGTTCCCTTTGCTGCCGCTGTTGACTTCGATGTTGCCAGCACTGTAAGCTTGGGGTCTATCTTCACCAAAGTGACCTTCTCCTTTCATTTGTAATCACGCAGTTGGCATTCCCCAACATGCAAATGTCTCTTTCTGCCCATCCTGTTAGCACCACCTGATCTAGTACCTCTCCCGCCATCCGCAATATATTTGGGAGCGGACCCACGATATCCAACATCTTGTCTTCACAAGATCACCATGACCTATCCAGGCCCTTCCTCACGTCCTTCACATACCTCCCCATGGATGTGACAATTTTATCAATGATCCCCTCAGGGAGGTATGAAATTGGGCATTCCGCCCTTAACTTGTTTCTGACCTCCTTTGCCATTGGTGCCCTATGGTGCTATTTGAGATAAGCTTCTATCTTCTGAGGTGGCTCCCATTCTGCAGATCGAGGGTGGAATAATGCCTCTAGATCAAAGTCATTACCCTCCGCCTCATCTTCATTATCAATTTTCTTTTCATTGGTGCTTTCTGACATTCTTCGTCTGAGAATGATATTGACACCACCTCCTCCTCAGAGAATTCGTCCTCCCAATTGTCATCCTCTTCGTCAGAACTACTGGATGACCAGTCTTGCCACCTGCTAGATCTTACTCTGGTTCTCACCCTCTTCCTCTTGCCACCATTCTTCTTTTGTGGCATGCCTGGGGGGTTTGGGCTTCACTTGCCCCGTGGGCTGCTTTTCTTCCCCCTTTTACTCTCCCATGCTCTCTTATCCCTTTGAGCTCTTCTAAGCCCTGGGAAAATTTCAGCCAATCCTCCATCATAGTAATTTGCTGCGGACCCTGCTCCAGCGTAGCTCCCAGAGCATTCTGCAACAAGTGTCCCATGCCTGGGTGAATTCTCTTGTGGCTAACACTAGCCTTTCCTTCCTCACTGGTGGAGCTTGTGGCCAAAATTAAAGGGAGGTTATAATAATAAATGTACACCAAATACAGGAGTCTTGGGCCTGATACCCACCAATTTATCACTTGTGTACCACCAGTGAGGGCAGGTTTACCAGGGACTGTGCCCATCAATAAAATGAGCTTCAATGGCTCTAGCGATCTGCAGGGGTGCTGTGGGCACTCCGTACATAATATTGAATAAAGGCTGAGAACTTAGCACAGCAAGTAGAGCGGTCCGATAGCACAGCAAGTAGAGCGCTCGCTTTGACATCTATGCAGAGCCTATTGACGCAGGTTTGAATCCTGGCAGGGCCAAACTCAGCCTTTCATCCTTCCGAGGTTGATAAATGAGCACCACACAATGTGGGTAATAATAAATAGCGCTCGGATACCTGAGGGTTTGTAGCGCTATATAAATGCTAAATTATTGTTATTAACTTCTGACCCTCGCCAAAGAGTGCTGCTTGCTCGATCAGAATGGAGTTTATCCCGCTGCGTTTTGCTCCGTTTACTCTCACAGCAAAATTCATGGAAGAAACTTTTGAAGCTACGGAACTACCAGGTCCTGTTGCTCTCCTTCTTTCGTGACCGCAATGCCCCCTATGGCTTCCCTTTGTTGTTGCAGTCGCCGGACCTTCGGCAGCATTGCGGCCGCAACCGAAAATGAATGAAACTCTCCTCATACGGATATGCTGCACCCCACTTATTGATAATGCTCCGCTCGCCCTGCCTAATTTTATTGCTGTATACCTCAAAGCAATTTTTGTAGTGTTCGAACAATCTAAAATCAAGCACACTGTGTCATGAAATAATGAACCAAGAGAAATGTACTTATCTCGCTGCCTGAGCAGAAAAGAAAGAGGACGTTTCAGGGGAGTTGCAGTTTTTATGGGACTATTCAGTTGTGGATTGGCCAAGTTGATTACATGTTTTTTCTTCATGGACCAATAATACCTTGGACTTCCAAAGACCTTACCTACAGTGGGACTTGTAGATTTTGGGCCTCATTCCGAGATTGGAGGCAGTCATGGCGCTACTAGCGCCATGACTGCCTCTAATAACGGTACCGAGTCCTCCCTGGTTCAATGGGGACTTACCGGTCTATTCCGACCTTTGCGGGACCGGTAATTCACCATTGAAAATGGCAATCCCAATTCCCATTTGAGCCCCCATAGGGCTCAATGGGAATGGGGAGGGCGCAAATAACGGCCTGGCGTATGCCAAGGCCGTTATTTGCGCCTTGGTCCCCTAACGGGAACCGTAAGGTACGTTTGGTCCGACCAAACGTACCTTACAGGTCCCGTTGGGGGACCACGGAATAGGGCGCAAAGGGATTACTGGCACCGGTGTCCTTACCGGTGCCCAGAATCCCTTTGCGCCCAGGTCGGAATGAGGCCCTTTATCTTTGTTGCTGTTTATTATTGGTTTGGTAAAGCTGCCCGAGAAGTAAATTTTAAGAGAAAGCATAATCCGAGCCTCCGGTCTTGACATAGAATAATACCGTAAGCCCTCATATTAAAGAGCTGTGGAGCTAGGCCTCCATTATAGGTAAATACCCTCCTTAAACATAATTTCCCCATTCAGCTTTATAGTTGACAATAATGAGTATGGTGTATATTGTGGTGGGAATATATTGAGAAAGGGGAGTTTTAAATTGGGCAGGATACTAGGTAGAAGCCTACCATACCTAACCTGTTGTAGGAGTTACATTGGGAAGTCCCCCAATTTCTTTTGCCACAAAATAGCCTCCTCAGGAACCACTGTAATGTTCGTGCCTCCTGGCAGATGCAATTTCAATGTGGCTTAATACTGCTTTAACATTTTTCTCTCTCGCCAGCCTTTTTACCTCCCAAAGGTCTTCCTTTTCAACACTAAATCTTTTGAAAAGTCTGGGAAAATGGTCAATGGTTCATTCTTGTACAGTACTTGGCCCTTACCCCTGGCTGCCTTTGGCACCCTTTCCTTGCCACTTATCTTAGCAACAATGCCTGATGGGGTTTGTTAACAATGGGTTTCACATATCTGAAGAGAATGTCCAAATTCCCTGGGAACATTTTTCCTGGGCCATATACATCGGACAAGACTTGTATCATATCATCCTCTGGGGATATATCACTGAGGCACTCTCAGGAAGGCCCACCAACCTCAAGTTTCTTCAAATCAAGCTCCAGATGTTTTGCTTGCATCTCGGCCAATTCTCTCTTCATATTGTTGCATGCTCTAAAACTGCCAGTCATCTCAGTTATGAAACATTCAGACTCCTGTTCAATCGTGTTTACTGTACTTTCCAAGTGTCGTCTGCCAGGGAGGTCTTCACATCACCCACATCCTGAGCCACTTCCAGCAATAAAGAGTAGATGCCCTTGGGACTGGGGGACTCTTCCATCTGAGCTCTGGATATCTTGGGGATAGGATTGTCAGCAGTTTCAATCTTCTTCTTAATATTCCAATTTGGTACTTAACTGCATTCTTCTGTAGAGGAAAAGCGATTGTGTGGAGTCCAGCATGTGGATACTAGCCCGTCAAGTGCAGATTCCACTGTCATAGTTGTAACTCTCCACATTCTTGTTCTTCCACTGAAGCAAGCTCACTTCTGATTCCAGATCACATATCTTGACTGGCTTCTACTATCTACACATCAATGCGTTCCACAGTCTCCATCTGTTGCACTTGTCTGTGACTCCCTACTGCTGCTCATGTCATTAATATTTCAGTTGTATATTGCTTTTGTTTAGGTGTGGTGTTTATGCATAGCTGAGACTTCTTTATAGTTTCCAATTCTGCTAGGGTGAGAGAGAACATTTATTGTGTGTTTATGTCCTGGGTGGGTCTTTTGCTGTTCTTGAAAGTCTTGGGATTGCCTGCTTTATCCCAAACTTCTTTCTCTTCCCAACACCACCGGGGGTTAATTTGAATAAATTAGGCCTGTTTTACAACACGTTTTTCAATGGGGTTTTTCCCCATTAACAATATGTTGTCAGGCCCATGGTGTTCATGGTATGCCAAGATAATGCTATGGGAAAGGCTGCATATGTTTAGCTAGCACTGATTCCTCTATTAATATGAAGAATTGAATTAGGTGTGCATGCAACGAAGAACATGGCTAAAATTAGACTTCTCATCTATATCTACCAATACATTTGCAAAAATTCACCACTAGGTTCACATTTGTAAAAATGTATTGGGTCCATTTTGCAGATCCCCAAAACTGTTTGCTACTTGCTAGAATTTCTTTCTAGATTCAGGAGTGGAAATTCAAGTTCAACATTTTTACCTTTTTTTGGAAAATATATTGGCGGAAATATTTCTTTTTTTCAAAATGACCCTTTGGCCCTTAATTACAAAAGCGTTTTCAATGGCAACATCCACTTGAAAACCATTTTGAATTCAGGGTCTATGACAGTTAGGACAGTTATGCTTGTTAAATATAAATACCACAAGGGGCCAGATTATACCAGGGCAAATTTTGCCCTAGCACTAATACAGAATGGTGTTAGCACCCACATGCTTTGAAAGTGCATGTTTTTTGCACCAGGGCAGTGTTTTTCCTAGTGCTTATTCCATGAAAAATGGCACTTGTTACAGAGCAATTGTTTTTAATATGGGCCCAATGTTTTTTTGCATTCGGAAAAAATGACCCTAGTGCTAATACGGTGCAACTTTGCGCTTGCAGCAGTGCATACTTTCTGTAACCTGGCCCCAGCAGTCAATTGTCATCTTTGAACTGCACTTTCTCGTTCCACGCTACAACTGTAAACAGGTGACATTTTGGAGAAAAATAGGGTGTCCCAAAACACTTCTGCATCAACGTGCTGAAGTGTAAAACGTTTTGTAACTGGACAAATGCAATATCGACAATGGCCACCTTCACAAGATCTCTTATTTAAAGTTGAAAAATGTGATATTTACAAAGGTGACATCATATCCGCCCATAACTCCTTAAAGTCTCTTGAACTGCCCCTATGCACTCTACAACAGCCTGCATTTAATGTTACAATCAGTAAAACCAATCTCTTTTCAGGAGTACCCTGAAAACGCCTAACAGTCCTTCTCCCATGCAGCACCCTACCTGCTTTTCCTCATATGACTATTCCCTGGGGTGTGATGTGCACCGCTGCAGCAGTAGCACCCACCACATGGCCCACATGATTGGTCCATGCCTGTGTGCTTATCTAGGTTAGGAGATTCTCAGGGTACCCTCAACATATTATTTAAGTGGGTCCCTCATTTTCTATAACCCGACCACATATTTTAATTTATTTATTTAGTACTTATATCGTGTTTTTAGCCAAAGTGCTTTACACAAATTATAAACATTACATGCAATCGTGGAAGGATGATAACAAATTTAAATTGAAGCCAGGAAGATCACAAATCGCACTATAGATTCCGCAAAAACAGATTGAAGAAAACAAGGTATTTTTAATTGAGCAAGAGAATGACAGGAATGAATATCGAGTGGTAAAGAGTTCCAAAGATTAGGTGCAAGAATTTGAAAAGAGCATAAACTTCAAAGTGCACATGGTGGACGAGGGACAGTCAACAAAAAGAGTGATGCAGAACGAAGTTTGCGCGAGGGGTAAATAAACAATTATGAGAACAGAGATAAGGCAGGGTTAAGGCATGAACACATTGAAAAACAAGACTTGCATACCTCATTTGACTGATACCCAACAAAGACATAGGGCCTGATTTATGGAATTATTTACGTGGAAAAAAGGGTAACTGTGCGCCATTCTGCGTGCAAATCACTGCTTGTCGATTCTCTCGAATCGAATGCCCTGTACTTTTCTTGGTCTTGCGTGGAGTTCATGTAGACTCGGCACATCGCTGCGAGCCATCAAGGGCCTTGTGCGAGACTCCACGCAGAGCATGGGCGTGGCTTGCGCAGGGGCTGGGAAGGGGACGGAACACCAAAAATGGGGAAGAACTTAATGGCAGGCCTACACTTAGGATTTGCAGCACTGAGGAGAGGTTGCATGTTGGATTTTGGGGAGTGTGTACTGAACCGGGTGTTCCGATCTAACTTAGCGGTGCGTGTATGCAGTTTAGCGTGGTACAGGAACTGTCTACAGGGGTACGCATGCAGATTTCCAGAGTAATTACTGAGTTACTATTTTTTATACTCATGTTGTCAGGGTGCCGATACAGTTATGGGGTACCTTGCGCATGGTGTCCAGGATGCAGGCCTGATTGCCGGGGACCCAACGCACTGTTTGAAGGGTGCGTGTATTCACGCCCAGGGCAGTGCGCAAAGGTAGTTGTTCTGGCTGTTTTTGCTTTGCGTGGGAGCGTGTTGGGAGCGTTCCGGCAACGACTTGCGATTACAGTTATTCCATGAATACGCGAGCATGCATTTTTCATTCTGCTTGCAGGCCCGCCCAGTGTCCTTCTCGGTGCGTGGTCCCTGCAGGATTTCTGCACAAATTTACATGAATCGGGCCCATAGTTTCTTAAAATGAATTTGATGAGACACTGAACACTTCTACCGTAGAAAAGCATGGTTGCCTGCAGGCTTCAAAGAAAAGAGCAGCCCTGCAACGCGTACTCAATTTCACACGACTCTCCCACTGGTATAGCTCAATTTTAATGTGAATTGCTGCCCTTTGTTTGGTATCATTTTCCCTGAGTAGCCTGCGACAAAAAAGAAAATAAAACTAATTGCTAAGTGCACATTAAACAGCCTAATCCTTAAACTGAAAATGCGTAATATGTATTTGCCTATTTAAATCCAGTCACAGTGGAGGAGAGGCGACTGCAGCTTTGAAAAGCTAACCTGGACATTAACATTTTTGGATAAGACTTTTTTGTCAGCTCCGGGCCTGCACCTGCATATTTCCAGGCAAGGTGACCTTTCACAAAGAAACATGATTTCTCAAAACATCTCTCTGACCTTTTATATAATTAGCATAATTGGGTAGTAAAAATGTAAATACATTACATGTTCTGAAACATCCTGTCATTTTAGAAAGCATACTGAAAAAAAGAAATCTGCATGTATTTCTTAATAACCTCACAGATTTCTTCTTCTTTTTTTTTTTTTTAGTAATCCTTGAGAGGGGACACTTCTGTTATTTGGGTACAGGTTTTCTTCAGCTTACCTCTTTACCTCTGAAAATGTTATGTGGCTGTGTGTATGACAAGAAGCATGACATTTCAGATACTCCAATTAGAAATTAAATGATACTAGGCTAGGAAATTATTAACGTGACTGGATACTCTTAATATGTCTTTTATAGTCTATGTCCTTAGTTGGATATTACCAATAAGTCAGGCTATCGTCTTTGGAAGACATATGCCCACCTACTTTGGAGCCTGTGAGGAATTCGACCATCCGCACGGTGGGTGTGCGCTCGCCTGGCTTTTTTGAAATTTTATATGAAATTCAATGATGGGAGATCAACCTCCAGAAAATGTGTGGGACTAACCCGCACACATTTTCCAATGCTCACCGCACGACATACACATAGACCTGTGTACTCCGGATGGACCCAACCTACTGGCACCGTACCCCCTGTCATATTTAGTTCTGATATGACATCCAAAAGTACACCATGTCATCTCAAAGCTTCCATGGATCTGCCCTGTCCTTTTGTTGAGCCTGGCAGAATGGCGGCAGTGAGTAACATAATTAGCATATTAATAGAGTATACTTCAAACAGGCCTACATGGGGCCGCTCTGAAGAAGATAATAAAGGAGACAGGAGACCGCAACAACCTTTGATATGCACTGTGTCAACCTGAAGCCATTGACCGCCCTTAGTATCAATGGACAGTGAAATATCATGTCTGTGACTGCGTGGACCGCATTCAGAAGGTAGGATTATGTGATTTGATGGAGACAAAAAGATCTGGTCCCACCGCAGCTTCAAGGGGGACCTGTCACTTTAATCAGGAACCACAGAGAGCTCCATTAACTAGCGAGACCCTTTGAACTACAACAGACGGGAAGATGCGTGGGACTTAGTATAACATGTTTTCACCCCTTCACCTTTTCTGTTGCAAAGCACTCACATTATGACCTCATGCACACAGAAGATTGTTGGTGGAAACCCAAGATTGGTCCATTAAGGTAGGCTTAGCCTCTACCAATTACAGTGGCCCATTTATCTTTAAAAGAGGGCTGATCCCCTCTTCCGGGCAGATCATCTGAAGACCTTGCAAGGAGTACCAAGAAGAACTTAGCATTGGACCCTGGCTGAAGGTGCTGACTGCATTAGATTCTTCCGCCCAGGAACAAAGGACAGGACCTCCAAGAGAGAAGCAAGATCCCTCCCTTAAACATCTCCCACGGAACAAAGGGAGATACTAAATCCAGAGGACCTTCCAGCCATTCCAGAACTGGAACCCAGCCAGCACACAGCATGCCCTGCTAGGCTCTGCAGCAAACTTCCTAGGTGTGAAATGCCAGAGAGTCTCTAAATCAAACCAAGGGCAAGGCAGCTGCCTGCAACACTCTCCTCAGAGTTGGCTCGTCCGCCTTAATGAACGACACAATCACAGTGAAGAAGCTAGGAGAAGTGCATCGACAAGCATCTAACGACTTACGCTTAAAGGACATTTTTGAGCCAGTCGAGCCCCTCGAGCTACAACCGACTGCACCGCAGACTGTTGTTATGCTGCAGTCGATAAAGCTGTCCCAGACGCCTTGGCCAGTCCTACAGAACCGCCAACCAGCACTAAGACAACGATTCCTGACCCTGAGCCTCTGTGGAAAAAGTCACCAATTGTTCACAATCCTCTTCGCAATGGATGGCATCCTTTCTTGGCCAAAGGATGGCGCTTGTGGCTGTCAAGGGATTTCAGACATCTCTAGAGCTGCTGATCTGTGGAATACCACAGGGGGCTTGTCTCTAGCCAACCTTTTTTAACCTCTATGCCCGACCGCTCTTTGACCTTCTGGATGGTGCTGGTGTTACATAAACCAACTACGCAGACAGCACGCAGGTGATCTTTGAGCTGTCAGGTGTCTACGAGAGCGCTATCCAGCTTATCAGTCAGAAATATAACATGATCAAAGGATGTATGGATGTAACTCCTTGTCTTTAAACAGCAGTAACACATCATTCCTGCTGGTGGGTTTAAGTCAACGTAAGCTGGAGAATAAAAAAGGTCAATTCACAGTATTTCATGTGAGCCCATGGGTGAAAACGCCTGCATCTGGATTGTAATCTTAACATGAAAAAACATGTAATACATATTAAAGCCTCTTGCACCTATACGACAAAGCTTCTTAGACAGATCAAATCCTACTTGTCTCATAACAATGTCGCTTTGCAGTCTTCTTGCAGGTACCTCCAAAAACAATCTGAATATTTTACAGGTGGCACAAAATGGTGCGGTTAGAGCTCTCTGTGGACTGGGAAGAATTGCTCATGTCACCCATGCTCGGAGATCTCTCTGCTGGCTACCAGTTCACCACTTGCCACTCTTCAAATTAAAATCAACAACAAAGAAACTAGCCTTCAATCTAACCCTCTATCGATCCTTACACCTACTATAAACCACTCCATCCCTGATTCTCTGACTCCTTTTAGCTTCTCTCCACTCTCCATTCCTGAAGTGGAAAAGATCATTGCCAGCCTTAAACCTTCCAACTGCCATGGTGACCTCTGTCCTGCACCTATTATTAAGGAAGCAGCTCATGACCTAGCACCATTCATCACTACACTCAGTAACTCTTCCTTTAGCTCTGGGATTGTACCGGACAACCTAAAGGATGCCTGGGTCATCCCGCTCCTGAAAAAACCTAACTTGAATCCCAGCATACCCACAAACTACAGGCCAATCACCACTGTCCCATTTTTACTAAAAATCCTTGACCGTGCGGCATACCTACAAATTCACGAATACCTTGAATCAAACAAACTTCTGGGACTCAGGCAATCGGGGTTTCGGCCACGCCACTGTACTGAAACTGCCCTTATCGATTTAAAAACGCAGATCGAAGATCTCAATGACAAAGGCAAACTTGTGCTACTACTTCTCCTGGACCTCCCGGCGGCTTTTGATCTTGTTAATCATAAAATTCTTTGTCACCACCTCAAATCAGCTGCACACTTCTCAGACAAAGCCTCAACCTGGATCAGTTCCTTCCTCGATAACAGATCAATGCGTGTGTTCTCTCCATTAGCAGCCGCCCCACCAGCCCCAGTCTCCTGTGGCATGCCTCAAGGTTCCTGTGTCTCGCCCACGTTATATAACGTGTTCACCAAACCCCTTTTTGATATTCTGGACCATCTGGGTGTCACGTACACCAATTACGCTGACGACACCCAGATACTAATCCCTATCACAGGTGACTACACTACTGACTCCCTCGCCATCAACGCCATCTACCAGGTCATCCAAGCTTGGATGGCTCAACACGGACTTTGTCTAAATGATGAAAAGACAGAGCTCCTCATTCTTGGTTCACCACAAAAACTCACGAAACTTGACCCTGCTTTTAAGTCCTTCACCATTGACGGGAATACTATCCGTACTGCTAAGGACACAAAAACCTTAGGGATTTACATTGACTCAACATTATCCCTGACTAGACAAACCAACTCATCAGCAGCAGCTTATACTTGTAAGCTTATTACGGCCTGTCGCCCGTTCCTTTCCGCAGCTAACTGCGTGACCTTGGCTAGGACCCTCGTACTGTCCAAGGTCGACTACTGCAATGCCCTTTACCTAGGTACTAATTGCTGTAACTTAAATAAGTTACAAATTGTCCAAAACAATGCGATCAGAGCGGCCCTCAACATTCCCAGGCGCCAGCACATATCCGATACTAGACGTAACCTTCACTGGCTCTCTATCCCACACCGCATTTCCTTGAAGTCTTTGGCTCTCACCCATAAATGCCTTCACAACCAAGCTCTCTGTTACTTGGCGAACAGATTTGCCCTCCATAGCTCCACTAGACCTCGCAGATCGGCCCAAGCCAACTGCCTTGTTATCCCACGATTCAATCTCCAAAGATCAGGTGGAACCAGCTTCCCCATCTTGGCAGCCAAACCTTGGAACTCACTCCCTATTGAGCTGAGAGCAGAACCCTCCTTCCTGAAATTCAAACACCTTACCAAAGCCTGGCTGTCCTCCCAAGACATCTAACACTGGCTCACTGGCCTACTTGCACTTTGACAGACTCTTGTATATGCATTCTGCTTATCTTCTTACTGCTATTCTCCTGTTTGTATATTTTGAAATTCTCCTGTAAAAACATTTATACTGCCATGTTATGCTTTCATCATGTTGTATCCAAGTTATGCGCCCGGTTGCCCCTGGGCCTGGTGCGCTATAGAAATAAAATAAATACAAATACAAATACACTGCATCAATTACTACACTGACACATAAATGCTTGGCAGGAAAAGCTCTGTATTACTTAGCAAAGAGGTTGAAGAAGGCCCCTGTTACACACTCTTTACGTTCTACATTCTAGCTATCTTGATCTTCTACATAGTCCTAGATATAAACATAAGCACTGTGGTGCCACAACCATTGATGTTCATGCCCCTGATCTTTGGAATTCTATCCCACTGGAACTGAAAAATAACCCCCCTCTCTTTGGCTTCAATAAAACCATGAAGACTTTTCTCTTTAACTCTGATGATTAGATCTTTCTGATGTGTTTCCCTCCTCCTGATCTTGATCCCTGATTCTGATCCATTTTCATCTTTACTTCATCTCTTTGGCTCCTCTTTTTCCCTCTCATTTGAAAAGACATAGTCCTTGGCCGGGTTGCGCCCCAAAAGAATTACTTAATAATAATAATAATAATAATAATTATTATTATTATTATTGTTATTATTATTATTATAACTGCCACCTGATACCTGTAGCTGTCTCTCATCTTCAACTATGTTGCAGAACTGCAAGTGCCCTGAAACCGACTCTACACTGTCGAGCACCAAGAACTTCTCGAAGGACAAGGTACATTGTGGTCTGTCCCCCTGAACCTTCTCCGAGGCCCTTAGTGACCTTTTGTGACCCATTGCTCCTTTTCTGTTGAAATCAAGTATCCTTGAAATAGTGTGATTAATTACTATACCCACTACCCTCATGTCAGTATCCAGAGTGCATCGTGTTTCCTTCTTAGAAATTGCTTTCCTCAACAGGGTGGGTTGTATTTTGTAATGTGCTAGAACTGTCTGTTGTGATAACAATAAAGTAGACAGTTTTATACAACCTTGACTGGACAGTCCCTTTTATCATTGGGTAATAAGTGTATTCTTGCTATGTGGCAACTAACCAACGATCAACAACATTACAGAGATAAGCCTGCCGTTCCCTCCACGCTACCAAAATTGGACAAGGAGAATTATAATTTGCTTGTATTTCCAATATGTTCGGATCCCTTCTGGTGTACTAGAGGTGTAGGGCTGATTGATGGTTTAGAAATCGATATTCATCCCTGGACCACTTCTGCCCCGGAAGTTGCTTTGTCACAGTGCTTTGTCACAGTGCCAGAGGCTGATTCACAATGAATGTACAAGCAGTAACTCTGACTTACTCATGAATTATAGTGTTATTTCGAGGTGAATTTCTGAAAATATGCTGGATTCAGAGTTTATGACTTATGGAGGTAGTCATTTTAGAAGTATTTTAGAAATTCCACCTCCGAATGTATTTATTTCTTAACCATTCCTGCCGTCAACATGTCGGTGGAAATGGTTAGTGTGCAGTTGTCAAGGCTCAATTCTGAGGCTTCAATGCATAACATAGATAAGATGGTGAGTGTGGGAAAGAGAAGGTAATAGGTTAGGTTGGCGGGGAGAAATGGAAAATGCAAGATACCTTTGCTTATGTGTTGATAAGTGCCAACCGGAAGTACCCCAAGCTCTGTGTGCAGGTCTGTTTCTAATTGTCATGTGCCGAGAGGTTAGGGGCATTTCTATTCAGAAGACAGCCTTGTGTTCCCATGGTGCAACAATACAAGTCTGGGACGACCATGTGCAAGTCGATTCTAGATGTGTGGAAATTGATATTTAGTGCCTGATTCACAGAAGGTTTTCCAACGGGATTGCTCCATTATAAAATGCTTCTATGAATTAGTGTCATGACCCTTGCCCCTGGCCCTCACTGGAAAGTCAGCCTTCCAGTTAGGGCCAGGTCAAAGGCCTTAAAACCTCATCCAAGACTCTCTTGGATTCAGTCCTGGCACCTTTGGTGCCAGGCTCATAACCATCATGAAGACCAACATTAGAATGGGACTATTTACTTGGTTCTATTTAACTTGGGGGGCGGGGGGGTCAGCCAACATGGAGGCACACACATAGCTCAGTTACAAGGAACTGAGCTATGCGGTCTAGTTTTTTGGGTGTGGCTGTTTTTTGGGTGTGGCTGGCCTGGGACTTATTTACCTGGACTACTTTGGGTGTGGCAGGCCTGGGACTACTTTACCTGGACTACTTTACCTGAGACTATTTAAACCACACCCAAACAGCAGAACATGCTTTGCGTTATTTTGGTGTGGGCAGCGTAACGCTCACCGCATCCAGTTAAACCAAGGACCTGCAGAAAGAGAAAGAACACTACGAAACCTACCTGGAACAGTATACTGTCTTCAATCCATCGCTGACTTCAGTTCCACTCACCTGAAGGTACGAACTCCATCATCCGGCACTGCATGCATCCTGGCATCATAACCTGGAAAGAGGAGAAAGAAAGACGGCATTAGCAAGCGTTTACTCACGTTTCCTCCCGAATGAAAAAAGCCACACAATTCTTGCCTGGGTGGTCATCTCCTGGTCAGTATCATTGCTGGAATATTATGGCGCTTGGCGAGGAACATCGCAACCTGCAAGGAGAGAAAAGACACAGGTTAGCAATATAAAAGGCGAAACAGCGCCGCGCATCACGCATTACTCACAGGACAGCATCGCGCACACGCGCTTTCGCCTACCGGCCCATGCTCATCTTCAAACTGCATGACAACACCAAATTACCTTTCCATACCCAAAACCAAAGAAGCAAGACATTATTATTCGAACTAAGTGGAACATAAGAACTGCATATAAAGACTGTAAAGCAGCAAACCTACAGAGTCGCAGCAGGCCTGGATTCCCACAGGGGGGCCTGCACAAGTGAAGTAACTTGGTCGCTGCTCGCCCCCCACATCTATGCACCCCTGCCACGAGGAGCAGGACAGAGAATCCACCTTTTACAATATTAAGGTGAGGAGAAGGCCCAAGGGGGAGGAAGGAGTTGAGGCCAAGGGAAGTGGGAAAACATAAAGAGAATCTGGTATTTAATCCAGCTCTCCTATATTGCAGACCCATCTTTAACCAGAGGCCTTACCAAGGGACCGGGAGAGGGTTCGAGAGTGCAAATCATCCAACCAGGGCTGGGTGGCGTCCCCGTGGATACCAGGTGAGCGTAACAATTAGGCACTTGATGTCATTTGAGAGGGTTAGCCCAACGCCTCAAAGTGAATTTGATTCACCATTGTCACCTTTTAGATCTAAAATAAACAAATATTATTCAATTGATTTGTGAGTGGCTTCGACGGTATGCGAACTGTGTGTTTCAGTGTAGACTTTGAAACTGTTAGTGCAAGGAGGTGAGTGGAGGGAGGTTAGTGGAGGGCCCGGTGGGCAACTCGGAGCACCCATCTTGCATGGCCATGGTGACCTGGCAGTAGGGGTGCCCCTTGGGCTACATGTCAGTGGTGGTTTCCCTTCCCATTGGGCTGAATTCTCTGGCAATGGACAGTGGGCAGTGTATGGTCCTGGATGACAGTGGTGAAACACAGGGATGAGTGCAAGACATACGGATCGTGCAGCAGCAGGCACCAAGTAGACAGTGGGTGAGAAATGCTAGAGTGAAGTTCAGAGTAGATATTCCGGAACAAACATGCATAGTTCTTGTCTCAATAAACAACTTGGCATGCTATGAGGTCAAGGTGATATATCTAGGAGCTATTTGCATGAATAGCATTGCACCTCAGAGAGCCACATCACGTTAGGGCACTAATCGTACTGGGCAAGAGATGACCAAATCAAAGTGAGACACCAGGGTGCAAAACCTCAGGGGGGAGGAGGGTTACAGTGGAGCATATAGTAGCAACTCCCAGCGCGGCAGTGCAGAATCACGGAGGAGCAACTTGGAGCAGTATAATACGAGGTGGAAAGTAAAATCTTGAGCAGGATAATGAGGGAAACAAATACTTAAGCCACATATAGCAAGGCATAACATGGCTTAACAAAGTATGAGGATGGCATGACAAGGAATAACCAAAGCATGCAAAGGGCTTACATGGCAGAGCAGCATGATCACTTCTCCCCATTCCTACCACCGGCCTCGGCAGACAGCTGTTATTTCACGTTCTCACTATGCCGCAGCCTCTCTCTCGCTCTTTCTCTCCCTCTCTCTCTCTCTGTCTTTCTATCTCTCTCTCGAACACACACACACATGTGCAGATATACTGTGTAGTTTATGCAACAACGATCAGGCTCAGAGAACATGCTGCCTGACATATGGAAAGAGCAGGACCCAACTAAACCTTCCTTAGCATTTTGTTTACCAGGGCGAGTGTTGGCTCATTGCTCACTCCAACTACCTCTGGTGGTTCAAGCAGTGGGAATTGCTAGGATATTTTGCCCCTCAGGGAATCACTGTCAGTAGTCAGGCATTCATCAGGTGGCCCGCCCATCAGGCTAGCAGGTGATCAGGCAGAGTCAGGGCTATGGGCAGAGTCCAGAATCCCTGGTGTTTTCTGACAAACGTCTACCTCTGTATCATTAAAAGGCCTCAATCACATCCCCACAGTGCATGTAGTAACAAGCCAGAAAGGAATCCCACAGCTAGCCCCCCGCCCTCACCTGGATTTCAGGCAAATACGTAACTTCACTTTCAGAATTATGCTTCAACACTGCAGGGGTTCTTCAGTGGGAGCTGGATTAGATGTGGAGCTGCCAAGATAAAAAGTGGAGTGCAGACTTCTCATGGTGCCCCACAAAGCTGAACACACCATCCCTTCATCTAAGTAGGGTGCAGAGATTGGATGAACGAGAGTACAGGTATGATGACAGATAAATAATGTCAGTTGTGAGAATTGGTGGCAGGGCTAGAATGGCAATCCCACAACACTGCAATCTCAAATTTGCTGTATCTGCGGTCCCATTTTAGGTACCGATATCTAGCGGATCTCATTGAAAAGATGTGGCTGCATGCTAAAGAATGGACCATGACAAACAGCACTAGAACAGCGGTTCCCATACTTGGACAAGTTTTCTCAAGAAATGTGAAGGCTGCCTTCATCAGGTGCCAGATAAAGTTGGAGATGTGGCAGGTGGGGCTTCAATGGACCCCAAGGAGCAGAGAGCATGTTCCTTTAGCCTAGGGTGTCCCCGCTCTACAAAGAAACATGAATTCTCAAGTAGGGAGCAGTATTTATTTAATTTCAGGGGACTCACCTTCCAGATACATAGAGGGGGTACCTGGCATTATCATCTGCACAAGATGTTAACTGTGCCCGCAAGGGGTGTCCTGGAGTCAGGAAGGAACAGCCTCTCCCTTTAACAGCCATTTGCAATACAAAAAAGTTGAATTAGGTGGTGTCCTGACTATATTATTTTATAACCTTTATAAACATTACAAGCTGTCATAATCTTGTATCAGTGTGTGGTACAGAAGACGCTATTCATTACATAAATATGTAAACCTTTACAGAATTTGGTACTGTAAGGATATATTTGGGGATTTTATTGGCAGTATGCAGTATGCAATATGTAAATGCAGCCATTTCAGAGTAGGTGCAAGGCACAGCTTTTTAGCAATAAATACAAATATCCACATTTTTAAAATGACAGCGCACTGCACTAAATGCTTCCCAAACTAAACCCATTTGTCTGGTTGGGCTAAATGCTTTTATTGCTGAAAAGATGTGCCTTGCGCCTACTCTGAAATGGCTGCATTTACATACTGCATACTGCCAATAAAATCCCCAAATATATCCTTACAGTACCATACATAGAAGTGTTGATAATGTATTAGCAATTTTTTTAAACTAGTTCTAAAAGATATGTAATGACTTATGCGTCGGCCCATGGCTCATTTGAGTACATGGTCATTTCTTTATGGTTCAGATCTAGGAAGATCATAGAAAAATGAATCACATCTCATTGTGCTGGAGTCGAATAGGTACATGCAAAAATATATCTCATGGTGAGATTTTAACCCTTGTTAGACATTTGAACTGCCTTATGTCAGACGAATGCTATTTATCTGGCTTACTCATGCATCTGATATTTGAGGCAAAAATGCAGTTTGCCTGATCCCTTTGGAGGAAGTTGATATTTTGCATAACTCTATCCCCTTATTAATTATGCAGATTTTGTATTTCTCCAAATCACATGTCTAAGATGTCATCAGTACACTTCACTGAAAGTGAACGACTCATTTTTGCACATCTAAATGTAATTTTAGGGAGTGGTGTGCCCTAATGTTGTTATATTGCAGCACCAATCACTATTCATGAGATTCATAATCATATTTTGAAACCTTACCTATGGTGGCTAATGCATTCAATTCATGAGTCTTTAACTGGCATGAAGTGCTGTTACTGCACCATTTAAGAAATGCTTGGCACGTGGCATGTTATATTTTGTGATTTATACCAGGCATTGCTGCCAGTTGCATGGTCTCCAGGTGCTCTTATGGATCTGAAAGAGAAAGGAGAGAGAAAGAGGAAAACATTTATGAAAGCTTTGCTGTTGATGCAGGGAGACCGGATGTACCCAGAGCGAGGAGTAAAGCAGAGTTATTACCAGTAACTTTGTGAGCCAATATAGATTATCTCTCCAAGACTAATCTGCCTCCAACGATTAGTTAGTTAAAGAGATTGGAACAGAAATACAGTAGTAACGTTGGCAGAAAAGAGAGGAACAGTAGCCTCAAAAGAAGGTGCTATGTGCAGGCAGATTTTATAGGAACCCAGTAGTGTTATGCCATGATGAAAATGTCATGCTGGCTAGAATAGAGACGCTTTGTAGGAGCGTGGGAACGTGGAGGATGAAATGTGTTTCCCCGCCCATCTTCCACTCCAAATGTTAAACATGAAGAAAACGGACCGGAGTCCTACAAGAAGCGTAAAGACTGGCATATGCCTTTTACACCTCATGTTTGCTATAGTGATTATGTCAAAGTAACAAGGAAATAGTCACAACAATTTGCAATTCAGGAAACCAAAGCAACTCCAACAGCATAGAGCCTGGGAAGCAATGCACAATTACAGAGCACACGGCTGTGTGCCTTCAAGCAGTTAAAAGCCAGCATACTCCAATATCAGGCCACATGATTAGGCCACACAAAGTCAGTCACATGTATTTGCAGGTCATTGGAGACAGGAACCAGATCTTTACAAGCGCATTTAAGTTGCATGGATTTCGGTGAACACATACCAATGTATGTATTTGTATTGCATGTTATTGCACTTTATTTATAGAAGAGAAATGTCACAGCAGTCCCTTTTCCGGGTGCTTTGCAATGACTGAAATGAACAGTGAGCTGAATGTAGTCCAAGTGGCGGCAAGGGAAGTGTAATCATGGTTTGGTGACATCACAAACTAGCAGCTCATTGAATACATAATGTACAGTTATTTACATGTTTGCACAGGGAAGAGGTAGGTTGGTAATTATAGGTGGGTGGGGGTGGGTTGATTCAATTGTATGGCTCTGGTGCCTCGTCCTCACCGGCTGGAGCAGGTGCTTTTTGAGATATGATAAATGATATGATATTTTATTTGTATCGCGCTCGTACACAAGTGTTTGAGAGCAGGCATGTGAGCATGTCTCGTGCATATGGTCTTGATAATCAGGTAGAGTTTTAGAGGTGGGGAGAGAGAAGGGTGAAGAAGTGGAAGACATTGGATCCACAGGGAATGGGGGTGGCAAAGAAGTGACAAGAACTGACATCCCACTCTCCATACAGCAGGATGAATGTTGGGAGTAAATACAGGCTGACCAAGATAGCGATGCAAGCCGGTAAAGATTGTGTGTAATTGGTGAAGGATTTAGCCACCGTTATGCCCCTTGGAGACAGTTTCCTTGCTATGCTGACTGGCAATTGAAGCAAAATCTCACTTAACATTTGGACACATCGATTCAGTAACGGGCTAGACAAATGTGTCTGAAATTCTGCAGACCTCACATCATCGCAGAAGTGGAATGATATCAGCAAGATAAAGCTCTTCCAAAAAGGAAACATGACGTTTATCCTGAACTGACTTCATTGAAATAACTATGAACATTGCTATATATTCAGACATATATTCAGACTCCAGGACATCAGGACCACACTCTGGCGACTCCTCCACTTCAGATTGCTGACAGGCCTATATCGACCAGATCAAATGCTCAGGTCAGAATTCATGGGCATCGAAGTGTTTAGCCTAGCAGTAGTAATGTTCCCTTTGAAAGAAAATAAACAGACATTTCTTGTATGCCTGCACTCGGATCTTATTAGTGATATTTGGTCGTGTTTTGGATTCCATTCCTTTCTGGCTGAAACAAAAGAGTACTTCATACTCCTAGATCCAAGCTCAAAGTGGCAGTGCATTGGGCCCCCTGAAGGACCCTGTACATGCCGTGCAAAGAAGTTGGTTGTGAAATGGTTCTTTCCAGCCCTTCGGAAAGCAAATACAAAAACACTGACATGATAAATAAACGGAGAACCTCCTATAAACCTCAGGGCAAAGCAATGTTGGCATCATATCTGTTAATTTATAGGAATCTAATGAGGGCAGAAAAAAAATATAAGCATGTATTAGCGAAGCTGACAACGTTCCGAAAGAACTACTTAAAATGCTTAATTACCACGGCTTACCAAAGGCTCTTGTCACACGAATATCTCCTCTGCCATATTGTGCGAACAAGTGGCAGTGTTCTTTACTAATACATTCAGAACATTCTATGATAAAATAAGTTCCAAAAAACATACAACATCATTTGCATACAACCTCAACTTAATTGTCGCTTATTTTCTGATATTAATTTTAAACTATCCTCCTTCTCGGAAATTAATTTTATCCAGTGTATGTCCCTAATCAAAACCAGCAAATGTATTGGCCACCCCCATTAGCATGCCAATCAAAACTATGTGAACAATCAAAACTATTTACAATAGCTGCTGACACGCCTCAACATCTTGTCAGCACGTCCATTTCCCAGGACATAGCTATATCATGCCTCGAGTCGGCACTTAAGGGCTGATTCATGGAACGTTTTCCTATGGGATTGCGCCATTATAAAGCACTTCCATGAATAAGGCCCTTAGTCTGTTACTTTTAAAGAAACACAGTGCTGAAGGAGAGGACCACAGCAATTACCACCCAGTTTTCCATTTTCTATATTCAGTTATGGTAATTGAGTGGGTAGTGGTCTCCCATCTACAGAACCTTGTGGGCCGGCTTGACTCCTTCCAAGAACATGTCTGCCCAGCTAGAGGCATGGACCCAATGCAGCTTTCAATACTAGATAATCTACAGATGTAACTGGAAACAGGAAATAGCTGTGCCCATATCCTCCTGCATTTGCCAGATTCTCATGACAAAGCAGAGCGTGCTATTATCCTTCAGAGGTTTCAGAGCCAAGGGATAGTTGATACTTCTCACTGATTGATTGCTACCTTTCTTACGGATTACAATTTAGCTGCTAATCTGCCATCCATTAACCATTTTTGATCGAATCAGAGTGGAACATTATATTTTATGTAAACACATCCTTTTCTCTGGCCAATACTACTCCCCATTTAAGTTTTTTTCAGTTGAATATCTTTAGTGGCAATCGATTGTGCCAGCAAAACAAACCTGTTACACACCCAACACATACATCTTTTCAACACAAGTCTATAAAGCATGTATCACCACTTAATTGCTGTTGCTCGAGAGTCCGCCTTCATTTGATAAATAATATTTCCACAACGCCTTACCTAAACAAGGTGCTGACGTTTTACCCATCTGTTCGGTGATTAATTGTCCTCAACATCGGTCGTGAACATTCAGATTTAATAGATTAAGAAGGCACGCCTGAGACAGAACTACGTATCCCATGATTGTATTGTATTTGTCATTTCCCCATTTGTATGGCCTCAATGCGCTTTCTGGTTGGAACGCCCTCGGGCCCGAAGTCCATGTGTGGTGGAGATTTTAGGAGTCAATTTTTAAGATGCGTGTGTGCATATTGCCAGGTTAGGATTTAGGTGGGCTGGCTAGACTCCAGTAAGCAGCCTGGAGGTCAGCCATGTAGATGTGTTCTGTCGGTGGTTTAAGATAGAGTGCTAGTGCCGGAGACTCAATGTGTACAAGGCTAGACCAAGGTTTTTCATAGGTTGTTGCTGTATACCAATGACAGAGGTATTACGGTACATCAGAGGTTTCAGTGTGGATGGCTGTGCAAGCTGCTAGATGTGAATTGCATAGCCATAGCTGCATTCAATAGTGCATGGATGGGTGGCCGTGCCTGCGGCCTGTGTCCACAAACGTGGTGCAAGGTATGCATACCCTAAACTCAGATGGAGTTCATCTTCAATGTCATTTTCCTAGGTCCAACGTGGTTGGCTGGTCTCGCCAGTTGTGGTCTCCCTAGATTGAGAGCCTGAGCAGTGGTGCAAGGAATACATACCTTCAGCTCGGGTGGAGTTAATCTTCCTTGTCATTTTCCTAGGTTCAACATGATTGACTGGTCTCACCAGTTGTGGTCTCCCTAGATTGAGGGCCTGAGCAGTGGAAGATGTACAATCGCCAGTGGTGAAGTGGGGTGCCAAAAGTTTCATGGTGTGCCACAGCGAATAATGCCCGCATCTGTGGAGGTTTGGGTGGATAGGTGTGTTGACGGGTTTGGCCCAGTGTTTCTGTGCATTTATCAACAGTATAGAGTGTGAGAGATCTCAGGAGGGGAAGGAAGAGTCAGGTTTTGAGGGCCTTTCTGAATGCCAAGTCATTATCAATGTTGTGGATTTGCAGGGGCATCCCACTGTATGAATAGGTAGCACATCGAACGTCAATATTAAAATCCAGGTGCATTCGCTTGAAGGTGCCAGTGCTTGAAACTCACACAAAGTGCAAGCACAAACAAATCATTACTGAACATAATTCATCATGAGTTCATCCAAAAGATTTGTAAATAGACAAGAATAAAGCTGCTAATAACTCACAATGTTTGATATAAAAATGGCTATAAGCAAATGCAACGGCTTATATATAGGGATAGAAATTTGCCTAAATGCAAATGAGCAGGAGAAAAGGTTTCAGAAATGTTTATTTCAAGACCATAGTAGCTATATAGACTAAAATCTAATGGTAATACGACATTGGATTCAACAAGCTCCAGCCCTCCTCAGAATGCTACCGGGGTTTCCTCTAATGCAACCCCTAATACTCACATATCCAAGGTAAGCACCTGCATTGCAAAACGAGATCAAACTTGCAATTATCAACAGAATAACCTATCATTGGAGGGCTTGCTTTAATGAGAGAAAACGCTACATATATCGGCCTTGCTCTTTCATTCATTTAGGAAACTGAAAAAAGAAGAATAAGGTGCCAAAGGTAATCAAATAAATAAATGCTACCCTTCACTAGAGTTAAGACCACACAAAGACAATTATGTAAAAAAAGAAAATACATTTCCACTCACTGTAAGAACCCTAAATGGAAAAGGTTCCGCGTTGGAGGCAGGGGGAGAGTAAAATGCAATGGTTTAATCCACCTGTTACTGATACAAGGGACAATGCTGGGACAGAGGTTGACATGCATCTTTGTGATTTTTCAAGACAGTATATTTATAATCATTTCACATTTCTGTGTGTTTATAATCTCACAGAGGGCTTAGTAGCACCCCACATCAGCAGGGGGCTGCCACTACATGAAACAGAGAGTAAAGGAACAAGGGAACAGAGAGTAAAGGAATAAGGGAGCAGGGTTAGCAAGGAAAGGAAGGGGAAAAGTGGAGGTTGCTAAGCACTGTTAACAAATGTTGGGGAGTGGAAGATGGTGGGTGGTGCTGTGCACAGGGAGGGTGAACAATGTCCCCAAATTCCAGACCCTTGGGAGGCCATTGCCTTTTCCCTAGGTCACCCAAAGAGAGGACCTGCAAACAATCCTTCTCTTTACACGCCTCCTGCCTCTGGAACTCGATCCCAGTATCGGCTCAGAATGCCCCCACAATTCTCCAATTTTGCAAATCTCAATGTGTTTTTTTAACATCACCTGACCATGTACTAATCACAATGGATGCACAGAACGCACCTCACAATACTGCGCTACTGTTAAAAGATGCAAGCCCAAACGCTGGCTGACAATACCTTGCACATCGCTCCGCTACTCTCGGGCAAGGTCCCTTTTTTAAACAATGAAATAAAAAAAGCCACTTCAGGATGTCAATAGCCATGTGCTACATTAACTATCTACCAAGAAGTAACTTCTGCAGTGGAGTAGCACGTTTTTTTTAATCAATTAATCAATCAATAAAATCTTCCTTGTGGAATAATTCCTTAAATGTGCACTTATTCACAACACATCTATACATCGTAAAATACATAAAACATAACATTCAACTAATCTTAAAAGCAGCAGCACTAATGTGGAAAATGTACTTAAGAACATTTAAAATTGCACTGTATCCTTAGCTAAGACCATTGAGCTCACTCAATACTATTTACAATTCCTGCAGTATTTGCAATGATTAACTTTGGAAATAAAATAAGCACGTCCAATACACAGTTTCAAAAAAGGTTCTGTCGGGAATGTGCAATTTCCAGTGTCACCAGGGCTGTACTGGCCTATAGGGAACTCTGGAAATTCCTGGTAGACCCCTGCACCCTGGGCCTCTTTTGTGTGATTACTTCCACATTTTCTCATCGGAAAAGGGTTGGGCTTGCTGAAAATGTGTAATATGGGTTCACTTTGAACCTTATTTGCAGGGCCTCTTTGTGTCCCCAGACCACCCCTGTGTGTCACTAATAACAGAATAACAATGCATTGGTTTTATGAAGTGCATTTCAAACAATTCATAAAGCACCTTCGACAACTCATGTATAAACCTCTAAATTAACATACACATGATACACATGTCACTGTGCTTTCAATTATATCCAGCAATACTGCCCGAGCCTAAGATAATTCTTTAGAATAATCGTTTCTCAGCCAAAATAATAAGTACTCAGGAGGAGGTGTAAAAGCTGTTTTAGGAATACGTTGTCAACCGATTCTAGAGTACACCACCTATCTAATAAGGATAGCAAGGAGAGAAATTCCCCTAATCCTAAACTACACACAAACAATATTTTTACATCTAAAAGGTTATGCGGGTTACCTTCTTCGCAACTGAAACAGAGAACTGGTATCTTCTAAAAAGATACCATCAAGAAAGGTACTAATTGCAACTTTTATTTTGCCTCTGAAATTGTATCATGAATTGAACAAATAAAAACACCAATCAGATGTGCCACAGTCGTAGCATCCCTGCTGGTCTGCCAGTACTCAGCAATGTATCTCTATACTGTAAAACGGATATCATTTCTTATGGTGGGTCGACCAGTTTCGCTCTGCCAGCTTGGTTATGGCACCTTCTTCAGGACCTAGAAATGGAAATCGACTCTCCATTCTCTCCGAAATCTCTTAGAGTGTTGCAGGGAATTATTTGCTGGCATCTGATGCTCCTCTATGGACCTCCTCTAAGAGCATATGTGGTTATGAGGTACTAATGGACACTACATGTCCCCAGTAGTAGGGATGAACTAGAGTTCCATAGTATAATAAAGGACATACGAAAGTTGACTCATGAATACGGTAGGCAACGCTAGCTTTTCTGTATTGTTGTGGAAAACTGTCTGACAGCTCTGCAGGTGCATACGTGAACAAATAGATATTTTTGAGTGATGATAAAGAATAAATACCCATTTATGATGAGTAGTAAGTCCCCTGCTCCCCTTGTGTTTTGTCCAATTATAGGTCCAGGGAGGAGCATCGGGTGGCAGTAAATCATTCCCTGTGCCACTCTAAGAGAATTCAGAGATGACAGGGGGTCGATCTCCATTGCTAGGTCATGAAGAAGGTGGCATAAGCAAGTTGGCCCACCGAAACTGGTCGATCAACCATAGTAATTGATAGTTTTTTTAAAGTATAGGGATGCGTTGCTGAGAACTGGTAGACCAGCAGGGGCGCTACAACTGTGGCACGTCTGACTGGGGTTTTTATTAGTTCAATTTGTGATACAATTTCGAGAAATAGGCAGAAATGAAATGCAATTAGTACCTTTGTCAATGGTATCTTTTTAGAAGATACCAGTTCTCTGTTTTAGTTGTTCAGAACGTAACCAGCATAACTTCTCATGTATAAAAATTATGTTTTTCTGTAGTTTAGGAATAGGGACATTTCTCTTTTTGCAATCCCTATTTGCTAGGTGGTTCACCAGTGTAACCTAGGGATTGCTGGCCCAAAGGACAGGAGAGTTCTTCTCGAGCGATTGGTAGAGGTTCTTTTCATAAATTGTTCTACTCCTGTATCTCCTTGAGGCCTTGCCAAATGGTGTGTACATGCAGAACTGTAAGGATCACCATTATCAGCATCAGATCTGCCTTCTGCTGTCTCACCACCATTTCTCTCTGTACAGATATTTCCTATCTTCATCTCCAAACTCCTTTCTCAACTTGTTTCCTGAATTCTGTGTCCAACTGTGAAGATTCTCCCAGCCTCTCTATCTTTCTTTCATTTGTTTCTCCACTAACCTCCTGCTCATGTCTACTTTACCTATTCTCTACATACTCTGACAAATCATGTGATGTTGTCACTTCTTCCCAAGTGGGAGCCCCTTCCCATGAGGCCAGGGAAGTGAGGCTGCTACTCAATAGTCCATCTCTGGGTGGTACTCACTGGAAGGATCTCATGGGAAGAGACTCCCCTTATGGGGATCACGGAGGATGTCTCAGGAGAACAAAGTACAGCACCACTCACCCTCCACCCAGCTCCTTCACACACCCTTGTCCCATGCTGCACAACTTCATGTTACACTCTCCCATGTATGTTTGTGAGGTTGATGAGGCAGCAGTCACTGAGATGAGGAAGAGTGGGATTGAGTTGACTATGACTTCATTAAGAGGTAATGAGATGAGAAGGAGGAGTGGAGCCATAACAAATCACCATTGGAACCTCAATGAGCTGTCTAGATGATATCACCCATTGCAAATAAGGACAGAGGAAGGACTTAACTTGTCCTCAGCCCCTCCCAGGAGGAACCACATGCTAGGAGGGCATCCAGCGTGGAAAGAAGGATAGGTTGCTGTTCGGGGCACGAGATGGGGAAACAAGGCATCCCAATGCTCCCTCATGGTCAGTCATGGTTTTTCAAAGAAACAAGCTGGGGGTAGATCTCTGTCTTCAGCTGGGGCCTCCCTCTGGACTAGCCTCCCTGCCACTCTAACACTTGAGGAGAACCATCTCCAGTTCCGGAAGCCCCTCAAGACCTTCCTCTTTGCTTCTGCCTTCTCTCCCCCCTCCCCTGCTGATCTGCTCTGTCTTGGCACTGTGCACCTGGCCACCCACTGCCACCTGCTCACCCTGCCACCCTTCTGCACTGCCTCCTGGCCACCCCTTGCACTGGGGACTGTATCTGTATCCATACAGCCCCCCCCCATTGTTCTTCTTTTTCTGCACTCATCAGTGTTACCCAGCTCTGCTGCCGTAAACACAGCACTTGCCACTTGCTGGCTGCACTACCATTGTTTATTGCCTCCATTATCTAATTATGTATTTATTATTTATCTGTTTTTCTCCTCTGCTGAAATATCATATCATATCATATCATATCATATCATATCATAAACCTGACCACTGTGCACAGGCTCACTGGATAGATGGGAAAACAGGAGTCCAGATGCCAGAAGCAGCCAGATGGTGCAGCCTGCGCAGAATGAAATGCTGCAAAGCTGATTCAGGTGCAGCAGAAGAGTGAGAGAAGCTGATGAGGACTTTGGAAGTGGCTGAGACCAGCAAAGGAAAAATAACAGAAGCCCAGAAGGTACATGAGCTGTTGGGGCCAGAAATTGAGACAAGAGAAACCTCAAAACAAGGGTCTGGGACCCATATATAACACACAGGAATACTGTAAACAATTGCAACTGGCAGGAGAGCAAACCAGATCTATCGGGAGTAAAATACAGAGAAGAGCGTAGTGTCTGGGGTGACTAAGGGACCGAGAGAGAGTGAGAGAGAGAGAGAGAGAGAGAGAAAAAGAGATACGGAGAGAGAGAACACATTAAGTAGTAGAAAGTAATCAGAAGAAGATTGAAAGGAGATACACAAGGAGGAGGTTAAAGTATTGTAAGGGTGTGGAAGGAGGGGAATGACACACAGGTGGCATGGTTGTTGACATAAACCTTTATTAATAAAAATAAAGAGAAAACCTTACTTTTGCTAACTCTAAGAGGGGTCTCCCTACCTCAACTAAAATACTAAGATTGCGGTCAGGATGTCAGTGTAAATAGATAGGCCAAAGTCCTGTGTGAGAAACCTACTTCTGCCCCTCACACTTATAACTAAACTGAAGATCTAGTGGATCATCTTGGTCCAGAAGAATGGCTCCCTTCTCCTGGTCAGTGGATCACAGTTCCATTTGTTAGGTGGGATCTTTACCTGAAAGGATGACTCCCTTCTCCAGGTCGCAATTCCTTTCCAAGACACAAAGCAAAGTTACAAGTTGTAACGCCAGAAAGCAGTAAAGTTCTCAATTCAATCTCAAAAGGTAAAGTTACAGTTCAAACATCAACATTCCTTATTGCCATAGTTGCTGCTACACTATTGGGTTCCTGGAGAATGCCTCCCTTCTCCAGGTGAATGGCTCTCGGTGTTTTTCCCCACACAAAGCCAGGGGGAATGACTCCCTCTCTCTGGACTCTCTCTCCACTTGGTTCTGTGATTTTGCTATGCCAGGGGAATGACTCCCTTCCCCTGGCCTTCCTTGGCTTGGTTCTCACACTCTCATGGCTTTTAATTTTAACAGTTCACAACACCATGGGGAATGAATCCCTTCCCCAGGACTTTCTTGCATTTACTTTCACAGTTCAGAAGACCAGGGGGAATGTCTCCCTTCCCCTGGCCTCTCTTGGCTTTTCTTTTTTCTTTTTACAGTTTACAATGTCAGGAGGAATGTCTCCCTTCCCCTTGCCTTTCTAAGGTTTTACTTTCACAGTTCACAACACTGGGGGGCAGGGAGTGCGGGGGAAATGACTCCCATCCTCTGGCCTTTCTGTGTATACTCTGGTTGATGTGAGCCCCAGACCCATATCACTGATCCTTTAGTGATTAGTTTTGTCAGACCTGGTTCACTACCCTACCAGGTACTGCCATAGAGGAGAAGGTTGTGGGTTCCAGCTATATCTAAAGTAGCACTGCCCTCTAATACAAAGACAATTTCCTGAAGAAAAGGGTTTGCATTTGGGCTAATTTGCATAGCCACAATGCCTTGCTGATGTGGCTCAGACCTGGAAGTGAACTTCCAGCAATGGCTACTAGGTGACATTGTGGAATGTGTAACTTGGCTCAAATGGACTTTTCTTCTTTCACATTTCAGGAGAAAAGTTATCTTTTCCCCAATCCCTTTTAAACCCACCGTAACTATCTTGGTATATTATATGCACATGTACATTATCACATATATCTGTAACAGGAATATATATATACTCCAAATACTTAAGTTATTATGGGAGAATCTTTTGCTATGTATATATACCATCAAAGTTATGGTGGTTTCATGAAAGCTTGAAAGAACTTCAACCGCAAATGTGAAAGCAGAATAAATCTGAAGTTAAGATTTTTCAGCAAAGTTTACAAGCCATAGCACTACACAGTGGCCATCACTGAAAGTTTGCCTCCCGTTCGTAACTACATGTGAAAGGCATTTTAGGTATGCAAATCAGTTCAAATGTAAACTTTTCGAGCAGAACATTGTCATTGCCTTGGAGAACTATTCTATACATAGCTTTTTCAACCAAAGGCAGACAGCTCGGAAGGATACAGACCACCATACACATTTCACCCTTATTAGCAATCATCAGTGCAATATCGTCTGACATTCTGTTCGTTGGAGCATCCGTGCATGTGAACAAAACACATGCAAAGTTATGATGGGTTTATAAAAGCTTGGGAACAACCCTTCCACCTGAAATTGTGAAAGTAGAATAAGGTGTTTCAGCTAAATCACACATGCCACAACATCACCGCATTGCCATCACTGGAAGTTCACCTTCAGTCCAAAGCAACAGAGCAATGCATTGGGGGAATTCAAATGAGCGGAAATGCATGCTTTTAGCTCAGAATACTTTTCTTTGTCTTATAGGTTAGTGTTATTTCAAACATAGTTTTTTTAACCCAAGGCAGGCAGTTTTCACGGATGCCAAAAACTGCATAGGCTTTTTAGCCTTATCAGCGATCATCGGCTCAGTATAATGGGGGTCATTACGACCCAGGCGGTAAGTACGCCAACTTTACCACCATGGTGTAAACTATGTTTACACCATGGTGGATGGTTGATTTACCGCCCCATTTCAAGGTGAGTGGGGCGGTAAATCCCCATTTCCCATTTTACCCTTCCACATTCCCATTTTTGCCCCATAGGGCATAATGGTTTGGGGAAGGCGCTAATTACGCCACCGTAAATTACGGTGGCGTAATTAGTACCAAGGCGGTTTAGCGCCATGGATTTTAACGGCTGCTAGAAGCAGCCGTTAAAATCGGAATCAGGCGTTAAGGGTTAACGACGGCGTTAACCCTTAACGCCTGAGTTGTAATGAGGCCCAATGTGTCTTCCTTGTGGTTGCAGCACTGGGGAATTTACTGACTGGCTAGAACAGACGTCATATGTAAAGTTATATAAAAGTATTACTCACTGTGCTAAACCAATAGGTCATATGCCTCTATAGCTGAAAGAATTCCTCAATCTGTACTGGAGTGGGCAATTTTCAAGATTGAGGCTAAATGTATTGCCAACAGGAGAAATCCAGCGGGCCCGAGAAGTGGAAGAAGTTATGGTATCAAAGGAACCGGGCAATGCTTATTATGTAATAAGCTGAATACAGTGCACACCTGTGACCATATATTGATAGAATGTGAAGTATTAAATGCACAGCAGCAGCGTCTTTTGAAAATATTTGTTTCGAACTTCGACCTTGTGACTAAGGATGCATTGCTTTGGAGGCTGACTAGTGGTGAGGAAAAACTCTTGACAATTGCAACCCTAAAATTATTAGCCCAGGTCAGGATTAATACAAATGTGTAATCAGCTCTACTAATTAAGATGCTTATGTAGCTGGAAATATAGATTTTGCACACTTCTTCACTGTGTTTATTTGCAGGGGGTAGTGTTGCGTAACAGCGATGAAATGTAAAAGTGTTGAAATGTCTCCAAGTGTGCAAACAGTTGTGTTATGATAAGGTGTAGAAGGATGAGTTGACATATGTTTTAGAGAATTGAATCATTTTAAGAATAACAGTTTAGATTTTAGATGATCTACAGGAATTGTGTGATATCTATATATATTTATTGAGTTTCAATTATATTAAGTGGAAATGTTTATTTTTATTTGTGATTATTTTAACTGTTGTGTAAGGTTGACTGTTGTCAACCAGAATCACAATAAATATAATAATACAATGGAAAGTTATGAGTGTGTTTCTAAGCTATAGATCCGGGGGTTCCCACTATTGCAGGTCTGTGGGTCACTAGACATGTTTTATGGCTATGGTCAGTGGCTAAATGGCCCAGCACATTGCCTTTGATAAGGGGGCAAGCTCCACTTTGCCACCCAATGAGGAAAACTAAGGGGAACTGGTATAAGGTAGAGTTAGAGTAGGGTGGACTGCAACAGGGAAAATGGATAAGAAAGAGGAAAAGAGATTGTGACAAAAATGAGTGTGAGGGCCTATGACAGGTATCCACGCAATGGACTGGTATGGAGATACATGTGATGGACTGTGATGAGGATGCATGCAAGGGACTGTAACAAGAAACTGCATGAGGGGCTGTGTAGGGGATGGCTGGCAGGTTCTAGGGACAATGAGTGATTGTGACAGAGATGCAGGAGAATTAGAAACATGGAAACTGTGTCTGGGATGCCGGAAGCCAGAGCTAATGAAGACTGTTGCAGGGGTGAAGGAGGTTGTGGTACTGGGAACTGTGAATAGGGTGAGGGATGCAAAGGGTTAATGGGGACTGTGTTGGGATGCGGGGAGGTGGTGAAAATGGGGGACTACAATGAGAAAGAGGGAATTACAGATAATGGTGGATTGGGATTAGGAAGAGGAAGGTGGGGATAGCAAGGGGACTGTGTTGAGGAAGAGGGATGCAGGGGTGATTGTGGACTGTGACAAAGAAGAGTGTGGTGTAACTGGGGTCTGTGATGAGGAAGAGGGAGGAAAGCGTAATGGGAGTCCGTTAAAAAGAAGAGGGTGATGTGGAAAGGGGGCTGTGAAAAGGATGAAGGATACAGGGGTAAGGGGAGAGTGATGAGGAAGTGGGAGGCAGGTAATAGGGCCTGTCACGAAGAATTGGGAGATGGGTAATGGGGGACGGTGGCATGGAAGGAGGGAGGTGGGGAAGTAATTGGTAACTGTGATAAGGACTATGGTGGACTGTTATAAGAAGGTTATGGTTTGAGACAGTGGCACAATGTGATGTGGAAGAGGGAGATGGGGTAATGGAGGACTGGGTAGAGGAAGAGTGAGATCAGTGCAATAGGTGAAGTGAAAGGCAGCATTTCATGGGGGATGAAACCAGGTAGAGAGGGTGGGGTAATGGTTGGAGCTAATAGTGCCACCGTAATAGCACCCAGAATGCCCCATTGGGTCCAATTGAACCACTTGCAATGGAGACTTACCACCCACTTGCCCCGCAACTCGGGATCCCGCGGACCAAGTTGTGGTAACGACATTTGCATAGGGCGGTATCCCGGTGGATTTACTGCCGGGATACTGCCCAACTTATGATGATGTCCATATATAGTCTTTAATACAGGCAATGGGCCTCATTACGACCCTGGCGCTAAGTGTTTAACGGCCCCGTAAAAGGCTGCGGTGCCGTTAAACACTTATCGCCTTACTACGAGGTCCCTTTGCGGGACCCGACCTTAATGGCTGGTCTACACCAGCCGTTAAAGTAGGGACCCGCAAAGGGACCTTGGTGCTAAGTACGGTACCACAATTTGCGGGACCGTACTTAGCGCCTTCCCCATTCCCATAGAGCCCTATGGGGCGAAAATGGGAATGGGGAAGGGCCATGGCTCAATGGGGAATTACAGCCCTGCCAACCTTGGAATGGGGTGGTAATTCCCCTTTGAACCATGGCGGACCCGTTACAACACCGACACCAACCATGGTGCTAATAGCGCCATGGTTTAGCGCCGGTGTTGTAATGAGGGCCAATATGTTTAAAAAAGTATGTCATCCTTTCTTATGCAGTAACATTGTCACAACTGTTCAGAATGTATTTCAAGTATATAATAAAAAACACCCCCCTGTTCGGACATCTTTATTATCAATAGGTACACACAAACTTGGGACTATCATGTTGTCAGGTTTCTTTGGCAGTAGCATTTGGTAATAGTCAGAGTCCAGCTGAGTGATGGGAGCTTGACTGAGCTATGCCGTGGACAGTATCTTTTCTATTGCTTTACCCAGATGTGGAGCCTTACTGCCAAGAAACACTTAAAACTCAAGACTCGCCGCGGAGCGGCCACAGAGTCCATCTGAGTCTTGGGAGTCTTTGGAGTCATGGAGGCTCTTGTGGCTCTACGGAACATGGAACCTTGCAGCAACTCGCAATTGTCAACGTGTAGCAGAGGAAGACTCCTCCAACAACCATTGAGTCGTTTGCAGCTGTGTCGCAGGACCATAGAAGCTGCGGAAGTCAAGCCGAATTGACTGGGATTGCACAACAAATAAGTCCGCCGAGTATGTTGACGTTTGCTGATACTACGAACACAACTAGCGTGAGTACGTTTTGCAGGAGAGGCTCCGCAAATGCGGCTTTATGGCTGCTGCCATCGGCAAAGTGTTGGTGCTGCCCCTCACCCTCTCAACAAACATTTACTGTCTCGCAGGATGTCGTCCTCCCGGCTGGCTCGCGGTTGCCTCCACGGCTGTTGCGCGTGCCTGGAGGGCTGGAGCTGTGGGGTGACCAGTTTGAGAGTCTCCAGCTGCGGACCCTTGCTCTGCAAGTGGTTGAGGCTCTGCTGCACGCTTGCCCAATGAGCTTGTCCCGTGACCGGCCTATTGAATGCATGCTGAACGCTACCCTTCTTGTCCCTCCTAACAATGCCCCTCAAGAAACTAGGAATCAGTGCTTTTCGCCAACCCAGCAAGTGAATGGAACAGTGAACGGCGATCCACCGACTGCAAATAACAAGAGCACTAAATCGTGGACAAAATTCTCAGACCCTTCATTAATGGGAGCAACGTCAGATGTTTTCTTGTTTGACAAACTTGAACACGAACTTGCAATGCCAAAGAACACCTGGCGTAATGACGAGGTGTTTGTCACTCTGGGATCTCAAACAGCATCTACAGGAGACTTCATACCTTCTGAGGTTGAAACAATCATTATCCCGGAAAGCTGTTGTCTTGGATACCCATCAAAAGACTGTAGCAACACTGGTACATGTTCCCCTGGAAGGATGGTGATGAGTGAAACTGAGAAGGGATCAGTGGGCTGGCCTATGTCGTCTGCTCTGGAATCCCTTCTGTGCCGTCCATTGCCTCAGGAAGAGATGTGTGCCCCGTTAGAAAATGCCCAAAGACCCCAGAGGAAAAATTTTAATAAGTTATTGTATGATTTAACCCAGGTTAACACTGTGTGCAATGGGGAAAAAACAGAAGGATCACTCCAAACAGCAAAGACTTTGGCTGGAATTGTCCCGACCCTAAGTACACAAACTGTAAATCCACTCATGAATAGGTGGTACAGTGGTGCTCTAAAACGCAGAAGGCTTGATGACTGTGACTCTTCTGGAATCCACTGCCCTCAACAAAAAGTTAACAATATCTAAAAACAAAAGGTGCCTCCGCACCAATCAAACGGCTTATCCCTGGACAGGAATGTGCAAAGCTCTGCAATGGCAGTAAATACAGTCCACAGAGAAACGCAGCCTGACATGAGTGCACTCTCAACAGATGACTCTTCTACTGAGTCTTCTCTTATGGAACGAGACTACCCTAAAATACAGCAATTTCATCACAGGGCTAACTCAAAGGGAAATTAACTATCCCGAAACCAGGATGAGGTGATTAAAAAAATATCAAAGAATTTCAACCCATTTTGATGTCTTCAATGTCTATGACTATTTGCCCATTTATATAATTATACAAACAAATGAAAGACAGTGTCAAAGACCTAGGCACGTTGGTTGTCCTAATGAACTCCAAATTGTTCAACTTGGAATGTGATAATACTCTATTCAAGCAAATGTTCTACGAATCGACTAACAAAATTGATTCTTCCTTGTCTGCCGTGGCTGGTCAAAAACTTAATAACAGCAAGGACAAAAAACTTCTGGCGTAGGTTGCAAAGGAAGTGCTTGGGCTCCTGTGACAGCAAAAGGCCAACCCCCCCACTGGAGTGTTCTTTTAAAGAGACTGAGTCGTCTCCATCAACCGTGTCCGAAATAAGAACAACAAAGACTAACGTGTCCACTAAAGAAACCAATACGAAGACTGTTTATCTGGAAAACGTGATAGACAAGCAACTGTCCTCTGTGACTACAGATCCGAACACTCCCGTTAACATGGGCTTAATGGTGCCCACATTAGATGAAATTTCTTTCTTTGCAGGTGCCCTTAAAAGTGTGCAACAGAGTGGAAACAGTTATAACGCAGATGTGCAAATACCATCTATGTCAGCAGACGTCCAAGGTATAAGTGGTTTCATCCTAGGGATGGCTTCAGCCGCACCTGGGGTTGATGATGTCACCAAGGGTTTGTTCTCGATTTTTAACACCAAGCCTAAACAAGTAGAGAAGTCTGTTGTCTCCAAAGTAGCTCAAGTTAAAAAATCAAAAAACCTAAAACCAAAGAAATCACATATGATGAATAATTCAAGAAAATTTATGAAACATCAAGACAGTAAGCTTTACACTAAACACAGGCTTTGTGAGTGACTTAGGAAAAAAAACAGAGAAAAGTAAACTTCCAGCTGCTCCTTCTACCCAAAGCGAAAGCGTAGCTGACTCGTCTACTAAAAACAACACTTCGATAAATATATTGGATCTTTTGACATATGAAGATGATGAAGTTGTTGAGGTGTTGCCTGACAAAGATGTCATGCTTGGCAATGATGGGGCGCTGGACGAAGTCCTAGCAACAAGCCTGCCATCTTTTCCAGAGAAAAGACCATCTAGAGTTTGCACATTGGTGTTGCCCACTCCCGTAACTCACCCAACGAATGTGAAACCAAGTAGCCAGCTGTTTGTGACCTTGGGCTAAAAATTGAAAAAAACGAGCTGATGAACGGGCTTCACGTGTTGCAGAAGACGACAAACAGAAAATGGTCACTGTTTCAGGTAATGATAAGAACAAGGCCCTCTGTGCTCAAACTTTGTGTCCAGAATTCTTCTTCGGGACTAATAAGTATGATGAGGTTCCTGTCATCTCCTCTCAATCTCACGCCAAAGGTCAAGAGCAGAATCACAAAACTCAATCTTTAAAAGTGAGAAGTCAAATCTCATTAAAAAACCACACTCTAAATACTGCCTAGTGCTGGAGCGTATCATAGCAAGCAAGGTGGCCTTTTGTTGAATCGAAACAACGTATTATGATTTTTACATTATGTGCTGAGCCTCAGAACAATTGAGTCAAATGACATACAAATAGTGGAATTTTTTAAAGAGCCTGAACATGACACATTAAAGCTACATATTGACTCAAGAATCATTTGTAACATCCTACTAGAGGCGGCCTCTGTGTTAATATCAATGGGATTCAACATATTAAAGTCTAAAGGCACCGGGACCTCGAAGTTGAAGACACTTGTCACAACTTAAAGAAAATGACTGACATGGGAAAAAAGCAACTGCTCTCTACCAAATGTGATGACGGGCTCAGAGCAGGCACGAATGTGCGTACAGATTTCTGTTCAACAAAATTACCCACAGAAACCAAAATTGTTCGGAATGAGATAACTGAAAGTCCTATGTTATCTCAGCCCATTCAGCAGATTAAAATTACGTTTGCTAATGACTCTATAAAAACTGGAGGAACTCAGGGGTCTGAAGTCTCTTGGATGTCTTGTGAGGGAACAGATGATTGGACCTGGATCGCTTAAGCCTTGGCTGATCTTTAGCAAAGCTAATGCCAGAAACCTGAAACAAAGAACGTCATTATCCTTGGAAGTTGGAACACACGTGGCTTTTTACATCTGTTTCAAACCAATTGGCTAGAAGGGTTTGACATAGTTTGTGCACAAGAAACTTGGCTTTTGGACTGTCTGACATTAGCTGGATTTGAAATTGCAATAAATCCTGCAATCAAAAAGGCCCTGGGAAGACCCATGGCAGGTCTGTTAACATTCGTAAGAAAATGTCCTGGATACAAAATTAGTGACTCAAACAATGTTTCACCCTACATTCAGAAAATACTTATGGTATCGGAAAGCTTGTTAAAATCTGGAAATGATCGTCTCCACATAATTCATGTATATTGGCAGGATAAAGCAACGTGAATTTCACCTTTTATTGATCAAATAAAAACTATAATTGATCAAATTCCTGACAGAGAAATATCACCAAAAATGTTGATATGTGGAGATTTAAATTTAAACTGTTTAAACGTAAAAACAAATCATTTGAATGCTAACTCGAACACCACAAATATGGTGGTGCGATGGTGCACAGAAATGCAACTTAGAAATATGTACATTTTAAATGGGAATACCAAAGGGGTGTACCAGCCAAAGCCACTTGGAAGAGGTTTCAACAGGAGTCAATACTAGACTATTTTTTGTTTTACCTCTCAATGGTTAAATATGAGGGTTGAAACCCTGCAGGTGATTCAAAAAGCTGAAAGTGATCACAACCTGATGATGCTACATATTGCTGCTGTGACGAATAAGCCTGTTTTGCGATGGAAACATGAAACATCTGTAGAATCTAGCAGGATTAGATTGAGGCTCACTGACCATCAGGTGAAGACGATCAACAAAGCTGACTAGATGGATTTTGTCCAACTCAAATACCATCACCTTCTTCTAGGGTGTTAGGTTTACCTAGAGGAACTCCAACTGCATGTATTCGCCATGAGCTCAGCTTAATTTCCATTAATGCACATGTATGTTGGAACATGCTTACCCTTTACCGGAAAAATGACTATGAAAGATATTCTTTCGCAGTTTAAAATTTTGCAAAAACTTGGAAATGGAAATGAACATTCTGTACTTTACTTGTGGGTAAATCGATGTAAAGAGACACTAATTGAACTTGACATTGCCTTCGGCACCTTACAAACCAATCCCGATAACGATAAGAAAATGTTATGGAGACGGGATTGGAGTTTAACTAGTTTTTGTATGAATCTGTTCAAGACTAAAGAAAGAGCAAGCTCTTGGCTAAACGATGAGAAAATCACAGAGTGCTGCTGGCTGTGCAATCTTCATGAATAAACATTAAAACATCGTAGGTTATTTTGCACAGCATTACGCAATCAGAGAATAATTCATCTTGGAAGACTCATGACAGAGAGACCAACTTTAAGCGCGGAAGATTGGTGGCAACTTTTATTTGATGAAACCAATAGAAAACTGACAATAGCTTTGACATTCTTTTTAGAAGAGTTGATCACCCGTCTGTTGACGTTGAATGATGAGACGCAAAATGAAACAGCAAACACCAGAATAATTCCTCTTTCTGTTTAAGCTTGCTGGGAGACATTATTTCGTCTGGCCAATTTTGTTCTGCATATCTTCCTTTGCTTGCATTGGCACCTTTTTCTTTTTCATTGTTCTTTTTTTTATCACTTTCTTTTTCTTCTTGATTTTTGTGATTTTCATCAGTATTTAAATTATGTTTTTTAATGCAGTGAACCATGGTAAAATATGTTAAAGTGTCACATATGTGATTTGTAGGATGTCAATGTATTTTAAAGGTTTGTAATAAAACATATAAAATAAAAATAAACAAATAAAAATAAACAATTTGGTAATATAGCTCACCCTTAAAGAATGTGTGTTATTTCACTAGGTCCTTTGCTCAATGATGGAGCTTGCCTCACTTTAGAAAACACAGATGAGTTGAACAGTATGATGTTATATAATTCTTTGCATATGAGTGGGCCACCCTCATTCTTTATTCTTTGGCACCACTTTTTTCTTTTCAATTGTTATTACGCTTTTCTTTTGAACCCACTCGGGGTCAGTTGCTGCTTTTGCAAGAAAAACTTACACTCTTAGTAATTGGGGGCCAATTTGGCAGTACCCTGCAAGCAGATGGTACTTGCCCAAATGTGCCCTCACTTGCACTAGTAATAAAACCAAAGTGTAAGTGATTACACACTGCCATTATGCATTTCCGGAATTCGTTTTCTGTTAAACTACTATTCTTCTTGTTTCCACCAAGGAAAATGTTTTGTAGCAGTTATTTACTATGTGCTCCTTTCTCCTCATTGAAGGATCGGTCTCTTGTAAACAAAACACCTAGTAAAGTGTCCCTCACTTGAGTCCAGATATAATAGACACATAACTACCTCACTAAACAGAATTGTCAACCCCAGGATTGACAGACATTGGCCTCATTATGAGTATGGTGGTAAGGCAACAACGCTGCCGGTAGCACTACCGGCACCATTGCTACCATACCGCTATACTTTGAGCTGTGCTCGCCGGGTCTGACCTGGAGGGCAGAGCGGTAACCGCGAGCACAGCACGTCGTGTGCACCAGCACCGTTGTTAACAGTGTGGGTGCATCCAACGTCCCCATTCCCATTGAGCCCTATGGGGCTAAAATGGGAATGAGGAAGTACCGGGCCCGGCACCTGTGAAAGGACAATTACTGGGTCCGGCTGTGCCGGTGTAGTCAGGACCTGGATGCGAGTTTGGAGCTAGCCTTGCCGGTTTTACCTCCAACTTCGTAATGAGGCCCAATTGAATCAATGACAGAGGGCCTCATTAGGAGTGTTGCAGTAAGGCATCAATGGCGCCAGTAGTGCTGCCAGCTCCGTTGTTACCTCACTGCAACATTCCGAGTATGCTCATGGGTGCCGCTCTGGATGCCTGGTCAGACCAGGCGTGCAGAGCGGCACCCACGAGCAGTACCGGTTGGTAGCAACGGCCCGGTTATTAACGGGACAGTTGTTACCATCCTCCCGATTCCCATTGAGCCCTATGGGGGCTCAAATGGGAATGGGGACGTACCTGGTCTGGGTCCCGCGAAAGGGAATTACTGGGCCCTCCAAGGTCAGAATGGCCCGTTAAGTCCCCTTTTGCAGGGCCCAGACCCGGACCCGAATTTGGGGGTAGCCATGTCCTTATTAAGGGCATGGCTACCTCCAAACTCGTAATGAGGCCCAGAAACTGACACGGATCCACACTGGGACATCTCTGGAGTGGACTGCTTTATCTGTAACTACAAGAACTTCATATTGCTCCGACAACCTCACTGACAGAGAATTTTCCTCTGATGAATTTTCACATAAATCCATGTTAGAAAGGATGGGACGGTGCTACTCACCATTTCTGGAGGGCTTCAAGTACCTGCCAAAAAAAAAAGCATTTTACAGATGACTCGTCCTTTGTAAGACTGCAGTACAGTGACATCCATCTGCTGGACATTGCCTTTGACCAAAGTCATTGGCTGAGCCTGTGGTCAATGTGTAATTCTGCAAGTAAGAATTCCATGAAGGGTCAAACCTATGATCAGATTTGCAGTTCTTTGCATGCTCACCAAAGCAAGCAGCAGTTCATATGGCCACTTCAAACCAGTTTCTCTGCACATTTTGGTAATTCAATTTTTCAGAATCATGGTTTGCTTTGCCACCAAACCCACTGATTGTCATTAATAAGGGCAATGGAAATTGTGTTAAAAAGTCAAAACCTTACAATGTTTCTGTATCAATTTCCACATGAAATGTGCTCCTCGGCACTGTTAATAGTCACTGGCACCCCAAAATGAGGGATAACGTTGATTATCAGACCCTTGGCTACAGCCTGTGTTTTGACTTTATGTGTCGGATTCGACTGTATCTACTTTGTAAAGATGTCAATCATGACGAGTACATATTCTAAGCCTTGCATCTTTTCCAGTTGAATAACTTCACACAGTTACTAATCAAAGATAGTCCACCTGGATGTATGCAGTCCTTGCTCCACATTTACACTTTTGCCATGTTCTGTTGTTGGCAGACTGAACACTGGTGGCACAGCTGTTCTGCCATTTGCAAAAAATCTGAGCTTCCATCCCTCGTTTTGCAACATGTGCCTCACGATGATGCATGCATGTCAGATGATTCCCAGTAAGTTGTCATTCAGAAGCATCAGAAGCAGTTCTGCACATGGTGTGCATGATAGTCCAATGTCATTAGATACTCTTCTTAGATGCCAGATGGATGAGGAGTAAACCTACAGTGTACTGCAACATCCTCTTGTTCTGAGTTCCAAGCCCCAAGCCCTGCGTTCAGTGCACGGAGTTCAAACACCAATAGTTCTGGGTCCTCAGAACCTTGTTAACCATGGGCACTAGTGGCATCTGTTAGGGAGAATTCTCTGTTTAGGCTGAATTTCCTAACCTAGTGAGTCCCCCAGCAGCTTTGCTGGATTTCTGGAGTTTGTTTTTTCCATCCTGCCAAGAGTGAGACTCTTTTCCTCCCACTCTTGGACATGTATGTGTGTAATTCCTTTGAATGTCAATGTGTTCTATGGGCTATGGGGTCTTTTACTCCATAGGGTCTCATATGTTTTTCTATGTGTGTTACACTGCACCCTACGTGCCGTAACACTGGGGCGTCCTAGCGGACCTCCACCATAGACTCCATACCCGGGGACTGACTACTGTCTCCCCGGGCATGTAAAGTCACCATTGGCTTTACTAGACCTAAATTTACTAACAGAACTAGTACAAACCATCTTATTGTGGACGTACTAGTAGGGGTAATTCGATTACTCCTGGATCTGTTACTTGAGGGGGCACTGTCCCATCCCCCCTCGTCGAGTTTTGGCTGGTGGCAGTGGAAACTACTTGTTATGTCCGACCCCGAACATAACCCTATGGGATTCATCCCATTGTTGGAGATTAATACTTTTCCTCGTTAATCTCTAACGTACCACCGGTCTACTTATCTTAAATAGGTTTATCGGATGGTATTTTCTGCCAGAACTTGGTTTGTAAAATGGCGTCTGTGTTCGTCTCTGTGACTCCTAAACCAAAGGTTGAGCCCTTTGTTCCACTTTTGGCGGGCCTCTGTACAGAGACCCTCCAAAGTGGTGCCATTCTGTCTGGGTTACCACAGGGGTGTGGGAGGGGGTTTAGGCACCCTGGGCCGAGTTGCCTTGCCAACTCCGGTCGCACTCTGGAGTGATTGGCCCAAGTGCTGAGCCTCCCCGCTCACCACTTAGCGAGTGTTGATTGACAGCTAGGCTGAATGAATCGGGGTTTTCTGCATAAAAGCAGGGCTTTTGGGACTGGATCTTCAGAAGTCGCCACAGGACCTAAGAATCCGACGAGGTAACGCTGAGCCGACCTGCACGACGACACCTCCGGTGGAGCCCTGCGGAACCGACTCACCACTGCCCAACGACAGAGGAGATCTCCCTGCCGGAGAGTCTCTTCCCCTGACTGGTGGGAACAACCAGTCCCCTTTGCTTTTTATTCGCCTCAGGACGCAGTGGTCGAATTGCCCGTGCAGAGCACCTCGGCAACCGGATAGCCACTACACCTGTACCGCGACCAAAAGGTGGTGCCTTGTGACGGAGCACTCCGCGGCTGGTCTCTTCCCTGGTGGTGCACCGGACTTCACTTTTCTTCGACGACGAGATCATCTCTACTCTTGGCAAAGACCCGACGTGCATCCACCACCAGGAACAACTGCCCCCGCCGGAGCTGCCCTCCACAACAAGGTACCGTGTCCGCCTGGCTTCCCTTTCGATCGGTTCGAGTGAGGTGTCTTAATCCTCTCCTTTCCGTTGGGTCGCCTCCAAGCTTTTCTCATTTATTGTTCTGAACTGGTTCAATCTGCCGATAGCAATTTGCTACAAGGACTTGAATGCCTCTCCACTAGAGACTTTTTGGGACATATCGCCTTGCCTCTCTCCGAGTGGGCTTGGCCTCTGAACTGTACGCTCTATTGTGATTCCTGCCTTCCTGCCTTGCATTTTACCCGTGAAGTGTTGAACTGTGTTGATTTTGTAACCTGCCTATCTTTTTCTCTCCCGTCCTAACTTATATTAGTGTGCCATCTAGGTTGAGGTATACACCTCTGTCTGTAAATAAGTGGTGCCGGTACAGCCTAGACTTGTCGAAATATTGCTAGGGGGATTGACCGTTTCTTCTTCGTAGAATAATTGTGTTTGATTTGTTTGCCGTGAAAGTGCCATAGTGTTTTTGATAGATGTTTCCTTATAAATAAATACCTTAATATCTTTACACTAAGCCTTGTTGCGTGTTTGCTTGTCTTGCTGTGAAGAATTGCCCTATTTTGTATACTCCACATACTGCTCAACTCTTCTTGAGGGAAGTCTGACTGCTCAGCCACAGCTACCAAGTGAATCTGTGTGGTACAGACTGCTACCAAGTGGGTTCACCGCCAAACACCTGTAGTCCTAAATCTTTTGCAGTGGTCCCAGAGGGAACTGCACAGGTTTCCGCCTAACAGCATCCATGACACCATTATGAGCTCTGAAGTGATGCAGCACAGTGATTCTTCTAAGTGACATGCACACCTGCAATCAGCAGGCAGGCAGCTGCTGAAGAGTCTTAGTGATTTATATGATGCAAACAGGGGCTTGTATTACCCTGCACTCTGCAGTAGTTGAGAACTAATGGTAGTTACAAAGGCGGTCTGAGGTGGGGTTTTCTTGTAGCTGGCTGGGACTACTTACCAGGATTAAGTCATGAAAAGTCCTTCATTATACATCATGCCCAACCACCTCCCTAAAATGGCCAAAATATCTGCTGATTCTATGGCTGCAAAAACTTTATTAGTTAATATGAGAGCTTGCTCTTTGACCTGATTACTCATCAGTCATGGGAAGTGTGACGATCCTACAGATTGAGTCACTTCTCCCCAGGAGGGAGGCCGTTCCTTTCAGCCTAGGCTAGTGAGACCACTATCTGACAGTCCCCCTAGGGGTAGCAAAATATAGAAGGGCCTTATGGGAAAGGACTCCCCTCCTGGGGACAAGGATCTAAATCTGGGGCCAGACCCCTCTAACTTTCAACCCTATAGGACAGTGATAACACCAAACCCTTTGGGGTTCAGGATCCTAAGCCTGTAAGATCGGTAAAAAGTTTTTTTTCTGAAAGTGCCAATCTATACTGTTATCATGTCCTTTCTTTTAAGTCTGTTATTCCTGATATTATTAAGAAGCCAAAGCTAGACTGGTAAGCTAAGACTAGTCTTTCTTTTAACAGTACTAGAAAGAAGAAAAGTGAAGGAATACAGACTACTCCTGTTTTAAAGGTCGAAAAGACTGAAACAAAGAAGAACCCGAGAACGCTACCCTCAAGTGTGATTAGTTTTTCGACCACCTGTTGTCAACCAAATTTACATTATGCTGGGGCATTTCCAGCTATGAATGGGGAGCAATATCCGGAAGGAGTAGTCAGTGAACTAGGAGGCCACCAAAAAGCCTGAGAGTTGGAAACAGGGTATTCAAAGGCTGTGTCAAAGCAGCAGTACAGAGCCATGAGAATGAACTGAGGAACGCAATCATCTCGTCGGTCGACTGGGAGTCGACAACCTTGAAGCTGAGATTTAGTGAGGTGGTGGCATGATCTTTGATGGGTGGTTTGTGCGATTCAAGCGCCACGCCAAGACTGCCAACACTTGCCTACTGCGGAGCCTCACAGGCGATTGCATGGGAGCACAAGTAACTGTGTTAGTTGCGCGACCTGTAACGGGTGGGCCATTTGGTCCGCGACTTGCGCCCCGACCACCAACAAGCTGTGTAATCAAGCAGAGCCAAAGAAGAGCAGAAGCAGAAAGAGATAGAAAGAACCTGCAACCCCTGACAAAACTGGTGAAGAGTTCCCCGAGAGAAGGTAATGGGAATGGTAGTAGCTCAGTGAGGGTGGCAGGAAAACTTGAGAAGGCGAAACCAAAAGAGAAGAAACAAGTAGATAATTTTGTGAGGCAACTGCCTGGTCAGTTCCATAGGACTGTGGTATTGAAGAGTCAAGAAGGACTGGAGGAGCCTCTTTCTCATCCCAGTGGGGGCGAGTTGAAGGACAGTGTTCAAGTGAAGATAACACTAAATCTATGGAAAGCACTTAAAGAATTGATAAAGGGTAAAAAATATAAGTAACTCAAGAAAACAAGTCAAGCAGATCTCAGGGAGTCTCCCCCTTGTCCTGGAGAGGTAAGTTGAAAGACAGTGTCTAAGTCAAGAAACGTCCGCTAAAAGCCAGTTATGAACTAGGAGAATTGAGCCATTCTCCTAGTCCAGTGATATTTGTTGAACTATGTGTAAAACAAACTGTGAGATACTTTTGCCGAGGAGAAGGGAGTCAGTCTAAAGAGCTCTTCAGATAGCTTAGTGATTTGTGTTTAAGTGACAGGGATAGAGTATGAGTTCTGAATAGGATGGTACCTTTGCTTTGGACATCAAGGACTTCCTGACAGACCCGAGTTTTACTTTTGTTGAGGTAGGAAAACCACCTCTAGCTTTAGGGATATATAGTATTGCATTTATGTTTGATGAATAAAGGTTTGTAGCCACAAACCTTCACTTGGTCAGACTCCTCATTCCTGGTCACCACAAAAGCCTGTGCTTCTAATACAAAACCCCCTGAGTCTATGAACCAGAGCCGGCCGCAGTACACACTTTCCATGGCTAAAATACTTTTAAAAGAACTCCCATGGGTGCCCACTAGGTAAGTGGTGAAAATGTATAGCACCCATGTACTCTTTATTCCGCTTACAGAAATGAAGCTTGCAATGAACCTTCTAAGCTAAAGAACCTTTCAAAGGTCTATCTATACAGTCAACATATGCAGTGTTGTTGGATCCGTAGTGGAGGACGAAAAAAACAATCTCTTTAATTATGTGCCCCATATGGTCAACAAAACTGCTAAATGAACAAATAGATCTAAGCCACTGCTCAACGAGGACCATTTTGTTGTGGACCCTCTTCCTAACAATGTGTTTTCTCTTATGACTCTGGTCAAGGTGCTGATCCAAGGGGGGATGAATCAAGGATTAAGTTCTAAACAAGACTGTTCCACACAGGGGATACATGTTAGCAGCAAATGTATGGCTTCAAGTTATTGTAACAAAATTATCCCACACACATCCCAGTTGTGGCACCAGCATAATGGTCACAATGGTTACCTAGGCCCTCTAAGAAATAACCCCTTGAAGATATCAATCTTTGAAACTGTATCCTGGCTCCACAATCTGAATACAAATCTATGGGGGTCATTACGAGTTTGGAGGTAGCCATGATGCAAATAGCACCATGGCTGCCTCCAAACCCGTGTCCAGGTCCGGGTTCACTGAATGAGAATTTACCGGGTCATTCCAACCTTGGAGGACCCGGTAAGTCCCCATTCAGAAAACCATTCCCCATTCCCATTGAGCCCCCATAGGGCTCAATGGGAATGAGAAAGGAGTTAATAACGGGCCCACAAATTGCGGGCATGTTATTAGCTCCATGGTCCCATAACGGGTCTCGCTAGGACAGGCTGGTAAAACCAGCCGCTCCTAGTGGGATGACCCCCTATGTCAGAATGTATTGTTAGCATGCCAAATGGCATGCCTTTATCTATGCAGGACTTATTTCATAAAGATTCTTAGATATCCAATAACCTTAATGTTCAGTTCAATATTGTGCCATCAATAATACATGAGTAAAACCTCCAAGACATGAATCAGAGACAGATAAGCCTCACCATTTCTTCTGTTCCAAGTAAATTGGTTGCTAACTTCAATTCTGATTCAAACTCAGGAGTAAATATCAAGATACACAGTGTGATATACTGGGATGTAACTTTAAAAAGCATAATGTAGTTGTTCTAGTTGGTCTACCCAAACTGATCTGAACAGGAACGAGTCTAATGATATGTTGATGCTTAGCTGCTTACACTGGCTATGGCATACATGTTGCTATCTTTCTATCATTCACTCAGCTATTGCTTACATTAAATCAACTTCTGACCCCACCAATCCCAGCTTGGATGTTATTGAAATTGAATTAATTGAAAACCAGACCTTAGCATATGGGCTTCTAGCTATTGAATTTAGATCGTTGTCCCCACACAATCCTAACATCGAAATCAAAGTCGCACTAGATGGTTGTAACGCAACACCATCTTTTATGTCGGATTCCACTAATAATCTTGATTCATGTTCATAAAGTGCATAAGAATAAATGGTGTTGGCTATGGATCCAGGTGTGGTCATTCTGCACAGAATTCAGACATTCAATACCTATTTGGCTAGTAATTCTTCCACCAACTTGTCTATCGAACAAGAGACCTGAGGACCCGGAATCAATACTGCCCCAATATGTATACCTAATTCCATGGCCATAATGTTACATTTGAAAGTGACATTATAGTTCTGGATTGGGATTCACAGGCTCCTGCATGGAATCAGGGCCCAAACAAAACCTCTACACAACCACATCCTAAAGCCCTAGTTCAAGTTTGTTAAATGTGCATCCTGACATGCAACACAGCGTGTATTTGGGGCAAGACGTTGGATGACAACTGCCATTGATATCTGGCCGGTTTCAATATTATGTGCCTCCAAGCTGTCTGGGCTTCTTCACCAGCTCACAAGCTTGGCTACATGACTTCTATTTATGCCACAAAAGTCATATTGTGACATCCTTGCAGAGGCTTTACTGTGTGGATTCTTCTTGTTTGAATCAGCTTGTTTGTGTTATCATCTTGTCCACTATCTATGGTGATACATTTATAAATGTTAATATCTATAACTTATGGATGAGAACTTGGATTCATGTTATTTACTAATCAAGCTGTATGATCTGAAAAGCATCAATATTGACAGTTATTTGGCATTATAAAGTGAGTTCATTACCCAATTAGAATTATTAAAGGCTACTTCTAGCAACATCAGGAGTGTGGCATCCAAGCCCCTCCTGCAGCTCTCTGCTTGCAAGAGGAGGCTGATGCTGGAATTGTCGCTGAATCATCGGAGCAGATGCTCTCCTGGAAGATGGCCACCATCGCATGACTGAAACCATTGATGCTGCTTCTTTGTGCAGCCCTCAACACTCTAATAACATAGTCCAGGCACAGACGGCACAATGGAGCATCTTCTACATCTTCCTCACTTGTGGCAGATCAACATCCTGCATCAACCGTCTTGTTTCACTAGCCCCATGTTCCACCTGATGTGCTGTATGGCAATCACTGTTACGCAAGGTGGGGAATCCCCCCTCTCCTTTCTCGTGACTGTGCTTACTTGGCTTTCTGTTGAGATTTAGGTCCAGCTACATATGACTCTGACAACTTCGAGTGAACTGTAAACTCTTTACTTGGTTTAGGCTTATTTAGTACAGTTCTTAGAGTCAGGTAAGTCATGGGGAATATAGGACACCCACCGGCATCCTCTCTCAGGGCTTACATCTTTACAACTGTTACGCTCACCTGACTCCCACGGAGGCGCTGGCCTGGTTCACGCTGCTGTGACCTCTTCTAAGGTGATGCGCAGGGTTCGGAAGACGGACTGGACCGGGCCCCCCAAATCTGGCTTGTCTGGCTTGCAGAAGTATCCTTCTGTAGGCGAAAATAGGGGATTAACTGTCTGCGGGGTAATGCAATCGGCCTCCCACTTTCCCCTCTCACCCTCCTCGAAACCCTTCAGTGATTCCTCGTAGCGTCTCACCTTAGGGTCTGGAAGGACGAGCTCTCCATCCTGCTTCTGATGCAGGGGCGCGTTGGTATCCAGTTACTTCACTGGATTTTCGGATTGGTGAGAACCAAACTTGCTTGGCTTCCAGGTAAGTTTTTTGATAAGAGATTCCCCTTGTGTCCATGCATTAATGTACTAATGCTAGTGTATTTTTCCCCATAGGGGCCGGGGTACGGAATGCCGGGGAACAGGCACCGACCCGAGATGAGAGGTGAAATCCTTGTAGAAATCAGGTAAGTCTTTAATGAGCGTTTTTTGGTAATGTCTTTTCATTCACTCATTAACGCTGATGTCTCTTTTTCCCCTTAGGGGCCGGGGTCCGGAAATGCCAGGATGCGGCGCGGACCCGAAATGAAGAGGGAATGAATCAACAGGTAAGTCTTAACATGGAGATTTAGCTTTCCTTATTCCCTTCTCTCTCTCACCTTTTGTTCTTGTCTTTTTCTCCCTAGGCGCTGGGGCGTGACTGCGAATCCGGATGATCGTTGCTGAACATGGAGGTGCCCTGTAAAGGTGAGTGGAATGCGGCGCTGCAGCGATCGACGCGATGAGCTTTTAAATAAAAGTTTTCCTTTTCAGGATTGTCGGCGAGATGTCTCCGGGATGCGGATTTAGCAGGTAAGGACTTTTCCTTCTTCTGTTCTCTTCTTCTCTTCCTTTGCAGGTGCTTCAGGATGCTGGCAGGCGTGGCAGAAGTCAGGATGCAGGAGCAGACACGGTGAGCGTCCAGCTGCTAGATGCATAACAACGCGAAGCATGTGTAGCTGTTCGGGTGGGGTTTAAATAGCCTTGGAAGAAGTTCCAGGTATGTATCCTTCCTCCAATCAGGTATGTATCCTTCTCCGACCACGCCCGGATGGTAAATTAGTCCCACAGGTAAAGTAGTTCCTTTCAGGCCTCAAGGAGGCCAGGATCCTGCAGCATGGTCTGCATCAGGTAAGTGCACCCAAGCACTCCCATAATGAGCCTGGCACCTATGGCGCCAGGACTGATGTCTTTTATGAGCCTGGCGCCATAGGCGCCGAGACACTGTCCAAAGGGCCCCTATATGGGGTTGCTGGGTCCTTCCTTGGGGACTGGATGCCCGCTTTCGGGGACGCAGGGCTTGAACCGGCTCCCCGGGAGCGGGCATCATGACAACAACTGACAACCCTGGAACACTCACTCATGGGTACACATTCTCTGCTCTGCCTCCCATCTCAACATTCCACTCACTTGCACCAGATGCAGGCAGAGCTCAACACAACATATCTTCCGCCTATAGGGACAACCACATTTTACACCAAGATGTAACTACTCGGAAAGATCAGCAAAGGGAAAATTCAAAGGAGCATGTATAATCAAAGTAATTAACTAAGTTTCCAAAACCCCTACTACCAAGATAGTGCTCCGAGCAAAAAGCTCTCCCCCTCACTGAACCATACCTAGCTAACACATAGCTACACCCCCACCAAAACAAAACAACTGATCCATAGTTGGCCTACCACAGAACTCGACCCCAGGGAACCAGCCCACAATCCGACAAATATCCAAACAAACCAAAACACACACACACAACCATCTTCCTCCAACCGCCATCGACAAAATGTGCAAAAAAAACCCATTCAGAGTTCCTAACCCCACACGCAGCCTAAAGTCATAATACCAGTTCGAAAAATGTTGCACCACTAATGCCAGGGATCTCCACCATCATATTTGACACCACAAATGTCGGGAATCTCCATCCCCCACAATATTTGACACCACTAATGTCGGGAATCTCCATCCCTCACCATATTTGGCACCACTAGTGTCGGGAATCTCCATCGCCCACCATATTCAACACCTCTAGTGTCGGGAATCTCCATCTCCCCACAATATTTGACATCACAAATGTTGGGAATCTCCATCCCCCTTTCATTTGCACACAGCCACTCTCACACAGAAACATATCACCACACTTAGGCAATTTGCGCATAACATTTTTGGCAAACAGGATTATGCAACTTCTATTGAGTCCGATATATTTAGCTTACAACGTCCTTTGTGATGTGGTGTGGTGATCCAAATCATCGGCAAAAGAGTGCAAATTAGTAAGTTCTCGCAAAACTTCACTATATTTCCTTATCAATAGAGGCCACGACACCCACTTATACACCTCACACCAAAACTGAAACGGATGCACACACACCCAGAGCACGCCAATACTCAGCATACACTTTGATACAAATACTGACATTCAAACAGGCCTCACATGACTGCTACGTTTGAATAAGTGCATACTATGTGCCCAGCAAAATTAAATCAAAATACAATTCGATAAAACATTTCAACAACTGAATGCTCCTCTTCTTGGATGCCTCACTGAGGACAGCGGTAACTTCTGGGGAAACACGGGCCCCCTTTTCCAGCCACACCCTTGAGGTACAGATTGCCACAAGACACTTAGGGCCTCATTACGACCCTGGTGCTAAGTGAAAAACGATGGCGGTAAATGGTTACCGCCATCGTTTTCCGCCAGGTCCGATCATGACCCGTGACCGTAAACTACGATGCCATTAGCGGCATCGTAGTTAACGCCACCGCTAACTGCGCTAAGGGTGCGCGCACGCGACCGGCCACACCGTACTTAGCGCCATGGCGGAAAGGTACGCAAATGCCGACCCAAGCGGACATGCACCTAACGCCATCACCCAGCCCGTTAAGTACCTTACCGCCATGGTGCTAATTACGCCATCGCGAACCAACTGTAAAGGGCCATGTAAAGTGAATGCAGCTGCCACAGGTGCACAGAAACAGCACAGGTGAAGGCAATACAGACTCAGGAAGTACAAAAAGAGCACACCCCACCCCTTCCCACACCCAGTGACACTCCACAATGATACCAATACGACTAGCAATGTTGGGGCTGGAGGACCTGATAGCAATGCAAGTGCTACTACAACAACAACAACAACAACAACAACAACAACAGGCTGCACAGAGGAGACGCAGGAGGAGAAGGAGGGCAAGGCAGGCCCAGCAAGCCCCACCAGCACAGCCAGTGCCACCACGCAGGCAGCCCCCAATCCCACGCATCAGAGCCAATCCATTCAACCTCACTGCTGAGCAGATCCAAAACCCGTACCGTATGGACCGGGACACCATCACCGCCATCGTAGACATGATACACAACGACATCGTCAACATGATAGAAACTCCAACCGCCATCCCCCCCCCTACTGAAGGTAGTGTCTGTACTCCACTTCCTGGCCACAGGCACCTACCAGCACACAGTGGGGCACTTGCATGGCATTTCACAACCATTATTCTCACGAACACTCATCCAAGTGCTCGATGCCCTCCTCAAGCACACAGACGACCACATCTCATTACCACGGACTGCCCAGGACATTGCAAACACCAAAGTGGGTTTCCATGCACTAGCCGGCATACCCAGTTGCATTGGTGCCATCGACTGCACCCATGTGGAATTGGTGGTTCCACGTGCCATGGAGGTACCGTACCGCAACCGGAAACAGTTCCACTCAATCAACGTGCAAATGGTCTGTGACTCCAACAAGATCATCACACATTGTTGTGCCCGATTCCCCGGATCAACCCATGATTCTATGGTCCTGAGGAACTCCACAATACCACGCTACATGGAGCGACATGCAGGCCCGAGATCCTGGCTACTCAGTGAGTCCAATGTCATGGAAGTGGGCAGGTGAATGACGTACCGATGCATACTCCACCTGGCTGAAGGGGGGGGGGGAATGATGCATACTCCACCTGGCTGAAGGGGGGGGAATGATGCATACTCCACCTGGCTGAAGGGGGGGGGAATGATGCATACTCCACCTGGCTGAAGGGGGGGGGAATGATGCATACTCCACCTGGCTGAAGGGGGGGGGGGGAATGATGCATACTCCACCTGTCTGAAGGGTGGGTTGAATGATGCATACTCCACCTGGCTGTGAGCAACACAGAGAACGGAGACAGAGGATGGCCACTCACAATGCACTCAACCCCTCTGCATACATTGGGTGATGGCATGCAAAACAGGCCATGGGAGCCATGAGCATATACTGGTTGCATTGTTTGAATCAATTAGTGCATGTAGAAGTGAGCCGAAGTAACAGTTGGATGCAAGCCATTGTGGCACATCATGTTCTTGATCAGACGACATGACTGACACATACATTCTCGTCTACATACAGGTGATGCAGGCTATCCCCTGAAGAGGTGGCTCCTTACACCAGTCCGGAACCCGCAGAACCAGCACGAGGAGGACTTCAACCGTGCACATACACGTACTCGTGTGGTCATAGAGCAGACATTCGGCCTATTGAAGGCACGGTTCCGAAGCCTCAGCAGGTCTGGTGGGGCACTCCTGTACCACCATGAGAAGGTGGCAAAGATCGTCATGGCATGTGTCATGCTACACAATATGTGCGTCAGACGGAATGTGCCCCTGCCCCCTGACGCAGGACTGCAATCACCTGACGATGAGGATGAGGAGGGTGCCGATGGGGCAGCACCCCATGGAGGAGGCGACGCACAGGAGGGGCGTGCAATGCGCCAAAGTATCATCGACCTCTGCTTCTAGCACACACGGCTGGTGTGAATCACATGGAGACTGCACTTGGGGCACTGTGTGTCTCTGGGACATGCACACTGTGGACTGTACACCAATAAAGCACACATATGCAATGAAAATGTCCACACATTTCATTTTGGGAAAGAAAAAAGTGTATTCAAACTATGAAATGTCGTGACACACCCCCTCCCACCTCCCCCCTGCCCGTGCTGCGTAGATTGAGCCCTGATCTGCGGATGGGGCTGCTCTGTGCCGAGCTGGCTGATGAGGACGGTCCGGCCTGCACATCTGGACGCATGTCCCTGATGGTCTGGACAAGTTCTGTGAGGACATTGCGCACAGCCGCGAGTTCCGTGCATATGTCCTTTGTGGAGGACTCTATGGCAGCTGTGACTCGGTCTGCCAAACTCTCCATGCCATCCCTTGGCACCCCACACTGTGCAACATGTTCGTTGAGGAGGGCGGATAGCTGCTGCTGGCGGGTAACTATATCCTCAAGTGACTGCTGGTTCTGCTGGCCCATGCCCAGTGGCATTTGCATATCCATTGGGCTGCTCACCTCAGGCTGGGGGGATGGGGTGGCTGGCCAATCCTCGGCCTCCGACTGCCCCTGTGTGGCATCCGCCTGCAGGGGGCTTAGAGATGTGCAGGGGGAATGTGGCTGGGCAGTGGGCCTTCCCTCATCGATGACCTCGATGCTGCCTGCCTCACTGTCGGAGGTTGCCGCTATGGCAGCGATTTCACCGAGGGTGCTGCTTGCAGCAGAGCCTGTCCCTTCAGTGGCCACGACTAGTGACATGTGCGGTGCTGCTGCTGGGTCTGTGTTTGCTGTTGTGGGGGCTGGCACTTGCCTGTCCTCTTCCCCAGGCAGGGTTTGTGGCTGCTGGTGTGTTTGCTTCAGGACGGCTGAGGTGGATGCCTGTGGCCTGGCCCTCTTGGTGGATCTGGATGCAGTGTTGTCCTCTTCCTGGAGGTCTGTGTCAGATCCTGTGGTGGAGCAAAGGAGGGATAGTGTTATTGATGGGTCCGCGGACATTGGCCGTGCATTGTGAGGGATGACATCTATACAGTGGGTACATGCAGCACATTTCAGGCAGGAGCATACAGGTTTTGTGCCTTTTGTGTGGAGGTAGCATGGTGGTATGTGTGTGCCAGCAGTTAGGGTGTGCATGCTGCATGTGTACAGGGTGGAGTCTGGATGTGTCTGTGGACATGCACCTGCCGATGTGTTGCATATGCACTATGGGGCTACATGGTAATTCACATGATGGGACTTTGTTGAGTTTAGCATGGCTTGCTCTGGCCACCTACCTGCATCTCCTGAGGTTGGCGCTCCTCTCTCCATCCCTCCGACACCATGGATGCTCTCCATCCCGATGGTGGATGCACATATTTCCTCCCCTGCTTGCAGCTTTATGGGAGAATCGGATCCACCCCCAGTTGACGTGGCTAGGTTCCGGTTAGCTGAGAGGATGCTTCGGACACGGAGCCTCAAGTCGTCCCAGCGCTTTCTGCACTGCTGGGCAGTGCGGGGTACGGCCCCCACTGCACTCACACGCTGTGCCACTAGGGCCCATATGGCCTTCTTTTTCCCTATTGCCGGCCTTGTCATCTGCGCGGAGAATACAGCTGCAGCATTTTCTTGCAGAGTCTCTGCGAGCATGGTTAGTTCCGCCCTTGAGAAACGGTCTTGGCGCTGCCGGTCACATGCTTTTTTAACGGCTTTGGGCATTTTTACTTGGCTAATTGGGTGGGTGTTGGGTGTGGATAGGTGTCAGGGTTGGATCAGGTATGGTTGTGGAGGATGGCAATGGATTGTGTTTTTCAAGATGGCCGTCGTGCAGTTTCCCGTTCCGCCGCGATGACGCTATTTCCGGTTCCGCCTATTTACGGTGACCGCTAATTACGGTGACCGCTAATTGCGTACGCCGCTATGGTGTGTGTGGCGGTAGTGCTACTTGCGCGGCGTGCGATGGCGGTAAGGGCCGTTTTTGCCCCATTTACGCCATGCCGTACTTTACATTAATGCCATGGCGTAATGCACGTGCCCGATGGGTCGGAATATGCCGCACTTTACGCCATCGACCCATGGCGTAAACTTTGATTACGCCATGGCGGTAATGTTCGGTACTTACCGCCAGGGTCGTAATGAGGCCCTTAGAGTAAACACGGGACCAATACCCATGACGAAAAAAGTTTGTTACTAGGTAGGACTGTTTTTGTTATTCTTTTGTTATTCCTCTGTTCCGTTTTTGTACTTCTTGTTAGTGCACTTGCAGATTCCAAATGTCACAAGGTCTAGTAGGACTGTTTATTGTTCCCTCATCTCTGTTCTCTCCCACCTCTCTTCCACACTTTCTTGCCTTGTTGTGCCTTGAAACACTTTTTGATGTATAAGTGCATTACAAATAACCAATAAATACAATCACATTAAATATGAGCAGCTATCATTTGGAATTTGATCAAATCTGGGACAAACCCTAAACAATCCCTTCTATTCGAATGAGATCTAGCAAATGTGCATTAACACTCTTTATTTCTGTAGCTGCACTAGGAGTTCTTCATGTACCAGAGGTTTCCTACTGACACTGCAGCGAAACTGATCTTTCACACTGCCACACAATCTTACCATTTAGATTATATTTGTATTGACTTCTCTTTGCAGCATAGAGTTCGGGTGCTTTCTATTAATACAGTAGTCGAAAGCGACAAAACACTTTGTTCTTCTCACTTATTTTCAAAGCACATGATTTTCAGTAAATTTACTCCAAAGGATCACTCGGTCCTTATAACAGGTCTAAAATCCAAAGGCAAAAATTAGAGTTGAATGTCGGTGTCCCCCTTGTATGCTAGCATCATTACCATTATTGTCTGACGTGTTTACTCATTAATGTGAGATTAATATGAGAACGTTTAATGAGTTGGTTAAGCATATAGTCCCATATGTAACAAAACTCATGGGTCTGGCCAAATGGGACACGCGAGATTGAAGGCCTAGTATGACATGGATTGTCATAGGGCTAAGATGTGGCTACTCAGAGAAATAAAAGTGGAGGGAAATCCTGGCCCCAACAGATTAACTGCCCTAAGGACAGAATCTATAAATATGCTACTCCTAAAAATATGATTGAAAGAGCTGGCTCAGTAGAATTCTAAGGCAGGTGTATTCAAAAAAGACAAGCGAGAATTCAGGCTGGTAGTTAACCAAGGTGCATTAACAAAAGAGGTAACTATCCAGTATAATATGTGTGGATAGTGTGTACATCATTTTAGCTTGATTTATGGGGCGGACCTTTTCAGGGAATGTGCACCTGGGCTGAAATATAGTTTTGAGGTATCCAATATTGCTCTTATTTTATGGAAGTTGAGATCGGGTCTGCAATTGAATCTCAGAAATAGGACAAGGCCCCAAGTTTGATCAGACTTCCAGAGGACCTGTTCAGGGGTAAACTGAGCATTTGGGTACCATTCTTTAAAAATGAAAACTATATTATCATGCTTCTTTACTGAAATTATCCCAGTTCCTAAAATGAGGGTTCAAGATCCTCCTTGCTATTATCAGCTTATCTCCTTGATCGATAGCATTTCCAAACTCTTTAGAAAGGTTTTGTACAAACGAATTTCCACATGGTCACAGAAATGTGTTGTCCTGTTGCCAGGATGCATTTCAAAAGTCAGTAATACTATAGATCAAGCACTCAATTTCTAAATGGTTACGCAAACATATTCTTTCTTAAATAAGCTATCTCTGTACATTTGGCTTGTAGACATCAGGGCAGCATTTGATTCTGTAGCAAGGGTTGTACTTTGGGAGATCCTAAACAAGCATCTTAAATAATGTTAAAGTCTTAACATTGCATCTGTAACATATGGTCCTTGGACTGCATTGACTCAAACATTCCCTGATATCAGGGGTGTCAATCAAAAATGTGTCCTACTCCCTTTTTCATTTTTACTATACATTGATCATGTAGCTGAGATAATCTTAATTCTAGAAGCTAATTTGTCCCGATATTGCTGACACAACGCGAGTTTTTCGAAAAATGCTGTTACAGATAATGCAGTTGTAATGAAGTTCAAACATCAAAAAACCCAAAAGGACATCAGAAGAAGATTGATTGTTTTGCTCAATTCTGCAACAAAAACACCTATTAATACAGACAAAACAAAAGGCATGAGCTTTAGTTATGGCAACATTGCCAAAATTCTTTCTTTATCCTAAAATGGCATTCAAATAGAACATGTTTTGCTTCAGGACTATCTCATTATTCGTTTCACCCACAGAGGGGTAAGAGGAGTGACCGACTAAGGAAAACTGAACTTTCTTTAGCAAAAAGCTGCAGGGGTATTTTTAATGCTATCAAGACCTGCAGCTAAAAGATTGCGTCATTGGCCCCAAAGGGGCACAAAGTTAAGATCGTGTGCCTCCTCTCGGAATGGGGCTGAACTTTAGGGATTCAGTACATTTGAAAATCCTGTGCTAAAAGAGAATCGCTGAATCTCCCCAAATGTGCCATAACACTCTATTTTGAGCTGAGCTGTGATGGAATTGATGGTGTGCACATTTAGAATCTTTATCCTATTGGCTCAAGCTTTGGAGTACCCCTCTGTTGCATAAGTATATATGTTATGTACAGGATGTCTGCAGCATGAATGGTGCTAGCTCCCTGACATGGTTTAGGAATGCAAGTTTGGTTTTCAACCTGCTGGGGCTTTTCTATGTGCACACTAATCGGACTACAATAGAAGTAAAAACAATATGTGTGTTTAAGGATCCATAGCATTCCAACATCTAGAAGAATGCACATCGATAATTTAACCTCAGACTTAGTAAGGGTGCTTGCCACCAAATGTAGATGAGGCATTTTACCTCTGCCATCTTTGACAGGCAGGTGGAATAAGGATGGCCCACTTATGTGTCCAAAATGTGTTACTGTTATTGAGCATGTTTCCCATTTTATTCTGTTTTTTTCCCTTTTAGGTTAAACCGCAGCAGCAAAAGCTCATAGGCCATCTTCAAGTGAGATGAATCATCCACTGAAGGGAAGCAATGTATCTGTTTTATGTTATGTCAAATGGTCCTATTTGTGTGTAATTAGCTAACACTTTACTGTGTGCTTGGTCTACATGAGCAAATTATGTTAATCTATAATGGTTAGTGGATATTAAATTGCAGGCTACTCAACCAATGTATACATTCTGTGACTATCTTCAATTTTAGAGTGCGCATTTTGCAATTGGCGATTTTATTGTTTGCAATGTATTCTTTTATGAATCTTCTGTGATTCGAAATACACTAATGTACTACTATTACAATGCAAAAGTGAGTTAGGAACAAATAACCTCCATGTGATTGTCAGAGATTATCACTATGAAAAGAACACTCTGCTCCACTCTAATGCATTTTATTCAATATATGTAGAACATTCCAGAATTTCTGCTAACTCATCAAGTGTGGAATAGGGAAGAGCGAAAGACTGCACATGTCTTTGTGATATTAACTGTCTAGGGAAGGGGAAAACAGGCACCCTCCATGGCTGCTTAGTCCATGAGGACACTTTCCCAACTGACATAATCTACCACAGTTTGGTTATAAAGGCACATCGCTAGTGCTAATTCAACATTAATGATTTTACAAGGGCATTAACATACTGATTTCTGAATCCATGTGCCAGCGGTTCTATAGAGTAGAAGACTGTTATGAAACGAAGGCGTGTTCCTGTGTAAATAATATTAGACAATTGATTGAGAGGCTGCCAGCAATTACTCGACTGGTAGCTATCACGAATAAATCATATCATTTAGTAAAAAAATGATATATCATCTAACATACTATAATTGTGCAGTATATTTTGTTATTGACACGAAACAACAAAGACATAGTGGTACAAACAAAAATATATAATTGTTTATAAGCAAGGAGAAAGCAAGTTTTGGAGCTTGTGTGAACTTTTTTTTAATGACATCATTGCTTGTAAAAGAGAATAATGAAAACTTTCACAAGAAAATGTCACAAAAACAGTGAGAAATATTTACAGAACTTGCAACATCTTGGTAATACACGAATACATATTGCTTTGAAGAAAAGATAAACAGAGAAGCTGAATTTAACAGATCACGCTCAGTGTGACAGCAGCACAGGTCTGTCTATAAGGCTAAATGTGCAGGATGGCTCATGAAACCGACTATAGCTAGCTGTCCCTAGCTTAATTGGGGCTAGTGTCTCTAGCCTTTTTATGTGGCAAAATCAACCCAAAATGTAGAAAAAGGCTGGGTAAATTTTAATTACAGCACAGATGGCAGTAAAGTGTTAAACTTATTCAAGTTAAATATGATAATGAAAAGATGTACATAAGGCTGAAATAATGTACTATGCCTTCCACTGTCCAGAGTGATGGTACGCATGGGTAACCACATCCACTGGTCTCGGTGTAAGCAGAACCCCAGTGCTAAGACAGTGGCAAAACTGGCGTTTCGTGGTATACTGACAAGTGTGAACCACCTTCGTCAGGGATATTGATTCTTGATCCAGCCCCTGTAGAACAACCAGACATGGACTTGTCACTGAGTAATATCTTAAGTGACTAGCTCCCAAGCATGAGGATGAAAGGTGATTAAAAAGCAACATATGATAGATATGACCGGGTGTTTGCCCTTTATTTGGATCGGTACCCCATAACCACCCCCCCTAATCCATTTACCCAAGTTGAAGTGCAACACCAAATAATAACCTACTGGTGCATAGGTGTGCTGAATGTGTTGTGTGAAAATACTATTAGAAAAACCTTCTGGTGCTCCCCTGTACATTATTGATGAAATACTTGTGAAAAAGTGAGGGGAGGAAGAAAATCAAGAGAAAATAGAACTACGATGCGCTTACAGGGATCCTAATGCGATGTTGTGAATGCCTAATAAGTAGTCATTCTGTTGTCATTACGTTAATGAAAACGGTCTCTTGCCACGAGTCAGAGGACGACTCCTCACAAATGTATAAAACAGTCTGAAACAGAGTGGAAGAACCAGAAAAAATACTGGCTTTTAATATGCATCCATAACATGTTTTTGCATACTTTATAACATCGTTTTAATGGGGAGACAGGCACGTTTGAAAAAGTAAACGTACCTGTTGCAGGAGGTGTCGTTGCACGGAAATAAATTCCGGTCATTCAGGCACTAATGTGGACAGGGAGCCATGTTGCTGCAGGCTCGTGAGTTATCCGCAAGGTGCCAACGGTACAGGTTGTCCGTATTCCTATGAAACAAAACATATGTTTTGACTCGTAGGAATAACATTGGCGCATTTAAGTAAAATGAAAGCGGGCTCGCAATAACTTACTTGCAGTTATCCTGCCGTCAGAAAGCTGTATAGAACGACCTGCGAGGAGTACTGGAACCACGTGAGGTGACTTGAATTATGGGGGCGTGGCTACAGGTATAGGCATAGGTTAAATCATAAAAATAGAAAGAGGACTGGCGCTGCATGGGCCAGAACAATACAATGCCTGTTGAGACATGATGCTTGGCCTAGCTAAGACGATACCCGTGAGACATTTTAAGGGGATTCCAAAGTCATCAAAGTAAGAAATCTTAAAAAAGTGGAGTGCCATCCACCCACAAGAATAACAATGCCTTAAAATATGGAAAATACAGACAGGAGTGGAAAATGCTAAACAAAGATAGAAATTGGAAATTAAGTGTGTAATGGACAATCATTTTACCATACTGGGAATGCTTTATTGAGCCCATGCTCAATAGTATCCAATAGAAAAATCCAGCATGCCTCCTTGTTAGCCAGTGTTTGAAGTGGGGTGGCTGCATTCTTAACGACATCGATAACCTACCAATATAGGTCTTCAGTGGTGTGATCATATTCTATAAAGTGGCTCACTAAGGACGAGTTGATGGCTTTACAGCGAATATGGCATCAGTGTTCCATAATTCACGTATGAACCAGACGTGTGGTTTTGCCTATGTATTCAAGTCCACCCGGGCACTCGATACAGTAGATAACCCACAGTGTTTTACAGTTTGAATGGTGACGCATTTCCCAAGTTTTTCCATTCAAAGTGAAAGCTTTTACTTTGACTGCATATTTGCACACAGAGCAAGTTCCACAAGGGAAATGCCCTGTGAGGGGCCGATGGTCCCAGCTAGATGTTATTGATCTAGAGGATTTATTCTGGGTAGAAGCATGAACCAGTTGGTCCTTCAGGTTCTTTTGCCTTTTCATGGCAAAAATTGGAAGAGGTTCTTCAGGTAAAGACAGTTGTGCCACAGACCAATGTTTTGTAATATTTTTTTTAATTAAAAAGGTATGTGGGCTATATGTAAGGGCAAAGACTAATTTGTCTTGTGATGTCTTATCTTTAGGTTGTAGCAGGGTTTCACGTGGGGTAAATCTTGCCCGTTTATATGAATCGGAGACAAGTTTTTTTGGGTAACCCCATTGTTTAAATTTGGTGGTCAAGATCTGTGCATGATGGTCATAGTCGGATACTGATGTACAATTCCTTCTCAGTCTCAAGAACTGAGAGTAAGGTAAATGTTCTTTTTGTGTGTGCGGATGGAAACTGTCGAAATGCAATAATGTGTTGTGATCAGTGGGTTTAGTAAATAGTAAGCAAACCAGTTTTTTGGTCTGATGCTGAATCAGGAGGTCCAGAAAGGGAATCTGAGTATTACTCATGGAGATAGTAAATTTGATGGTCTGATGACATTGGTTGAGCCATAGCAAGAAAGCATTGAGATTGTCTATGGTGCTGTGCCAAATGAAGATAATATCGTCAATGTATCTGCGCCAGCTCTCAATGTGCTGACGATAAGGGTTTAGATCTGAAAAAATACATTTTGCTTCAAAGTCAGCCATAAATATGATGGCTAGGCTCGGGGCAAATGCTGCCCCCATAGCCGTTCCTTGAGTTTGTACTGCGGTTCTATAGAAACGTATTTCCATCAATAGAATCCCAAAGTTCTGGAATGTGTAAAATGCATAACTGAAGTTGGTAAAAATAGTTATCTGCTTGAAATGAGCTAAAGTGCATGCTCCTGTAAGGTGGCAAGCCCTGCTATTTGTCCTCAAAATACATCCGGGTGTTGACTGCTTTTAGTTACTGCATGTGTCATACACATTGTATTTCCTGATTTTAACACCACTTTTTCATACCTTAATAAAGACCCATCCACATAGTATTCTTTTTTCTGAATTTGGCAATTACATTTCTAATAGGTCCTGGCATGGTCTAGTGAGTGTACAGTAGTTAACAGGCAATTATGGGGCACCCCACCTGTTGACCATGAAAGTAGATAGCCTGGATTTAACACTGGGAATCCTGTAAAGGTCAAATTGAATATAACAACATTATTTTGTATACCCCTCCTTTTAAAAAGCCCAACCTGGATTCTTCAGAGGTGACAAACTACCGTCCCATATATTTGCTCCCGCTGCTGATAAAGCTTATGGAAGTGATTATAACTCCATATTTTTCCAGTTTTTTGGAAACAAATAGATGCTTGCACTCTTTTCAATCAGGCTTTAGACCTTCGATGAGCACAGAGTCTGTCCTGTTTTCACTCCTGTATTATCTAGCGATACTCCAGGACCGTGGTGGGGTTAGGGTATTGATTCTCCTTGACCTGTCTGTGGCTTTTGATACAGTGGATAATGACATCCTCCTCTGCCATCTCTAACAGGCTGGCACCTCTGGCATTCCTTTAGCCTGGTTTGCGTCTTTTCTTGCAGAGCGCTCACAGACCATCTCCTTTCGCTCTTGTTGATTCGCACCTTTTGACTCTCTTGGTGTGTGCCCCAGAGTCTTCCCTCTCACCATTGCTTTTTAATCTCTACTTGTGTCCTCCGGTGGAACTCATTGCTGAATATGGGTTTCATTTCTACACTTACGCCAACAACACACAACTTGTGTTCGGTCTGGACTCACCCCTAACTGAGCCATTGCATAAACTTAGAGATTGTCTATCAGCCAGTGGGTGTTGGATGTCAAACAACTGGCTAAAGTTGAATGGAACAAAGACCGAGGTCAGGGTAATCCGTTCTCAGACAAAGAAAGCCAGTTGGAGCGCTGTCTATTGACCAGATTCTCTTGGCCCTTGCCCAGTCCTTAGTACATCAGTTAAGAGCTTAGGTGTGAAGCTTCTCTAGTCAGGGTCGAGAGAAGCACAGATCACAACAGTTTGTAACACCGGCTTTGCTAAAATGTAAGTACTTAGAACATTCCTTCCATTCCTACACACGGATTGTCGAATTAAGGTGGTCACCTCATCCATCATGTGCAAAAAGTCACCCACTAGTTACTAACATCACTTTGCAGATACAGGACAAGTTTGGATGATATATAGCACCAGTATATCTTCGTCATGTATTTTTGTATCAATAGTTGTTTTATGTGTCTGGACACTCTTTAATGTCCAGTTTTATCATGTATAAATAAAAGCAAATTTATTTTTGGATAATTCCCAACCATATCGTCTTTATATATGTTTGATAAAACGACTTCCTCACCGGCCCTTGCCTCAGATAAATGCTAATTTTTGCAGTCCTATAGGATATTAGCAGGTAGCTTGTTGTGGACCCTGGTTGTTTATACATGGTTTCTCGTCCTCCCCCAACACGCCCCTAAAAAAAGAGGACACTTGATCGCTCGTTCTTTAATTACACACGTACTCTTACTTCCTGCAGATTTTCTGTCCTAAACAATGGTCCTTTGTGTACACAATTGAAGCTTTTGTTTGGATGCTCTATGGCCTTTCTCTGCTATTAACAGCTCCTATAGAATAACAATGAGGCAGCATCGAATGGTTCATGTGCTATTCCAGCAGGGTTATTTATACCTGAATAGTATGTAAACGCTACTTTCACTCCAGCACAATAATCTACAGGTCGCTCATCTTTTTTTGCTTACATTTATTGTTTTCAGTGCAACTGGTCTTTCTTGGGCACACAGTTATAGGCCAACCACACCTCTGATTATAATTGTGGTACACTTTGGCCAGCAATATCACACTCAAGAGCTGGTTCAAGTCAGGCCAAGAAGGGATCAACATTCAATAACTATCTTTAATTCCACAGTAAAATCCCTTTAGTTGTCCTAATGTCCATAGGGCATGCACCATTATCAGATTTACAGCACCACAAATCACACCTGTGAGTGTCTGGAATGGACAAACAGTGGTGGAAAATCTAGTTATTTTCTGTACTTGGGCTGATACTAATTATGTGTGCTTCCAATGTTCTGAAGCTACCTTGGCTGGGAGTTATAGGGTTGGGCTTGCACTTGCATCCCTAGCATGTCTGCAGATCTCTGATTATGAGTTAAGCTTTAAGTGTCCAGCCAATCAATTGGCAGTCATTTAAAAAAATGGAAATTGTATGCAATGTTCTGTGGGTACCCCTGTATGCAATTGTCATTACTCTCAAACCAGAAAAAAAAAACCTAAGAGTATATTTGTAATACCAGGAACACAAAGTTTTGGGTGTTGGTTTTAGCGGCAATGTGTAGTTTGTTAGCTTGTGATTAATGCAATCGCTACCAATAATCTGTAGATACCTGGTGCAGTAGGGACTTGTTTAAACAAGAGAAGTTCTCTGTGCTGTGGTTGTTGTGAATTCCTATAAGTCAGATTTAACAGCTTATGGATATTTTGAGTGCAGTATACATTAGTTTATTAGGTATATGTCACGATTAATCAAGAAGTTATGATTTGTGATGGGTCATATGAGCACTTGTCATTTTAGCGGTGGATTATGTATACAAATGTTTTATTTTTTTTCTGAAGTATTGTGTCTGTGCCCTTTCATGTCACTACCTACAATTGATCTTTGTGAAGGTTGTTTTGTATGGTTGAATCTATGTCTGGGGTAACCTTGACTAATGTGCCTAGTTTCTCTCTTTTTCCTTTATTGTAAACCAATCCGCACCAAGTCAGGAAGCGCCCAGTGCCAGTGCTAATGCTGAACACTACTCAGTGGCTAATGCTACATAACACCCATTGGTTATGGAAGTAGAAAATAGGGCGCAGAACGACTTACAAATGGTGTTCCATACAACAGAGGCAGAGCTGGCACGGCTAGTGCAGGAGTGTGGGAGAGGGATGGAGAGTGACAATAGGTGCAGATGAATGGAGAGCAGATGACATTCTGTTTCAAATTGACAGTAGAGTGATTAAGGACATGCAGGTAGGTGCAAGCAAAGATGACCCCAATGTGGAGGGACATCCAGAGGTTCCATTGCGTGCCGTCAGTTTAGATTATGACTTGACTTGAACATCCAGAGATGCAGAGGTTACAGAGGAGGAAGGTGGGTGGGCATCAGATGAGGAGCAGGAGGAGAATCAGGAGACTGAGATACCACCAGTGCTAACACCAAGGGTAAAGATCTTATGGGGCCAAGGCTTGGGACATGACTAGTTCGAATGGCTGTAGCAAAAGGCACGAAAGGAGGGAAAACCATACAGCTTAAACAGTCAGGAACACAGCACACATTACTACACAAGGGACACACATGGAGAGAAACAATTTAATGAAGGTGCTACCCTCACTCACAGCGGCGGCAGGCAAATTGATACATGCATTAGAAAAAACAGACTGCAGTCAGGCAGTCACGGACATGAAAAGTGTATTCGGGGCACTGCTAGGAGAACAGGCAGATGACATATAGAGGAAGGCAGAGCACCCAGGGATACAGATGAATAATGGCTATCATGATGGAGAACAGATTAATGACTGTCAAGCAAGAGTATGGAATGTGTTAAGGTCAGCATACTCAAAAGACACAACAGATATGAGTTTGATTATGGCCCGTACCATGATGAAGACCCTGCATTGCGTATAAACCTGATTCATGAAATGTGGAGGGGGAGCACTGGGACAAGAATATAGTGATATTTGATCATATAAACCATTTATTCATTTTTCATTTTCATATTGCTTTATTCGGCATTCTACTATCAGCACATAATAAAACAAGGAATATGTAGAGTATAAAACATCCAATATATGATAAAATCTAGCACATGAACAGATAAAAGGGTGCCATAACAGGTCATACAATATTCAATTGCTTATTTAAAAAATTCCTACATATCCAAGCTTGGTATATACATTTTGCAACATAATATAAATCATTAACCAAATTTGTTAATTTATACAGTGCTATAGCATCCATTACATGGGTAAGATCGTTTTTTTGGAGAAGTGGTAATAAATATGCTCTCCTCAAATTATTGTATGCTACACAAAAAAACAAAAAATGGGCCACACTTTCACTTCAAGCACCACAAAGGGAGCATGATTCAACATTTCCAGGTTTCCATCCACAGGTGAATTTCACCGTCCTGAGAGTGCCCGTTTGAACTCCATAAAGAGAGTACGTGCATATGGTGGCAACATCAAGTCCAGATCCTCCTATTCCCCTTATACTGGTTTTTGTAAGCAAATACCCAGGACCAGATTTTAACCTTAGACAGTTAATTATAAGTGACTCATACCAACAGTGTCTAACTGCTGATTTCACCTGCCCCTTAACATTAAAAGTAAAAGGCCTCCAGGATAATTAAAAAAATTAAGGAAGGCCACAAGAAATGTTGGAAGCTGCGGATTTACCCCAAGCCGAATCCAATAAAACACAGGTAGAAATTGGGTACAGTAGAGTCCAAGTTTAAAAAAAATGTTATTGAGACTCTGCAAGGTATCCCAAATGCTCCACTGCTGATGGAATGTGGCCTTGAACCCATAATTTCTAGGATAGGCTGGAAACAGGGGAGAGGGTTGAGACCACATGGGAGGGGGGTCCACAGATCTGGAGTGGAGACGACAAAGAGGATGTCATTGGATACCAGGAGTGCTTTCAGAAATGTTTTCTTTCCAGGCATAGAGAGAGAGGTAGAATAGGTGACAGAGTAGCACTTGGAGTAGATAGGCGGGGGAGAGAGAGACATGGAGAAGGACTCCCCAATGCACAATGAAGTCACCAGGTGGTCTAGCAGCAGACCGGTGCAGACAAGTCAAAAGAACATTAAATTTAGTGTTCAGGTGGGAAAGGCCTAAGTTACATCAAAAAGCAGAGAGCACCAAAACAGGCAAGGGAGATAGGATGGGAGGGGGAGAAGAATCACACTACAGCTACAATATCAGGTATACGCAAGTATGATTCTCCAAGAGAGGTAGGAGGCAGAGAGAGGCACATCCAATTGGTATAAACACAACAATGAATTGACTTTCAATAGAGGGAAAAAAGTATCGCTATTAAGCATGCCATCCATAAACAAGGCACACAGACGTATCATTCATCATAAGAGTGTAAGGCTTAACTTTGAAGGACAGCATGGACTTTTAAAAACACCTAGATTTGTCAAAATGGTGACAAAGGCTTAACTTTGAGGAAAAGCATGTACTTTTAAAAAACACCTGGATTTGCCGTTCAGCATAAAGGTGAAAAATACTTAACTTTGGGGGACAGCGTGTACTTTTAAAAATACCTAGATTTGTCCTTCAGCATAAATGTGAAAAAGGATTAACTTTGGAGAGCAGCCAGAGGTTTCATGCATGTAGATTCTACTTTCAGAAGGAGGAAGAAGGCCTCACAGTTTAGCAGAACATGCAATTGTCAGGAAGTAAACAGTTTCGAGATTGCTGGCCTCAGTGATGGGTTACTGCATCAGATTTAGGAAAGTGGGAGGCTAGTGCAGAGTCAGGGAGAATACACCAACTTGCAGAGAAACAACGATTTCAAGAGCAAGCCAATTTAACTATCCCAGAAGGGGGAGGGGGAGTCCCAGATTCAGAGGCATCAGCCTGAATACGAATGCACAGTGAGACATAGCGCAGTAAACAATACAGATAGAACGTTTAGTAGCGCAGGCATGGAGAGGACAAACATATTAATGACAGCCAAATATGAGTAGAGGATGCGATGAACAGCAAGTCTGTAGTAGTGAGCAGGCCAGTGAGAGGAGCATTATGGAATATGGAGCAGTTAAGAGATATTACAGGCAGCGAGGTGGATGGCTTGTGAAGGTGCACCCAGAGATAGGGACTTAGAGGAGGATTCAGAGGGGAAATTCGAGGGGCTCAGTAACAAACTCAAGGTGCTACATGCCACGGAGTGAACGAGGATGTTTACCGGGTCAATGATGTTATTGCAGGCAATCCGAGTATGAGCTCATGGACGTGGATGGCGAGTGGGTAGCAGGGTCCCCTCAGGAACAGGTCCAGCCAGCGAAGCCTCAGCCCTTGTAGGTGGCCCTTAGAGGGGGCCCGGCATCGCCTGCTGGCTCCAGGGCCTGGAAATGAGATAAGCATCACACAGACCAATCCGGCGAGACACAGGATGGCAGATGGTGTGCATCAGCACACTGCAATAAATCCGGCAGCCATGTTGTAGAAGGCCTGATCGGATAGCCAGGCAATGGGGCTCCCCGATGCAACAAGGGTCTGTGGCACGATGTTGCTGCAAGGAGGTCTGGATGAGAAAAGATGCCCAACCAGGGAAGCCTCAGCCCTTTTAGGTGGCCCTTAGAGGGGGCCAGCGTAGCCTGCTGGCTGCTGGGCCTGGAAATTAGATAAACCTCACACAGACCAATCCAGAAAGAGACACAGAGAGGCAGATGGTGTGCATCAGCACACAGCAATATACCTGGTGGCCATGTTGTAGAAGGCTGACCAGATAGCCAGGCCATGGGGCTCCTCGAGGCCACAAGGGTCTGTGGCACAATGTTGCTGCAAGGAGGGCTGGAAGAGAAAAGAGTTCCAGCTAGGGAAGCCTCGGCCCTTGTAGGTGGCCCTTAGAGTGGGCCGGCATCACCTGCCAGCTCCCGGCCCTGAAATGAAATAAGCCTCACTTGGACCAAACCAGCGAGACACATGGAAGCAGATGGTGTGCATCAGCACACTGCAATAAACCCGGCGTCCATTTTGTAGAAGGTCCGACCGGATAGCCAGGCAATGGGGCTCCTCGGGGTAACAAGGGTCTATGGCACGATGTTGCTGCAAGGAGGGCTGGATTTTTCTACTGGATCCGTTTGATATCATATGTTCTTTGTGAGAGTTTGGGGAACATCCCAGGTGTACAGAAATTTCCTGCCAGAAATGTGCACTCAACACCGAACAGGAGCCATGAGGCCAGCAGCCACGTGACCTTGGTGCATCATTGTATATTTTAGAGGATCTTAACAGATGATTTCTTATCAGCAGGTTCCCCAGCGAATATTAAAATAATTAGAAAGGCAGAATCACTGAAGGTCATTCCCAAGATAGATATAGAGAATAAATGATCACATATGAGATAGGGCTCAGATTTACATTAATAATAATAATCTGGTGTTTTGCATAGTGATTTGTGCTAGATTCGTATTATCCATAGAGAGTACTCAATTTTTTGACCTGGAGGATTGTGAAGGGTTGAGTTGGTCAGGCCGAGGTGTCCAAATCATGCCCCATTGCATTGACCTGTTCCAAAGGAGCGCGTGTTATGCTTGAGTATTCCGCAGCTGAACACTAAAACCTGCTCCGTTGGCTTCTCCCCTTTAGCTCATATTTGAAATGAACCACAGATTGTATATGTTTTAAACAATTTTAAATCATTACATTTAAACCAATTAGTAGTCGAGCAATGGTGGGGTGATTAGAACCATTTGTTTTTAAAGCCCCTGTCCGCTCTACAGATTAACTATCAAAAAGTGTTGTTCCATTCCTTAAAAATACAACAACAATAAAGACGTGTTTTTTAAATGGTTGACTTTATTTAGGTGAAAATAAAAGTAATGTAAAATAAAGAAATGGTGGAGGACTGCAGAGACGTTCGAACCCAGCTCTCGGGGCGGCTCTGTTTTTAGGAAGTCGAGTGTCCTATCATCTACACTGCCAAAGATGTGGATGGGAAGCAGGTTCACATGTATCTAAGCTTAAACATGGCTCAGTACAGCATGTTCACCTAGCACCATCTCAGGGTTCGGATTGTGTGCCTACTCTGCAGAACAGTAGAAAATGCAACCTGCAATATGGCTAACACCCTGAAAATGGGCTGTGTAGTTCTCACCTAGCACAACACAAAGGAGAGAGTGCATGGGTGAAGTTGATTTGTGTTTAAAGAAATAAATGCATGGCAGGCATCTCACATGATAGATGATATTGTGTCACAGGAAAGGGTACATAGATTGTTGGCCGATATTACATATTTCAATGCCAAGTATTGTAATACTTTTCGTATAGAATAAGTATTCAAATTAGAAGCTTAAAGCTCAAAACATTGTAAATGCTCAAACACAGAAATGTTTACACATTTTCAAAATCCATTGGAGTTGAATTTCTGCTATTGTAACTTAACATATATCATATATTCTGCAAGTTCCGAAAGAAGACTTGTGATGGCAGAGTGACATGAGCAGATTGGTTACCACACCCTGTTTCCAAGTGACTTCATACTTGAGCATTGGGTGCACATCAGAAACACATGTTATGTTAAAGCATCTAATAATGTGCACTGTGGCCACCTTCGTTGTTTCTTGGCAGTCTGGCAGATCTGTAAAGCATGGGGGGGGGTAAGTTAGTAGGACTGAGCGGGAGAAAGAGCAAGAGAGCTCTGACGTGCTGTTGGCAGCTTCAGTTCAGATGACCGTATGTGTATTATTCGGTTGGTAGCCGCTGTAGATGGGGAACCAAATCTGACCCTTATGCCCCCACACGACTCTCAACACAAAGGCAGAGGAACAACAGTTGTGCCTCACTTTTAAGTCAGTCACCACAAACTTCAATGTATTGCAGTTGTGAGAACTGATATTCACTCAGACAACCGTTCAGATTATACTCAATCAATATTTGGACGATATGGAAAAGACATTGATGGAGTAAGTCGACTAACTGCAAAACCACACATTAATGTTGTCATCACTGACATCTGGACTACATGAAGTACATATTCATCCTTTCATGAAGTTACACAAACATGCACTAGTTTAATGCATGTGGCACGAAGCACATGCTTATGACCCACGTAAGTAGAGGACAGATACACGTACATAGATTTATATTCATATCTTTCGCCAAGCTGAAACCCCAAGATGCAAAGAGTTCATAGCTTGCACATGCTTGACTGCTACTAACATCGAGAAGCCATAGTGGATGATATATAAGCTATAGGTCTCTGAAACGAGTAGCAAAGGAGAGACAGGCTTCAAGCACATGGAAAAGCTGACATGATCGCTGCAGCCAGAGGCGAACAGAAACGAGGCACTCAGTCAAGGACAAGTGGAGACGGAATGTTCCAGTTACCAAGACAATGAGCCACCTGCAGAAAATCATGCTAAAATCCTCATAATTGTAAGCAGGACAGCTTCATTTCATGCTCTTCACATACATGACCCAGCTGAACAGGACAGTGCCCATTCAACCAAGGTAGATGAAGAGAACTGTTCCTATCAAACCAGAGGGGAAAATGCTACGCGTGTTATGTACGAGCTGTTAACTGAATGCACTCTCCCAGGCTTAGGTGATCAGAGATGGAAACATTAGTGAACACTTCACACCTCCATGCTCATTCCCATTGCCTTGAAAAGGTACACTCAGTCTGGTAACTGTCCAGGGTGCCAGTGATGGAAGGACACATTCAGCCCAATCCAGCTTCACCTTTCGCGTGAGGATATCATTACTTGCAAGGGCCAATGGGTCCTCTGAGGCCCTGCAACATTGTAGATTGATACTAGTAGAGGTGGTCCTAGGAGGAGCCACTAGATATGGCTATCCAATTGTAGAACTAACCTGTATATTGTCTATATGTAGCCCGCCAAACAGACCAATGTACATGTGTGAATGTTTTCTGGGCTGGAACCTGACTTTGTGATGTCACACTGGGATAAAAACAGGGTGACACATGCTTAGAAGACGAGAGCTCCGGAGGATGCTTGTTTTTCTGGTGTGAATCCTGTCAATCTGTTTGCTAATAAAAGACAGTGGGACTCATTATGAGTCTGGTGGTAGCCGTGCCGGAAAAACCAGCATGCTGCTGCCGGACCCGAAATGCTATTCCACCTCTGTGATTGCCGGAATCACCGGGCATTACAACCCCGGTGACCCGGTTATTCAAGAGGCAGAATTCTGTAAATCCCAATTCCCATGGAGTCCAATAGGACTCCAATAGGACTCCATGGGGATGGGGACCATGGAAACACTGGTTCCGTCTATGACAGAGCCGATGTTTCCATGTCCGCCTGCAGGCGGGTGGTGTTAATCACGCCAGGTCAGACCTAGTGGGAGTGACACCTCCTGCCTGCAGGACTTTGAATCAGCCAGTCCGGAAAGAACAGTGGTGGCGTTTGTACGACCGGCAGGGTCGTAATGAGGCCCAGTAACTTTTTCCCATGTCTGTGTCTTCCATACTTGTGGTAGGTAATCTTTGATGGGCCCAAGTGTTCTCTGCTGATAACTGTGGTGACTGCTAGAGAGCCCCGCCCACCTATACACCGCCATGTGCATTAGGTGAGGCAATGTGTGGTTTGTTTCATTGTTGTGGTGTAGTGAAGTGTGTGCTGTTTGCTGTGCTGTAGAGGTATGGTTGTGTTTAGTTCAGAGTTTGAGAGGTGTATGCAGAAGGGTGAGATTTTTAGTAGTGTTGGTTATTGGCAGTACACTTTTCCACCCCTGCTGTTCTGACTAACTGTGGCCCATACCCCTTCCCCACCTAGATCTGAGACATCTGGCAACTGGTAAAAACTCCTAAATTTGAGACACAGCAGCAGGTAGAAAACACCCAGATTTGAGACATCAGGCAAGTGGGAATAATGCCTAAATTTGAGATACAGCAACAGGTAGAAAATACCCAGATTTGAGACACCCAGCAAGTGGAGACAATGCCTAAACTCGAGTCACAGCAGCAGGTAGACAACACCCAGATTTGAGACATCAGGCAAGTGGGAAAAAGGCCTACATTTGAGACATAGAAGTAAATGGAGAACCACCTACAATTAGAACACCTCTTACTAGTTGGCTAACATTGGTGTGCTATAGTATGTAAGGTAATAAGTGTGGTAAGGTTTTAATGGAAAACTGTAATTGCTATACTCCCCACCCAGACCACACTTATTATATCAGTTGATACAGGTTGATGGTCGCAGGCTTCCCCAGTGAACAAGGACAAACGGGGATTGGAGCTGCTTCTTCGGGAGCTGCCCTTTGCCTTGGGACAGTGAGCCAAAGGCTGCCCAGGCAAAGCTGCCCTGAATGTATTTATTAAGAGGTAGTCTGTGACCAATCAGGGGTAAGGGGTGAGCTAGGAGGGGAATATGGGGAGAACAAGGAGGCAGCTAGTGAGTCGGGTGAGCGCACATGGAGGATAGCTCAGCGGCAACGTGCTCGCCTTGGAAGCAAGACGACACAGAGCAACATAGGTTCGATACCAGGGTCCGCGCTTAGGAACCTCTGGGTATTAGGCGCATTATAAACAACCTATCATATCATATCACATGGAGATGGAAGGGGCACTCACCTGTGACAGAGCGGCAGCAGCAGGGCCAGTTTCCACGGGCCTTCTGCAAGATCTAAAAGTTGCTGTGTGTACTAGACTGGGGAAGTCAAGGCTTCTACGAGCCAATCGGTGGAGGAGGGAGAGAGAAAAGTCATGGAGGTGGAAATGGAAGTGAAGGTGTTTGGGGAAAGAAAGAAAGGAAGAAAGAAAGAAAGAAAGAAAGAAAGAAAGAAAGAAAGAAAGAAAGAAAGAAAGAAAGAAAGAAAGAAAGAAAGAAAGAAAGAAAGAAAGGAAGAAAGAAAGAAAGAAAAAGAAAGAACAGGAGAAAGAAAGAAAGAACAGGAGAAAGGCCTGAAAGCACGATGGGCCCAAAGAGTAAGATGGGCAAGAGAGCATGATGGAAGGGGCACGCAACTGTGATGGAGCGCCTGCAGCAGGGTCCATTTTCACAGTCCTCTGCAGATCTAAAAGACACTCCATGCACTACACTGGTGAGGCCAAGGCTTCCAGGAGCCAATCTAGCTAAAGATGTAGCCATGGAAAATCCATCCAGCAAAAGGAAGAAAAAAAAACAACAACCTGTGCAGAGGATGCCTGGAAATAACACACATGTTATTTAGAACAAAAAGAAGGGGGGCACAATGTGTCCACACAACAGTCCATGTAAGATGGCTTGTGCTTCCAAAGGATACACACAAGTTATAAAGGAGGAGATGACCACTTGTGTACTGGTAGGTCCAAGTACTGAACCCAAAGCATTGCAAAATGGATCCTAAGTGCCCCTGGCAGAACACCACATAAGGTGGGGGCTGCTGCCATAGGAAAGCCTCAAAGCAAAGGGGAGAGGTCTGTCTACACTAGAACCTTCATAGAAGAGTATGCTGTCTGAAGGACAAAAGTAAATGCAGGAGGAGAGTGAGGTAAAATAACTCTCATTCATCTTTGAAATCAAAGAAAAAATCCCTGTGAATCCAGCAGCATTACTGGAAGGTTGAGGACTGGGGGTAAGATTTGGAAAAAAAAGTAAATCTCCCTAACAATGCTGCAAACGAAATGCTTATAAGCTGAATGTTGGGAATCATTGGTATAGGTAGGAGTTACCATAACATCAACGACAGCCAGGTGATGATAATGTTTAGGGAGTAGGTTTTGCACACAAGCAATCCCCATGGAGTGAGATGGGTAACAGGTGTTACACTCAGGCCCTTTAAGCAAGTACTGCAAACAACCAAATCCAGATAATCACTGGGTAGGGCTTCTCATCCACACTGTGGTCTAGTTGCAGAACGTCCAGGGGTCATGGGGGCAGTAGTTGAAGTAGGTGTCATGCATCGGTCTAGCCGGGTTGCAATTCTGATCTCTAAAGCAGATGTGGTTCAGGAGACATAGACAAGGAAGTAACCAGACCTTTGACTAGGAACATTACTTCTCCTACAAAGGTGATCCTCCCCCTCCTGCCCACAGGACCTGGCCTGGAGAGACAGTGAAAAAATTCCAGTATATGGTCAGCAGGCTCGGTCCTCGACAGCTGATGTTCCTGGGCCATGAGGTAAATGTCTGCAGAGTCCAAATCTCTATCTCTGCACAGTGTCTGGTGCAGTGAAGAGGCCTGGCCAGTGAAGGTCAGCCCCAAGAAGTGTCCTTGGAACTTCATACATTGAAGTTCCAAGGACACTTCTGAAGTTCATTGACAGCAAGACTTTGAGGCAGGAAACAAGATTGAATCATCACACTAGTCTAGATCAGGAAGTCTCTGACAAAGGTCTTCACTGGTCGCAGGAGATTAAGCAGAGGATCCCTGGTGATGGGCTTTGGCAATGCTGAATATTTCTGCTGCAGTCCTCCTGATCTTCTCTGCATGGTTTTATCTCTTCTGAGTCTTGGCTCTAGTGGGCGATCTTCCGATTGGCTCCAGACCCTCTCCTCTTATCCAAAATGCAGGCTTTGTGTTACAACTGCTGTGTTATAGGCAGGATCTGCACCAATCAAACTAGAAGCAGCTGTCCAGTAATGGAGAGTCAGCTACAGCAAATCTGCTCAGCAACCGACATCTACTGGAAGCAATGTGGATTGGGGCCCCATTCAGTGTCAACCAGTTCAATTCACAAAAGCACAGACCTATAGTCCAAGCAGGAATCTGCCAAAGTGCATCACCTTATTTGGAAGTTTGGGGCCTGAGAGGACACTAAAACGGCCAAAAAAGCAAGATGGCCAAGGGGGAGCCATTTGTAATGGTGCCAAAAACAGCAGTGTTGCAGTAAAAAGGATGGCACACAGTTGTACTCAACAAAAACTTGTAAAACACTGTTCACTGTCACCAACATCTCCTAGGAACGTAAGAAAAGCATACAAATATTGCCAGACAAAAAGAAAATAGGGACACAGTGCCCTGTAAATCCACAATGCAGTTCAATGGGGTACACTCTTTTTTTCGCACCCGATTAACACTCAGCAGACCTGCGGCCACTCTAGGTGCGCGCAAATGACAAGTTGATGGCTGCAGTTACCATTAGCAGTTTTTTGGTGTATTTCGTTTTAGCCTTATCGCGTCCACCGTGTCTGGAAATCAACCATGGCCAGTGGTCAAACACAGCCATGCCAAGAGCCCCCTCGCTCACCCATTGATAATCCCATCCCCAACCTCTCCTCTCAGCCTGTGAGTTCAGGAAAATTCCTACAATAGTAGCTCCATCTATGCCTAATGCTTATCTTCTACTTGGCACATTACTATTCCTTGGCCTCATCTCTTTTATGTTTTGTTGGTATATGTGCACCCTGATGCCTGTGTATTGTAGTGCGTTATAAGCACAAACATAAACATACATGGAACTCCAATGCCCGGGAAAGCAGAGGCAATTTGCGGGATAGTGCAGGGCCATGCATGTTTTCTGCCAGGAAGTGGGTTGGGACTGTCTTTTCCCAATCCACAAACTGGTTCCAGTGTGTTTGAGTGGTATTCATGAGTTGTGCCACCAGTGGTCCCGAATGGACAACTGTTGGTGTGTGTGTGTGTGTGTGGGTGTGTGGGCCAGATCTGTCATTGGCAAGTGGGAGTTTCAGCTCTTACCTGTCATTTTAGATAATAAGAGGACCCTAGCACCCACTTCGGAAGAAACCAAAGGAGCCAAGTATCCTGTCCAGCCGCAAGACCGGCAAGGATACCATCGACCGGTTGGAAGAAGGCCTGGCAACCAACCTCTGCCTCCGTCCCGGAAGGCCCCATCGTGTAAGGTGATCTTCAGCAGTTCCACGAAGGAGCTGCAACCCCTCGAGTGGAGGTAACTCCCACTCTCAGCACCAAACCAGAGCCCCACAAAGAAGAGCCTCCAGAAGTGACCCCAGACCGGCCATTGCCTAACCAGCTCAGTCAGAGCCCAGGCCACTAAGCCACAGACACTGCCCCTTCGAGCTGAGGCACAGAACCCCAGAGATCCCCAGCCCACACCAAATGACTCATCCCCGCAAAATCCCATGGTTTTAGCATCGAGGGGACCCGAGATAGGAGACAGATTCTGCCCGTGGCAAGTGAACTCACTTAATGTGCTTTGTTTCAGTGGCCGTCATCCGAAACTACCTTTCTGCATCCAGTCCAGTTCTGCGAGGGGCCCTGCATCGAGTTCCACTGAAGACCTGGCACTTGCATTTGTCACGGATATGCGAAGTGCTTGACCCTGCAGTCCCTGGGCATCAAGGGCTGAAGCGGACAGTGGGATAGGCGACCCCAGACCCTCTTCAGGAGACCTGCCAAGTCCTAAAAAGAGTTGGAGTATGGGGGTAAGTTGTAACAATGATTAACTGAAACCCTAACTTCCTCTTAAAAGTTTTGATAACTTTTAGAAACTCGTGCAAGCACTCCGAGTCGAGGGACTCAGCATAAACACTCTGCAAACAAGCTACAATACCACTGGCCTATTTTTTGTGTGGTTGTAGCACCCTCAGAGGATAGTACAAAAAAGGGCTCAACACCTACTGTCTACCTATTTTGGTTTAAGTACATTTTTGGTCAAGAAAAGTACGAAGCATGTCTTAAAATGGCTGTTCAGTGGGCTCTTTGGCTGCCCAAGATGGCAGCGTCCATGGTGGTTTGGACCAATTTAGACCAATTCCTAGCCCTGGGAGGGCCACTACACTCTGCAAGGGGAGGGGGGAGACTAGGTGTTTGCTAAGATGCATTTCTACAATATGGCCTGGTGAACAGATCTCAAGAGGCAACCCCAGTTCTAGTGAACAGGGGAGCCAAGAGGTTAGCCAAAACCAACCAAGGTAAGCATGTTGAGGGGTCAAGGTCCTGTCCCAGGAGTGAGCAGGGCCAGGGGTCCGCAATGCGTCCACACAGTGAAATACACTATAATTCTGCTTAGACAGGAAAGTATGAAAATACTCTATTATAAGCCCATGCACAGAAATACACTAGAAAAATGAATCAAGCAGGCAATACTATCACACGACACGCAGTTGTAAAACGCATACAGTCATCAATGCCCACGTCGGTGGAGGGCCTGGGACTGATGACCTCAGGATGCCCCAAGCTTTTCAGCAGTATGGATGCCAGGGTAGGATTTCGGGGGTCATTTTACAGAAACTTTGCACTGCTGCAAGTGCAATGTTGCACAGTATTAGAACTAAGGCTAAGTTTACCTAGTGCAAAAAACATTATGGCCATATTAGAAAACATTTGCACCACGACAGGGCAATTTTGTTTGATACAAGCGCTGGGGCAAAAATAGCGCTAATACTAATTCGGAATAGTATTAGCACAAGGGCAAACTTTGCCCTGGTGCAAAAATGCATTAAAAATTCATATTTTATGCTTTTTGCACTTGGGAAATTTTTGACCTAGTCAGTGTAATGTTTCAGTAATCTGGCCGCAGGTGTTTTCCAGTAAAGAGCCCATGTCCTGAAATGGCTGTCATAGAGCCTCATTACAAGTATGGAGGTAGCCATGCCGCTTTTAGCGGCATGGCTATCCCCATACCGGTTACCGGGTACGGGGTACCGGGTCCTGGTTCCTGGAATGGGAAAAAACCAAGCCATTCCGACCTTGGAGGGCCCGGTATTTCCCCATTCAAGGAACCCAGATCTGGTACATCTCCATTCCCATTTGAGCCCCCATTGGGCTCAATGGGAATGGGGAGGATGCTAACAACGGGCCTGTTAATGACAGGTCCGTTGTTAGCATCCTGGTCTGCTCGTGGGTGCCACTAAGGGCACCTGGTTTTACCAGACGTCCTTAGCGGGTCCCGCGAGCAGACCTTGTAATGAGGCGGTAGAGGGTTAACGGGGCCGGCAGCTCTACAGGCGCTGTTAACCCTCTACCGCCTTCCTCGTAATGTGGCCCATAGTCTTCTACACTTCTGGCGTAAGTGGTAGAGATAGGAATGAAAAAAGGAGCACTCTTGGCTTGTACCAGTATTTCTATTTTGGGCACAGCCATGCCAGGTCTCACTTGCACTTTACTCTGCACCAAATCTGACCACCAGATACTGGGAAAGACCTTGACCTGTGGAGCAGTATTCGAAGACAATACCTATGAAACAAAGATGCACTCAAATATAAATAGTGCACAGCCCGCAGTGCCCCTTTACTCAAAATGTGAATTTGAAGTGCGGATGCCGATATTATTGGGAATGCGTAAATTCCCATATGAATCACTATGGACACACATTGCATGTGATTGTACAATCTGCTTACACACTTCCCTCTGCAAGTTGGAAAAAGTCTACCTGAACTAGACTCACTGTGTGCATTTGCAGCTTTCGGCTACTTGGAGACTTCGATAACATTTACGAATAAGCATCCACTGTAATATGGCGTCCATAGCGCTTATGCCACTTCAATTACTTTGGCTGCTGTCTTCACTGTGAAAACTGCACCAATTGGTTATCTGAAAGCCAGGCTGCACATCATGTCCGATCGTCCCAGCTGTGATTCATCAGGGGTAATGTGACAGCATTGTTCAGCCTGGTTACAGTTTCGATACGCTTCTGGGAATATGTAACTACTTTGCCATTATGAATATAAAAGAGACATACATTTGGATGCGTCCCTTTCGAAGCAGAACATAAAATGGAGGCAATTAGGGTTGCACACATGAATCCCCCAAGTTACAGAAGGCGGCGGAAATTGTAAACACACTGGTGCAACAGAGGCGCCTTTTGAGAAAAAAAAAAAAACACACCGAATCCCTTCCTCGAAAGATCACACTGGCCCTGAATTAAAATAAAAACAATGATTCCAGTAGTTGACGGAATCATGCAAAAAGCAGAAATGATTTGTCAGTAGGTTTGTTATGCTTTAAATGTCGTAGGCAAGAGATTCTCAAATCCAACTTCAGCAGGAACGTGAAGGAAAAGGAGCGATTACAAAGGGTACGCCCCTACACTTTAAACCTTTTAAAGTCGAAATAACCAGCATTAGCTGAAAACATCAATGCTAATGTACCACCCACATCACACCCTCATTTCTGTTGTTGTTTGCATTTCAATGTATGTATGAATGATTATGTGAGCAGAGGATAGGGCAGGGTCGACGCACGGGTCTTGGAAACAAAAACGTGCAAAGCAAAATGGGCTCGAATCTCGGTTCCGTGATTAGAAACCGAACTCAGGTATGGTATTAGGCAGGTTATAAAAAACGAAGTAAGTACATATTTAGCTTTTTCAAATAGTGTCCACTAATAATGCCATTACCGTAATTCCATCTTAATTTGTTATGATAGCTTTGTACCACAACAAATACCATTCCTGTTCACTGGATTCCTGACAGCAGAACCGCTCCTATCCGAAATGCCTTACCCATCTGAATGACCCCTTCTTCCCCCTTCCCCATACGACTATTAACGTTGTCCATTTCACCTCTACCAAAACGTACCTTTAAGGCCAGTCTCTTGATTTATCAATACGCCAACCCCAGTGCCCCACACCGACAGGTAGCTTTCATGTTGTGTGTGTTGGAATGCTCCATCTATAAATACTATGTTTTACTGAATGCTAAAATGGACGGCCAGTTTTCCAACAAAGGGAAACGGCAGGGATACAAAGGCAATAACAGCGGCCTGTGTGAAGGGAGATTGACCAATGAGGGTGAATTTCGAATGATGAGAACAGCGCATTCCAATCTCTATTGTTATGCTTCATCCCATCACCCATCTCCTGCCTTTCCCATCCACTGCACGCCCAGAGAACACTGGAGTACCCCAGGGCACCTGCCTCTCACCCTTTCTATTTATTCTTTATATGACCCCTCTGCCCGGGGTCATCCGCTCACACAACCTCACCTGCTATAACTATGCTGATGACACATAAAGCATCTTGAGAATTCCTAAATAGACCTCTGACTCTTACCTAACAGCAGATCTCACTGACATTGACCGCTGGATGATGACCAACCATCTCCTTCTGAACCCAGGGAAAATGGAGATCATGGTATGTGGCAAAACAACTCTATTCACCCAACCAACTCCCTGGCCACCCTCACTCGGCCCTCCCCCTACCACCACCACTGTCGAAAACCTTGGCTGCAGAATGGACTCTGACTCGGATCTTTCACTCTTTTTAAACCGCTTGCATGTAATTCTCTTCTCCGGACATCCGAGAAACAGTACACACCGATTTGTTCAAAACCAAACTAAAAGCTCTTAAAAATGCCTAATGTTGATTGCCCCTAATCTATGTGAGTCGACCCATGTATTGTCCTCAGTGACTGTACCATTTACTCCCCTCCACAACCTGGTATGAATGTCACTCAAACTCGCCCCATTGTAAGAAGCTCATTGTGTCCCTTCAAATCTATCCATTTTACGTTCATTTGTGATAAAAAAAAGAGCATCGTTCCTTCCTGTATATAAATATTAATAAATACATATTGTTTCAGAAAATCCCCAAATAAATGAAAAACATTATTAAAAAAGCAATCAAAAAAAGAAAAAAGTGCATTTTTAAATGTATTTGTAGAATACAGTTGAGCAACACACATATTTAAGGAGAAGATTAAACACAAGCTATTTTGTTTGAAATAAGATTCTTTTTAAATCAAGTGAAATCAAAAAATGCCTACTATGAAAAATGTTGGGAAATTAACTGTTCTAAGTCAAAGAAAAGATACTAGCCAAGTCATTAGCGTAACTACACTGAGCACTGCCTCAATTAATCAGTCTCGGATTGATTTTATGTTAAAAAGTTCAACCAAATATAAACCCAAATAAACAGTTTTCTGTAAAATAAATGGATTCAAGTGAACAAAATAAGTATCTTTCTTTTTAACCAGATGAGATTTTGAGCAATGTTAGCTTTTGAATGAAGAAGAAACACGTTTAGTTGCGTTTCTCTGTTCTAGCTGCCACAGAATGATTCCAGGCAGGACAACAAGCTCTATTAACATAGGGAAACTACTAGTGTCCCAGAATTCAGTATTACTATAGAGTTTCAAACTGAGGTCAGCCATCAAAGACTTCAATCAATACTCAAATTCCAGTACAAAGGTTTCAAGCCATTTTGTCAGACAAAGGACCGACCTCCCCAACCTCCTCCTCACCAATACTTTCAGAAGAGTTGTCCTTGGAACTGGCGGGGGTCTTCCTGCACAACTGCCGGTCTTCTGAGGACTGTCCCTTCCTTGACTTCCTCTTCTTGTCGTGTAAATAGGGCCTAGCTCCCTCAGAGGCCACCTTGACAGGAAGTGTAACCTATCAAAGGTGAACCCCGAGGAGCTAGACCCCCAAAGTACCAGGGAAAAAGCCTCTCGGGCACCAAAAAACCCTGGGTGAATTGTAAAGATGAATAAATGGCTGACTTCACAAGCCTTGTCCTTTAGTCTTGAGGCAATTCCGGAAAACAGATAAATGCAGAGGTCCAAAAGGTCAACAGGATACAGAGAATGGCCCAAAGAGCAAAACTAAGTGTGGGTGTAATGACAGGAACGGGGTAGATCTTGAGACAAGGGAGAGAAAGACAGAAACTGAAGATAGGGTGAAAAACCCGGAAATAGTGTCACGGAATAAAGGTAAGCAATGGATGTTAGAGGAGAAAGGAAACACCCCAAATCCAACAGGAAACAATGGAAACACCTACCGTGAGATGAGACCAAGAGGAAGAAAATAGTAGTTACCGGAGACGCTTACCAAGCGGAACCGGAAACTAAACAGGAGCGTTAGAGCAGGGCTCCCGGATGATAATAGAAGGAGGATGAAAAAAGAAATGAAACTAAGAATTAAAGGAAGAGGAGTACGCGGAGAGCGTCTAGGAATAGAAACTAGGTAAGGTGAAGCAAGTGAACGGCAAGGGTGGTTCGGAGCGGGATCCAGACACACCGGCAGCAGAACACAGCGTTGACGGCGTACAAAAACATGGACAGATACAACGCGCCGAAGAGGGGGCGTGGTCTCATCTTATAGTTGCGACCGCCATCTTAGGTGAGGACTAGACCGGGGGCCATAACCTCCAGGTCCTCCACAAGCTCCACGGGCGAAGTCTGACAGTATAACCCTTCCCCCTAGAGGTCCCTCCAGGTTTCCCTGGGTGGAGAAGATGGAACTTTCTCAGCAGCCGTGGGGCATGGATGTGGCTCTTCGGTTCCCATGTTCTTTCTTCTGTAGAAAAGCCCTTCCAATGAACCAAGTTTTGCACTCTACCCTTGTGATACCGAGAGTCCACTAAATAGGCCACCTCGTATTCTTCTGGGGTCTGTGTCTTGGGAGGCTTCAGGCTGAACGGCTTTCTTTGATACGGGTCTAGTGTGTGTACCTTCAATAAAGAGGCATGGAACACAGGATGTATCCGTTGTAAACTCTTGGGCAACTGGAGTTTGTAAGCTACTGGATTAACCTGTGAGAGGATGGGATAGGGTCCCAGGTAGCGAGGAGCAAACTTGCCAGTATGGACCCATCTTGGTAGATACTTGGTAGCCAACCATACCAGCTGACCTGGCTTCCAGTCTGGGTTGGTTCGTCTCCTTAAATCCGCCCACTTCTTATGTGATTGTCTGCTATCCTGCAGTGCCTTCTTTGCCGTCTTCTGGACTTCTGCAAGTTCAGTTAGTAGACTGTCAATCGCCGGGGTTCTAGTGGAAGGTACCCCTGTCCAAGGTAGGGGTTGAGGATCATAGCCATAGGTACAAAAGAAGGGGCTCATTTGAATGGAGGTATGGTATGAGTTATTGTAGGCAAATTCGGCTTGAGGAAGGAATGGGGCCCATTCTTCTTGTTTGTTGCTACAGAAACATCTGAGATATTGCTCAAGTGTGGCACTAAGTCTTTCTGTCTGGCCATTACTTTGGGGATGATAGCCTGAAGATAGGGCTCTGTGTACCCCCAATTGTCGGCATAAGGTGGACCAGAATCTTGATGTATATTGTGAACCTCTGTCCGAAATGATGGTTCTTGGGAGACCATGTAGCCGAACAATGTCCCGTAAGAACACGGCCGCTGCCTCTGGGGCCGAAGGAAGATGTGAAATGGGTGAGAAATGAGCCATCTTACTGAATGAGTCTACCGTGACCATTATCGTATTCATATCCCTAGATATGGGTAATTCAACTATGAAGTCAGTGGAGATATGCTCCCATGGTCGCCCTGGTAGTGGTGGTTGTTGAAGGAGTCCAATTGGTTTTCCAGTGACCTGCTTATTACACGCACACACTGGACAAGATGACACATAGCTGTTAACATCATGAAGGATTGAAGGCCACCAAAAACGTCTCTTGATCAACTCTTGAGTCTTCTTTACGCCTGGATGACCAGCCCACGGTGTATCGTGGCACTATCTGAGTACTTGTTCTTGTAAGGACTTGGAAGGAATGTACAAGGCTTCTTCGTGATAGAAGAGTCCTTCACTGCCTTGTCTTACAGACCGAGGGAACTCCTTTTCCTGGTGATACTGTTGCAACAGTTGCTGTCCGAACGTCCCCACTAAGGCGACCATTCTTAGGCCAGGTAGTAGAAGGGCATGCCCTTGGTAGGTACTAATCTCCTCCCCTTGACTGCGTGACAAAGCATCAGCTACCTGGTTTTCCGTTCCTGGAATGTAGGTAATCCTGAAATCAAACTGAAGGAAAAAATATGCCCATCTAGCGTGACAGGCATTGGAACACTCCATCTGCTGAAGGACCTTCAGGTTTCGGTGATCAGTACGAATGAGGAAACTATGCTTGGCTCCTTGCAAAAGATGGCGCCACTCTAGGCATGCTAACTTGATGGCTAATAACTCCTTCTCTAGAACTGAATAATTTCTTTCACTGCTCGTGAGGGTTTTAGAGTAGTAGGCCACTGGATGTTCAATACCATCTTCTGTTTTCTGTAACAAGACCGCCCCTACTGCTCCTATCGAGGCGTCTGTCTCCAATATAAACGGTTTGTCTTGATCTGGTTGAACCAAAACGGGAGCAGTGGTAAACCGTTCCTAAAGAGTGTTGAAGGCTTGTCTTTGTTCTTGGGCAAATTCGAACTTGACCCCTTTTTTAAGGAGTTTGGTGATTGGTTGGATTAGATCAGAGAATTTGGGTATAAATCGTCTGTAGAAATTTGCCAAGCCCAAGAATCTTTGGATATCCTTAACACATCTTGGTTCCTTCCATTCCAGTATTGCTTGAGTCTTGAGATTGTCCATCTGTATACCTTCCTTCGAAAGGATAAAGCCTAAATAGGAAACGGTCTTGGCTTCGAAGATGCACTTCTCTGGTTTAACCAGAAGTTGGTTGGTGTGCAGTCGATGTAGTACTTCCTTGACTTGATTCCTATGTTCTTCTAAGTTGCGGGAGAAAATCAAAATATCGTCCAGGTAGACTACTACCGACAAATAGAGGAGATCTGAAAATAACTTGTCCATGAATCTTTGAAAAATGGCAGGAGCATTGACTAATCCAAACGGCATTACCTTGTATTCAAATAGCCCAAGGGGTGTCCTAAATGCCGTCTTCCATTCATCTCCTTGGCGGATCCTCAAGAGATGGTACGCTCCTCGCAGATCTAGTTTGGTGAAGTAATGTGAACCCTGGACTGCTTCCAGGATGTCTCTAATCAAGGGCATCGGATATCTGTCTCGGATAGTCACCTGATTGAGACCTCGATAATCTATGCAGGGTCTTAATTCCAAAGTGTCTTTTTTTAGGAATAAAGAACAATGATGCTCCACAAGGGGACTTGGAGTCTTGAATAAGCCTGTTCTGAAGGTGTGTGTCCAGGTATTCTCTCAAGGTGTTCTTTTCGGGTAAAGATAACGGATACATCCGACCGAATGGAACTTGTGCATCAGGGATCAATTCAATTGAACAATCTTCTGCTCGGTGTGGGGGTAACTGCCTTGGTACTACGTCTTGGAAGACTTCGGCATAACCTTGGTATTGTAACGGAACAGAAGACACGGTTTTGATAGTCTCTTCCTCTTTCAATGGTCCAATAAGAGGAACTGTCATGCAGTGATGTTCGCAGTATGATGAGTCAAAGCTTACCTTGTTCAAGGCCCAATCAATGGAAGGATTGTGTCTCCTTAACCAGGGTATTCCAATTATCAAGGGAAAATGAGCTGCTTGGATAATGTCAAACACCATTTCCTCTTGGTGTTGTCCCAACTGCATTCGTATTGGAGTGGTTTCCTTGATAATTGGCCCGGAAGAAAGAGGAATTCCGTCTACTCCTTCTACAGGTATGCTTCTTGATTTGAGCCGTTCAGGAATGTGGTTAGCTCTGGCCCACTCCACATCAATGAAATTGCCAGCGGCACCACAATCTAACATGGCCAAAACTTCCAATGGAGTGGAGGCATCCAGCCACAGCAAGACCTTGAAAACCATTAGACGGTTGTCTTCATCTACTGGGGTTGTGTTGAAGCAAGGATAGCAGAGAGATCCCCCGAAACTTCCCTTGCGTAAGTTTGGGGGCTGGCGTTTTCCTTCCGGCGAGGCTGAACTTCAGGACAGTTCCTGAGTAGGTGTCTGGAGGAACCACAATACATGCATAGTCCTGCATCTCGGCGCCTCTTGCGCTCTTCAGGTGTCAAAGGGCCACGGGTGGTTCCAATCTGCATGGGTTCTTCTGCCGCTTGAGATTCCCTGGGAGGCGGAGAGGGGGTACTCGGTTGAAAAGATAAACGTGGTCTTCTTCTTTCCTGACGACGTTCCTGCAGACGAAACTCTATTTGTAGAGCAATAGTCATCAAATCCTGAAAGGTAGCTGGACGAGCGATGCGAGCCAATTCATCCTTGATATCCTCATGTAGACCTCTCCTGAATATGGTGTGTTTGGCTGAATCAGGCCAGTCTGCCTTGGATGCCAGTCTCAAGAATCTGGAGATATAGGTCTGCACATCCGTTGTTCCTTGTCTAACATCAAGGATGGCTTCAAGAGATGTAAACAATATTTCAGGACGATCAAACCTTTCTTTGAATTGGGCCACAAAGAGGTCGTAGTCGCTCAAAGAAGGATCATTGTTTGTCACCAGAGGGGTTGCCCACGCCAATGCGTTTCCAATCAAATTGGCGATGATGAACCCCACTCGGGATCTGGCTGACTCGTAGGCGTGTGGTCTAAATGTAAAGTAGACCTGGCAGGCATCTAAAAAGTCCTTTAGTCCCCCTGGGTGACCATCATATTTGCCATACGACAAGGCCATAGGCGGTAGATCTCCACGATCCTCTCTCTGTAAGGCCACTTGTTGACGCAGTGTGGTGTTTTCCGTCTTGAGGGTTTGTAATTCTATCGTGAGATTTTGCATGGCTGCAAACAATTCCTGATATTGTTCCAAGGATGCCATGGTTATCGGGTGGCGTTGTATTCTGTCAGACAAAGGACCGACCTCCCCAACCTCCTCCTCACCAATACTTTCAGAAGAGTTGTCCTTGGAACTGGTGGGGGTCTTCCTGCACAACTGCCGGTCTTCTGAGGACTGTCCCTTCCTTGACTTCCTCTTCTTGTCGTGTAAATAGGGCCTAGCTCCCTCAGAGGCCACCTTGACAGGAAGTGTAACCTATCAAAGGTGAACCCCGAGGAGCTAGACCCCCAAAGTACCAGGGAAAAAGCCTCTCGGGCACCAAAAAACCCTGGGTGAATTGTAAAGATGAATAAATGGCTGACTTCACAAGCCTTGTCCTTTAGTCTTGAGGCAATTCCGGAAAACAGATAAATGCAAGCAGAGGTCCAAAAGATCAACAGGATACAGGGAATGGCCCAAAGAGCAAAACTAAGCGTGGGTGTAATGACAGGAACGGGGTAGATCTTGAGACAAGGGAGAGAAAGACAGAAACTGAAGATAGGGTGAAAAACCCGGAAATAGTGTCACGGAAGAAAGGTAAGCAATGGATGTTAGAGGAGAAAGGAAACACCCCAAATCCAACAGGAAACAACGGAAACACCTACCGTGAGATGAGACCAAGAGGAAGAAAATAGTAGTTACCGGAGACGCTTACCAAGCGGAACCGGAAACTAAACAGGAGCGTTAGAGCAGGGCTCCCGGATGATAATAGAAGGAGGATGAAAAAAGAAATGAAACTAAGAATTAAAGGAAGAGGGGTACGCGGAGAGCGTCTAGGAATAGAAACTAGGTAAGGTGAAGCAAGTGAACGGCAAGGGTGGTTTGGAGCGGGATCCAGACACACCGGCAGCAGAACACAGCGTTGACGGCGTACAAAAACATGGACAGATACAACGCGCCGAAGAGGGGGCGTGGTCTCGTCTTATAGTTGCGACCGCCATCTTGGGTGAGGACTAGACCGGGGGCCATAACCTCCAGGTCCTCCACAAGCTCCACGGGCGAAGTCTGACACATTTCAAGCTTCAGGCTCAAATGGTTGGAGTCTTTCAAGCCGATTTGAACCTGCATTGTTTACATGGGTTTGAATCTGATTTGAGTCGGATTGCATATCCCTTACATGCATTATTACCATAGTGTTACCCAAGCCCTTTTCCAACCTTTGCAGATTAAAAACCTCTGCCTACTGTATAATTAACTGGGTAAAGCTTGTCACTGCCAGATTGCCTCTCAGACATTTAGGCCTGACTCAGACATTTGGGCCTGACTCACCAACCACATTTGTTTTCTATATAACTAACATAAAAAAAAAGTTTGTCTAAGTAAAGTGTAAGTAATGCAAACATTTAGTAGTCTCTAAGCCCTCAACTAAACATGGCCAAAACGTACACGTTGCATAACATCCAGTATCCCATACACTTCTACACTTCCTCCATCCATACTTCTCATTTCTGTGCAAACGTAACGCTTTCACACTTCATGCACCACAGTTGCACCATAACCTGCAAGAAAAGGTTAAGACCTTGGAGACTTACATCCTGGTGGCATGCCATTCATTGAGACACACATACACGCATACCTCGACACACCCACAACCCCCCTCCTGCAACACACCCACAATGTTTGGCGTAATCCCCCTAATACCCACGAAATCTGAACACCTTATTTGACACACACTTGACCCCCCAAAAATCCAGACGCACCAACCAACACACCCATATTTTGCATGACACATCCTCAGAAACACTCATTGCATATGACAGAAGTCAGCACATATGACAAGGAAATTATGCCACCAATATGTGGAAGATACACACTGGCGCTTCCATGTCAGAAATTCTGTCAAATGATGGAGTAACTTCAGCCAAGGGCAGAATCCAAATCCTGTCACATTACACCAGGGACACAGACAGTGAACACCATGGACATCACTGATGTCAGACTCATATAACACCCTAATCACAGAGACTATGCGCCAACTGATAAGCCACAAATAGGTACACAACACTGGCAAACAATTCCTGCAAAGCACCTCCATCATACCTCCATGGCACTACCAGACCCACACAGGACTGATACCAGGAAATGAGCAATTGATAAAACAACTTTTTTTGCCCAAACAGCTGTCTTCCTAATGAATTCACCACAACACCTGCAACATTCCCAAAAAGCCAAAAAGACACACCTTCACAATCAGAAGCAAACACTTCCATCTATACCAGCTACCCGCAATAAAAAGCCCAATGCAAGTGTGGCCAATCACTTCAGAGTCCATGATGGGCAGCAAGATAAATCAAACCAATCTCTACAGGAAGAAGCAAAACGTTCCAGAGGAGGAGCTATAGCATTGGGCTGATGTCATCAATGCACGTAAGGTGATCATTATCAAGACCCTAGGCCACCACTCCACACCAAGTCAATGGGATGCTTTCTAGGAAACGGTCATGGAAGACGTCAAGGTCCAGAGCAAAGAGTCACGCACTGTCAATGACGACATGAATAAATGGGGGCAAGAGAAGAGCAGGGTGAAGCTCAAACACTGCCGAGTCTCACCTGCTCATGCTCTCAGAGGAAACAGACAAGGCCACACAGAGTGGCTCACCCCTTGGGAAGAACTGATCCTTCCCCTCATCTTGCTGGAGGCCTGATTGGCAATTCAGCAAACTGTTGTAACCAAGGGGTACAAAAGTTAAGGATAGCACCTATGTGTCAAGACAAACATTCCCATGACTACCCTCACACTGTCCCCTTGTGAAATGCATGCAATTGTTTCACAGGGCCTACTACATGAAAAACAATGACTCACACCAGTGTGAAGGACACACATACTAAAGTGAAAAAGGGTGCCTGAGTGGCATTGCCAATAAAGCACACCCTCTGATACACAAACCATTGTACACCATCTAATGTTTAAGGGTACAAACAATGCAATAATACACAATCACACATAACATCTGACTCCCCCACCACCCAACTGTCTGTTCAAATGTCTACTGCTTGGAGCCGAAGGACATGGTCACAGTTTCAACAACAATGTCTCACACCAATACATCCACAATGCCACACATGTCTTGTTCATGTATGTGCACAATTTGTATTTGTATTTATTTAGTTTTTATATAACGCTTTAAACCAATGTGTTGTGCATAGAAACAGAACAGTACATTAAAATGGATGAAAAATAGAAAACACAGCAGAGGTCTGTGTGTACAGTAACCTTCTTAACCAGTAGAAAGAAGATAAGATCTCAAAGAGACCCAGAAAGTAGGATAGAGAGAAATGGAGCAAAGAGAGAGTGGGAGAGCATTTCAGTGTAAAGGCGCAAGAAGAGAAAAATAATGAAAACGAGACTGAGCACAGGAGGGCGAGGAACAACAAGAAGGGAATGGGAAGAAGAGCAGAATGAAGGAGAAGGAGTATACAATGAGATAAGAAAGGAGAGATATGGGGGTGCAAGGCCATGGAGGGATTTAAAAACTAAACACAGAATATTCAATTTTAAACAGTGATGAAAAGAAAGCCACCCCAGATCAACCAGAGAGGATGAAATAGAGTCACGAGGAGCAAGGAGACATAGAACTCGAATAGAGGCATTGAATACATATTTCAGAGGAGCTAGGCGAGATAAGGAAGTCCTAGAAGGGTAGAAGAACAGCAGAAAAGCCAAGAAAAGATTAAGGCAGACACTAGGAGTTCAGTGTCCTTGCAAGTCATGAAAGGATAGGCTTTCCAAAAAATGGGCATGTGTGATCAACAGGAATGGGTAGATAGAGAGATATGATGACTAAAGGAGAGATCTGAGTCTAAATAAAGACCCAGATTACTGGCTGTAGAAGATGTAAGTAACTGAGTTGGGGGAAAAGATATGAATGGGGGAATGGGGGAAGGGGAGGTGCAATGGTGGGGGAAGGGGAGTGGAATGGTGGTGAAAGATAACCTCAGATTTAGCAGCATTTAGTACCAAGAAGTGGTCAGAACCTAATAAATAATACAATGGCACCGTTCGAGTGGAGCCCCGTAACTCTTCATAACCTGGCAGGCAACAAAAACAGTAACACATATCTCTGAATCAAGGCAAAAAAAACACCTGTCACTTGTACACCTGCATAGCAAAGATTCTGAAGAAGTGAGTGTCAATACAGCATCCCCACACCCAGGCCACATACAAACTGCCATAGCGCATGTGGAAGAGAGGAATTAGTCATACACTGGCACAGTTTTGAATGAACACCATTCCTTGCACATAATGTGTGCCACACACTCCAATACCAGACATGCGATTAATGAGGCCACCAAAGTCTTATCCACATTCAACATGTCAAGCTATACCTTCACCCATGAGTAGGTTCCATAGATGTGACCACAAACACCACACAAACATCATACCGCTGTCACATGGCCCTTACCTGGTCCACATCCACATGCATGAAGCACCTTCTCTCTCTCATTGTCAATTGCATCATCTCCTTTAATGTAACTCTACCAGTAGACGCATTAGCCAGGCAGCATCCATTGGGGTAAGTCATTGACCTATTGAGGAGTAAAACCTTTTCCTCATGAGGACTTGGTCCCATCTGTTAGAATCCCTGCATTGTAATAGAGGTATATTCCATCTGCCTGTTTACATCTCTGTTTACAGTTGCACCACATTAATTGTCACTCCTTTCCCTTCTACCGATTGTGCTCTATCCTTAGTTCTTTTAAAACCTTTTTTGAGAAGATACCTTGATACCCAAACCTCACAAGGAGATTCACAGACCTTGATTGGCTTATGAACTTTTTTTTATAGTTCATTTGCACATTTCCCAGATCAATGCAGGTATCTCAGTATCAGAAGATTCACGGAGAACAACTTGCAGCCTGACCCAAGATACATTCTTCACACTGTTGGGTACTGCTAGGATAGTTAGTTTGAATTAATCAAACAGCCAGAATTCCAGGTAGTTCTAGGCACCATAAACTGTTTAACTTTTTCAGAGATTCACTAACTGTCACTAGACAGGGCTAGAACATGAGAGTCCTAAGAGAGGAGTCCAGATTCTGCCATTCACCATAGGGCCTTATAACATACCCTACTGGGGCCTGACAGGGCCTGGCAAGATGGCGTGGCATGTTAAAACAAATTTCTATTTCTAGCACTTTTGTACTGAAAACAGAACAAAGTTAAAACCATTGTGTTGTGTTTGGGTGGGGGCAGGAAGATCGATGGGGGCGATGGTGGGCTTTGGAGAGGGCTCCGTGGACTAATTCATAGATTCATGAATAAAGAAAGAAAAGGAAAATAAAACAAGCTATTGTAAATTATATAACCTCAGATGTATTTGAAATGGTTGGTAGTGCAATTACGGAGTCAGTCACTCGAAAAAAAATAAACAGATACACTACAGAAATATATGAAGTGTCAAGACAACCGACAAAACTGTAATGGGTTTTCATTCGGGAGTTCATTGTGAAGAAATGTGGCTATATTCAATTTGCAAATAGTAATAGGCAAGTTATTTTAGAGATGCTTTTCAAAGTTTAGGATATACACAGCCAATGACAAGCGCCAATTAAATCATTTTCGGAAACACCATTAACATCTACCCTCTAGACATGCATTAGTTCTAATGTATTTTATACTCTGCTATTTCCTGCAACACATTGCGATCACATCCTCGAACCTAATGCTGCACTCGTTATTCTGAGAAGCAGCTGCAAAAGCGCAGGTTGTCGCATCGGCTGTTTGTTCCTGAAAGTTAGAAATACAGAGCGTCATTATAGAAACCTTACATTGGTCCCTTTTTTGTGAATTTAGGGAGCATTAACTCCTTTTGCACATATGAACAATCCATAAATACATAAAAAATGACATAAAAATATGAAACATATCTCATCAGATGAACAGCAGAATTACATTTCATTGGAAACATTACACAATATACTACTATTCATTCATTCATTCATTGGTACATCGTCCATTGTCTTTGGGTGAACAGTGAACTATAAAACAGTACATTGCCTTGATCTTAAGCCCTATGTGAAAAGGGGCAGATGTGATAATATATGAATCCCCACTGTAGAGCATGCTCCAGAACTGGTCTGGACTCTATTTTGCAAATTTGGCATAACCCTGTATGATATGATATGGCATTCATAACGCGCCTCTACACAAGTGTTTCAAGGCGCGAGATGCAAAGAGCACTGAGAACCCCACAATGTTTGAGGACATGTCGTGCTGTTTTCACCTGCAAATGACATAGTCGGCAGAGGTGCCCCTCTCTTCATTCCCGTCCATAACCCAGTGGATCCCAGGACAGGGAGAATATGAAATCTGAGGTTTAGTATGAATCTGATGAGACCTGGGAGGTATAAAGTAACACGATATCGACACAGGGAATCTGCAAATTAGCCCTACTGGCAATGCACCACGTACCTGCTCAATTTCACCAATTTACTGATGGATGCAATACGGTCATGTATGCAGGATTTGCTACTAAGCCTGCTCAAAAACACGGGAACATTGCATACATTGTTGCAGGCTAAATTAATATCAAAACAGTGTGAGCCCACCATGTTCTCCAAATCCTTGAACCAAATGCTTTTAGAGCGGAGTTACCATGGTCCTGTGTTGAATATAGCTGGGAGGAAGTGGAGCTCCAATTGAATTTGATATCAACCCAGAGCTTAGATGACACTACATTCCATCAAGAAAAAAGTGACTGTAGGCACAGCTCTGATCGCGTGGCCTCGACTGGAATGCAAGTGGGGAAATTAAGAATTGAGCGCAGGATTTTAGCCTCAAGTTTGGGAAGCCACAGTACTGCCTTCAAAGGGAAGACTTCTAGGGCATATACGATGGTTGCTAACACCTTGTATGCTATTACCAAGGCTTCAATGGATCTGCCCCCATTTTTGATGCTAACCCTCGTAATTGGCAACCACTTGGCCCAAGATTTGGCGGTTATCCCTTCCTATGAATATGCCATACATGAAGAAACCGAGACCTGCACGACAACAGGCTCAAGGTGAACGCTGTCCAGGACCCATGAAAAACTCCCATTACATTTTCGCCTTTTGTTGCAGAACATAACCTTGGTCTTCGCTAGGTTAATTTTCAGGCCCTTGATTTTACAATATGCGTTCAACGCATTTAATGAGCATTGAAGCCCAAAAGCAATCCTGTCCATGACCACTGTATCATCTACGAACATAAGGCAGACTGTTTCCTCTTCTCCAAATCGAGAGGGAAAGTTGTGAGTCTTTTTTAGGAATTGTTGCAAGTCTGACACATAAAGATTGTATAATAGGGGTGGCAGGAGGGGTGCCAGGGTGCACCCCACTTCTTGAAGCCTATGTTAGTATGATAAGATCCTGACAGGGCGCCCTCTTGCGTTATTCTAAACCTGACATAAGTGTCTGAGTACAATAGTTTAACAAAGTGCAACAGTGTTTCATCTATTCCTTATGCTACCAAATTATCCCAAAGATGAGATCAAATCACACTATCAAAGGCAGCACTGTAATCTACAAAACATGCATACAATGGCATGTCAGGATATTTGTAGGTGTCCGATGTAAGTGTCTGAAGAATCTAGATGGAATGGGAGGTGTTAAAACACTTTCTGAAGCCAGACTGATTCTGGCCAAGTAGTTTTTCTCTTTCAGCCCAATTATTCAACATCTGTAATAGTAGGCCCGCTAAGAATTTCTAGCTGCAATACATAAGAAACGCTGTTTGAGCAAAACAGCCCAAAATAAGGGGGTCTTCTTCATCACTATATTACAAAGCCCTTCTGGGCCAACAGCTCGAGAGGACTTGGAGCTCAAGGTCATTCCCTCCAAGTCAGCTTTGACCACATGGTGCCATACAGTGGTTTTCTTCATGGGAATAGGTGCACCGCTCGGTACCTCATGGAAGAAATAGCAGTCTAAAATGTATCTGCCCCAATCTGCCTCAGTAAAACAATAAACTTTGTATGCCTTGGTATTAGCTTGAAAGGCGCCCAACATGTGCCAGCATTTCTCGGAATCATGAGTAAGGATCCAGGTACGTAGAAGCTGCCGTCTTGCAGAAGTGTAGCTTATTTTATGGCACTTTAGCCATGCCCTGTATTGATTTTTTAGGGTTTTGAGTTGTTTACTGCATTCCACTGGCGATATAGCCGGGTTCCACCTAGTGTGTGTAACCACGGACCTGAGAGCTCTTTTCATAAGGTGCACCATCCGTATAAGATTTGATGCGTTTGATCAGTTGTTTATGGCCCTCTGGCCAAAAAACATCCATCAATAGCCCCATATGCCAATTACATCTGTCAAGGACAGATGTCATTGAGAGCTCTTCCGTAGTCAGTGCTCGATGAAAACTGTTGATGTTGGCCATAGACCAGAGTAATGAATTACCTGATGAGTTAACCTGGAGATTGTTCCTAGGGTACTCCCTATGTTTAATAACTACTTTACTTTTTTACAGGCCATCCTTAATGTGGCATGATCACTCATGTTAACTAGTTCGATAGAATGTTGGGGGCCAGATTTCTAATAGCCCTGTTTAAATATATAAAATCTATTGTACTGTGGCTTTCCCCCATTGGATAATGTAACATTTGCTAGGGGAGATTCCGCCAACAGCGAACTAAGGTCAAATGCTGAGAGAACCTCTAGCCACTCCCTTGCTCGCTTGTTTAAGGCAGTCCCTGTAAGACTTCCTCTGGGGCACTCAGACGCTACTGAGCAATCCACGTTAAAGTCAGCTGTAAGTATGATGCCGCCTGCTTACGTCCTATCCAGCCATTCACACAATGTATCGTGCACACAATCAATGCGGTTAGAAGTTATAGCCCCACCAGGAGGATCATAAAGAGTGGCCACCAGAGTACCACCCTGCTTTGCAGGGACGTCAGATATGTGGACTGCCAGAAGGTTTTTTCATCCCTTGCAACATGGAACTGTGCCGCAGAGTGGTCACCTCCAACACCGATACAGGGGCCACCTTTAGGGCGTCCCGAAGGGGGAGGGGGAGAAAGACAGAAGAACAGAGAAAAGCCATCCAGAAAAAGGGAGACGTGAGCCACGTTTCCTGTAGGCAAAATACATGCGATGACAATAATTCCTTAGTGCCCTTAGTATTAGTCAGGAATGAGGCATGTCCTTGAGTGTTCCAAGAGAGTAGTGCACAAAGATTGGTTGCATGGTCCAGTGTTCAGTTTACTTGGGGGACATGTGCGGATACCCAGATCATTCTCCCCTTGGGTAAAATGGACACTTGATAGTAAATCTCATCCTGAATTGATGCATGGGTGAGGCCGACAGGACCCTCCGGTTGAGTATGAGGCCTGGGAAACTGCTTGAGAGCAGGCAGAAAGCATAGATATCAAAACCCAAGTCGTAAAGCAAGGAAGCATTTTTACAGACACAATCCACAATCAGGGAGGAGGCCAGTTTTGCCAATACCCAGTTTGTGGTACAGTGATAAGGGGGCAGCTCTAAGGACACTATGTCCTCAGAGGTAAGCTCTCTTAAGTCAGGAATAAACTACAACAAGGGTAGCAAACCATGTTCCGTTCAAGAAGGGACTAGTTGTAACCGGTTCTCATTGCACATTCTTGATGAACTTAGAGCCAGATTTGTTCCAGCGAATATCTGTGGGCATCTTCTTGTTTGTCCTAGATCTACTCCCAGACTTCACGCATGTATGCCATGCAGCTAGGAGTGAGTTAGGGGGGTCCTCGTGGGTCAGCTTAGTCAGTGATAGAGAGGGAGCCAGTTTGCTAGGGTTCATATTAGGCTCTTTAGGCTGGACCTCCTTATTGCAATTTATTGAGTCACCCATAGAATCTGTAGCTCCTATGCAAGTAGGGGGGGAAACCCTTGTCCATCCTTGGGGCATCGGGGGCCCGCTTTCCAACCAAAGGGCCATGTAATATCACCTGGCGGAAAACACCATGGGGTAGGATGTTAACCGCAAGATAGTTTTCAGATAAAGAAGGTGCCAAGGTGGCGCCTGGCAATTGTGGGGAAATAGGTGGAGGAAATGTCACCTTTATGGGAGTTTCCCCATGTTTTGATGCATGAGGGATGCATAGCCGAACTCCTGACTTCATCCTTCGCTTCTTTTTCTTCTTGGGTGAGACCCCTGTGCACGCCAGAATTGACTATTCCACATTGATGGCATCTAAAGCTTGTTTTCTTGAGGCCGCTGTCAACCTCAGCTGGGGACCCTGCAAGATCACGGGGTAGTGAGGCATTTTTTTATTGGGAGCCAAGGGTACCTTGTTTCCGTGGCAAGTCTCTTCTCAGCAGATACAATGTCAACAGTGTCTCTAACCGGACAAGACATTGCTTTAGTGATCTTAAACTGGGTTTCCATAGATTCGTGGATCTGTTCCAGCATATATTTGATCGATAGGTGATCCTCTGGCAGTTTAGAACAGAGAGAAAAGAGCACGTCCAGTTTAGCCAGGATACTATTAGAAGGGGAGACTATCAGAACTGATGTACCTCCTTTAGTACATTTTGGATTGACCTCCTGTCAAATTCTGATTCCTCTTCTTCGCTCTCCGAATAATAGGATAATTCTGGTGGTACTTGTTGTTCCATGTTGGGAGTATAAGAAAGATTGGAGTTCTCAGTAATAATTTGTCTACATTTTTTGTGTACCATTGAACGCCTCTTTAAATTAAGACAAAGATTCAGTAAGGATTGGTTATTGCCAATTAAAAAAGAGCTTTGCAGAAGGTTTACAGGGTGGGCATCACACTGCTGCTGTCCTGATTCCGTATTACACTCGCTCCCACTCTTAAGCATAGTAGGCTTACATTCAGAGTAAGTAGTCATTTTCATTTGGAAAGATTGATGAGTTTTATTAATAGGATGCTTAGTTGAGGGGTGCGGCTGCTTTGTGGCTTTGTTCTTGTTAAGTGGAAAAGGGAGAGATGGTTGTTTGGAAGCACGAGTAGCCACCCTACCTGTAGCATGTTTAGTAAGGGTTACGTTTCCCCATTATATCTCTCCTATGTCAGGGGAGAGATTAGGGAAAGAGACGTTCCTAAGATTGCAATAATCAATGTGCAGCAGTAGCTACTAGGGTAAAATCCCCCACTGAGCACCAGGTAGACAGTAGAGTAAGGGTAGAGTCACAAAGGACCCATTGCTATAACAAAAGGCTTACACCAACCACCTCAATTCATCAGCATTCACTTACCCAATGCAGTACACTAGACACAGTTCATGCAGAGGTGGGTCATATAGCACAAAGGGACTAGGCACAGGAGCTCAAAGACATAGCCCGCAGTTACTCCTGCGCCGATAAAGGTATGACTCAGACCCAAAGTGCCTATATAGGACTCAAAGCGAGGTAGGAGTTCCATGGCAAGGTCAACGTAGCACCCTCAGACCAGATGGGGTAAGATGGAAAAAAATCGAGAAGAAACAATCTCTTGCAGGGAGGGAGGGAAGCGGGGGCCAGGCAGGGTGCGGTATGCACTCATGCCGCATCTCCGCATTGCAGCCGGAACTTGCCCATATTGCCCCTAGAGCTTCCTGCATAAAACGGTTACCTCTTCTCCCTCACTGCAGCGTAATGTGGCGGGCTCCAACTGCCGGTCCCCAGGCGGCTCATCCCGCTTCACACCGGCGTTGTCCTCAGGGAGCAAGAAATCGAGTCCCGGCGGGTGCAGGGGAACCAGCCTGCAAACTGAAGAGCGGATAACAGAGGTGTTTGTGGAGTTAGAGTACGTGTCAAGACACAATGCTCACTGGAAGTGGGAAAGAAAGATCGATCAGGCAGCCTAACTCTGAATACTTTTATTATGAGGGCTAGTGTTCTTCCAGTGCATGTGTACACCCAGATCATTTTTTAACTTGTGCAACTAGGGCAGACGGGGTGGTGCAAGACAAACCTGCACACAATCAAGTTTGTCATTTAAATTATGGCGAAGCTGCAAATGTGTTTCACATACATTTTGAATATACCATATTAACTGAACAAGGAAAAGTGTGTCTAATGGATGATATGATGCATGATATGGCATTTATAATGCGCCTATACACAAGTGTTTCAAGGCACGAAAATGGCTTTGAGATGTTAGCGATACAAGTGTCTATGATTTCGTCCTGTCTAGCAATGATCAGTATGAGGGGCCACAATGACAGTGGACAAATGCAGTTTCTGATTCCCAGATGTTATCAAAGCAAACTCTCAAGTGTATCACTTTCCAAGTTTATAGCAAACATGTAAAGCCTACTAATTCCATGCCTCAATAAGAAATCATTGAAGCTATTTAATAATAGTCGTTCCCCCAACGACTATTATTAGAAGAACAGTGAAAGGCCACTATTTCTATCCAAGACCAACACATGTTGCTTTAACATCAGTAATGCCTGCTCCCACTTTCCTTAAGAACTACTTGCATCGTGCCTCGTCCTGCATCAGCCTTGTCAAGTCAATCGGGGATGTTAAGACTGCATAGAAAAATATCTGTGACTTGCTTTGGATTGATTGACCTGATCTTGAAAAACATTGAAGCGCTTTTCCATGGGTCCATCTCCCTCCACATATTAGCCTAGTCTCTCCAAGGATTGGTCTGGCCCTTGACGAAATCATGACACACATGCTTCTGCAAACATCTTTGAACCTATGTCCACATGTTTTAATGAGGATCAGTAGCCAATATTTACTCGGGGGCACATCCCTATAATTTGTGCTTCATTGATAAGCTAAATTGTGTGCTAATTACTCTAATTTGTACCTTCAATACGTATGCTATATCATTATTATATTTTCAAATGCCCATTGTCTTGACTACCAAAGCGCCACGCAGCGGTCTGTGAGCATATGCAATATATTTGAATCAGAGAAAGAAATAATTAAAAGTATTGTGCATGGCAACCCACAAGGTGACCAAAGGAGGGACGATGTGCTGTTGGTGGGACTTTATATGATACTTGAAGAATAAACTAAAGTTTGTGAAACCTGTCTGGCTCCTGTGTACTTCAATTTTGGCTACGAGGCACCCACCAGCCACCCACGTGTGAGAAAAGCATCAAGAATCCTGTGGAGTCATCCAAAAATCAAAAAAGTGCAGCCTTCCCTTCATATAATTAATGCATGTTGCAGCTGTGGGGCCCAAGGGCTTTAAAATGTTACAAAACTACAGCTCAATTACAAAAGTTTCTTCTTTACATAAACTCCATTGGTTGACACAGTGTGTCCTAAATACTCAATCTTTGATTCATTTTGCATTTTTCCTTACTGAGTGTTAGGCCTCTTTCGATCAGCATTTTCATCAGCCTCTGATTGTGCATTGGTTGGTCTGGTCCAAATATCAAGATGTCATCTTGAATATATATCACCCAGTGTACATTCTTAAGGATATCATACATTATCCTTTGAAACACGGAGGCGGCTGAGACAAGGCCAAAGGGCATAATCCTTCTGGTGTCACAAATGCTGTGAGTTGTTTTGATTAATAGTGTAACGTGACTTAATCGTAGGCCACCATTAGATCAAATGAAAAAACATGTTTTGCGTAATTCATGGTTGATAAGGTTTCCAAGATGTTGGGAAGAGGATGGCAGTCTGGAATTACGCACTTACTGAGTGCACGAAAGTCTACACATAATCCCAATGACGGTGAGAAGATATAAATGATTATAGACTCTGGGGCAAAATACACTGTACTACCAAGAATAATATTTGAAAAATCATTCCCAAGCAAGATGTTGCCTAAGGTTGACATCAATCCGCATGCCTATGGTGGTGCAAAATTAATTGGATGGTTCGATGCCTTGTTAGAATGTATGGGACTTTCTCTTGGCACAAGATTTATTTCACTTATACAGCATGGTACACAGTCCATTACTGTCCTTTCTACTTCTAAATCACAAAACAACCACCAGAATTCAGCTCTCAAAGCTTGTCTGGGTTTCATGATACCCTTGTGTCCTGAGCTGTTTCAATTATCCTTTTCATCATGTCAGTGGTTTAAATTACTCTATCTCCCCTCATGACATAACCTCTTTCCACATGCAGTTCCTCACTCACTTTACTAAGTCCTTCTAGGTTGGTTCCACCAACTATCTCTTTCTTCACCTCTTCACCTATCTCCAAAATATCTTGCACTTTCTTAAGAACGCTATCTACTTCCAAACTCCTTTCCCACTCACCACTCATTATCATTTTATGCTCAACATACAACACACATGTATCCTCTTCCATGCAGTCATTTTCATATTCTCCAATAAGAGACAAACAGTCTGCTGGTATATTATTCTTTCCTGGTACATATTCTACATCAAATTGATATTCTTGCAGTCCAATAACCCATCTCCTGATACACCACCCAGACCATTCTTCCATAATGTCTCTCTCAAAGTCTTCTGATCAGTACGTATGACAAATTCAGTCCCCTATAGAAATCTTCTAAATTTCTCAATTGCCCACCTAACAGCAAGAAGTTATTTCTCAATGATAGAGCAATTTACTTCTGTTCCTCTTAACAAACGGAATGCAAAATTCAATGACAAACTTCTTGTTGCCTTCGATCTGCAAGAACACTGCCCCCTATCCCGTGTTGCTGGCATACATTGTAATTATCAATGTTCTAGTTAGTTTGAAGTCTTTAAGAAAAGGTGTGCATTCGAATACAGCTTTGATAGCAACAGATACTTGGGCACACTCCGAGGTCCATATGAATTGAGAGTTATTTTTAAGAATCATCATCATATTGACTGTAATGCTACTGTAAATTGGGAATACATCTCAAATAATACTCTGCCATGCCTAAGAATGTACCCACTGAATCTGTATTCTTTGGTTCAGCAGCATTCTTTATGTTGTTGGCAAGTTTCTTCTTTACATTAACTCCATCAGCTGATACAGTGGGCCTCATTATAAGTATGGCGGTAAGGCAACAACGGTGCTGGTAGCGCTACCGGCACCATTGCTACCATACCGCCATACCACAAGTTCTGTTCGTGGGTGCCCTTGCAGCCACCAGGTCTGACCTGGTGGCGTACCAGCACCCGCGAGCAGAACATGATAGCAGCACAAGTACCGTTATTAACGGTACCAGTGCTACCACCCTCCTCATTCCCATTGAGCACTATGGGGCTCAAATGGGAACAGGGAATATTTATTTCCGGCGCCCAGAAAAGGGCAATTACTGCGTCCGGCAAGGTCGTAATGACCCCAGTAATTGCCCTTTTCTGGGTGCTGGAAAGAATTGATTACCGGCGGCAGCCATGCTTGTACTACAGGCACAGCTATCGCCAGCCTCGTAATGAGGCCCATTGTGTCCTAAATACTCAATCTTTGTTTGATTCATTTAGCATATTTCCTTACTGAGTCTTAGACCTCTTTTGATCAGCATTTTCATCACCTTGTCTAGCCTCTGATTGTGCATTTATTGGTGTGTTCCAAATATCAAGATGTCACCTTGAAAACATATCACCCCCTCTACATCCTTAATGATATCGATCCTTAGAAACACAGTAGTTGCTGAGACAAAGGGCATTCTCACGAATTGAAATCATCTTTCAGGTGTCACAAATGCCACAAATTGTTTTGAGTTATGGTGTAACTTGGCTTGATGATAGGCCGCTGTTCGATCCAATGATGAAAATATTTTTGCTCCACTCATGGTTAAGGTTTCCAAGATGTTGGGAAGAGGATGGCAGTCCGGTATTTGATTTGATTTGATTTTATTTTATTTATAAAGCGCAAAAAACCAGGCCATGGGGCAACCGGGCGCATACTCTTAAACATGTTACAAAGAAAACAGTAGTTACAGTGAGTTACGAAAATATACAGGATATATACATGAACCGGAGGGTACCATTGACAGCGTATAATACAGGAGCAATTATTTAGTGCACGAGGTCTACACATAATCTCATTTTTCCATTGGGTTTGGTAACGACCACAAGAGGTGAAACCCATCTTATTGACTCAATACTTTCTATAATGCCATTTTCTTCCAACTTCTTTAATTCATGTTTTACTTCTTCTCGTAGAGCCAAGGGGATTGTCCTTACTTTTTTAACAATGGTTCAGCATCTGGTACAAAACGTATCTTGTGAACAAATCACTTCAGGCAACTGCATTTATCTTTGGATATTTGATTCTGTAACTCTTCATTGTCAACTTGTAGTACACCCTCTTCAAAATTAGAATGAAGTCTGATTTTTAATCTTTTATGCTGTAGCCAGATAAGTAAAGGCATTTCTATGACATAAACATTCCCTGTGGCCGTTCTTCCTTTAAATTCTAACAAGGCCTTGAACCATTCAATTAAATCTATTATTGCGCCACCATAGGCTAGCAGATTGATGTCACCCTTCCACAACCTTTTGCTAGGGAATGAGGGAATGTTTTTTCAATTCTTCTTCTTGGTAGCAGAGTGTATTTTGCCCCAGAGTCTATCATTCTCTCTATTTTCTCACTGTCGATGGTTACCTAATCTCTCTGGCAATCTGTCAAGCTCACCTGGAATCCTGACCCGAGTTAGTGGAGAGCTGAACCTTCGGTTCCTTTCTTCCTTTGCCCTTGATGTTTGTTTTCTTTTTGTAGAGGTAGGGTCTGCGCTGGAAGAAGCCACAGTGGTCTGTATGAAGCCAGACGAGTGATGGCTCTGGTCCCGCGACAGCCGAGAAGAGCAAAAAAAGCCTTGCGGCAAAAGAAAAAAACTAGGGCGGTAAGTGGTCAACATCCAGGTGGAAAATCCAATGCAGGTATAGTGCCAGCCGAATTCGTGGGAAGAAGTGCCTCCAGCGGAGGATGACAGTTAAAGTATGTAGTCACAGCGATGAGAGATGTCCGTGAGGTGGCGAGCTGCAAAAACCAACAGAGAGATCAGGTCAGAAGACCGGACAGCAGAAAGGAGCAGAGCAAGCCGCAGGCGAGAGGAAAACGGAAGAGGTAGCAAGACGGAACTGCAAAGAGGAACCCAGAGGTAAGGGAAGAGTATCGGCTAAGAGAAAGATAGAGTCTGCAAACAGGGAAAGAGACAGAGCAGACACAGAGGGATAGCGAAAGCAAAATGAGAAGAAAGGTAGGAAATGAAAAGAAAGTGAGCCAGCGGAAGGCCGTAGGCTGGAGAAAAAGTCCTGAAAGGCAGAAAAATGCCCAAGAGGAAAACTACAGAGCGTGCACAACAAAGTGTAACAAAAACACACACAGTTGCAACGCGGCGACGGTCGGGAGTGGGAGGGCTAAGAGCTCCCAGCGGTGGCCATGTTGGAAAAGACTAAACCGGTAAGAGAGAAAAGCAGACAAAAAGAATGGAACATTATAATGGTGCCCAATCCTCCATCGATCCCAGGTCCTCCAAAGGGGTGAGCGCATTACACAATCCAAGTCCTCATCTTCATCACCAATGGCTAATACTGCTTCTTCAGAACCATAGTATCAGTCATCAACTGTATTGATGTCACCAGAACAGCAGCATTGTGTGAGTTGCCCTTTCCTTTAGCATTTCTGGCATCTCACATCGAGAGCTGGGCATGTGGTACTATTGGCAAGATGACAGGTAGCATTACTCTTGCTATTGAAATTACTTTTGTTCATATGACTGGGCTTGGGTTTAGTTGAAGGTGTTACATTACTTCCAGAGATGGCAGCCATTGTCTCAGCACTATTACTATGGTTCTTTTCTCCAGGTAATTTGATCTGGTGAACCTTGGCTTCAAGCGTCTTTACGCATTTATTTGTGTGCTCTACTTCTTTCACTATATGTAAAACCTCATCAAGTGGTGGGTCACTCTTGGACCATAGCTGTTCACTTATTTTGCTGTCATTACACTCTAACATAAACTGGTTTCGTAAATGTTCTTCCGTCGTCAGTCCGAAATTGCATGTTCTCGCCAACCCTCTCAGCGCTGTGATGAATATGTCCACTGTTTCCCCTTCAATTTGAGATCTCTTACCGAATTAATACCGTTCTAATATAATGCTCACTTTACACTCATAATGCTGGTCAAGTTTTGCTATGCACCTTTAATATTCATTGAGGTTATATACTTCATCAGGCGGCAGGTAAAGCAAATCATCAAATGTTTCCTGTCCAGGGTGCCTAAGCAATGCATAAGTAAGGAATTCTAACCTTAGGCGCCATAGCTGGTCCTACATACATGTTCAAAGGATTTGTTTCAGAGTTTCCATGGTACTGGCGGATCACCTAGTGTAGGCGAAAAGTAATTGGGGGTGCAATGTTCTGCATGTCTAGAATTGGGGAGTGCCCGTCACCCGAAGAACAGGCCTGAAATGTGGAGCTCAGTTTGTAGTTTTGTAGCATTTAAAAGCGGTATATGATGGAAACGCTGCGTACTTACTTTTTGCCTTTTTGTATGAATTCACAGGATTCTTGATGTTTTTCTCACACGTGTTTGGCTGGTGGGCACCTAGTCGTGAAAATTGAAGTATACAGGAGCCAGGCAGGTTTCATAAACTTTAGTTTATTCTTCAAGTATCATCTGAAGTTCCACCAGCAGCACAGCGTCCCTCCTTTCAGTAAGCTCTCTATCAGTCATCCTTCCAATCTAGATCCCTCACTACTCAACATTCCCTACATTACATCATAGGCACTATCTTGGCTGGGATCAAGATACTAAACACCTCCCTCCTATTAACAAAACGTTAATACAACACAAAGGGCCTCATTCCGAGTATGGAGGTAATCATGGCGCTATTAGCGCCATGAGTACCTCCAATATAGGTACCAGGTCCGCCCTCATTCAATGGGGACTTACAGGTCTATTCTGACCTTTGCGGGACCGGTAAGTCCCCATTGAAAAAGCCATTCCCATTTCCATTTGAGCCCCCATAGGGCTCAATGGGAAGGGGGAAGGCACTAATAACGGTACCGCAAATTGCGTTACCGTTATTAGCTCTAAAGAACCTTAACGGGTCCCGTCCTTAACGCCTGGTAAAACCAGGTGTTAAAAAAGGGACCCGCTAAGGGAACTCGGAATAGGGTGCAAAGGGATTACCGGAACCGGTGTCTTTACCGGTGCCCGGTATCCCTTTGCGCCCAACTCGTAATGAGGCCCAAAGTGTTTGAATCTCTCAGGCCTGCTGATCAACCTGTGCAGTCAATCAGTGCCACATCTCAGACCATTGTTACTTGTGAAATCCTTGTTTTCACCCACTTGCTCATTCAGAGTAACCATCCTCATTTTTGGTCACTTTTACAACTCTGTTCAGGTTAAAAAATTTACCATCATCTGTTCTCACTGAATTATGCAAAACTTTCCCTATCTCACATGGTAGGACCACTTCATAGGACCTTGCCTCAATGGACCAGGCAGTTTAATCCTGACATAGTCTCCTTCTTTTATTCCATTTTATTTTAAGTATGCCAAAGCTCAGCGTAACATGGAATGGTCTCAAGTATCCAACTTGAGATCTGTGAGATGGCTTGCTCAGAACACTGTACACAGAAGTGTGCTCAAGCTACTATTACAAAACAAAACCCAAATACTTGGCCATTTTTTAATCGCACCGACACTGTTTCTATGCGACCAAGAGCTTTTTTGAATGCAGTCATTACAGTTCCTAGCTAACACAGTCCCTAATCTGTGCAAATGGCATACAAATACATATTCACATAGACATTACTCTAAATACCCAAGTCTAAACTGAGCCCATGTAATGTTGACAGACCAGAGGGGGGATTTCATAGCTCAGCAGGTGTAACAGGGTACTCATATCCCCAAAGGATATTTTAAATGGCCAAAGGATATTTTAAACTCTGTTTTCTACTTTTCACTTGGCTTCAACAAAATAAAGTGATAAGTCCCTCTTGCCTCTAACTTTGTAAATATCACAGCCTTCTACACTAATTCTAAAATATCACAAAATAAGGCTAAGGGATACTGGTTTCTGAATGTTACACTGTTCAGCCTACAGAAATACAAAAAAGATGCACAACCATCAAAGATGCCCTACTAGGCGATTATGGGAACAAACAAAGCCCATTTGGAAGTGACGCTGAAATTCCTTTTCCTTTTCTGATAATGTATACCTACAGTTAAATGCCACCACTGAATTGCGTTGCATCTCAATGCAACAATCGTCTTCTCTGTGAAAAGTTGGAACCTTATTAAAACAGCTGCAAAATCCTCAAGCTGTTAAGGAAGGATTGACACACCGAAAGCGACCTTCTCGTCTGCCCTAGCAAACCTTCAAGATTTGGCTTTCAATATGTTAGTTCAGTAAGGACACCGAAAGCGACCTTCTCGTCTGCCCTAGCAAACCTTCAAGATTTGGCTTTCAATATGTTAGTTCAGTAAGGACAGTTATTCTCACAAAAGGTCTGGACGCCTTATTACTTACCTATTAATTCAGTTACTTTGAGGACAATGTGAAACAATGAAAGAATATCAAATATCGGGGGGAAAATAAGTTGTTTGAAACAGACGAAATCACAGGGTATCCAAAAGCTCATCGAGATGTTCGTTCCATCAGTCTGTGTCTTTACTGTCCCAGTAATTAGGACCAGAACATTATCTACACAAAAATATGCTTAATGGCCTGAGATATACTTTTTCTTGGTAAAAACTGTAAATTCCGGAAACACTGGATAAGCCTTCAACCTCTAATTTAATTATGCAGAGAAACAAAGCCGCCTAGTTGAGTAACACTGAGCTACCTGTACCCTAAGGGAAACCTGGGAATAAAGACACAGGCACCAGAGTTTAGAATTAAGTACTTTGAGGGTAATTCATAGAATTTCGCAGAAAAGTGTCGCAAGCGGCTGGCGCAGAGTGTCCGCGTGCGATTGTCTGCGCCAGGCACGTGCGCTAAAACCGATTTCCGCGCACAGCGTATTCATGGATTCCATGCTCCCAAACCAGCCGTGGCGCAGAGAATCGCAGCGACCCTGCAGCAGCGCCAGTAACGCCCCCAAGAACGCCCTCGCGCAAGGAAAAGCCATCAACATCGCTAAATCATCGCAAAGGGCTGCGCTAACCCTGGACCAGTTTACAGGGCTGCCAAACAAGGAACGCAAAGCGGGCAACCTTCATATCAGGAGTACGCGGGAAGTTTTACACACGATTAGCCAGGGAACGTGTATTACAGGGGTACGCGGGAAGTCTTACATGCGATTAGCCAGGGCACGTGTAATACAGGGGTACGCGGGAATTATCACACGCGATTTGGCAGGGTACGTGAATTACAGGGGTGCGTGGGAATTAACACACGTCATTTTGCTGGGTACGTGTATTACAGGGGTGCGTGGGAATTATCACACGCGATTAGGCTGGGTGGGTCCTCACAGGTGTTCCCTGTACACCCTCCACGGCCCCTGCAGGCAGCCCACAAAACAGGGGACTACCCTGCACACCTGCTCATGTCCCCCTGCACCCCCAACCCCCAGCAGTGCAGGGGCATCCTCCACCAGGCCCCCACCCATGTCTCCCACCACCCCCACCCCCCAGCAGTGCAGGGGCACCCACCACCAGGCCCCCACCCATGTCTCCTACCACACCCACCCCCCAGCAGTGCAGGGGCAGCCTCCACCAGGCCCCCACCCATGTCACCCACCACCCCCACCCCCCAGCAGTGCAGGGGCATCCTCCACCAGGCCCACACTCATGTCCCCTATCACCCCCACCCCCCCGCCACCAGGGGCACCCTCCACCAGGCCCCCACTCATGTCTCCCAGCGTGCTACGTGTATTTCAGGGGTGCGCGGGAAGTTCCACTCGCGAATAGCCTGGGCGCGTGTATTTCAGGGGTGCGGGGGAAGTTCCACACGCGAATAGCCTGGGCGCATGCATTTCAGGGGTGCGCGGGAAGTTTTACACGTGATTTCAGCAGGGTACGTGAATTTCAGGGGTGCGCGGGAATTCTCACACGCGATTTGGCTGGGTGGGTCCTCACAGGTGTTCCCTGTACACCCTCCACGGCCCCTGCAGGCAGCCCACAAAACAGGGGACTACCCTGCACACCTGCTCATGTCCCCCTGCACCCCCACCCCCCAGCAGTGCAGGGGCATCCTCCACCAGGCCCCCACCCATGTCTCCCACCACCCCCACCCCCCAGCAGTGCAGGGGCACCCACCACCAGGCCCCCACCCATGTCTCCTACCACCCCCACCCCCCAGCCACCAGGGGCAGCCTCCACCAGGCCCCCACCCATGTCTCCCACCACCCCCACGCACTGTGGGGCACCTGCCAGCAGGCCCCCACCCATGTCACCCACCACCCCCACCCCCCAGCAGTGCAGGGGCAGCCTCCACCAGGCCCCCACTTATGTCTTCCACCACCCCCACCCCCCAGCCACCAGGGGCACCCTCCACCAGGCCCCCACTCATGCCCGACTCATGTCTCCCACCACCCCCACCCCCCAGCAGTGCAGGGGCAGCCTCCACCAGGCCCCCACCCATGTCTCCCACCACCCCCACCCCCCAGCAGTGCAGGGGCAGCCTCCACCAGGCCCCCACCCATGTCTCCCACCACCCCCACGCACTGTGGGGCACCTGCCAGCAGGCCCCAACCCATGTCACCCAACACCCCCACCCCCCAGCAGTGCAGGGGCATCCTCCACCAGGCCCCCACCCATGTCTCCCACCACCCCCACCCCCCAGCAGTGCAGGGGCACCCACCACCAGGCCCCCACCCATGTCTCCTAACACCCCCACCCCCCAGCCACCAGGGGCAGCCTCCACCAGGCCCCCACCCATGTCTCCCACCACCCCCACCCCCAAGCACTGTGGGGCACCTGCCAGCAGGCCCCTACCCATGTCACCCACCACCCCCACCCCCCAGCAGTGCAGGGGCAGCCTCCACCAGGCCCCCACTCATGTCTCCCACCACCCCCACCCCCAGCCACCAGGGGCAGCCTCCACCAGGCCCCCACCCATGTCTCCTACCACCCCCACCCCCCAGCCACGAGGGGCAGCCTCCACCAGGCCCCCACCCATGTCTCCCACCACCCCCACCCCCAAGCACTGTGGGGCACCTGCAAGCAGGCCCCCACCCATGTCACCCACCACCCCCACCCCCCAGCAGTGCAGGGGCAGCCTCCACCAGGCCCCCACTCATGTCTCCCACCACCCCCACCCCCCAGCCACCAGGGGCACCCTCCACCAGGCCTCCACTCATGTCCGACTCATGTCTCCCACCACCCCCACCCCCCAGCAGTGCAGGGGCAGCCTCCACCAGGCCCCCATCCATGTCTCCCACCACCCCCACCCCCCAGCAGTGCAGGGGCAGCCTCCAGCAGGCCCCCACCCATGTCTCCCACCACCCCCACGCACTGTGGGGCACCTGCCAGCAGGCCCCAACCCATGTCACCCACCACCCCCACCCCCCAGCAGTGCAGGGGCATCCTCCACCAGGCCCCCACCCATGTCTCCCACCACCCCCACCCCCCAGCAGTGCAGGGGCATCCTCCACCAGGCCCCCACCCATGTCTCCCACCACCCCCACCCCCCAGCAGTGCAGGGGCATCCTCCACCAGGCCCCCACCCATGTCTCCCACCACCCCCACCCCCCAGCAGTGCAGGGGCATCCTCCACCAGGCCCCCACCCATGTCTCCCACCACCCCCACCCCCCAGCAGTGCAGGGGCACCCACCACCAGGCCCCCACCCATGTCTCCTACCACCCCCACCCCCCAGCAGTGCAGGGGGATCCTCCACCAGGCCCCCACCCATGTCACCCACCACCCCCACCCCCCAGCAGTGCAGGGGCATCCTCCACCAGGCCCCCACCCATGTCTCCCACCACCCCCACCCCCCAGCAGTGCAGGGGCATCCTCCACCAGGCCCCCACCCGTCTCCCACCACCCCCACCCCCCAGCAGTGCAGGGGCATCCTCCACCAGGCCCCCACCCATGTCTCCCACCACCCCACCCCCCAGCAGTGCAGGAGCACCCACCACCAGGCCCCCACCCATGTCTCCTACCACCCCCACCCCCCAGCAGTGCAGGGGCATCCTCCACCAGGCCCCCACCCATGTCTCCCACCACCCCCACCCCCCAGCAGTGCAGGGGCATCCTCCACCAGGCCCCCACCCATGTCTCCCACCACCCCCACCCCCCAGCAGTGCAGGGGCACCCACCACCAGGCCCCCACCCATGTCTCCCACCACCCCCACCCCCCAGCAGTGCAGGGGCAGCCTCCACCAGGCCCCCACCCATGTCACCTAACACCCCCACCCCCCAGCAGTGCAGGGGCATCCTCCACCAGGCCCACACTCATGTCCCCTATCACCCCCACCCCCCCGCCACCAGGGGCACCCTCCACCAGGCCCCCACTCATGTCTCCCAGCGTGCTACATGTATTTCAGGGGTGCGCGGGAAGTTCCACACGCGAATAGCCTGGGCGCATGCATTTCAGGGGTGCGTGGGAAGTTTTACACGCAATTTCAGCAGGGTACGTGTATTTCAGGGGTGCGCGGGAATTCTCACACGTGATTTGGCTTGGTACGTGTATTACAGGGGTGCGTGGGAATTATCAGACGCGATTAGGCTGGGTGGGTCCTCACAGGTGTTCCCTGTACACCCTCCACGGCCCCTGCAGGCAGCCCACAAAACAGGGGACTACCCTGCACACCTGCTCATGTCCCCCTGCACCCCCACCCCCCAGAAGTGCAGGGGCATCCTCCACCAGGCCCCCACCCATGTCTCCCACCACCCCCACCCCCCAGCAGTGCAGGGGCACCCACCACCAGGCCCCCACCCATGTCTCCTACCACCCCCACCCCCCAGCCACCAGGGGCAGCCTCCACCAGGCCCCCACCCATGTCTCCCACCACCCCCTCCCCCAAGCACTGTGGGGCACCTGCCAGCAGGCCCCCACCCATGTCACCCACCACCCCCACCCCCCAGCAGTGCAGGGGCAGCCTCCACCAGGCCCCCACTCATGTCTCCCACCACCCCCACCCCCAGCCACCAGGGGCACCCTCCACCAGGCCCCCACTCATGCCCGACTCATGTCTCCCACCACCCCCACCCCCCAGCAGTGCAGGGGCATCCTCCACCAGGCCCCCACCCATGTCTCCCACCACCCCCACCCCCCAGCAGTGCAGGGGCATCCTCCACCAGGCCCCCACCCATGTCTCCCACCACCCCCACCCCCCAGCAGTGCAGGGGCACCCACCACCAGGCCCCCACCCATGTCTCCTACCACCCCCACCCCCCAGCAGTGCAGGGGCATCCTCCACCAGGCCCCCACCCATGTCACCCACCACCCCCACCCCCCAGCAGTGCAGGGGCAGCAGGCAGTCAGGCAGCAGCAGGTGGGAGCGTGCTCGGGGCTCTGGGGGGCAGTAGTTCGGCCTTCCGGGCAGGAGCGTGGTATTCCGTGTGCGTACGCGTGGCCAGCTTGGTACGGAGTGATTTTGCACGTGAAAATCCTGCACGTCAGCGTGAAAACTGAGGAAAGGCCCTCAGCGCGTAAGCGCGTCGTTGACGTGACCCGCACAGGTGTATCCCACACAGCACGTGATGACAGAGCACACGTTGAAAGACTGCACGTCAGAGTGTAATCGCGTGTGATTGGTGGAAATGGCCCTACACGCAGAAGTGACAAAGCATGTAATTGGTGGAAATGGCCCTACACGCAGAAGTGACAAAGCGTGTAATTGGTGGAAATGGCCCTACACGCAGAAGTGACAAAGCATGTAATTGGTGGAAATGGCCCTAGCGCGTACACGCCGCGTAAGTGATGCTGGACGTGTGGGCCTGTATAAAAGGTACGTGTAGAACATGTTTTCCTTGTACGTGCTTTTCGTGGAGAGCGAGTGGGTGAATTCTGTACTTCTTGTCGTTTCACACGCGATTTACTTCACGGCGTTTCAAGTTCGTATTCCCTGTTACCTCTGACAGCTTTTTCTCTTTTTTCTCTTTTACTGGTTTACCTGGGCCTGTTCCCTCAAACAGTGTTCCCTTCTACTGTTGTCCTGTCTCCTCAGACAGCGTACAAATCTTCTTTTGGCGGGGGTGTTGCCAACCAAACGTGCTCCTTTTACACGCTCGTTTACCAGGCAGACGGTGAGTCACGCACGTATCTAACATCTGTGCTTGCCCCGTGTGTAGCCTACCCCTTCAGAGGTCATTCTAGGCTGCGTGTGACACGCATACGTTCATTCTTGTTTTACTGGGTGCCACAGCGTAGTGCAGGTTTTTCTTTCTGCACACGTGGTCTAGGAGGGGTTGCGTGCACGTCATCTCCCTTTTTTGGGCCTCCTGTGCGTTGCGTGACCCGTCATCTTTCCCCAGGGGTTACATTCCGCCTTGCTAGAGCACTAGGGTACAATTACCATCTGGTACCCAACCCCTTTGACCCCCAATTGCCCAGGACAATAGTCTACATCCACTCCCATACGCACATTAACATCAGTGCCATGGCTGGGAGGCGAGGATTCCGTAAGGGTGGCAAAGGTGGAAGAGCCACAAGTGGTGGCCGTGGTGGATCCGGTAGGGGACGTGGTCGTAACTTGCAGGGTGAGCCTGTCCCCCCATGTGTGGAGGACCAGTCACGGGCACCCATAATCCCCCCCACCCCCCCTCCCGTTGAGGCTGCCACTATGATCCTGCACACTACTGGGGGAGGTTATAACAGCTGCCCGCCAGAAGGGTCAAGGGAGCGAAAGCGTGACTTTAGCACTCCGAATGGGCGCTCCACTATGCCCCGGGTTGTAATGTGGGCTGTGTTATATCTTACCTCGGGTGGCGTGGTGGGGTTCCTAATTGGCGTCATCATGTGGGGGCTGAGAGGGTAGGCACTGTCCCCTGTGGAGGTGGTGATTGGTATCATTGGTGGGGTTGTGACCTTGCTCAGTATCCAACATGCATGCATGTGCAGTGGCATACATACTCACCAAGCAGCCATGTATCGCCATGCCGCCCAGCATCTAGGTCCCGGCATAGGGTGGACATTCGGTAAATGAAGCTGTCGTGGGTGGAGCCGGGATAGTTGGCATATACTGAGGTGATGATTCCCTTGGCATTACATACTACCTGCACGTTGATGGAATGCCAGTGCTTGCGGTTCCCATAGATGTGCTCAGATGCCCTGGGGGGACGTAGAGCCACATGGGTGCAGTCGATGGCACCTAGCACTTTGGGGAATCGTGCCACACCGTAAAAATCCAGGGCGGCAGCATGCCTTTCTGCAGGTGTTCTGGGCAGGTATATGTGCCTGCGGACTGATGGGCGTGCAGTGATGATGTTCAAGACCTGGTGTAGGCAGCGTGACTGGGTAGCCTGTGACACTCCACCCACTATGGCACTTGTCCGCTGAAATGATCCAGTGGCTAAGAAGTGCAGTACATTGAGGACCTTCTCCAGGGGGCTGAGTGCTTGGGAGCACAGGGTGGGTGATGTGAGGTCATCCTCCCACTCACTCACCAGGTCCAGTATTATGTGTGGTGGAAACCTGTACCTTCCATACACCTGGTCATCAGGCATCCCGAAAAGGCTGGTTCTGGGTGTGAATATTCTGGCCCTGACTATCCTCCTCCTCCTCCTTTGGTAGCCCACTGCCACTGCTGCTAGGAACGGTATGTTCATCCTGGCGTCTGGCTTGTTATTGTTTAAGTGCGCAAATTCATGCTTTGCGCGTGTTCTAGGCGAGCGTGTGACCCGCGCACCCCTGGAATCCAGTTCCCAGTCCAATAGCGTGTGGAAATTCACACGCACAACGGGATACAGGTGCGCTGACGTACTTGCGTGTGTAAGTGCCCGCGCACCCCTGAAATACACGTACATAGGCCAATCGCGTGTACGCGCACTTTTGTCCAATTACACGCGATGACACTCTGACGTGCAGTATTTACACGTGTGCTCCGTCATCACGTGCTGGGTGGGGAACACCCGTGCGGGTCACGTCACATACGCGATTACGCGCTGAGGGACTCTGGACCAATGGAATCGCGTATGCGTGCTTACGCGTTAAGGGCCTTTCCTCGGATTTCACGCTGACGTGCCGAATTTTCACGTGCCAAATCACTCCGTATCAAGCTGGCCACGCGAAAACACACGGAAGACCACGCTCTTGCCCAGAAGGCCGAGTTACTGCCCCCGTGCCCCGAGCAGCCTCCCACGTGCCATCTGCTGCTGCCTGCCTGCCTGCCTGCTGCCACCGTGCCCTGCCATTTGGTGCCTGCACATCAGCCATCTGCAGGGGTCCAATTGCTGTGTCCACCCCTGCTGGAACTGAAGACTCCCGACTGGGATTACATCGCTCCACAGCCCAGCCCTAGGACCCAGTTGCCCACCCAGACCTGCCTCTGGGGTTGCCATGTCGGGCACTTCCACATCTGGCACCAGTGGCAACCCCAGGCCAGAGGGGCAGAGGGGCACCAGCTTCACTGCCACTGAAGTTGGTGTCCTGGTGGAGCATGTCCTGGGGCAGTATGATGCCCTCTTTGGATCGTCCCGCGCCAGCAAGGATGGACGGGAGAGGATCTGGGCCGACTGTGTGGTTGCCATCAACGCGGAGGGGGTGGCAACCCGCAACGTCCAGAAGATCAAGAAACGCTGGGAGGACCTGAGGTCCAGGACCCTTGTGAAGGCCCGGCGCCTCGTGGAGGGGGGCCGGGGCCGCATGAGTTCCATCCAGATGAGGGTCCTGGAACGCGTACGCCCAGCGCTCCATGCCCAGATCCTTGAGAGGGAGGCCCGTCTGGAGTTGAGCGGTAAGTGTCCAAGCATTACTGTGTGACACAGGGCATGTTGCTGTGTGCTGGGTCTATGATACTTGCCTGTATGTGTGCCATAGGCCATGTATGCATGTATGTGTGCATGGACATCATGGTAATGCATGTGCAACCAGTGATGTGTGACCCACATGGTTGTTGCATGTGTTCAAATGCCGCATGGGGACCCCTATGCAGATTTTGAACATGAGAGCATGCCAGTCTCTGTACCGGGACATGGGTGCGGGTGAGGGATGGGTGCCGATGCCAGGTACATATGTGGTAGCCATGTCTGTGTGGCTGACCTGCGTGTCTGTGACTTGTGCATGCCATGGATGCATGACACATGTGTGTGACAATGCACAGATTCAGTGAAGCAGCCAAATTGCCCTTGTATCCGCTGTGTTTGTTGTGTTTGGGGCCAGATGGATGTGACTGAGGTGAAGTGTGTGCATGTGAAATGCATGAGCCATGATGCGTGTGAGTTCCATATCATTGAATGTTTCAAGAGTACATTGGACATGCATGGAAATGTCCATGGCATGCAGCATGCCTGTTACTGTGTGTGTTTTGCCTGGACTGACCCATGTGTTGTGGAGGGACATGATGGAAGTGTACTTTGACAGTGGTGGTCATCTGCTATTGCTTCCTGTCTAGGGACCATTGTACAGTACCCTGATGCTTGTGTTCTTTGTCTCCCTCTACGCAGCAGCTAGTGAAGAAGAGGGCGGAGACGGCGCTGTTGAGCAAGTCGGCGGGGATGCCCCCACGGCTGCAGCGGAAGGGGTGGGTGAGCCCCCACAGGGGCCTGCTACGGTGGGAGACGGTGAGGAGCCATCCAGGTTGGTGTTTTGCACAGAGGAGGAGGAGGCCGCCACTGGGGCACACATGGGGCCTGGTGGGGGCATCCCTGCTGGTGCAAGTGGTGCAGTCCAGGGCCAGGGGCAGGAGGCAGCACAGGTCACCGTGGAGGGGCCTGTGCATGTCGCTGTCCCTGACCCTGTGAGTGCACCACCATGCACCAGCAGGGATGCCCCGTCCCAGGCCCGTCCGCAGGTAGAGGGGATGTCCATGTCACCTGACTCCCCTCCACCTGCGGACGTGGGAACCCCTGGCCGTGCGGAGAAGGTCCTGATTGGGGTCGCGATGCGCACGGCTGTGATTCGTGATGCCGTGCGTGCTTCCCGGGAGGAGCACGCACGTCATCACGAAGTGCACCGTGCCGACATGGCCCAATTGGGATCGGCCATGTTCATGGGTTTCCTGCATGTGTTGGCCAATGTGGCGGCCCTCTCCTCCTCTGTGCAGGCTATACACCAGTCGTTCTCCTTGCCGTCTTCCAGCCCAGATGCCACCAGGGCCCCCTGTGGACCTGCCCCGACCAATGCAGCCAGCTCGGTGGGGATCCCATCCCTGCCACAGTTGGGAGTCGGAGGTCCAGCAGGGGTGGACAACACAGCAACTGGACCCCAGCAGATGGAAGATGTGACAGCATCATCAGGCAGGGCACGTGCACGACGGCGTCGGTGGTTTCCATCAGCCTGGATGCCGTCGTGCTGGCAGAGGCAGTGGCGTCGGAGGCAGCAGCGGGCTCGACGTGGGAGGCATCATGGCTCGGGGCCATCAAGATCAGAGGGGCAGGCATCGGCCGGAGGGCAGGGCAACCCTGGGATGGTGGTGTCTTCCGTGTGGGAGCAGTTGGTCCAGCGGTTAGGTGCGGAGCGGCAGCGGGCGGAAGAGGAGCAGCTCGCCATGGTCAGGGCGGAGTTCTCCATGCGTCGGGCGTTGAGGCGGGCTGAGTGCCTCGAGGAAGCTTGCAGGGAGTTTGAGCTGGACATGGGGTTATCCCTGCGAGACCTCGGGGCCAGGACAGAGTCCCGCCTCCAGGACATCGACATGGAGTTCGATGATGCCCTGGCCAGCAACATCACCGAGTGAGCCACAGGACTTGCCCGCTGCCTTTGTATATAGTTATTTAGTTAGTTAGTGTTAGGTTTCCTTTATTCCTTTTTATTTATTTTTATTTATTTGGACCGCTCGGACAATGGCCACTTTTTTGTATATATTTTTTCATTAGGTAGTAGTAGGTTTCATTTATGGTGTTGGGCTCATGGACCCTTGAATTTTCGTGTATATAGTTTGCTTTTTGAATGGACATTTCTTTTATTTATTATTGTGTTCACCATGAGGAAATGGTTTTTCATTATTTTCCTTCCACATGATTTTGCTTTGGACTACATTTGTTTTTGGATTCCTAATTTTTTATATTTTTTTACATTTGTTCTCTGACATGGACATTTTATTTTGTTATCCCCATTCTTGTGTGTTTCATTTGTTTACTTATTTCACATCTTTAATACAATTTTTTTTTACTTTCACTTGTGGTATTTTCTCATTGGTTTCATACATGTCATGATATGGGTTTTGACATTCACTTGCACCCATTGTGTATGTGTGTGTGACGGACATGTGTTCATTTACATACTTGCCATTGGAGTTGTATCATGTAATTGCATTCACTATGTGGGTGGATGCAATCCTTGCCTGGGTGTTTGTGCTGGGTATGCTGCCCATTACTGCCATGATTGAGTATCGTCAGGACCTGGGGGCAGGGGGACATGTGTGGGTGCCTGGTGGAGGGTGCCCCTGGAGACTGACCTTACCCCCATATCCAATGTCTTTAGGAGACAGGCCATCCACCATAAGGACAGATCCGAGAAGGTACTGTGAAGGAGTGGCTGGCTGGACAAGTCACCCCTAATGTGACATAATATTTTATATGTTGTGTATGTCATTGCTTGTCATTTGTATATTTATGTTTTTGGTTACAGGTATGTTTATATTTATAATGCTTTTAGTGTATACAATAGTATTTTATACAGTAAAACATATAAAGTGGGAAGGTTTTTAAGGGAAATATTATGTATTTTATGTTTGTAGTATGTAGGACGGAGTAGAGGGGGTAAGGACCCTGGAATGAGGTAGCAGAAGAAGACAGTGACCTGCCCTTTCTTTCCCTTTTGTTTACCAGGATGAAACTCTAAACAGTAAAAGAAACTTTCTTGTTCCTATTCCTTGCCCAAAAAATGATAAGAAGCACTCGTTTATGTCATTTCCAGTTTCCTCACGCATGTTTATTATCATTTTCTACTTTCATGTTTATTGTGCTTGGTTGACATTCGTCAAGTGTTTTGTGCTGTGTCCTTTCCTTGGGCATAGTTCTCTAGGTTATCTGGCACTCTTAAGAAGGGGAACGGCATGCTTGTGGCACTGGTAATCGAAGAATCCGGGAGAACTGGTGGAGGAACAACGTGTATCCTTGCAGGTTGATGAGGATTCTCCCATGATTCATAAGGAGAGTGGGAACCACATGCTGCTTGTTGGCATTGGTTTATGGGCAGGGGATACACAGCATCATTGGGCATCTGGGTCAGTGGGTTAGGCATTGGTTTTTGTGGTAGATCAGGAAACAAAGGAAGAGTGGAAAAAGTGAGACTGTGCCATCAGAGTTGTTCCTCTTGTACAAAGAGGCAGGGGAGGAAGGGTTCTTAGTGGAGGCTGCCACAGAGGAATTGGATTTAGTACTTGTAGTGGAGCAGGGGAGTGTGTGGGTGGGCAGGATGAGTGCACATTCCTCATGTCGTGGAGAGTAGTTGCTTCAAGCACCCTGGAGGAGTACAGCTACAAGGTTCCTGTCTGAGTGGGGGCCTTGTAGAGAAGGAAGTGATGTTCACCAAGCAGAAGGAGGGTGCAAATGAGGGGTGGTTCTTGAGGAGAGACATTATGTTGCATAGGAAACTCAGGGGGGACTAGATGCACAGCAAGCAGTGGGCCTACTTGACGAAGAGGAGGAGGATAAGGAGATGGTGGAGGAAGAGACTTTTACTGCACCTGACATAGCAGCGGGGGTAAGGCTGGCACAGGCGAACATTGGAGTAAGACCTATCTGCACCTCACACAGACCTCATGGTCCATACTGTTAAGGAAAATAAGTGTACTGTCTTTTGTGGGGTGGAGGGCTGTTGCAAGAGAGTGGGATGGGGCACAGAAGTAGGGGCTACTCCTTGTGGGTGATAGCCATATACAATCACATTCATGAGTGGCACATATAGATTTACCTGGAAAATTAATCCCCACCAATGCTGATCCAACAGGTGACCAAGCTGCCATCATACTCCAACCATGACAATGAAGGTTACAGTTTTCTCAGAGTGAAAGTGCTGCATGACATTGTGATTCATCCAGTGCCAAGCAACTGGGAACCACCTCACCCATCAAGACTCTCCAACCCGTGCTAGTGGCACTGGTGATAAGCGATGCAGGCACGTATGGTTTACATAGCCTGGTACCTCACAGCAAGGAAGAGATGGACTCCAAGCCAATTGATGCTGCAATGAAGAGGTATTTTCTGCACCACCATACTCCCCTGCTGAAATGGCTTTGCAGGGGGAATTAATGTGGCAGTCACGAGGTGACTGTCTTCTCAGGCAGACTCCAGATGCATGAGAGTAGTGGTGCCTTATGGTGGGACTGTGAACCATAGGGCTGGAAGTGGGAGTGCCCATAAAATTAAGTGGGTGGCTGTGATCAATGGGAGAGGATAGGCATTTTAGGGGGTAGCTGCGATGTGTGGGAGAGTCTGAGAGCTATTGGGGGTGGCAGTTCTGTTGGAGAGCCTGTTATATTAATAACTTTCTGTCAGAGAGCCTGAACGCCAAGTGGTAATTTTGATATCTGTTGTCTCCAACTACACCCCCTTTGTTGGCTTTTATTTGGACTCTTGTTGGTTGTATGACACTCTCTTTTAATATAAGGTGCCCTCCTTTCACAAACCTCAGAGAGACTAGAGGAAATATTTATGAAGACCACTTATGAACAGCCCTCTATAAATAACAGTACAATATAATTTGTTCACAGGGTCACTTGCCTCCCCGAGACCATTTATGTCTGCCCTGTAGTATGTGCTAGTATTTATAAGATCATAACATACGATTCCAATTAATATAAAAAATATCGGTTTATTTGTTTTTTATACAACACATTTCAGTAAACAGATATAAATGATCTATCATATGTATTATACATTTTTCTACAAGATTCTAAAATACTTTTCAGTTCAAGCACAATCGTACTGTACATCAACAATGTTTTTTGGTACCTAAATTCATCAACACTTAGTTATATACATAGAATAAATTCTCAATAAGGATCTGTTGTTAGCTACCATCTCCTATTCAGGAAGCACACGGGAGTCCATACAACCTCTGACTATCCATGCTACCATCACTCATTCCATCAATCATACAAAACTCACAACACACCCAACATGTATCTTTCCTTATAATTTCATGCTGTTAGCTAGGAAATTCTTCAGGGATATGTACCACACTGATTTACAATGTACATGCTAATCTTGTCTTCTTGGATTCGTTGGGGGTAAATCATCTGATTACCTCCCTTTGATCCTTTCTCCGGGAAAGACCACTGAGTGGATATCTGTGGGAAGCAAGTACAGGAAAATCAGTTTTATTACTCGACAACTCCTAGTTGTACTTTTTATTAAATACAACATGCTGTGTTTAACGTCACAGCGAAAGGGAATCATTGACTTGGCAACTCCTTCCTGTCTTCTATCTTAGACTCATTTCTCTTGGGACAGTATACAGGTTTCACATAACTCATTTGTTGGACACCTATTACTTTAGGATAGCCATATCTAGGTGCTAGAATACATTGACTACCTATACTCTCTACTCAACTTGTTTGGGAACATTATCAGTGTAAATTAAGAGCTGTTTGAGGAGCATTTTATCTCATTACCTCAAATCTGACACTCAGTCTTTTATTTCTTGTCTGGCCTCTTAATGTTGCAGCTACAAATCAGCAGCTGCGAACAATGGGTGCAAATAGGCACTTGATCGATTATGCTTGTCTATCATATGTATTTCTCGGGACACTAGTACATCTAGCTTCTTTACTCCAACTATACAGCTGTTGGGAATAAGTGCACATGTAATGCCACCCATTATCTTAGTCAATTGTGCTTATCTTTCATCTACATTTTTAGACGCACAAGTATATCTGGTTTCCTTACCACAAATACTCGAATGTTAGCCACCCGTACTTCCCTCGGCCTGTCGGTACTAGATATCTTGGTTTCGCTCTAGGTAGTGGACCACATGTGATACACAAACAGATGTTAAAGTCTCTTCAGCCTTCCTTTAGCTAGTTATAGGGCACTCAAGGCTAGCGGAAACAGAAACATAAACAAACATTAAGGAAGAGAACCGGGGATAAGTGCAAATAGTGCCGTCCCTGATGTCTATTACATCTTCTAATTACCTCTCTCACTATGGTTCACCCGTTTTCAACAAGTACCCATTCTCTTCTTACCTGGGCGTTCTATTGGGGATGAATCCCTTCAATGTTCAAAACCGCTGATTCTCCAGCTTCCGTCAGGACAACGATCTATCCATTACCGTCCAGTGGGTCCATGCATCGCCTGGCTGGTTGCTACCTTTTCTCCCTTTTTGCTCTCTTTTTATTCTATTGGTTTTAGCTTCACATGACGACATCATCACATGATCATCTCTACCTACCAAGGTTCCTTTCTCTAAAGTGTGTAACCAGCCGTCACTGCCTTCGGCCCCCACCCAACTAGCCCACTTCTGGAGTAGGTCAGCCGCGCAGAGCGGAGCAAGATATCTCATGTCACCACTATCCACTCACGCCCCCAGCTCTCCCACACACGTGAGTAACTGGGCTACTCTGTCCGGCATTGTAAAGATGAAGATAGCCCTGCGCGGATCCAGTGGGCATGAAATCGGAACTATAGTTTGTGATGCAATGGGGGCATCAGAAGCTCTTGTCTTCAGAAAAAGTTGTTTTTAATTTATCGCAAAATTACATGGCCAAGCATGCTACCCTACAGTTTTGTTCTCCATATAGCGTTGCCAATATTAACCCTTCAGTTAGATACATGCCTTAGTTTAATCTAGTCACGTTGTTTATTATTTTACTTCCGGGTATAAGTCATTGGTGGTGCACTAATGTCCTCTGCATATATACATTTGTCTTGGCCTGTTCATGACAGGCGCTGCCAAATTTTTAACAAACTGTTTATGTGAAGAGCTATATGTGGTGGGTCTCTATTTAATGAGTCATTGGTATATTTTCCCGTAGGTCTGATAGCCCTTGTGCTGTCTATAGTACAACATCCAGCTATGGACGTTAGGTAGATGAACCAAGTCATCTCTTTCCGTCAAGACTTGATACTAGTCAGGAATCATGGTGTATATGTTACTTACCATCCGTTTGTGTTATATATATCTTGTTCTACTCACCCAATTAGTGCTCCAGATTTTCAAGTCTGTCATATAGATGCACACGTTATTTAAGATGTCGAAAGTGGTTTCAGGATTGTTAATGCTCTGTTCTTTCATTCAATCCCAGTTCTATGCTTTTGGTTAGAAAAATACATTCTTTTTCTTTCAGTATTCATCTTTTTCTGTCCATGTTGGTATCGTTACTGGTTTTGAGCTGATAGACAATAGACCACGTTAGGTCCTCCACTTTGTGTATTTTTTCTATAAAATGTCCCACTAAGGGAGCTGAATGTGCTCTGTTTTTTATACAACTTTTGTGCTCATTAATGCAGATCTTAATTTTTCTTTCCGTCTTCCCTATATAGATGTTCTTACAGGGGCATCAAATGACATATACCACAAACGTAGAGTTGCAGTTCATCAGCACTTTTTGTTTAAATAGGCTATTTAGGCCTAAATCTACCTCTTTTAGTTGGTTGGCAACAAGCAAAATTACCACATGGGTAATGCCCTTCTGGAGCCCGCATTCCCCATGTTTCTGTTAGGGTTGATTTGCCTGAATTTGTTTCGTGATGTTGTTGCGCATGATCTGATCTTTAATCGATCTGCTCCTTCTGAATGCAATCAGAGGTCTTTCTATAGAGACTTTCCCTTTCTCAAGGATTCTGCAATTATGATGTACAATTTTCCAGATCCGATTAGAGAGGTTACTGTATGTGTTTACAAAGACCAAATTCTCTTTATTTTTCTCACTGGGCATTTGTTCAAAGATTGCTTCTCGATGGTTATTATCGGCTCATTTCATGGCCTTTTTCGTCAAATTTACCTGGTAACCTCTTTCATGTAGGTTAGTTCTTAGTTTCTTAGATCCTTCTTTGTAATCTGCCCTGTTGGCGCTGTTCTTTTTTAGCCGTAAAAACTGACTGAAGGGTAAGTTATCACGTGTATGGGTTGGGTGGAAGCTTGGATAATGCAATAATGCATTGTGGTCTGTTGGTGTTTATATGAATTCAAATATAGCTCTCCCTTCTCTGTGTACACTTTGATTGTTACGTCCAGGTAGTTCACTTCTTCCTTGCTGTAATTCTCAGTAAATTTGAGGTGTTGATTTTGTCCATTAATCCACTCGAAGAATTGGGCGGCATTGCTTTCATCTCCTTTCCAAATGATAAGAACGTCATCTATATATCTCTTCCATAATTGAATGTTCTTTTCTAAATGGCTTCGTATCTGTGAAGATGCAGTTGTTGATCAAAGGCCTCCATGTATAAGTTGGGGATGCCCGGCGCCTGTATTTGCTTAAAGAAGCAGCCATTGAAATGAAAATAGCTTTCCATCAGGGCCACTTCATCGCACCACATAATGAAGGAAGTTGGAGTGTTGGTACTGGCATTTTCTGTAAGCAACCTCTCTTCCAGTACGTCGGGTGAGGCTCTCTGTGGTACACTGGTATAAAGAGTCACCACATTTAGACATATCAGGATCTCTCTAGTGGTATCAAAAGGCCTACCCTCTACCTCTTTTTTATTTGGGTGGTATCTTTAACAAATGAGGCCATCTCTCTGACCATTGGCTGCATGAAATGGTATGCGTACTTGTAAAGTGGCTTCAAAATCGAATCACACCCCGACACAATGGGTCTCCCTGGTGGTATAGTGAGTAATTTATGTATTTTTGGAACTATATAAAACTGGGGGATCCTCGGTTCATCAACTACAAGGAACTCAGCCTCTTTTTTCATTATCCACCGTCTCTCTTCTGCTTTTGACACTTTCTGATGGATTAATCTTTTCAATTTTTGTGTTGGATTCTCTTCCAATTGTTGATAGTTATTGGTATCATTTAGCTGTCTCATACACTCATCTATGTAGTCTTTTCCTATTGAGAACTACTGTAGCGCCACCCTTATCTGGTTTTCGAATTACTATCGATTCGTTGAATAGCAGTGTCTTTAATGTGGCTTTCTCTTCTCGATTGAGATTTTGAAACGTCTTTTCTTTCTCTGTTTTGTTTTCCAGCATCGTGATTTCTTGTATCACCCTATTTTCAAACACCCGGGCTTCAGCCGTATGCAGACAAAAGTCAGATTTTTTGTGTAACCCACTGTCCGGTTCACTGTACTCCATTTTATCGTCAAAAAACTGTTTCAAATGCATTTTTCTCATGAATTCTGCAAACTCCTCTCTGAACTCAAAACGATTATGTGTATTCGGTGTCACAAAGCCCAGACCTTTTTCAAGTGTCTGAATTTCGTTCGAGATTAGTTTGTAATTTGATAGATTTACCACAGTGTCTTCATGCTTCGGTTCACTACTCTCTGGTCTGGGTCCCATTCTTGTTGGTCCCGTCCTAAAAAATGTTGACCATTTGAGTTTTCTGCATTGCTATTTCTCCTCGTACTGCCTCTTCCTCTGAAGGCCCGTCTGCCTGTATTAAAATCGGAAGAGCGTCCTCTTCTCCCTGTATTTCTGCCTTCTCCTGTACTGTATTCACTTGAGCTCTCCTCTCACCATTCCCTACTGCACCTGCTCCTCCATCTCTTCCCCATTCCCCACCTACACATACAACACACACATAAATTTGGTCATACAACTGACAAGAAACAAAGTTAATGTCAATGAGGTAAGAGGAGTTGATGAGTTGTTAGAACCACAGAGAAATGTGTTTGATGAAGACAATAACATGATTTTAAAACATTTCTGGCATACAATGCAATGGCAGGTATTCAAAAACAAGTCTGGATAATACCTCTCAATCACTACTCTAGATACCCATTGCCCAACATCATACACCATGGAAGAACCCCAATAAACTTTTGAGTGCCTGACATATACTCAGTAGCAAGCCACCATCATCATCATTTGAGCATGTGTGGTGTCTATCAGCAGATGTCATTCCATAGTCATTAGCAATGCAGTGACTGGTCATGTGTATACATGTTAATGGTTCAACATGCAGCACTGAGAGGCTACTCCTTATGTTGCAGAAAAAAGTCCTAGCTCCACTAAACCTTTCTCTGACAGTACATTTGAATGGTGCAGCGTAACGAATTCAATTGAAACGTGTGCAGGTGCTATTGCTGTACTAATACAGTAATGGGTCGTAATTCCTTTACAGAGAGGTACTGTCTAAACTTTGTTATCCTTGAAAAACGATCTCTTGGCTTTATTCCATAGCGGGTTGTATTTACTTTGGAGTGTGCGTTCAGAGGTCTATGCCTTCACTTTACACAGAGGTACTCTCTATCTTTATTCAAGATCCCAGAGTTACAGAAGATAGTTTTCCACAGCACCATCCCCCCCTATGCCACACTGCTCAGAAAGTATTCAATATGTGTCAGTGTTATACGGTCTGTCAATTCTTTGAATATTGCGCTTGATATGCCCAGTGCCCTTGGTGTCCTTGGTGCGCTGGTTGGTGTTCTTCCTTCTGCTGCATTCTTTCCCCAACTGGTGTTGCAAAACCTGCAGCAATGCATCCATGTACATATGCACAGTGTCTCCTGGTGATGGTTGCTGCTAGTCCTCCTCACCTGACACGGACACATAACAGCCACTCAACTTGAAAGTTCAGTCCATAAAAAAAGCCAGTAGGTACTCTATGTTACCTTTAAATACGACTAACAAAAGATCAGTACACACGTTTTAATCAGATCCCTCACCATCTGAATTGCATTCCAAGGTAGAGACCTTGCATGCAGGTACGTTCAGTTTAAACAGGTATACCAGAGGGAGAACCTCACTGGGGGACGCATTGTGATGGGTATGCTACTTGGCAGACTTATCAAAAGGTTGTAGTGCAGAGCAGTCTTTAGAAAGCAGAAGCCACTGACAAGGTGTCATAAATTTCCCATTTATAACTGTGCTGTGATGCAACTGTTGGGTTAGTCTGTGATGACTTTGGTCTTCTTATGTAGCATGTCTAACATGTGCAAAGTAGAGTGCCAACAGTTGGCCTCTGGGGTCTTCAGGTTCTGAAGTAAGAAATTGCTGTGTACCAGCAATTGACACAGTGTGTTTATGGCGCAATAAGCCCACCTGCCCACACCAAAAAGTTCTTTCACAGGCTTTCACAGGCTAACAATAGCATATAAAGTGTGTGGCTACTAGGTGAAGGACAAACACAAAGCATGGTATGTGCATTGTCTTGCTAATTTATAAACCAGCAAGAAAATGTAATCCATTGTCTGCAGCGTTCAAAACTCCAAATGCGAACTATGAGGCTTTAGTCACTGTTCCTCCAACTCCTTCGCCTTCTCTTAGATGTTAACCCGATGGGATTGTTTGCCGGGTGCCAAACTGAATGCACCTGCTGCCCTCTTGCCTTACTCAGGGATACCTCTTGGTTGCTAGATGAAGTAAAACTCATCTAGTGTACTTTGATGTCCATGTAGTTAGTGCTCTGACCATTTGTCCACATGTCCATGGTGAAGTGAGTTGTTTGGCCCAAAGACAGCTGCAGTACCTGTTGCATTGTAGCAGTAACCTCATCTTAGAATTGCTTGACCACTTTGCAGTAAAGACAATTGTCACTTGTGTTTCTGGTCCTGAGGTGCGGCTTGACACGTTTCGTTATGTGAGGTCCTTTCCTCTGATTCTCAGACCCCTCTCTGAGTGTGGAAAATGGAAAAGGTGAGAAGGACGGCGGAGGCCGCCGCAGCCGCCTCAGCAGATTCGATTGTGGGAGCATTGTGGATCGGAATTGAGCGCTGATCGGATCAGATAACTCAGTTTCGACAGCAGCAGAGAGTTGCGGCCTGTGTGGCCTGTGTGGCCTGTGTGGCTGGTATGGCCGAGGTCTGCTTACCAGCCGACGCTACTGTTGTCCCGTGCTGGGTACTTGCACAGTGGTTCATACAGTGGCACACTCCCGGCATTGTTCCACCTAGTGGAGCTGGTGAGTTGGTGAGTTGGTCTAGTCTAGTGCAATTGGGTCAAAATTCCCAGGAATCCTCTGTATTTTATTTGCAAACCTAAGTGCAACCTACGCACAACTTACACAGTGATAGATAACCAGAGGATTTATTGTGGACATACTTTAAAGGGGGCAAATGAATGGTATGGCAATCCCTCAGTCTGCTGTCAACAGCACAGTCAAAGTCTCTGAACCCAGCATGATTAATAAGGTAACTTCAGTGGACCACCTTGGTGAGACTATTCATGTATGTTCAATTGATATACAAGTTCAAATTGGTGCCACAACTACTTCCTCCATAAACCTCCTGGAACATGGTAGCCCCTCAGTAAATAAAGGCCTGATGCAGGAGTAAATGGTGATTTCAACTGCAGTGGGAAAAACAACTGCAGGATCTGGGTACCGTACTTAGCACCAAGGTCCCTTTGCGGGTCCCTACTTTAACGGCTGGTCTAGACCATTCGTTCAGGTCGGGTCCCGCAAAGTGACCTCGTAGTAAGACGCTAATGGGTTAACGGCGCCACAACCTTTTACGGCGCCGTTAACCCATTAGCCCCAGGGTCGTAATGAGGCCCTTTGTCTTTGCAACGGCTAATATGCTCAAACATATATATGAGCTAAGGGTCATCCCCACTGATCTAAGTGATCACAATATACTGGTCTTAACGATAAAAGAGTGGGTTACAGAAATGACCCAAGCATTTGATTTAAACCTTCAAGTGGGCCTAACCATAATAGGATGAGGCTGGTCCGGAATCAGGGCATAAACGGCCCCCTTAGCCAAGGATCCATTTCATCAGACTTGCACACCGGGCTGAAAATATTTGGTGCTACTCAAATGAAAAGCAAAAACCTGGCTTCAAACAGCGACACATATTCGACAGATAAGTAGCTCAAAGGAAGAAACTCTTAAATAACACTCTCAGAGCAAACCGTTTCTTAAATACAGACCACTCAAGAGAATGCTCAAGAAAATCAATTTAGGCTTTTAAGAATTGGGGAAAAAGCAATACATTTTGGATGCTCCAACAAGATGCGTAGAAAATGCTTTACAGCATTGCCTCAAAGAATACTGCAGAGGTCTGGAGACTTATGAATGATGCTCATGCGCCCCAGGCAGCACTGGAACTAAACCCTATACCAGAGGGGGTTTGGGAAGCACACTTTGGTCAATTGCATTCTCGAGCACAAGATAATGGGACTGTCGATGAGGAGAAGATTGATGCCTTGTGGGAATTTTCAACATCAAAGGAGGATGTTTTGGATTGCATTAAGAGATCTAGCAATTCCAGGGCTGCTGGCCCAGATGGTGTAACTAATATAACTCTCAAAAATGATCCGGAGAAATGGGCTAATATTATGTGCAAATGGTTTGATGACATCAAAACGGAAAGAAAATACCAAATTCCTGGAAGAACGTCATAGTGGTACCGATCTTCAAGAGAGGCGATAGGTCTATACCGAGTAATTATAGGCCTATCACCCTCTTGGATGTGATGGGGAAAATCTTTGGATCGCTGCTGCTAAGGGCCTTAAAATCATGGGCGAAAACATCTCACCACTATGACCCGTGGCAAGCTGGCTTCATGAAGGGCACTGGAATGGCCCTAAACCTATTCATCGTCAATATTCTGAGGTCAAGGGCAAACGGGTTGAATGGCACAGAACTAACTATACCTAGCCTCAATCGACTTGGCCCGAGCTTTTGATACAATTAACAGAAGGTTGCTGTGGGCCAAGAAGAAAGGCAGGGGCTGCCCTGAAGATATAAGGGTGGCCTTACGCATGCTACGTGAAAAAACTATCCTCCAAATTAGGCTGGACAGAAAGGGTAATCTGAATGATTAAGTGGAAACATCTAACCGTCTAAAACAGGGCTGTCCCCTTGCACCAGCGGTTTTTAGCCTCTTTATCTCGGATGTGGGTGTATCTTTGGAGCCAGTACAATGTTTTCCACCCCGTCTGGCGGGGGTGGCGATTGGGCATCTAATGTATGCGGATGACTTGATTCTCATCGATCAAATAAAAATAGGTCTTCAAAGACAACTAAATGCAGTAGAGGAAAATGTAAAAGCTGGATTGATTCGGAGAGCAAGCCCTTCTGATTTAGTTTTACTTCTAAAGTGGTGTCCGAGTAAAATTGGTGGGACCAGTATAAAATGCATAACGGACATCCAACTTTACTCCCATAATTGCTTCTTGTGACTATATCAAATGCTTGTTTAAAATCAATAAAAGCTAAAAACACAGGCTGTTTATTCTCGACAACTTGACGTTTTAAAATTGCAATTAAAAATAGATTTATGGATGTGCCCACCCCTTGTACAAAGCCTGATTGATGATTTCCAGCATATTAGCTGTATTAAACCAATGCTTCAGGTCCCTTAGTGCTATCCTAGCAAACATATTCCCTGCAATGTCTAAGAGCATGATAGGCCAGTAATTAACTCGATTGTCTCTACTGCCTTTTTTAAATATTGGAATTACCACGAGGTAGGGATCTTTTTGCTCTTTATTACTCTGGTGAATATTATTTAAAAAATATCTGCCCATAGAGTTGGATTTGCCTTTATAACTGCATTTGATGGGCCATCTGGCCCTGGGGCTCTTGACAAACTCAATTTTTTAATGATCATTTGAATGTCAAGTTGATCAAATATGAGGTTGTTCGATTTTAATACTAACCAATCTGGTTGTTTAGTTTGTTCGGAAGGTTTCCAAAATAAATTCTTAAAGTGATCATTCCAGACTTGCTCATTTACTGTGTTTAATAAAATTGAACTTAAAGCATTCTGATGATTATCATTTAACAGGTTTATAGTCATAATGTCGACAGTCAAAATGTCGACAGTCAAAATGTCGAAAAAAAAATGTCGAAAAATAAAATGTCGACTTTTTTTTTAATGCATTTTTTTTTATATGGGGGGGGTTCCCCCCCCAACCCCCCTTTTATAATTTTTTTTTTAATTTTTCCCTTTTTTTAGCTCCCAAACCCCTAAAATAAATATATAATTAAAAAAAGAGAAAGTCGACATTTTTTTTTTTCGACATTTTTTTGTCGACATTTTTGTCTGTCGACATTTTTTTTTTGACATTATGACTGCACACCCATTTAACATGCTCCATGTCCTTGCAATTGATGTGTTTGCAGTGTCTTTCAGCATTTCTTCGTGAGGAAAAATAAGTGGGCACCACTTTGTGTAAATAAGTATTTCTTAGAATCTTTCTTCATACACGTTTGAATACGGGAGGGAGATTTAGAAAAAGATTCACAGGAGCTGGCTGCGATGAGTCTGGAGACACCCTGACTCGTGTAGCAAAAAAGTCCAAGTAGACCAGGTAAAACAACCTGACCACGTAGCCGCTCTCCGTATATTGTCCCAACTAAAGGGTAATGTAATTCACAAGGATGGTACTGTTATCAGTATTAAAAATTCCTTTTGTAGAAGTATATTTTGGTAACGTAGAATGAATCACTGGTCTGAATCAAGGTTTCATTTATTTTTAAAGCAAAAAAGTATTGAAAATGATGACTAATATAATCTTAGTCGGTATGCGGCTACCATCTCACATAGTTGTAATCAAACAATAGTGCCAATGCATTTCGGAGCATAACGCTCCTTCATCAGGGCAAGTCTCTGATTGCATCATGTAACATAATAAAACGAGGTATTAATAAAATCACATAATTAACAAAACGGGGAAACATTGAATTTAGTGACATATATCACATTTGTGCATGAATAAATTCAAAATTAAGGACATAATCATCAAAATGTAATCATAATATATAATGTGTCACATACCCGAACAGGTTTGATTGCAGGTTGCAATAGTGAGATGGTGGAAAAAGAGATGGAGAAAAAGGCAAAATAAGTGAAATGAATGGTGGGTTAACCAAATGATAAATCTATGAACTGTAAGGAAGAGAGTTTGAAGTTACCTATAGAGATCGGGGTAGCCAGTGGTAAAAAAAGGGGACAAATGTCCGGTTCACGAAGGATCGGCAGTCACTGGACTCAATTCGATCAGACGAGAATCTGAAAATGTAACAGTGTATCAGGAGGATAACCAAAGCGTTACATAGGAATGTCAGATGGACGGGTAGTGATGTGCTTACCTGTGCTCGCGGGGTTGCAAGTGCACAGAGGATAGAAACGCGAGTGGCAGTATGGCGCCGGTTCGCATCGTCAGTTTACAGCGTTACCTAGGGAACTGTAACTTAAATAGACACGTGACATCGCCAGTTTACAGCGTTACCTAGGGAACTGTAGCTTAGACTCGTGACAGTAGATCGTGACGTATCAGTCAAGTAAAAAGCGCGGTATTCATTGTGTGTTGTATTGTGAGATTAAGAGGCCATTAAAAAACAAACAAACTAATTTTAAGTATTAATGAGTGTGAATCAGCTACCTACTGATGAGTACGTCTAAACCCAAGAAGGAACTGAAAACTCCAATATATGTCTCGAAGTTCTCCATCCAGAGAAACAAAATAAAGAACTCCATCAAAAAACACTGGAGCATTTTTAAAAATGACGTCAGGGTACAGAATCCTTTTGAACAGCTACCAGTATTCGCCTACCAGAGAAGTAAAAACTTACGAGACGAAAAATTAGTTTGTTTGTTTTTTAATGGCCTCTTAATCTCACAATATAACACACAATCAATACCGCGCTTTTTACTTGACTGATACGTCACGATCTACTGTCACGTGTCTAAGTTACAGTTCCCTAGGTAACGCTGTAAACTGGCGATGTCACGTGTCTATTTAAGTTACAGTTCCCTAGGTAACGCTGTAAACTGACGATGCGAACCGGCGCCATACTGCCACTCGCGTTTCTATCCTCTGTGCACGTGCAACCCCGCAAGCACAGGTAAGCACATCACTACCCGTCCATCTGACATTCCTATGTAACGCTTTGGTTTTCCTCCTGATACACTGTTACATTTTCAGATTCTCGTCTGATCGAATTGAGTCCAGTGACTGCCGATCCTTCGTGAACCGGACATTTGTCCCCTTTTTTTACCACTGGCTACCCCGATCTCTATAGGTAACTTCAAACTCTCTTCCTTACAGTTCATAGATTTATCATTTGGTTAACCCACCATTGATTTCACTTATTTTGCCTTTTTCTCCATCTCTTTTTCCACCATCTCACTATTGCAACCTGCAATCAAACCTGTTCGGGTATGTGACACATTATATATTATGATTACATTTTGATGATTATGTCCTTAATTTTGAATTTATTCATGCACAAATGTGATATATGTCACTAAATTCAATGTTTCCCCGTTTTGTTAATTATGTGATTTTATTAATACCTCGTTTTATTATGTTACATGATCAATCAGAGACTTGCCCTGATGAAGGAGCGTTATGCTCCGAAATGCATTGGCACTATTGTTTGATTACAACTATGTGAGATGGTAGCCGCATACCGACTAAGATTATATTAGTCATCATTTTCAATCCTTTTTTGCTTTAAAAATAAATGAAACCTTGATTCAGACCAGTGATTCATTCTACGTTACCAAAATATACTTCTACAAAAGGAATTTTTAATACTGATAACAGTACCATCCTTGTGAATTACATTACCCTTTAGTTGGGACAATATACGGAGAGCGGCTACGTGGTCAGGTTGTTTTACCTGGTCTACTTGGACTTTTTTTCAGCATTTCTTCTCCATCTTTTTGCCTTTTATTCAGGACATTGTGCTTAATTCCATTCTTGTATTGGGTGTGCAGCTTGAGTCTATCTCTGGGGTGGTCTTTTGCTGATAAGTACTTAATTTGATTCTTTTGTGGTCTAAATTGGGTTTTTAGTCTATGAATCTCCCAATCATATGTATATTTATGTTTAAACAGGGGCAGTCTAGATATGGATTCACTTTCTAGTATACTCTTCAGCACCTTTACATAATTGTGTATTATCTCTGAGGCATATTCCTCATTATTATGATTTAATTTTGCCTTTAGGGTCTCTATTTTTTGGGGTGCGTTTGGCTCTCCATCCTGATTTCCATGATGTTGTAATCACTTGTTTTAATTTTAGTTATTATAAATTCTTGGACAGTATGCAGCGCGAAGACTGATATAAATACATGTTATATTACTGAATTGGATAGACCTCTTTCCCAAGTTGGATTTGGTGGTATGTCTCCTGTTACCGTTCCGTTAAGCATTATGAGATTTCTCTCTTTCATTAACTTCGACCATGTATTAGCTCTCTGTGTGAGTATTTTTTTCTTGTGTGTGGAATACACAATGGGCCCCAATCATGGAATTAAACTGCGCCGAAAAAGGGGGTGCTTGTGTGCAAAACGCACGCAAACGCGCGTTTGTCGATTCATGGAAAACAATGCGCAGGGCTTACCGAGACTTGCGATGAATCACTGCAAGCCCAACACGTCACTGCGACACCATGAACGCCTTGCGTGAGACTTCCAGCGAAGGCTCATACCATATTGCGCAGTCGCCTAAAAAGGGGGCGGAACACGTGGAATGGGGAACAACAAGCGTAAATGTCGGATGTACCATAGTAAAATACTCTCAACGCCCACACGTGCGCTAACAACATGTATTCATGGAAACAAACAGGGCTCACTGGCGCACGGAAAAATACACGCATATCCGAAACACGTCCGCCACGCGAAAGCTGGCGTAAGTGTCACCAAACACTAAAAACAATGCATAAAAAGGGCACGCGAAAAACCAATGCGCGTATACAGCTACGATGAATGTAGAATCTTTCACAGCAGTGATCGTGGGACACCGCAGGAGGAGGAGGATAGCCAGGGCACACATTTTCTACCCAAGACCAGCCTTTTTTGGATGCCTGATGACCAGGTATATGGCAGGTATAGGTTTCCACCTCATATCATATTAGACCTGGTCACGGAGTGGGAAGATGACCTCACATCTCCCACCCTGTGTTCAAAGGCCTGGGCCCCTTGGAAAAGGTGCTCAATGTACTGCATTTTTTGGCCACTGGGTCATTTCAGCAGACAACTGCCATAGTAGGGGGCATTTCCCAGCACACACAGTCACACTGCCTACACCAGGTGTTGGCAATCATGACTGCACACCCCTCAGTCCGCAGGCAAATATACATGCCCAAAACACCTACAGAAAGGTAGGCCATGGTCCACGACTTTTACAGGGTGGCGCACTTCCCTAAAGTTTTTGGTGACATTGAGTGCACCCATGGGGCTTTACGTCCACCTATGGCCACACAGCACATCTATCGCAATCGCAAGCACTGGCATTCCATCAACGTGCAGGTTGTATGTGATGTCAAGGGAATCATTACCACTGCATATGCCAACTATCCAGGGTCCACGCATGACAGTTTCATATTCAGAATGTCACCCCTACCCCGGGCCCTGGAAGCTGGGAGGCATGGCAACACATGGCTCATTGGTGAGTACAAATGGCCCTGCAAATGCATGCATGTCTCACACAGACAAAATCACACCACTGACAAACCATGTCACCTCCACAGGGGACAGTGCCTACCCTATGAGCACCTACATGATCACACCAATAATGTACCCCACCACACCAACCTATGTAAGATACAACACAGCCCATATTGCAACTAGTGCCATAGTGGAGTGCACATTCGGAGTGCTTAAGTCACGCTTCCGTTCCCTTGACCACTCTGGTGGTGAGCTACTATATGCACCACCAGTAGTGCGCAGGATCATCGTGGCAGCATGTGTTCTGCAAACGTTGCAACACATAGTGGTGTACCGGTGGACATTGTGGTGCCACCACATCCCCAACCACATGCACGGCAGCTGCGCATGGGAGGGGAAAAGGCCCTTGGCGAGGCTGCCCGTACCCATCTTGTGGCACCATTTTTCACCTACAATCCAACCCTTGCAGAGTGCACACAGCTCTGGCACATTCCAGGTGACAATCAATGATGACAAAGGGACAATCATCTGTCCCAACCTTACCACCCTGAGAATCTGTCCTTGGAAGTAATACATTGGGCCTCATTACCTGCCGCCACTGTCATTTCCGGACCCTGGTAATTCGGGGAGTCACGGAGGCGGAATGGTAATACGAGTCCGGCGGTAACCGAGCCGGAAAAACCTGGTTGCTGCCGGACTCGTAATGAGGCCCATTGTGTGCATCCCGTAGAACTTAAACTAACTCAATCTGGTGTGCACAAAAGGAACACATGGAAGATGGAGTATGCCACTAACACCATGACAAAGTACACATCCAAATGCCGGTATTTCACCTAAATATAACATAAATGAAAAAGAAATATAAATAGAAAAAAGTAAACCCTCCCACACTTCATGTCACGTGGTTGACGCACCATGACATGGCATGCAATGTCAAAAGAGACAAAGAAATGGCAACACAGAACACTACTGTCATAAAGCGCTCAACGATCAACGGAAACAAGTTCAGAAATAACTCACTCTCAAACAACAAAATAATAATGTATGCAGGAACATCAATTGGCCAGTACAACACACCACAAACACAGGACCCAAGAGTGAATCTGTCTGACAGTGACCAATCATAATTGCACATGTGCCTCAATATGTCATAACTTGCACATGGCACCCTTGTATTTTCGTGTGGCACTGCTAAGTAAAGGGGGCAGGGAAGTGCATACAGCAGGAAGGCTAACAATAATTGAGATAGTCAAGCTAATACATGAATATGGAACATGAACAAAGGATGGATCTCGATGTCCAAACAAAAAGGGATGCTAACCATGCACTGGACAAACAATCATGATTCCCACTAGTGGTGTATACACAGGTCAGACTTGAGACTGCCCACAGATATAATGGAAGCCCAATGCCTCTGAGTAAGTTACTTTTATACGCTGCACTCCTTGCAAGCCCATGGAAAGGGGAAGCAGGAGTGGCATATGTTTCTGGACCCTAATGCACAAACAAGGAGTGTACGAACACGAGACAAGCCTGCATGGGTCCAGATTGAACCTACAGTGGATCCCCTTGATTGCCCCACAAAGCAACACAATGTCACATAAACTGACATTAGACAAAAAACACGTTTTAAAAAATCGAAAATGCCAATGGGGGACCGTCGCCACTGGGAGCCAGTCTCATCATCACAGTCCTAGGGAGATACAATACCTGGCCCCAGGACAAAAGGACACTTCCCACAGTCCAGTTCTGGATGAGTTGAAAATGGAAGAGAGTAGAAGCACAGATATCTTGGTAGAAGCCATTGCAGTAGCCCACCATACAAATGACCAGTCCTCTGGAGACAGTGAGCTGCTGGGGGAAGGAGAGGAAGGGAAGAATACCTCTGAGGAGGTGCATTTGGCAAGGGGACCTCTCAGAGACGTCAGAGATGCGTGGATAGAAGGTGAGTGTGGAGTGGAAGATTCTCACAGGCTATCCGTTGTCACAGGTTGGAGCAGGAAGATGGCCAAGAAAGGCTGGACAGAGAGTGACATGGAAGGAGTGAGCAGGTGTGGTGATGAGGATTCTCAAGGTGTGCAGCACATCGTTCGTATGCAGTCTGCAGGACAACAAGCACGTGTCAGTTTATCATGACATGGTTTACCCATGGCAGTCATGTAAATGCAGGAAGAACTGCCAGACAATCATTACACTTCATCCAAGCAACATACACATGTCCTGGACGCACACGCATCACCATTCACCAGACATTCCCTCATAAACTGGCAGGTCTCCCATGCCTTGGATCCGCTCCACATCAATCATATCACTAATGATCTCTTAATGTGGAGTGAGTTCCTCGTCCTCTCATGGTGACCCACTTCCAGTCAGCAGAGTAGAGGCGTAAGCGGTGCCCAGCTTATCTTTGCCTCTGCGCTAGAGGTCATTCCAATGCTTCACTGTCTCAGGAGCTGTGCGCCTCTCATTGCCCAAGGCGTTGATTCGATCTGTGACGCACTGCCAGTGGGCCATACGCTGGTCAGGTGTATGTGTGCTCCCTGCCCGCACAAGCATGTCACGTTTGTGTTGCCACACGTAGTCCACGAGGATCTGGAGTTCTTCAACACTAAAGCTCCTCTTCCTCTACGTGTTTGTCTCCTGTGCCGTCCCTTGGGTTTGAGCCAGTTCCCCTACTGCACACTTTGCCTTCTTGCAAGGTCATGCAGACCTTGAGTGGCTGGGACCACTTGGGTCAGTAGGGGCTGGAGCACTGGTGGACTGGGCTGTGGCATCACCCACTGATGCTGGGACAGTAGGTTGCCTTCCAGGCATCCGTACCTAGGTGCTGGTGCCAGGACCTTTCTCCCCATGTCTCTTGCCCTTAGAGAGAAAGACATCTGCCCCAGGGTCTCTGTGGGCCTGGGCCAGGACCACTACAGGCTTGGCTGGGTAACCCTGAGCCTGGGTGGTGGTTGCTGCAGCTGCCCCTGCAGCTTCCTGACCCTAGCTGGTCTGGACAACAGATGGCAATGCTGCTCCAGGACCCTGGGTGCTGGTGCCAGGAACTTCACCCCACGTCTCTTGCCCTTAGAGACAAGGACATCTGCCCCTGAGTCTCTGTGGGCCTGGGCTGGGACCACTACAGGCCTGGTTGGGTGACACTGAGCCTGGTTGGTGGTTGCTGCAGCTGCCCCTGCAGCTTCCCGACCCTGGCCGGTGTGGACAGCAGATGGCAATGCTGCTCCAGAACCCTGGGTGCTGGTGCCAGGACCTTTCACCCCACATATCTTGCCCTTAGGGACAAGGACATCTGCTCCTAGGTCTCTGTGGGCCTGGGCCAGGACCACTACAGGCCTGGCTGGGGGACCCTGAGTCTGGGTGGTAGTTGCTGCAGCTGCCCTTGCAGCTTCCTGACCCTGGCCGGTGTGGACAGCAGAGGGCAATGCTGCTCCTGGACCCCAGGTGCTGGGGACGTCAGCATCAGCTGCATCTCCCTGACACTGTTGGGTGGGGGGCATAGCTCTCCCTGCATGGCCTGGGACACCTCAGACACCTCGGCCACCTTGTCCCCCTCGGCCACCCTTCCCACTTGTTGCCTTCCCAACCATGGCACTGATGGAATCGTGCAATGGGAGGTGCAGCTGTCAATTGTCCTGGGCATTATCAGTAAGGGGGCAGTGTACGTGATGTTAAATGTACCAGTGTGCTCCTGCAAGGCTCAAAGTAACCCCTGGGGAAAATAAGTGTGCCACGTAATGCACAGGTACCCTAAAAATGAAAAAACATGTACACGACCCCTTGGTAGCCCACATGAAAATAACAAATGTTACACAGTACGCTGTGGCACACAGCAACACAAAAAATGCGTACGCAAAGGTACTGTGATGATAGGAAAGGGGGTACATGACACACAGGGGCACCCACAGAATACAAAATCCTTACTCGACTCAACATCAGCCTCAAAAGTGCACACGTCCATCCCCTATAACTCGCAAAAGCGTGTGATGGTCGCCTACGCACTACTTTATCCCGATCCTGAACGCCACACCCAACATTCTGCACATGTCATGTAACTTACACGCTTAGGCCCTTTCCTCTGATTTCATGTTAATGCGCTGTTTCTGCATGTGCTGAATCGCTCTGTTTCCGGCTGCCCACACGAGTAACACGGAAGACCCGCGTTCCTGCCTACCAGCCCATTTACCTGCCTCAAACTGCCCTGAGCTCCCTCCTATTAGCCATCTGCTGCTGCCTGACAACTGTGTGTGCCTACTGCCCACGTGCCCTGCAATTTGGTTTCCTGCTATCCAGCTATTCTCAGTGCTCCTGTCTCTGGACCTGTGACCACCTCTGCTGATCCCGAAGACTCCCAACGTGCTATACCACCACTCCACAGCCCAGCCACAGGACCACCTTGCCCACCCACACCTGCCTCGGGGGTTACCATATGAGAACCAACATCATCTGAGGCAAGTGGCAACCCCAAGGCAGCGAGCCAGAGGGCTGTCAGCTTCAGTGCAAGAGAAGTTGACATCCTGGTGGAGAGAGTCCTGGGACATTATGATGCCCTCTTCCACGGACCAATGCAAGTTGGCAAGGAAGGATGGAAGAAGATCTGGGCCGACATCATGGGTGCCATCAACGTGGAGGGGGTGGCACCCCAGGACTACCACCATGTCCACAAGTGATGGCAAGACCTGAAGGCCAGGACCCACAACAAGGCCTGGCGCTTCCACCAGGCTGGTATGAACCAAGGCCAGTTGAACAACAGCGACATTTGAGTCCCAGAGTGGTTTTACCCAGCGCTGCACCCCCAGGTCTTAGATTTGCAGCTCCGTCTGGAGTCGACTGGTAAGTGTCCATGTGTTAGTGCCCTCAACAGTGCATATGCATGTTGATGTGTGATGGGAGTGTGCACCTAGTCCATACTGCAGGTATGCCTTTTGTACAGATGTCTATGTGCATGTTTGAGACAGTGCTGCATGTGGGTCCATTGAGACATGTGTGCTACCAACGGTGTTACTGTTGCTATGTATGATGTGATGCAGCATGTAACGATGTGCATGTGGTTGCTTATATGTGTCTGGGACATGGCCGTGTGAGAGGTATATGTGAGAGGTATATGTGCTGACAGTGCCTTGTCCAAGGATGTGATTGTCTATTGTGAAGGACTGACATGTAAGTGATTGTATGTACATTGCATGTACCTGTGTGTTGCGCTGGGTAATGATGATTGTGACCTTTGGCAGTGTTCTTCATGTGCATATGTATTGTGCAAATCAGTCATAGGGACAATCACCTGAGGTTCATCTTCTATGTCTCCTTATCCAAAGTGACATTGGAAGAAGAGGGCGGAGAAGGTGCTGTGGAGCAAGGCAGTGGGAATGCCTCCACCTGGCCCAAACGCAAGGCCCACTCACGCTCCCAGGTAATATCATCTTCGGGGGGAGCAAGGAGACTGGTCCCGCGTCAGAGTTATCGGCTGCCGCTGCTGAGGGGAGGTCCAAGAAGACAAAGGTGGACGTGGACTCCTCGGCAGTGGAGGAACAGGTGAGCTCGCACAGGGGCATTCCAGTGCGGAAGACGCTAGGGAGGCATCCAGGTTGGCGGTGGTGGAGGAGGAGGAGGCAGCATCAGCTAAGTCTATGGGGCCTGGCAGGGGTGATGAGATGGGTGTGATTGGTGCAGTCCAGACTCAGGGGAAGAAGGCAGTGCAGGTCGCCATGGAGGTGCCTGTGCCTAACCCTGCCCCTAGGCCTGCACCTGCACCAGCATGCACCTGCGGGCATGCCCCAGGCTGTACCCACCAGCAGGTGGCTGATGTTTCTACACAAACTGAAACACCAATACCTGCGGATGTCACCATTCGAGACAGGGTGGAACCGATGCTGGCCGATATCGCGGGGCGTACAGGCACCATTTGTGATGATGTACAGGCTTACGGTGGTGGGCTTGCACATCATCACAATGAGGTCTGGCGTCTCCTGAACTGGCTAGCTCCATTGCTGGTCTCGAATTGGGTGTGTGGGCTGGCCACTTCTGCGACCCCCTCCTTGTCTTCCTCCTCTGTGCGCCAGTCATCCTCCCTGGCGCCTTCTGGCCCAGATACCACCTGGGCCCACTGTGTACCTGTCCCACCCACCGCAGCCCGTCTGCTGGAGATCACATCTCTGCCAGAGTTGGGAGTCAATGTAGGATCATCAGAGGTGGTCACCACGACCAATCCAGCCGACGACAGGAGCTGTGACAATGGCGGTGTAGCCGGCACCAAGGAGCATGGCACGTGAACTACAGCCCCCGGGGTGTCATCATCCCAGAGGCTGTCCTTAAGGAGCAGGCTCCGGGCGATATGGCAGCAGCAGGCTCAGCAAAGGAGTCTTCAGTACTCGGGGCATGACATCTCAGGGAGGCAGGTATTGGGCATCAGGCAGGCAGCATCTTCCATGTTGGAGCAGTTGGGGTGGCAGATAGGGGCAGGGCAGAGATTTCACTGCGTCGGGCAGAGAGGCGGGCTGAGCTCCTCGAGAAGACTTGCAGTGAGTGGGAGGGGATGGAGAGGACCATGGTGGAGTCCCTGAAAGCCCTCGAGGAGAGAGCAGAGGCGCGCCTAGGGGAATTGGACACACTGTTCGATGATGCCCTAGCCGAAACATTGAGGGAGCATGGTGAGGAGAAGGACTAGCACGCTGCCTTTGTAAATAGTTCTTTAGAACAAGTTTCCTTTATTTTTTTTATGATTTGGAGTTTTTGGACTTTACTCCACTTTTTGTACATAGTTGTTCTAGTTAGCATTAGGTTTCATGTGTTTTATTTGTTTGGAGTGCTTTTTGGACTTTGTTCCATGTTTATTTGTAAATATTTTTATTTTATTTTGTGGATTGATGCTCATCATGCGGAATATATATTTTTTTTCTTTATTTGCATTACATGTTGTGGACTTTTTTATGGACATATACTTTTTTTCATCATTTTTTGGTTTGCATTTGCATTTTATGAAGATTACTTTGGACATTTTTACGTTATTTTTCATTTGGATTGTACAAAATTTACATTGTAATTTGCTGTGTGTATGGACATAATACAACTGCACAATATATTGTTTTCATTTAGTCACAGTCATTGTTTCTCTCCCTTCTTTTTTACCAGTTTGCAGATTTGTTACTTGTTTTGGTGCCTGTGGTAATGACCATTGTTGGTCATGTGTGTGCTTACTTGCATGCATGTGTCTTGTTTGCTATTCATTTGCGTGGGGCATATGGACATGGGGTTGACCAGTGGATGAGTGTAAATGGGCGAGTTTGTGTGTGCACGGTCAGATGTCATTGGCTTTCACATGTGCAACATCACTGTGTATTGGTCCTCACTGTGTTTGAGATTGTGATGGGTTGTGTGACTGATGGGAGTGTGGAATTGTCACATTTTATATACATGATTTGCTTAATGCAGTGTTGGCAGTCATGCTTTCCCCTTCACAAGCATGTTTTTGTGCTGTTATCATTGTGTAAGGTGTTGCTGGGCATGTTCCACTGGCAGTCATTTTAGCAATGTATTTGTTTGTACACATTTGAGGACCAATGCTGCAGTGTTGGTGGTTAGCATGCTGTCTAATTGGGATGTACTCATTCAGTACTAGAGTCATTTCTCTTTGATTACGTTTTTTGTACTCCTCTGCCATGATGAACTGTCTGAATCTGCATTGGTGAATTGCCTAGACTCTGAACTTGGTCCCCTTGCACGTCACCTGCACACCCACACTGCCTCCCTGGCATCCCCCAGAATTGTACTGTTTTTATGTATGTGAACAGCCACCTACCTGCACTTCACACATGCTGTCTGCACTTAGGCTTTGACTTGACACCAGCTGGGCACAGTTTACTTGCTTTCTTGGTTTTTCTTTTGGTTATGATGTCCTTCACATGTACTGCAGTGCACCCTCCTCCAATCCCCTTTTCCCCCTCCCCATTTCCTATGCACTGGCACCATCTACATGTCACCTGCCCTAACAAGTTCAGTGTCTCTGTCATCACTGTCTTTCCCCTCACCTGACTCTTTGCAGATTGTTACACTTGTGTATATGCAAATGACATGTAATTTTATAGGATGTCATGTCATGTCATGTCCTTTATACATGGGAGTCACAGTGATGTCTTTGTTTGGTTCTCAGCTCTTTGAGGCTCAGGTCGTGACACACCTGGACAGTGTCTGTTCATGTGGCACACATTGAGGGTGCTTCCTAATCTGTCACTATTGACTATTTCTACATGTCAATTTTTGACATGGCTTTGTCACATGGACTGCACGGCCTCACTTTACCCTTCACTTGTGTGATGTGTATGTTGGGAAATGATTTCTGACAGCAATTGTGTTTGAGCAGCTGCCACACTCAAGGACGTGGCCCAGGTGTATGCGTTTGTTTCTGTTTGCATAATTTAGCTTTTTACAGGCGGTTTGGAGTGGTGCCAGTACATGTCAGTGAAGATGCTCAACACACCATCGATGGAGTGTACATGTGTTACAATGTCACCATCCAGCATGCAGGTGATGTCCAGTCTGGAGGGTGCTGCCTGCAGGGTGGTGTCACAGGTGATGGCGGATGGGGGGGTCCCATGTAGTGGGGGCTGCATGCAGGCTGGGGTCATGGTGGATGGGGGGTCCCATGTAGTGGGGGCTGCTTGCAGGCTGGGGTCATGGCGGATGGGGGGGTCACATGTAGTCTTTTCACGCAATTTGTCTCGGGTGCGGACTGGATACATGCTGAGTTTTCATGCGATTTGACTGGGGTGTGAACGGTGTATGTGCTGTGTTTTCACACCATTTTAGTCTGGGTTGTGAACATCCAATCTCAACAGCTGTACATGCTGAGTTTTCGAGTTCCTTGTTCCTTGTGCCACGGCTAGTGATGCCTCAGGAAATCCATGAATACACGTGCCGTTTAATTGTTTCTTTGCGCCATGGCTGGCTCACGCTTCTTCTCTGTGCATAGCGCTTCTGCCTTTTCTGCGCTGGATTCTATGAATCGGGCCCCTTATATTCAAATCCCATGCCACTATTGTTATATATCTCTGTTCTTGTAAAGCAATTAGGTCTAACATTTGACTTAGTAGATCAATGAATTCGTCATTTCGAATTGTCAAAGGATTCCAGTAGAGATTTAGTAAGGCCAAACTTTCACTCGGACCTGTGTTAGAAGGAGTAGAAATCAGTTTTGTTAGGTGGATACCAGGATGCGGCGAAGCCCAGGTTTCTAAATAATATCCTGATCCAATCTCAACAGCCCTCAGGAGTCCGACAGATGGTCAGCCTTTAGCTTTTTTAACTTCTGGTATCCACATTGCCTCGTGGTTTGGCCATAACGGCTGGGTTGTGATCCATGTTTCCTGTAACATTACCACATGGGCTGTTGAGATAGGGTTCGAAGGTTCTAAAGTCAGTAAATGGGAAAATCCTCTGGTGTTCCACACTGCTATAGAGAGGGTTTGGATTGGCAATTGAGCTTGGCGTAAAGGGCAGGTTGCTGTGCTTGGTCTCTTTGTACACTTTAGTTAACCATGACCACATTTTCCCTTTCGATTCTGACTGTTCCTTATAATATACTTCTTTCGTTAGAGTGCCTCTCATTCCTTAACATGTGATATGTAAGGGATCGATTTTGGATAACAAACTTCTTTCTACATTAGTTCTTCTCACGCTTACGTTGCACAATCTGCCATCTTGTGATTTGGTCAGTACACTCTTTTAAATATGTCTTCAAATTATTTGAGTGACTACTAGATCTCGTCTTTTCCTCTTGTGTATACATCACAAATCCATATTCCCTCCTTTGAACCTTTGTTGACCATATGAGTTCTTTGACCAGTTGGGATGGAATCTGCAAGTGTACAGTGTCAATTTTATGGGTCGAAGAAAACCTAATTGCTTTTATTTCATGAGACTGTATATGTTTCAGAGCTGGGATGGTGTGGAATACTCTAAGCAGAGTTGTTCTATTGGGAAATAAATCTGATGAATGGCACTCAGTCATTTTCATATATATATATTTTCTGAGAGTTTATTTTCGGAATGGTCATGCTTAATATTTTCCCCAAAGTTTATGCATGCTGGTACTTCCCGCAAGACGACCAATTTACGGTTATCACATGCTTCTTCAATTGTAGGTTTCTCAATCTCCACCTTTGATCTTTTATTCATTTTATTTATTAGGTTGTTTCTTTTTTGTTCAATTGTACGAAATCCAAAGATTTCCTCCTCTTCATCCGACTGCTCCCTCACCACCTCTTGGTTCTCCCTTTTAGTATTTCTCATGATCGAGCTATAATTCTTGCCTGAGTCTGGCAAAGTACTAACAGAACAGGTAGATAAATCAAGAAGTCCTTCATCAATCTCATCAATAGATCTTATTAATTCCACGTCTTCTATAGATGTTTCCATTATGGTTCCGTATTGACGCTGTCTATTTGTTTGAGATTGGGATGGATCTTCCTCCCTCATTTTTGAGGGGGAGCCTTGAGAGGTAGTGGAGGGGTCATTAGATTTCATATAAACTTTTTTGCACTGTTTGAGCTCCGTCTTATTGATGGGGTCTGATTTTTAGTCTTTTTTAGTGGTTTGCTTGACTGCTACATTGTATTTCTTTATTTTCATGCTTTGCTTTTTTTTAAAAAAATCAAAAATCGGCACTTGATCTGGGGCTTCTACTTCTTGTTCATTAAATCCTATTTGAGGGTCATCCACAATTAGAATACTGTTGTTTAGATTCAAATTATTGTCTTTAATGACCAGAGCATTTGTAGTGTCTCTACCTGACCCTTCATCCACGTTCTGAATGAGGTTTGAGGTTATGCTTTCCACTTGCAGGCTTTCTGGTTACATCCTCTCCGGGTCTACCTCCCATATTTGGATAATTGGCTCAGCTTGGGCTGGGACTGAGGTTCTCTTGTTTCTATCACCACTAGATCTTTGAATTGAGTTATATGCTAAGAAAAGACATAAGAGTCGGGGAGTAGCAAGCTGCATTGCGCCTAGCTCCCTCTGATCAATGGTAGTCAACCGCAGCAGAAGCAACACACAAGGTTCCCCTAGGCCCCTTGGTCAATTGCTAGAAAAATAGTACAGTTTGTGTTGCTGGACAGCTCAGAAGACTATGTTTAAGTGTTCATTTTTTTGAAAATGGCTCAAATCCCAAATGCGTTAGAGAAACAAAATATGGCCTTCCAATTATGTGAATGGTGATTTATTCTTATTACAGCCAACCCTTGTTTCGACCATTCGGTCGTCCTCAAGGCTGAGATGGTCATTCAAAATAACAAAATTGTAAAAATTAACAGTGAAATATACACGCATAAATCATAAGTATTGAACAACGTCATTGCTTGGAAAACCACAAGAAAAGTAGAAAAGAAAACAAAATCATAAAAAGCACATATATACAAAATGTCAAATCAAGAACCGAAATGTCAGTTAACATCAAAAGGGGTATACATACCCAAATTCAAATCAGAGACAGTCGGGAAAGGCGGGAACGGTCATGAGAGAACAATTTAGAATCAGAACACTGTAGTTTGTAAAATTTCTTAGCTATAGTCAGTCACCCTTAGTGTAAACCCTGTTCTAGAAGTTATCTACCTGTAATGCCCAGGGATGGAAGATTAAAGAACTGTTTCTCAGAATAACCACCAGCTAAGGGAAAGTAGACACAAAAGAATATGGTTACCCAGGCCTCCCTAAGATAAATGCAGAGGAAATTGGATACCTAAATGTTTCTTACCCAAGGGAAGGCAGGAAGGGTACAAGAGGAAGAGGAAGCAACGATAGCAGAAAATAACAAACAGGATGGTTAGTACAGGGAAGTACCCTGGACGGCAACGGCACGCAACTAGAGCCGGGGTGGTGCATCAAGCAGGATAGCATCCTATGTGCACTCGGTTTCCAGAGAGATGAACAAACAAGCAGTTCCACAATTGAAATGGTCCCTATGAATATCCAAGTCCTCTTGAGCAAAGGTGGAAGATCCAGGAGGTGATTAACACAATTAACACTGTCCTAGTTTCCTTTAGATATGATACAAGAAGAATAGAGCAAGAGAAACAGGAGTGGACAAGGCACACCTGGATTTTAGAGAGTGTTCAGCAGCAGGGAGTGGGCTGTTAGGACTCCAGCCTGCACGATTGGTATGCTGTTACGTGGACACACCACGGGAGACTGCAGCGGATGGATCCCCAGCGCAGGGAAGATGGGATCCAAAGGTAGCTCCAGAAGTAAGAGAAATTCCAGTAAGGAGACCGGTTCTGGTTCGCCAAATTCAAGGAAAAGATGAGTAGAATTGTCAGAAGGAATTCCAAGGTTCGATACACAAAAGACAAGTAATTCGATGAAGTAGGTAAGCAAACGCCAATTAGAAGCAGCGTCTTCACCCGCGAAGGAGCGTTATAACTGTTTTGCCGCTGGGCGGACCCTGACCTGCCGCGATCACCTGGTTTGACACGTGACATGGTACGGAGCCACGCAAAGCATCCCCCATGTCTCCATGGCAACCTCCAGCGTTGAAGAAACAAAAGTGTGCTCCGCCTGCCGAAATCAGAACAAGCATTGCGGGAGCGGGATCGAGATGTTACACTTAGTGCTCATATCACACCTAATGTAGTTGATGGTCACCCAAACTATGGTTGGTGCTAGTTGCGGATTATTAAATAAGATGTGCATTGGTGAGACCCATAATGGAGTTGCCAGCTACACAGCCTTTGGAGCCATCCGGGCCCTGTACAGCGGCCCACAAGGGAAATCTTGGAGACTTGCTAAAGTAGCTGGGAACGTGTTGTAAAAGAATTGTGCAATCCACCTGGATAGTGGGTAACATGCTTGACTTGGTTGGACCAACACAAATTAGTGTATGAAATGACTCAACCAGTAGATCTTAAGAAATGCCCTATATGGGTTGAATAGAAAAGGAGAATGTGAGAGCTCACAAGTAGAGAGAATATGTGGACAAGCATGTAACATGTATTAAACATGTACAATTATAGAAATCAGTAGCAGAAGAGCTGTATAAACGGGATCTTACCCTGGCAGGAGATATATAGCACAGTCCTTGTAGGGGAATTACTGCGCATAGTTTTCTGGATGCAAAGTTCCAAACCAATGGTGGTAAGGTGTGGTGACAGTCGTTAATATACCTAAGAAGTAGAATCAACCTATTAGGTCTGCAGCGTCCATCAAGTGGGCGCTAGTGAGAATAAATATATGAAGTCTGCGAAACATTCCAGTGAAAAAGTGGGGTTGGTCTAAGAGCTCACCTTAGATGTAGTCAATTAGCAATAGTAGGAGGTAGAGAATTTGTCTGTATCAATGCAAGCATCCAAAATACAAGGTCCTAATAACTATAAAGTAAAGGGATGCAGTGTCACATCTATTATAGAGATAATATTTGAAAGAAGTATAACATTCTCACCCTCCTGTTGTAATTACCTGTAACCGGATAACAAGGGATGGATCCTGTGTTCGTGTCTGCCTGAGAATGGCCGTGACATCTTGGAATGTAATATAAAGAGTAAACAATGCGTCCGACGTCACACGCAAGCGTGTGGCGTCACGCGCATGCGTAATAGATATCATGACGTCAACAATAACAAATATCGTGCTCGGGTTGGAAAGAGCTGGGCTCTTGTGTACACAAATGATGGTTTCTCATTAAGAAATGGCAGAATGTCACTGTCAAGTTTTAATAGATTCCAATGCTTGTGCACAATTCTGTATAGTTTATGTGCATCAGTTGAGTATTGTGTGATAATGTCCACACACTTTCTAGGTGATCTTGTTGATTTGTCAGTATTTTTAGTTGTAAGCATATCCACTCTTGACTTTCTTCTATTTTGGTACAGGCTTTGGCTATGATGTTATCAAGATAGCCTCTTTCTCAGAACCTCTTGGTTAGAAGTTCACTCTCGTGTTAATACATAGTGTCAGTGCTGCAATTGCGGCGTGCACAAAAGAATTCCCCAGCCGGGATATTTTTCACAGTTGTTTTGAGATGGCAACTATCTGCATGTAATGTATTATTAACTTCAGTGAGTTTGCAGAATGTTCTGGTCTCAATTTCCCCTGAGAGATGTAGATTGTGAGGTTTACATTCTGAGGACTGTGATTTTGTTTTCCTTTCCACTTTTCTTGTGGTTTTCCAATACATGACGTTGTTCAATACTTATGATTTATACGTGTATATATCGCTGTTCATTTTCACAATGTTGTTATTTTGAATTACCATCTCAGCCTTGAGGATGACCGAATGGTCGAAACACATGTCGGCTGTAACAAGAATAAATCACCATTCATATAATTGGATGGTTATATTTTGTTTCTCTAACGCATTTGGGATTCAAACTATTTTTAAAAAAATTAACACTTAAACATAGTGTCTTCTGCACTGTCCAGCAACACAAACTGTACTATTTTTCGAGTTATATGCTAAGAAGTCAATTTTAGCTGTCAGAAAGTTTTGCGTCAAATTTTGTTGTTCAACCCTTTTATCCAAGCTTTTGTATAATTTAATAAAGCTATAAACGCTTGTGTTGATTCTGGTAAATTCTGCTTCTATTATGGTGTTTGAAGGGGGAGGGAAACCAAAGGATGGTCTAGTAGTAGGCCTCGCAAATGAAACAGATGAAACTGCCGGGGATTCTGAGGAGTCATCTGAATCAGGATAAAGTATTGGGGACTTTGATAAGTCTAATGAGAGATTTTGCTCGTTGCTCAGTTTAAGTTGATCATTTTCTTCCGCCAAATGCTGAGCTCCCGCTCGAGATCGGCTCAGTTGCTCCTCATTCCCTGTTAGTTTCCCCAATGTGCTAGGAGTGCAAGGGGGACTAATTTCATTATATTCAGAATTATTTTTTTTGTTGCCAATAGCCTACTCTGTTTTCTTTTGCTACAAGTGCTAAGCGTAGCTACAATGGGCTCAAGCTGTGTATCATTAGATTGAGTAGGGAAACTAATCACGTGTGAATATAGAAGTGGGCCTGGTAAATGCTCTGGGGCATGTACCAAGATTCCCTTTAGACTCACCACTATACTCAAGCATTCCGTCTTTGGAAATGTTTGAATCCCTTCACCTTTGCCTACCCTTAATTGAGTTGCGCAGGTGGGTAGGCTCGTGTCTGTTATGTCATGTGAATAACTCTCTCTTTCCAAAAATGGTTGCTTGGTTGAATCTGATGACTCATTTGAGTCTAGGACTTATCTCTTTTCACCAGACTTATCTGCCGGCTGTATCACTACGGAGCTTGTGGGCAAGAGTAACTGGTCTTTATGCGTGTGGTAAAAGTATCATATATCCCCGCTTACAGACTTCGGTCTTTTCCCTTGAAGCTGGGCAGGAGACTAAAGTTTTGCGGGTGGCTTGCGGCGGAATAGTTAGTAAGTTGATTATGACTGGCATGTTTGTGGCTAGTTTATATGCCAACATTTTTACACACTATTATTGAAATAAGACAAAGTAACACCTTCTGCTTACCGGATCGTCGTGCAACAGCATAACAGCACTCTTCGAAAGCACTCCCCGAATGCACGCGCTCTAATACATGCGTTCCAGTATTTAAGTAAGGGTATTTTTTGTTTAGTGGGAGTGTCTGTTAGCTCTGTAAAAATGAAGGGGAAATACTGTAATAGGCTTTATACAACGTGCATCAAGCTATGTTCAGAGGATCTAAGTCAATATTGTTGGTGGTTTCACACCGCTTTGCTTTCATGCAGTGATTCGAGCTTGATCTGCATTCCAAATCCTAAACGAAATGAAACGATCCTCCGGCACAGCCAAGCGTAACAACACTCTTCGAAAGCACTCCCCGAATGCGTGTGCCAGTGCTTAAGTAAGGGTGTTATTTGTTTAGTGGGAGTGGCTATTAGGACACCTCGCTTTCATGCAGTGATTCGAGCTTGCTCTGCGTTCCAAATCAAAAAACAAAACAAAACGATCCTCCGGCACAGCCACAGCATAACAGCACTCTTCGAAAGCAGTCCCTGAATGTGAAATGTATTTATTATTCTCACACTTAAACCTTTTTTCAATATGAGTATTTCCTTGTAATCAAAATATCCGTCGACGCACTGTGTTTTGGCCAATAATGAACCATTCATGGGCACCAAGTATGGAAAGACTTTAGGGTCGATTCATGGAATTTATGTGCACCGAAAATTCCAGCGCAGAGGTGCCAAAACGTGCGATTCGCAGTAAAAGTGCGAAAATCGCAGTGCAAGTGCGAAAATCGCAGGGAAACCAGCGCACATCGATTCATGGAAGTCCGTGCACGAGAAAAACATTGGATGTGCGCTGAAAATGTGTGCCGCGCACGCCGGCGCACAGGTCATCCAACAGCGTGCGCCACGGCCACTGCGAAATCGCACATAGCGGGGCGCACATCACAAAAGTAGGCGTAACACGGGGCGTAACACTCGGAATGGGGAACAACGCGTGTAAATATGGGCGTCACGGGGGAAGTACAGGAGGCAAGTGCGCGGAACGCCCACACGCTCGCCTACAACCCGTATTCATGGAATCGAATAGGGCAAACCAGCGCACGGTCAAAGACGCGCACAGGGCCAAACAAGTACGCCACAAGAAAGCAGGCGGTAGCGTCCCTGCGCCTGAAAAAAATGTGCGCCAAAATGTGCGATAACAAAAAGCACCCATATACAGCCATGATGAATGGTCCATAAAGTGGCTCTCTAGGACAAATGAGGTGCAAAGGGGTACCGACAAACACGGACACCCGCTGTGTGAAAAATAGCGTGTGTGTGTGTACCTGGGTGCGGGGGAAGTCCCACACACGATTGGCCTGGGTACGTGTACTTCGGGGTGCGCGGGAAGTTCCACACGCGATTGGCCTGGGTATGTGTACTTCGGGGTGCGAGGGAAGTCCCACACGCGATTAGCCTTGGTACGTGTACTACGGGGTGCGCAGGAAGTTCCACACGCGATTGGCCTGGGTACGTGTACTTCGGGGTGCGCGTGAAGACCCACACTTGATTAGCCTGGGTACGTGTACTACGGGGTGCGTGGGAAGTTCCACACGCGATTAGCCTGGGTACGTTTGTTTCGGGGTGCGCGGGAAGTTCCACATGCGATTGGCCTGGGTATGTGTACTTCGGGGTGCGCGGGAAGTTCCACACGCGATTGGCCTGGGTACTTGTACTTCGGGATGCGTGGGAAGTTCCACACGCGATTGGCCTGGGTACGTGTACTTCGGGACGCGCGGGAAGTTCCACACACGATTGGCCTGGGTACGTGTATTCCGAGGTGCGCGGAAAGATTCACACGCGATTTCAGCAGGGTACGTGTATTTAGGTGGTGCCGGGGAATGCTACATGTGATTTGGCCGTGTGGGTCCTCCCAGGTGTTCCCTCTACACCCTCCACGGCCCCTGCAGGCAGCCCACACCACAGGGGACTACCCTGCACCCCTGCTCATGTCCCACAGGCAACCCATCCACCATGGCCATGCCCCCCAGCCAACCCACATGTCACCTTGCACTACTGATCACCAACACATGTCTCCCTGCACCCGACCCCCCAGCAGTGCAGGGGCAGCCTCCACCAGGCCCCCACTCATGTCTACCACCACCCCCACCCCCCAGCAGTGCAGGGGCAGCCTCCACCAGGCCCCCACCCATGTCTACCACCACCCCCATCCCTCAGCAGTGCAGGGGCAGCCTCCACCAGGCCCCCACTCATGTCCCCCAGCCAACATGAAGTGCTCTGTCATCACGTGTTATGAGGGAAACACCCGCGCGCGTCACGTCACAGACACGCTCACGCGCTAAGGGCCTTTGGTCCAATGAAATCGCATATGCGTGCTGACGTGCATACGCGCTAAGGGCCTTTCCTCAATTTACACGCAGACGTGCAGGATTTTCATGTGCCAAATCACTCCGTATCAAGCTGGCCACGCGTAAGCACACGGAAGACCACGCTCCTGCCCACAAGGCCGAATTACTGCCCCCCAGAGCCCCGAGCTCTCACCTGCCATCTGCTGCTGCCTGACTGCCTGCTGCCCATGTGCCCTGCCATTTGCTGCCTGCACATCAGCCAGGGGTGCTGTTGCTGTGACCACCCCTGCTGGAACCGAAGACTCCATCGCTCCACAGCCCAGCCCCAGGACCCAGTTGCTCACCCACTCCTGCCTCTGGGGTTGTCATGTCGGGCACTGCAACATCTGGCACCACTGACAACCCCCGGCCAGAGAGGCAGAGGGGCACCAGCTTCAGTGCCAGGGAAGTTGGTGTCCTGGTGGAGCAAGTCCTGGGGCAGTATGATGCCCTCTACGGAAGGGTGCGCACCGACAAGGAAGGATGGACTCGGATCTGGACCGACATCGTGACTGCCATCAACGCGCAGGGGGTGGCAGTCCGCGACTTCCAACATGTCAAGAAGCGCTGGGAGGACTTCAGGTCCAGGACCTTGAACAAGGCCCGGCGCCTCTTGAAGGCAGCGGATGCTAAGGGGCGCTGGGGCCACTTGTCTGAAGATCAGATGAGGGTCCTGGAACGCATATCCCCAGCACTCCACGTCCAGTTCCTTGAGAGGCAGACCCGTCTGGAGTAGAGCGGTAAGTGTACATGCATCATGATTGTAAGCTGTGCGTGTGGTGATGTGCCAGTAGTGTGCCGGTTGCACATCTGTTTGTATGGGGCCGAGTATGGGTGGGGGTGTACAGGGCCGTGCGGCTAACACATGCAAGGGCTGTCATGTGTGAGACATGGATGGTGCTTGTGTGTGTAGGCTTTCATGCCAAATGCAGTTGCGTGGGCACACATGTTTGGATGAATGTGTATGTAAGTAGGCATGGTCGTGATGTCACGCATGTATGTTGTTTTTAGCTGCATGTATCAGCACTGTGTACATGTGCATGTGTGTGTATTTGACAAGGGTGCAACAGTGAGGCAACATGGATGCATGTGACAGCGGGATGTGGAAGCCTGATTGGCAGATGTGACATGGATGCCCATCGGAACACTACAACAGTTGGCTGAGGTGTACACATGCATGCAAGTGTGGTGGTGTGCGTGCATGTGTAGTGCACTCCCTGTGTTGCATGTGATGTCTGGCTCACCTTTGCCTGCTCATGCTGTTGTATGTGTATGGATGGTGCTGGCAGTTGCGATGTGGCTGTGGTATGGCTCATGTGTGCATGTAGAAATGACATGTGTGTTGCCGATTGTGATGCCATATCTGAGGTTTGCCAATGCCACTCATGTGCAACTGTCATGTGTGTATGTGTCCATTGTACAGTGCCCTGATGCCTGTGTTTCATTTCTCCCCGTCTGCAGAGTCAACTGATGAAGAGGGCGGAGAAGGTGCTGTGGAGCACAGCGGCGGGGATCGCACCGCCAGCCGGAGACACAAGGCCCGGCTCCCCTCCCAGGTTGTGATCTCGTCGGGGAGTGAGGAGTCCGGTGCCGTGTCCCAGGGCGCAGCTGCCGGGGGGAGGTCCAAGAGGCAGAGGTCGGAGTTGGGCTCCTCGGCAGCAGAAGGGGCAGCTGGGACCCCACAGGGCCCAACGGGGGAAGATGGCACGGAGTCATCCAGGTTGGTGGGGGGTTTGGTGGAGGAGGAGGCCGTGCAAGCAACAGAGACGGGGTCTGGAGGTGGGGATTCCACTGGTGCTAGTGGTGCAGTGCAGGACCAGGGACAGGAGGCAGCACAGGTCACCGCGGAGGTGCCTGTGTGCAATCCTGTCCCTGATCCTGTCACTGCATCATCTTGCACCAGCAGGGATGCCTACGTCCAGACCATGCATTTTCAGGCAGGGGATGAGCTCACGACAACTGGCCTTCCTCTGCCTGCGGACGTGGCTATCCGGGTCCGGGTTGAGCCTCTCCTGACTGTTGTGGCGTTGCGTCAACGGGCCATGCGAGGTGACCTGCAGTCTTTTCATGAGGAGACTGCACGTCATCTCGAATGGCTCGTTGACCGCGTCGGCCTACTGGGACAGGTCACCAAGGCCGGATTCCTCCGTTTGATGGGGCTTGCTACGACCCCCTCCTCAACTGAAACCCCTATGCGCCAGTCGTCCTCCGTGCCATCTTCACACCCATCAGTCACCTGGGTGCCCTGTGGAGCTGCCTCTGGCGGTGCGGCCAGGCTGGTGGAGGAGGCATCCCTGCCACAGTCGGGAGTCGGAATTCCAGCAGGGGTGGCCACATCAACGACTGCACCCCAGCCAGCGGAGGATGTGCAGGCAGCAGGAGGCAGTGCACGGGCAGAGCCGCAGCAGCAGCAGAAGCAACGTGGTGGTAACCATGATGGCTCGGGGCCTTCCACATCGGAGGGGCAGGCATCAGCCGGAGGGCAGGAGGACCCAGGACGGGAAGTGTCTTCCGTGTGGCAGCGGTTGGGCCACGCCATAGATGCCGAGTGGCTGCGGGCGGAAGAGGCACGGCTCACGATGGTCAGGGCGGAGAACTCCATGCGGAGGGCCCTGAGGCGTGCCGAGTGCCTCGAGGCAATCCACAGGGAGTTTGGGGGGAACTTGTGGACGGCCCTGCGGACCCCCAGGGCCATGGAGGAGAAGCGCCTCCGGGACATTGAGCAGGAGTTTGATGATGCCCTGGCCCGGAACATCCCAAAGTGAGCCGTCGGACTAGCCCGCTGCCCTTGTAAATAGTTCTGTAGTTAGTGTTAGGTTTCCTTTGGTTTAGCATTTTTTTTGGACCTTTTGGACATTGGCCGACATTTTTGTATATAGTTTATTTTTTTAGGTAGTGTTATTAGATAGGTTTCATTTCTTCTGTTGGGATCATGGACCCTGGATTGTTTATCTGTACATAGTTGACTTTTAGATTTTCATTTTTTTTATGATTTCCCCATGGAGCAATGGTTTTCGATTTTAATTTTCCATTGGATTGACTTTTGTGGACTGTGACTTTGGACACTTTTTGTTTGCATTATGATTTGTGGTTTTGCATTTTTTCACGTACCTGCTGGTTTATTTTTAAAACATTTCAATTATTTTTTATTTATTTTTGATTCAATTTATGTTGCGTTTAATACATATTTTTTCTTCAAAGTTCAATGTGTAGTATCATCTCATTGGTTTCATGCATATCATGATATGGGTTTTGACATTCACTGACACCCATTGGGGAATATGTGAGGGACATGTGTTCATTTGCAAACATGCAATTGTGGTTCGATCATGTTTTTGCCATTTCTAAGTGGGTGGATGCAATACTCGGGTGGGTGTTTGGCATTTGGAGGCTGACCATAAGGGCCAGGGATCTAGATTGTGGGGGCCTGGTGGAGGCTGCCCCTGCACTGCTGGGGGGTGGGGTGGTGGTAGACATGGGTGGGGGCCTGGTGGAGGCTGCCCCCGCACTGCTGGGGGGTGGGGGTGCAGGGGGACATGAGTGGGGGCTTGGTGGAGGCTGCCCCTGGTTGCTGGGGGGTTGTAGGTGCAGGGGGACATGAGTGGGGGCCTGGTGGAGGCTGCCCCTGGTGGCTTGGGGGTGGGGTGGTGGTAGACATGAGTGTGGGCCTGGTGGAGGCTGCCCCTGCACTGCTGGGGGGTCTGGGTGCAGGGGGACATGAGTGGCGGCCTGGTGGAGGCTGCCCCTGGTGGCTAGGGGGTGGGGGTGGTGGTAGACATGGGTGGGGGCCTGGTGGAGGCTGCCCCTGGTCGCTGGGGGGTGGGGGTGGTGGTAGACATGTGTGGGGGCCTGGTGGAGGCGGCCCCTTGTGGCTGGGAGGTGGGGGTGCAGGGAGACATGAGTGGGGGCCTGGTGGAGGCTGCCCTTGGTGGCTGGGGGGTGGGGGTAGTGGTAGACATGGGTGGGGGCCTGGTGGAGGCTGCCCCTGGTGGCTGGGGGGTGGGGGTGCTGGTAGACATGGGGGGGCCTGGTGGAGGCTGCCCCTGGTGGCTGGGGGGTGGGGGTGTAGGGAGACATGAGTGGGGGCCTGGTGGAGGCTGCCCCTGCACTGCTGGGGGTGATAGGGGACATGAGTGGGGGCCTGATGGAGGCTGCCCCTGGTGGCTGGTGGGTGGGGGTGGTGGTAGACATGGGTGGAGGCCTGGTGGAGGCTGCCCCTGCACTGCTGGGGGGTGGGGGTGGTGGTAGACATGGGTGGGACCTGTTGGAGGCTGCCCCTGGTGGCTGGGGGGGTGCAGGGAGACATGAGTGGGGGCCTGGTGGAGGCTGCCTCTGCACGGCTGGGGGGTGGGGGTGGTGGTAGACATGGGTGGGGGCCTAGTGGAGGCTGCCCCTGCACTGCTGGGGGGCGGGGGTGCAGGGGGATATGAGTGGGGGCCTGGTGGAGGCTGCCCCTGGTGGCTGGGGGGTAGGGGTGCAGGGGGACATGAGTGGTGGCCTGGTGGATGCTGCCCCTGGTGGCTGGGGGGTGGGGGTGGTGGTAGACATGAGTGGGGGCCTGGTGGAGGCAGCCCCTGCACTGCTGGGGGGTGTAGGTGATAGGGGACATGAGTGGGGGCCTGGTGGAGGCTGCCCCTGGTGGCTGGGGGGTGGGGTGGTGGTAGACATGGGTGGGGGCCTGGTGGAGGCTGCCCCTGCACTGCTGGGGGGTGGGGGTGGTGGTTGACATGAGTGGGGGCATGGTGGAGGCTGCCCCTGCACTGCTGGGGGGTGGGGGTGGTGGTAGACATGGTGGGGGCCTGGTGGAGGCTGCCCCTGCACTGCTGGGGGGTGGGGGTGGTGGTAGACATGAGTGGGGGCCTGGTGGAGGCTGCCCCTGCACTGCTGGGGGTGGGGGTGCAGGGGGACATGAGTGGGGGCCTTTTGGAGGCTGCCCCTGGTGGCTGGGGGGTGGGGGTGGTGGTAGACATGAGTGGGGGCCTGGTGGAGGCTGCCCCTGGTGGCTGAGGAGTGGGGGTGGTGGTAGACATGGGTGGGGGCCTGGTGGAGGCTGCCCCTGGTGGCTGGGGGTGCAGGGAGACATGAGTGGGGGCCTGGTGGAGGCTGCCCCTGCACTGCTGGGGGGTGGGGGTGATGGGAGACATGAGTGGGGGCCTGGTGGAGTCTGCCCCTGCACTGCTGGGGGGTGGGGGTGGTGGTAGATATGGGTGGGGGCCCGGTGGAGTCTGCCCCTGCACTGCTGGGGGGTGGGGGTTGTGGTAGACATGGGTGGGGGCCTGGTGGAGGCTGCCCCTGGTGGCTGGGGGGAGGGGGTGCAGGGGAACATGAGTGGGGGCCTGGTGGAGGCTGCCCCTGGTGGCTGGGGGGTGGGGGTGGTGGTAGACATGAGTGGGGGCCTGGTGGAGGCTGCCCTTGGTGGCTGGGCGGTGGGGGTGGTAGTAGACATGGGTGGGGGCCTGGTGGAGGCTGCCCCTGGTGGCTGGGGGGTGGGGTGGTGGTAGACATGGGTGGGGGCCTGGTGGAGGCTGCCCCTGGTGGCTGGGGGGTGGGGGTGGTGGTAGACATGGGTGGGGGCCTGGTGGAGGCTGCCCCTGGTGGCTGGGGGTGGGGGTGCAGGGAGACATGAGTGGGGGCCTGGTGGAGGCTGCCCCTGGTGGCTGGGGGGTGGGGGTGGTGGTAGACATGGGTGGGGGCCTGGTGGAGGCTGCCCCTGGTGGCTGGAGGGTGGGGGTGGTGGTAGACATGGGTGTGGGCCTGGTGGAGGTTGCCCCTGCACTGCTGGGGGGTGGGGGTGGTGGTAGACATGGGTGGGGGCCTGGTGGAGGCTGCCCCTGCACTGCTGGGGGGTGGGGTGGTGGTTGACATGGGTGGGGGCCTGGTGGAGGCTGCCCCTGCACTGCTGGGGGGTGGGGGTGCTGGGGGAAATGAGTGGGGACCTGGTGGAGGCTGCCCCTGGTGGCTGGGGGGTGGGGGCGGTGGTAGACATGGGTGGGGGCCTGGTGGAGGCTGCCCCTTCACTGCTGGGGGGTGGTGGTAGACATGGGTGGGGGCCTGGTGGAGGCTGCCCCTGCACCGCTGGGGGGTGGGGGTGCAGGGGGACATGAGTGGGGGCCTGGTGGAGGCTGCCCCTGGTGGCTGAGGGGTGGGGGTGCAGGGGGACATGAGTGGGGGCCTGGTGGAGGCTGCCCCTGGTGGCTGGGAGGTGGGGGTAATGGTAGACATGAGTGGGGGCCTGGTGGAGGCTGCCCCTGCACTGCTGGGGGGTGGGGGTGATAGGGGACATGAGTGGGGGCCTGGTGGAGGCTGCCCCTGCACTGCTGGGGGGTGGGGGTGATGGGAGACATGAGTGGGGGCCTGTTGGAGGCTGCCCCTGCACTGCTGGGGGGTGGGGGTGGTGGTAGACATGGGTGGGGGCCTGGTGGAGGCTGCCCCTGCACTGCTGGGGGGTGGGGGTGCAGGGGGACATGTGTGGGGGCCTAGTGGAGGCTGCCCCTGGTGGCTGGAGGGTGGGGGAGCAGGGGGACATGAGTGGGGGCCTGGTGGAGGCTGCCCCTGGTGGCTGGGAGGTGGGGGTGGTGGTAGACATGAGTGGGGGCCTGGTGGAGGCTGCCCCTGCACTGCCGGGGGGTGGGGGTGATAGGGGACATGAGTGGGGGCCTGGTGGAGGCTGCCCCTGCACTGCTGGGGGGTGGGGGTGATGGGAGACATGAGTGGGGGCCTGGTGGAGGCTGCCCCTACACTGCTGGGGGGTGGGGGTGCAAGGGGACATGAGTGGGGCTTGGTGGAGGTTGCCCCTGGTTGCTGGGGGGTTGTAGGTGCAGGGGGACATGAGTGGGGGCCTGGTGGAGGCTGCCCCTGGTGGCTTGGGGGTGGGGGTGGTGGTAGACATGAGTGTAGGCCTGGTGGAGGCTGCCCCTGCACTGCTGGGGGGTGGGGGTGCAGGGGGACATGAGTGGGGGCCTGGTGGATGCTGCCCCTGGTGGCTGGGGGGTGGGGTGGTAGTAGACATGGGTGGGGGCCTGGTGGAGGCTGCCCCTGGTGGCTGGGGGGTGGTGGTAGACATGTGCAGGGGGCCTGGTGGAGGCTGCCCCTTGTGGCTGGGGGGTGGGGGTGCAGGGAGACATGAGTGGGGGCCTGGTGGAGGCTGCCCCTGGTGGCTGGGGGTTGGGGTAGTGGTAGACATGGGTGGGGGCCTGGTGGAGGCTGCCCCTGGTGGCTGGGGGGTGGGGGTGGTGGTAGACATGGGTGGGCCTGGTGGAGGCTGCCCCTGGTGGCTGGGGGGTGGGGGTGCAGGGAGACATGAGTGGGGGCCTGGTGGAGGCTGCCCCTGCACTGCTGGGGGGGGGGTGATAGGGGACATGAGTGGTGGCCTGGTGGAGGCTGCCCCTGGTGGCTGGTGGGTGGGGGTGGTGGTAGACATGGGTGGGGGCCTGTTGGAGGCTGCCCATGGTGGCTGGGGTGTGGGGGTGCAGGGGACATGAGTGGGGGCCTGGTGGAGGCTGTCCCTGGTGGCTGGGGGTGTGGTGGTGGTAGACATGGGTGGGGGCCTGGTGGAGGCTGCCCCTGCACTGCTGGGGGGGTGGGGGTGCAGGGGGACATGGGTGGAGGCCTGGTGGAGGGTGCCCCTGCACTGCTGGGGGGTGGGAGTGATGGGGGACATGAGTGGGGGCCTGGTGGACGCTTCCCCTGCACTGCTGTGGGGTGGGGGTGCAGCGGGACATGAGTGGGGGCCTGGTGGAGGCTGCCCCTGGTGGCTGGGGGGGGGAGTGCAGGGGACATGAGTGGGGGACTGGTGGAGGCTGCCCCTGGTGGCTGGGGGGTGGGGGTGGTGGTAGACATGAGTGGGGGCCTGGTGGAGGCTGCCCCTGGTGACTGGGGGGTGGGGGTGGTGGTAGATATGGGTGGGGGCCTGGTGGAGGCTGCCCCTGGTGGCTGGGGGGTGGGGGTGCAGGGAGACATAAGTGGGGGCCTGGTGGAGGCTGCCCCTTGCACTGCTGGGGGGTGGGGGTGATGGGAGACATGAGTGGGGGCCTGGTGGAGGCTGTCCCTGCACTGCTGGGGTGTGGGGGTGGTGGTAGACATGGGTGGGGGCCCGATGGAGTCTGCCCCTGCACTGCTGGGGGGTGGGGGTGGTGGTAGACATGGGTGGGGGCCTGGTGGAGGCTGCCCCTGGTGGTTGGCGGGTGGGGTGGTGGTAGACATGGGTGGGGGCCTGGTGGAGGCTGCCCCTGCACTGCTGAGGGGTGGGGGTGGTGGTTGACATGAGTGGGGACCTGGTGGAGGCTGCCCCTGGACTGCTGGGGGGTGGGGGTGGTGGTAGACATGGGTGGGGGCCTGGTGGAGGCTGCCCCTGCACTGCTGGGGGGTGGGGGTGGTGGTAGACATGAGTGGGGGCCTGGTGGAGGCTGCCCCTGCACTGCTGGGGAGTGGGGGTGCAGGGGTACATGAGTGGGGGCCTGGTGGAGGTTGCCCCTGGTGGCTGGGGGTGGGGGTGCGGGGACATGAGTGGGGCCCTGGTGGAGGCTGCCCCTGGTGGCTGGTGGGTGGGGGTGGTGGTAGACATGAGTGGGGGCCTGGTGGAGGCTGCCCCTGGTGGCTGGGGGGTGGGGGTGGTGGTAGACATGGGTGGGGGCCTGGTGGAGGCTGCCCCTGCATTGCTGGGGGGCTGGGGTGGTGGTAGACATGGGTGGGGGCCTGGTGGAGGCGGCCCCTGGTGGCTGGGGGGTAGGAGTGGTGGTAGACATGTGTGGGGGCCTGGTGGAGGCTGCCCCTGGTGGCTGGCGGGTGGGGGTAGTGGTAGACATGGGTGGGGGACTGGTGGAGGCTGCCCCTGGTGGCTGGGGGGTGGGGGTGGTGGTAGACATGGGGGGGCCTGGTGGAGGCTGCCCCTGGTGGCTGGGTGGTGGGGGTGCAGGGAGACATGAGTGGGGGCCTGGTGGAGGCTGCCCCTGCACTGCTGGGGGTGGGGTTGATAGGGGACATGAGTGGTGGCCTGGTGGAGGCTGCCCCTGGTGGCTGGTGGGTGGGGGTGGTGGTAGACATGGGTGGGGGCCTGGTGGAGGCTGCCCCTGGTGGCTGGGGGTAGGGGTGCAGGGGACATGAGTGGGGGCCTGGTGGAGGCTGCCCCTGGTGGCTGGGGGGTGGGGTGGTGGTAGACATGGGTGGGGGCCTGGTGGAGGCTGCCCCTGCACTGCTGGGGGGTGGGGGTGGTGGTTGACATGAGTGGGGCCTGGTGGAGGCTGCCCCTGCACTGCTGGGGGGTGGGGTGATGGGAGAGATGAGTGGGGGCCTGGTGGAGGCTTTCCCTGCACTGCTGGGGTGTGGGGTGGTGGTAGACATGGGGGGGGCCCGGTGGAGTCTGCCCCTGCACTGCTGGGGGGTGGGGGTGGTGGTAGACATGGGTGGGGGCCTGGTGGAGGCTGCCCCTGGTGGCTGGCGGGTGGGGTGGTGGTAGACATGGGTGGGGGCCTGGTGGAGGCTGCCCCTGCACTGCTGGGGGGTGGTGGTTGACATGAGTGGGGGCCTGGTGGAGGCTGCCCCTGCACTGCTGGGGGGAGGGGGGGTGGTAGACATGGGTGGGAGCCTGGTGGAGGCTGCCCCTGCACTGCTGGGGGGTGGGGGTGGTGGTAGACATGAGTAGGGGCCTGGTGGAGGCTGCCCCTGCACTGCTGGGGGGTGGGGGTGCAGGGGGACATGAGTGGGGGCCTGGTGGAGGCTGCCCCTGGTGGCTGGGGGGTGGAGGTGCGGGGGACATGAGTGGGGGCCTGGTGGAGGCTGCCCCTGGTGGCTGGGGGTGGTGGTAGACATGAGTGGGGGCCTGGTGGAGGCTGCCCCTGGTGGCTGGGGGGTGGGGGTGGTGGTAGACATGGGTGGGGGCCTGGTGGAGGCTGCCCCTGGTGGCTGGGGGGTGGGGGTGCAGGGAGACATGAGTGTGGGCCTGGTGGAGGCTGCCCCTGCACTGCTGGGGGTGGGGGTGATGGGAGACATGAGTGGGGGCCTGGTGGAGACTGCCCCTGCACTGCTGGGGTGTGGGGGTGGTGGTAGACATGGGTGGGGGCCCGGTGGAGTCTGCCCCTGCACTGCTGGGGGGTGGGGGTGGTGGTAGACATGGGTGGGGGCCTGGTGGAGGCTGCCCCTGGTGGCTGGGGGGTGGGGGCGCAGGGGGACATGAGTGGGGGCCTGGTGGAGGCTGTCCCTGGTGCCTGGGGGGTGGGGGTGGTGGTAGACATGAGTGGGGGCCTGGTGGAGGCTGCCCCTGGTGGCTGGGGGGTGGGGGTGGTGGTAGACATGGGTGGGGGCCTGGTGGAGGCTGCCCCTGGTGGCTGGGGGGTGGGGTGGTGGTAGACATGGGTGGGGGGCTGGTGGAGGCTGTCCCTGGTGGCTGTGGGGTGGGGGTGGTGGTAGACATGGGTGGGGGCCTGGTGGAGGCTGCGTCTGGTGGCTGGGGGGTGGGGGTGCAGGGAGACATGAGTGGGGGCCTGGTGGAGGCTGCCCCTGGTGGCTGGGGGGTGGGGGTGGTGGTATACATGGGTGGGGGTCTGGTGGAGGCTGCCCCTGGTGGCTGGGGGATGGGGGGGTGGTAGACATGGGTGGGGGCCTGGTGGAGGCTGCCCCTGGTGGCTGGTGGGTGGGGGTGCAGGGAGAAATTAGTGGGGGCCTGGTGGAGGCTGCCCCTGCACTGCTGGGGGTTGGGGGTGATAGGGGACATGAGTGGGGGCCTGGTGGAGGCTGCCCCTGGTGGCTGGGGGGTGGGGGTGGTGGTAGACATGGGTGGGGGCCTGGTGGAGGCTGCCCCTGCACTGCTGGGGGGTGGGGTGGTGGTAGACATGGGTGGGGGCCTAGTGGAGGCTGCCCCTGCACTGCTGGGGGGTGCGGGTGATGGTAGACATGAGTGGGGGCCTGGTGGAGGCTGCCCCTGCACTGCTGGGGGTTGGGGGTGCAGGGGACATGAGTGGGGGGCTGGTGGAGGCTGCCCCTGGTGGCTGGGGGGTGGGGGTGCAGGGGGACATGAGTGGGGGCCTGGTGGAGGCTGCCCCTGGTGGCCGGGGGGTGGGGGTGGTGGTAGACATGGGTGGGGGCCTGGTGGAGGCTGCCCCTGGTGGCTGGGGGCTGGGGGTGGGGGTGGTGGTAGACATGGGTGGGGGCCTGGTGGAGGCTGCCCCTGGTGCCTGGGGGGTGGGGGTGCAGGGAGACATCAGTGGGGGCCTGGTGGAGGCTGCCCCTGCACTGCTGGGGGGTAGGGGTGATGGGAGACATGAGTGGGGGCCTGGTGGAGGCTGCCCCTGCACTGCTGGGGGGTGGGGGTGGTGGTAGACATGGGTGGGGGCCTGGTGGAGGCTGCCCCTGCACTGCTGGGAGGCGGGGGTGGTGGTAGACATGAGTGGGGGCCTGGTGGAGGCTGCCCCTGCACTGCTGGTGGGTGGGGGTGGTGGTAGACATGGGTGGGGGACTGGTGGAGGCTGCCCCTGCACTGCTGGGGGGTGGGGGGTGGTAGACATGGGTGGGGGCCTGGTGGAGGCTGCCCCTGGTGGCTGGGGGGTGGGGGTGGTGGTAGACATGAGTGGGGGCCTGGTGGAGGCTGCCCCTGCACTGCTGGGGGTGGGGGTGGTGGGAGACATGGGTGGGGGCCTGGTGGAGGCTGCCCCTGCACTGCTGGGGAGTGGGGGTGATAGGGGACATGAGTGGGGGCCTGGTGGAGGCTGCCCCTGGTGGCTGGGGGGTGGGGGTGATAGGTGACATGAGTGGGGCCCTGGTGGAGGCTGCCCCTGCACTGCTGGGAGGTGGGGGTGGTGGTAGACATGTGTGTGGGCCTGGTGGAGGCTGCCCCTGCACTGCTGGGGGGTGGGGGTGGTGGTAGACATGAGTGGGGGCCTGGTGGAGGCTGCCCCGGCACTGCTGGAGGGTGGGGGTGGTGGTAGACATGAGTGGGGGCCTGGTGGAGGCTTCCCCGGCACTGCTGGGGGGTGGGGGTGGTGGTAGACATGGGTGGGGGCCTGGTGGAGGCTGCCCCTGCACTGGTGGGGGGTGGGGGTGGTGGGAGACATGAGTGGGGGCCTGGTGGAGGCTGCCCCTGGTGGCTGGGGGTGCAGGGGGACATGCATTGGTGTGCAGTAGTGCAAGGTGACATGTGGGTTGGCTGGGGGGCATGGCCATGGTGGATGGGGTGCCTGCAGGACATGTGCAGAAAGGCCCCTGTGGTGTGGGCTACCTGCAGGGGCCGTGGAGGGTGTAGAGGGAACACCTGGGAGGACTCACACATGCAATTCACGTGTGGTGCTCCCCGCACACCCCTGTAATACACGTACCCTGATGGAATTGCGTGTGATACTTCCCACGCACCCCTGAAATACACGTACCCTGCTGATTTTGCATGTGATACTTCCCGCACACCCCTGAAATACACGTACCCTGCTGCTTTTGCGTGTGATACTTCCCACGCACCCATGTAATACACGTACCCTGATGGAATCGCGTGTGATACTTCCCGCACACCCCTGAAATACACGTACCATGCTGATTTTGCGTGTGATACTTCCCGCGCACCCCTGATGCACACGTACACAGGACAATCGCGTGTGGAACTTCCTGCGAACCACTGAAATACATGTTCCCCGCTTGGCGTTTGCTGTTTGCCAGCCATGTGAACTGGTCCAGGGTTAGCGCAGCCCTTTGCGATTATTTGGGGATTTTGAAGGCTTTTCCTTGCGCGAGGGCGCTCTTGGGGGCGTAACTGGCGCTGCTGCAGGGTCGCTGCGCCACGCTGCGCCACGGCTGGTTTTGGATGCGAAAATCCATTAACACGCTGTACGCGGAAATCGATTTTAGCGCACGCGGCTGGCGCAGACATTCGCACGGGCACGCTGTGCGCCAGTCGCGTGTGCCACTTTTGTGCGAATTTCTATGAATTATCCTGCAAATCAGGACAGTAAAGGTATTTTGATGAGGAAGTCGAATTAGTGAATTCCTGTGTTCCTAAATCCCTGTGATAAAAAGGACACACTTGAGAAAAGGAGATCTATCTGACTTTATTTAGATATTGATTTCATCAAGATTTTAATTTAAAAAATACAGCCATTTGTGATAAACAAGCTAACCCTCCTGCCTTTCGGGGTTGGGGCTGTTTTTTATGCATCCCAGCTTCTTTTTGTTTATGGCAGAATGATTGTTCTTGTTCTGAGTACACAGATATTTAGTAGACCCTGCGCATTAGGACATGATTGTGTGCGTGTGTTCGGCGTTGTGCGGCCCAGGGGACAAGGATGATATATTTTTATTGAACATCTATGATAGATGTATAGTAAAAAATATCATGTCCCTACCCTAAGCCAGATGCACCTCATATATAAATATAATCGCATTGATTCTGTGCATGTGTGAGGAGCAGTGGGGCACAGGGGGCAGGCATGGCATTTTCTACTGGGCATCTGTCATAAAACAAGCATGATAAGTGTTATGTGGCTGGATGACTTTCTTGCCCAGCCAGTCTAGCAATCTCTTACTGTTGCATGACATTTTGTATTGGGCATTTTTGATACAGCAAGCATGATAAGTGTTATTACATGGCTGGAATGGCATTTTGGTGCAGCTAGTCTATCCTTTTCTTACTGTGTATGACATTTTGTATTGGCATCTTCAATACAGCAAGCATGACAAGTGTTATGTAGCTAGACTGGATTTTTAATGTAGCCAGTCTACACATTTCTTATTGTGATATGATATTTTATATTGGGGACCTTTGTTAAAGCAAGCACGATAAGTGTTATTATGTAACTGGCATTGTGGTGCAGGCAGTTTGGAAATATTTTCACACTGTGGCATGCATTTTGGTAAAGCCAATAGGTGTATGTCATGGGATACTGGTATATACTGGACATATTTTCGTATAGTAGCATTACAGGCTTTATGCGCAAAGCAAACATGAGTATGTTCTCATATGGGAATGCTGGTATATATTGGTGCAGCCAGTTTGGAAATGTATGAGCACAGCCAGCGTAACATTTTTTTTAATACTCGCACATATTGTAGGCAAAGGCATCATGAAAATATGTTGAAGAAATGCCTCTGTGCACGTTGGCAATTTGCATCTATTGGATTTTTTTCATGAGTTACTGTTTGCCTTTTTACACAATTTTTCAAAGAAGTATGTTGTAAAATACACCATTCTTACCCTTTTAAAAGAAATAGTGAGGGGAGAGCCCCCCCCCCCTTTCGCACCTGCAACACCATTAATTGCTTTAGGATACCTCTCTACACTCGGTCACTAAGACATATTTGGGGGAAATATTTACGCCCCATCACTTAAAAAAATCACCAGCCGCCACTGCCGTTTCTTACTGTGCCATTGTATATTTTTCTGGGCATCTGTGATAAAATAACCACGACAATTGCTATGGCTTCGTCTGCCACTTTGGAGCAACCAGTGTAAGTATGTCTTAATATGGCATGGCATGTTTTACTGTTATATGTTTAATACTTTTCTAGATCAGTGTACATCGTGCAGCCAGTTGGACATGATTTCATTGTGGCATGGCATTTTAATACTAAAGCATTCAATTAATTAAAGCTTTAGTGTTCCTGTGCAGTGTTGGTGACTTACATGTATTTGATTTTTGGATTGATGTTACCCTACAAAACATACTCTGGCTAGAGGTCTCTATAAATCCCGAATCAAGGACTTAGAATCATTAAAAAAATGAAAGAATGGGATCATATAAAGTGCCTAGGGTATCTGGATAGGCTGAAATTACATAGGGAGTTGATCAATAAGGCTATGACCGGGCGCAAAGGCCGAGTACCCGAAGAATATGTTTGCATGCCCCGTGTAGGGATTTTAGGACCATGGCTCTTACGTTCTACCCTGAATACGTTGGAAGTGGCAGGGCCACAGATAGGTTTACATTTCCTTGTCGGACTTGTAGATTATGTGAGATGCGGAAGAGACAGTGCAACACTTAATTAAGAAATGTGAAACGCTGTTGACAGGACGTATGTTTTATTTTCATCATTTTATACATACGCCCTCATGTGTCTTTTCAGATAATTTGTGGGGAAGATTGCTAACGACTAAGCATTTAGCAGTGTAAATTGCGTTGGTTGCATTCCTAAAATACATTTTCTCATTTTCTCTCAAGTTATTAAGTTTGGAGAATTCATTTTTAATGACTTTTTTATGGCTATTTGATTAAGGGGTTGTCTTGTGAGTCTTAGAGTTTTCTAGTAGCTGTATGTTTTTTTTTTTTTTAACACAATGTATGGTTGCATATTTGTATTGATCTTTATGCTGTGTAAGATATGTCTCTGTTTTGTATAAGCTGTTATTTATATGATCTGTGTTTATTTAGGAATTATTTATGTGAAAGCTTTTAATGTAAAACCAGAACAAAATAAATAACTAAATAAACAACTATCATGAAAAACACTGGTCGACTAGCCCATTACAAGTTAAATTGAAAACAAACTGAAACCAACTAGCGTGACATAGAACATATTGGTGATTTCAAATGTGAGTGACAGGGGTCATGTTGCAAAAATATATTTTTTTTCTTTTTCGTTATCTCTCTAATATCACTGATATTTGCGTAGGAAGTTGAACAATTACCCACGTTTACAGCACTTACATGCCAATAGTCTTCATCAAAATGCCCAGGCTCACTATTTCCAGATTGGCAGATGCAGGTAAGACTCTGAAGTTTATTTCTATTATTCCCAAGGCGTGTATGTTTTGGTATGCATGCTGCAATGATGGATTTGCATGAGCACATCGATGTGGGGTGTTTCTGTTTAAAACTGAAACAAGAAAGTATACAAGAAAGGCTATAAAAATAGCAGGTACAAAAAGCAATATTTTTTTATATCGCACTACATGCTAATCTTCATCCTCTAAGCAGGTGACCAAAGCTGCTTGGCCTTGTATTGTTTCCAAGAGGAGCACGTTGGCCCTGAGCTATCCTCCCGAACCCCCCAGGTGGCACATGTCATCACAGGCACTGTGTACATGGGGGGCAGAGGGCCCACCTTCCCCATCGTCCTTAAACTACGGTTACAGGAGTGCCATTTTGCCCCTGAGGAGATTCTACAACCAAAAACTAAGAAAGAGATATCCAGATTCAGTGAAAATCTCTTCTCTTTTCTCAATCACTTGGGTCCGGCTTAGTGAAGTGTTAGCATGCATCTTGCAAAATTAGAACATGTTGCTCACTTTAAAGTGGGAAGGCTGCCTCATTGTCACCTTAGCATTGATGCAGGTGGGTGGGGGACAGGCCACAGCTTTTGCAGGCATGGGAGAATTAAGATATCAGAATGCAGAATGCTGCAAAGACAGCTTAGCAGCTTGATGAGATTTCATATATTAGATTTACCTTTAATGCTCTGGCTTTCTTCCAAATCCTGCTGCTAACTGTGCTGTAAAATGTTTTTCTTTGGTCCTGGGAATGGATACAGCCTCGGTGTGAGAGTTTCTGACCCCGTAGCAAAAATCAAAATTTGATTCTGCACCATTGCCAAAAAATCAAAAGTTGGCAACCATGCGTGTTATGATATGAATAAAGTCAAAGGAAAGCAATCCTGCTGTTGCTTAAAATCAGGGTGATCTATACAAATCTTTGGCATGTAGTGTATTTAGTGAAACACCTATTTCACGCACCCCATCAATACAATCACACCACACAATTCAGGGCAGGGAACAGACAGTGAGGTATTCAACAAATCAAAATGCATTGACAAATTTTGAGCAACTAAAACCTGGTCGGTCTTCAGCATTACCCTGGAGCTAACTACAATAGGACATCTAAAAAGTTATACAAAACAATATTTTTTTCTGCTTATAGGAATCTGTGATGAATTCTGCAGAGTCCTCACAAAGATCCTACCTAAAGTCTGCTCCCATGTGGCCACGGGAAGGTAGACGGTTCTTGACCCTGACTCTGGGGGTTGTGTTCTGCTGGAGGATCACATGGGGGGGAAGCATGTCAGGAGGAATGGGAAAACCCCTTTAATAACTTCCCCAAAGACCCTGCCTGTCATGATGCCTACCCCCGGAGCACCAAGCCAGACCCAGCACCCCCGGGAGCAGGCATCACGCCCCCGGGTAAAAGCCCAGCGGCCATTTAAAGGGGCTCTTTGGACTCTGTCCTGGTGCCGTTGGCACCAGGCTCATGTTGGACATCAGTCCTGGCGCCATAAGCGCCAGGCTCATAAGGGGAAGTGTTTGGTGCACTTACCTGAAGCAGACCATGCTGCACACTCACCTAATGCAGACCATGCTGCATGAAGAACCAAGCCAAATGAAGCTTAGGAGGGACTGTTTTTCTGAAGGAACTATTTTGTTACTTGGGTGGGGCTGTGGAAGAACACTCATCTGGAACTTCTTCCAAGGCTATTTAAGCCATGCCCGGACAGCCGCACGTGCTTCGCATTGTTCTGCATCCCAGCAGCTGAACGCTCACCGTGTCTGCTTCTGCACCTGGACTCCAGCACGCCCGCCTCGAACCTGGAACACCTGTAAGGAAAGAAGAGAAGAGAAAGGTGAAAACCAAGAACTTATTCAACCTTCTTACCTGCATCCGGAATCTTCACGCCAGCATTCCTGAAGGAAGACTTCCATTTAAAAGCACCGCGTTGCTCGCTGCAGCGCCTCGCTTCACTCACCTGTTCCCGAGACGCCGCCCGGCTCCATCGCGGCTCTCAGCACCGGTCGCCACATCTTTGCACCTAGGGGAGAGAAGAAGAGACAAAAGGTGAGCAAGGGAACACAAGAGGGAAGCTGAATTTTCAGCCATATTACTTACCGGCTTTTCTTGATGAACCATTCCACATCTCGGGTCGGAGCTGCATCTTTGGCAGGTACCGCACCCCGGCCCCTATGGGGAAAGGACAAAGGACATTACTGGGGAATTATAAAGACATTTAGAGGGGTCGCCCCCAGCACTAACTCACCTGAATTTACCACCGGCAATTTAACCCCTCAACGCATCGCCTTTGTTCTGCACCTGAAATAAAGGACAGATCACAGGTTAGGAAAAACAACATAAAAGGAGGCTCACACTTGAACTTTTGCATCTTCATACTTACGGCGTATCACTCAGAAAAGTCAAGTGGATTGGCCAGCGCCATTCTGAAAACCAGTGAAGTAACTGGACGAACGCGCGCCCCTGCACCAGAAGCAGGATGGAGAGTTCATCCTTCCAAACCATAAGGTGAGCTTAAACCGGGGGTTTTGGAGGAAGTCAGAGAAGAATGAAGGGAGAAAGGGGGGAGCAAGCACACTATTCAGCAGACAGTTAATCCCATTTCTCATCTGCAGAAGGATATTCCTACGGCCAGACAAGCAAGATTTGGGGGTCCTGTTCAATCGGTGGTCCGAATTCTGCGCATCACGCTTGAAGAGGCCACAGCAACCCAGACCAGACCAGTGCCTCCGTGGGAACCAGGTGAGCGTTACACTGCCATTAAGATGGCTTACTGTAAAATTGAGAATGTGAAAGGAAAGGGTAATTTGCATGTTGGGTACTTCAAGTCGCACAATGCCCAAAGTACCTGGACAAAGAAGAGGGGTGCTGATGCACTGGACTGCAAGTTGCAGTCTAATTGTATGAATGACCCAAACCTGAGAGACACTCGGAAGTATAAAATACCCCCTCAGGTGCAGACAATAGAGAGCAGTAGTGGGAGGTGGAGTGATCCCTGTAACTCCACGTTGCAATTTCAGTTGAACTTCAAGGAATCTAGCTACGCCAGAGCTGCCATGATTACCAGATCTAATGCCAGCTCTGAGAGGGTCTCTACCTTCAAAGGCCCTGTATGCAGAGGTTGCACGGTGGGAATGGTGAAGTATAGAAGCTTTCCTCATTGTGAAGTAGACTCCGCTGGCAGGCGTACATCGGAGTGTCCATGAAGCGAGGAACGCTCCATTCCCGGCAGGTGTGGGCCACTGGAAACAGAAAGAAGTAGTTTCCTGGGTGAATTGTATGAGAGAAAGCAGAAGACCAGAAGAAGGCAGTGAAGCGAGCGGATGCGTGTGTGATACCCAGTGCGTTAACTACTAGTTTGTTACACCGGAATGCTCCATGATTACACGCTGGCCAAAATGAATGCTTTTCAATACCAAACTGATGTAAAGAACCTGAAGTGGCAGAATAGTAATGCTTTTGTAAAATGAACTGATGTAAAGAATGTGAAGTGGCAGAATAATAATGCTTGGAGGGGCGCTGTTGCGCTGGTAGCTGATTCAGCACTGAGGGTGAGTTCCGTTGTCAAGCCGAGAACCGAAGCGCAAAACTTGGAAAATACAGCCCATTTTTCAGCAAAATTTTCCAAGAAGACGTAGGAAGATCACACCCACAAGTGTGCGAAGTATGGTAAACAGTGATGCAGCTGATCCTAAGTTTTGGCCATTTACTGGGCCCTGTGAGGCTTCCTCAGAGAGGTAACGAGGCCACTGGGTGCGCCTGATGAACACTGGCGTGAGCAACGCAAAAGCACCTGATATGCCACAACAAACCCATCGAACGCCACAGGAGCCCGAGCGTGTTCTGAAAACGCTCTAACCCTGGAGTCAGATCACTGAATAGCGACAGATAAGGGCTCCACTACCTGTAAAAACTGCCCAGGGTACCGCGTGATCTGGAGGCAAGAAGGCACAGACCCGATCCTCTCACCAAAACACACACTATAAATAATGCTTCAACCCCCCCCGACCCAGCGAGCCGAATCTGTGATGGCAGATAAGCCATAGCGGACATCTCACCGTCCCCTGCTGCAGTGACAGAGAATAAGCAGCTTGCAAGGACCATCTGGCTCCCGGAACACCGAGCACAACAGAAACTCCAGACAGCGGGACCTAACGACCACCGTGTGGCCGTCCACAGAGGGCACAACAAAGTGGTGAGTCCTGTGTAATAGGCGGGCCCCATAAAGCGAGAGGGACTTGGGTGCTGCGACAGGCGGGTGGGTGCCACGGAGCACAGACCTTAAGGTGGACACTATTATAAATAAATAGGGCAATAAAAACTGTACAGGGTCGCCGGCCCTGTAAACGCACAACTTGCGCACAAGCGGATGGAAAGACCTTGTCTCCCTTACACCGCCCGAGGGGTGCCATTGTTGGCAAAAGGAACCAGTCCACAATGCACAAGCCTGTGGTCCGGCAGATCCCACGTTGGGAACACACGCAGATAAATACCTGCTACTGCAACATATCTCGTGGAGTGTGTGCTCCCACTTTTCCCACAAGTGACACATGGACCCACGGCGCCGCACTATGGCGCGGTCCAGGACATCGGCAGAAGGAAAACAAAACATGGAGCATGCAGCAGGCAAGATTCAATGTGGAAGGGCATTCTGGTGACACAGTGAATAACATTAAACAACCAAGTGGAGGGGTATACATAATACTCACAGCATCTGCACCAAACGCAGTGCGTATAGACCTCACAGCACTTGCAAGACACTAACAGCTTATGATCCGGTGCTGTCGGGTAACAAACTAAGTACTCCGCACAGCGACGCCCACAAGGAGGCCCAGAGGCTTTGAATGCTAATAGTCCTGCTACCATCCAACAACCACGGGATATGTCCCACTCCTTGGAACAGAGACATACTCAGCACAGGCTGCTTAATAGCTAACTGTTGCCACAACAGAGCGGACAAACAATAAAGTGAGCACACCAAGACCCAGAGCAGTGTAACACATGAGAGACGTTTAGTTACACTAAGGGCACAGATCACAGGCATCCCCCCCACAGGTGCATTCAGCAACATTGTGTTAGACCAACTTAAGAACTAAAGAAGCATACATAAGGAGACCCAGCACCATAAATACAGCACGGATATAAAAGCAACTACCCAGCAGGACATTATGGACAAACATTCTAAATATCAATCCAATGAGATTCTTTATATATAGAAGGCAAACCAGCAGAAATCTTCCTGCCCTCCCACGTCATATATCTGAGATGCCAGTGGGGAAAACAAGGCTACTGAGCACATTGCAATGCCCAAAGGAGCTAACGCCAAGTATAGCTAGACGATAGAAAAGTTTACAAAACCGACAAGCAAGGTGGGAGAGGTGAACAAGAGCCCCATGGACCAAACGTCCTCGTCCACGACATTAGCAGCCCAGACAACTATGGATCTACAAGGAGTCTTCAACTCCATGCAGCAAGGCTTTGCTGCACTAAATGACAAGCTCGACAACATAAACAGTAATGTGACGTCGATCTGGAACCAACTGGAGAAGGTAACGGGCTGCATCACTGAGGCAGAGTCCAGGATCAGCAAGAATGAAGACACCCTTGAAGCACTACAAAATACAGTCACTAATATGGCTAAAGATCTTAGAACAGTTAAACTGAAATGCGAGGACCTAGAAGCTAGGTCACAATGCAATAGTTTACGTAATATAGGTGTCCCAGAGGAAGCACTGAAGGGCCCGATGGAGATGGCTGTCCAAAAACTACTATGGCTACTGCTGGAGGACCCAGGATGGTCAGCAATGTTTGTTGTGGAGCGAGCACACAGGTCTCTAGCACCTCACCCCAAACCAGGAGCTTACCAGAGGCTAATAATAGCCAAACTCATGAACTACGTGGCAGAGACCTGGTGCTACGGCAGCCAGAGACAAACAGGTACTGAAACTCAGATCAAACACACTTCGCATATTCCCAGACTACACCATGGCAGTGCAACAAGAATGACAAACATTCTTTGGAGTAAAGAAGATGCTTCGAAAGCATACAGTGCCTTATGCAATGTTATATACAGCCAGAGTATGCTTACAGCACAATAATAAAACCTACTTCTTCACGTTTCCCGAGGAAGCAGTATCTTTCATTGAAACAAATATTCCTATGCCCGACAAGCGGTCACCCGAGGGGGATGGAACCAATGAGTGAGATAATTTAGCAACGCATGACCACATGACAGTGATCGACCTAATAAGGCAGCAAGTAATGATAATCGCAATCCACACAGAGGGTGACTCCCGTACTGGTACAGTATTGAAATTCACCATGAGGGATAGCAACGGACATGAGTCCAAGCCGGAAGAAGAAAGAAACAGCCTTACCACCTGGTCCCGGCTGCCACTGATGCACCCCCCACATGCGAGTGCATAAGCTAGTTAATGGGATGAAGGGTGGGAGTGAGGTTGGAAGGAGGGAGGACTACATAGTTGAAGGGAACTATGAGGGTGGGGGAAGGGGACAGGGAATGGTTGTGGTGTTAAATATAACATAATGCAGAGACAAGTAACAATACAACATTATAACAGCACATTAGCACATCAGAAGATGAAGACAGTGATTGAGAAAATTAGAATGAATGGCTAATGTGGACCCGGGAGAGATACAATTGATGAGCTGGAACGTAAGGGGTCTGGGAATGCTGGTGAAAGCATGTAAAATAAGGGCGTATGTCAATAGAGCAGGTGCACATATATAGTTCCTCCAGGAAACGCATTTATTAGAAAATCAAGCAAATAAATTTGCACCTGGTGAACACGGTGAGTGTCACGCTGCAGGTGCAGAAAACGCAAAGCATGTTTCTCAGCCTGGGTGTGGCTTAAATAGTCTCTGGATATCCCAGGTGTCTCTGGGCTGAACCACACCCACAAGACTAGACCGCACATGCAGTTCTGGGAACCGAAATATGTGGGGGCATCCATCTTGTCCCCATCAATGCACTACAAATCCAATCCCCAATGTTATCCTATACGAGTGAAGTGAGTGAGTCTGGTGCCACAAGCGCTAAGTCTGACTCCTAGTGGGTCTTTGGAGGGATGGAGAGGCCCTTGAGGGCCATGTAGATGATTGTGGCTTGGCTCCAGCCTGACATCTTGGAGGGCTGGGGACATGAGGGGTAGGAATCATGACAGACTGAGAGAAAGTTGCTGTGTGAATGAGAGAATGTGTGCAGCTAAGGTTCTAGTGACAGGGAGTTGGAAAGCTCTGAATGGGTTAGCTCTGTAACATCTTAATGCAACTGCCTGAAGGCGAATGAAGTAAATGTACTGGAACCTACCCTGTGTGTCTGAGGATCATACTTTACTTCAGTTTTCCACATGACCAAAAAGGTGGGCAGGAGCTTACTCTTTCTGAAGAGAAGCTAATTTCATTTTTACGCTCTAATTTCGGACTCATCTATGCTACCTTGAAAAAAACTATAAACTTTTTAATTTCTGTATGCCAAGGCAAATATTTTGATATGTTAAATGATGACATTCTGATAGTTTTTGATGAATGTGCATGTTTTCATCATTTTTTGGCCATTTCCAAAATGACAATTTATAATTCTGATAGAGCATACCTTTATCTATGACATATAAAAACCTCTGTGCTTGCATGGTGATGCTTTATACCTGTTTTTGTCATTATTATGTTTATTGAAGGTTATGCACAAGATATACAAAGAATCACACAGAGCACTCCCGCGTCACTCCTCCCTCATAACAATAATTCACATTCCAGTTCTAGAAAATGAGACCAAACATTGTCTTGAATGGTATATTTCTTATGGGTTTTCCACAGAATTCTTTCAATAAAGGACATTCTGCAGAATTCCTGAACCCATTACAACTTAGTTGGAGAGTGCACAGCTTTCCACCCCTTCAATGTAAATGTTTTGCCATCGTAGCTGCTCTGAACACAAAATACATCGTACAAAACACAACTCATCCAACTGCGTATCACTGCCCAAAGTGAGAGTGCCAAAATTGAAATCCAGAATCCATTTGCACTAATGCATTAATGTAAATTGTTACATCTGTCCAAACATTACACATTTAAAGTGAGTATTTTGTTCATGTAAATGCATTGGGATTTCTTTGGTGTGCAATTTCAGCAGCTACCCACACAAGGGCACAAACGGCCCATCTTCTACATATTTCCCTCAAAATCATCCAATGCAAAGCAGTTTTTCTTTAGCTGTGCATACTTTCAACGTCCTTTAACCTTGACCAATCCAAGAGTGCCATGAATCTCTGTGTTGGTTACCGTTGTTTCATCGACAGTCATTTTTACAACTGCCTTTTTTTTAGAACACTATTATGAAAAAAGTAATTGATATTTTGTTGTGGGTGGGAAAGGGCAGATAAGGGGTTAGGGGGTCGGGAATAGTTAAAAATAGGCGAGGGAGGGTGAGCTTGGGGGGGAACCTCCCATGAATAACCCCCCATAAATACAAAATAAAAATGTCAATGACTTTTTTCATAATAGTGTACTTGTAAAAAATGCAGTCGTAAAAATGACCGGCAATGAAATGACATAGAACCCTTCATTTCAGTGGCCTAATCTGTTAACCTTTCATAGGCTAATGGAGTGGTTTATGAGTTGATGTGAAATATATTCTTTGAAGGCAAGGCCTGGTGTCATGAGTGAAAACCTGAAGGAAAATGTATAGTGCTTAAATGATCTGAAAGTCTGCACTGTATCCAATCAAGGAGCATCTCTTGGTTGTCTTAAAACACATCTGGACTAACCATAACTTGTAATTACTTTCTATGCAGTTCCCTTTAGAACATAGACTTTTGTTCTATTCAGTATGTCAACTTAAAATGCAAATCGATTCTATTCTGCAATTCCATCTCCATTGGGTTTCATTTCAATCTACATCACACAATGGAACAACATTCAATAACATGTCCATTCCTATTCATAGATTTTAAACAATATAATTTGAATGAATTCCTAACATGGCAGAATAAAGGAGGACATTATACATTGATTCTCACATTCACTGTAATACACCTTTTGCTGCAATGACATCATATTTACATACACTATTCACATTGTAAGGACATTTGATGAAATCCAATTATAAACTTTGAATGAAATGGCTTGCACTATTCCCTGAAAAATTCCTATGTCAATTCTGGACCTCCCTTTTACATTTAGCACAGGACCTGTTGAATCTGTGAGTGTGAAGGAGCTTTGGAATCAACCAGACACGTTTTTGCGCTATGCCCTAAACGAGGCCTGATGCATATGTGTCTGTTTGGGAAATGGGTCCATCAATATGAGGCAATAACTGGGGAGCTGTTCTGGGACCTATGTTTAAACTCTGAATCTATGGCACTTCAGCTCGCTCTGTTTAGGATGTGGACCCATATCAAGTCTCTTTTCCCTTCTGAAGTAAGCACTTAAGGCCTTTGTTGGGCCATCTGAATTTCAGATAAACCTATCACAGGTGGTATTCGATTCTGCACCACTCTAGCAGGTGGGCTTTTGTAATGTTGTAATTTTGTACCTGGTAGTGATGTTGCTTTTGAGTATCATAGTAACATGTGGTCTGAATTTTGCCTATGTGGTCTGTATCTTGTCTATCTTGCTCATATCTACCATATGATATGCCACATAATGAAGCTTCTTATGTATATTTTGTGTATGTTCTTATGTCTGATTTTATGATTATGTTTGTGTCCACATTTTGGATAACATCACAATATAAAGTAATTATTATTATAGTGTTTTTCTATAAAATTCCAGCAGGTAAGCCTGGCACAAACAAAAGTGCACTGATGCTGTATGGTAATGTGTAGGTATATATCATTTTCAAATACATTTGCAACTAAATAAGCATAACATTTAAGCCATTGTTCTGTGTGGTGAGAACCATGGCTCACAATTAAGATTTTAATGAGTAAGCCAATAGAAAACTAAGCTTGCAGTTTGTATTGTATAAATTATCAGCATTATTATAATGTTCGTCATGACTCATTTGTGAAGCACAACAAAAGCGACTTCTTAGATATATTTACGGTCCAGAAATGCCCTCTATAATGCAGTCTATTTAATTGCAGTCTGCTAAACAATATTCCTAAGTGGGATGTTTATAATAGCAGACAGGGAACTGCTGCCCAGTTAGCAAACATAATGCACAGTGAGGATAAAGTGTTCTTCCAAGGAACACACTGGGTGGTCAAAAGTGATTGCTGGAATTTGAGTCCTGCTGTAATGGCTCCCCAACTTACAACTCACCTGCAGGGCTATTGAGAGCAGTAAGGGCAAAACATATCTGCAAAATCATTTGAAAGCCTTGTATGAATTAAAAGTAAATGGTTTATCTTATCCATAGCATGATGTCAAATGCAGAGAAGGGGAAATGAGATACTAAACCTGGACCCCGGGGAAGAAGGGGTTCAAACAGTCCCTACATCCACGTATTAAATAGAGGTGAATAACTTTTAATGTAACAAAACATTCAGCCCTGGGGTCTGCTCTCAAGTCACATATTAGAAATCTCTTTAAATGTTCTCAGAGTGAACATTTTGTCAGTTGGAGCTTAAGCAAATGTATGTTGGATTATCAGGTTGGGGATCAGGGACAAGTATAAGAAGGTGCCTGAAGGAGGCCCAGCAAGAGTGCCCAGAATGGTTAAACCATCCATTTTTGCCAACTTTGCTACCCACCTCCTCCTTGGAGTGGATGCCAAACCAAATGTGGCCCTGAAAATGTTTTTCGAAGTGGCCTCAGTTTATAGAACAGCTTGAGAGTTCTCTGCCCAAGAAACATTTGAGAAATGGGTCTAAATAGTACATTTGAAAGTACTTTTGTCCCTGTATAATTATGCAAAATTAGGAATGTCATACTGGAAGATGTATACATATCCATTCGGGGATGAGGTGAGAGGGAAAGAAAGGGATTTGGTGGCATGGGACATGGGAGGGGTGGCAGAAGGCACAGAAATCCAGGCTACCCACACAAAAAGAGGCCCATTGGGTTTGGGTCTACTGATACATGTCCATAGTTCCCTGTAGGCCAGTCCACCACCGCCCATTCTTATGTCTGCCTCTGCCCCCATTAAAATGTCCAGGAAATCATATTGTGTGCATAACCTTTAGGCAAATGCCCATAGGGGAAATTGGAGGGTGAAAGTAACACTTGTATGCTGTTCTTTCAATCTCCTTCCTGCCTTTTATCCATTTCTATATGTTATTTTTATTGGTTTAGCATGTATTTCCTTATAAAACTTGTATCCACTTTCTGTGATTAAATATGCATCTAAGGATGTGGGGTATCACTTCTAGTGAGGTTATGGGAGTTAAAGGTCATATGATGTCATGTCTGGTGATGTGATTATGGTGATCAAAAGGCAAGCAATTTCACTTCTGCTACCTTATTATGCCACCTTATTATGGGGTTGAAGTAAAGTTGTGTATTTTCAAGTGGCCATCTCTTAACATACATTTTAGCAGAATATGTTGCCCATAGCATTAACATCCTGCCTCAGCCAGTACACATCTGATAACTGTTCTGGTTACCGGGTCACACTTGGGCATACAGTTGGCTTGAAAACCAATGAAAAAGTGGGTCTCAGTCACAAATGTCAATTGTTCCTTTAGTGGCAAAGGCCCTCATTACAAGTCAGGCGGTGGACCATGGTGCTATTAGCACCATGGTCCATGCCGGATTCCGCCATGGTGGATGGCGGAATTACCGCCCCATTCCAAGGTGAGTGGGGCGGTAATTCCCCATTCACCATTTGCCCTTCCCCATTCCCATTTGTGCCCCATAGGGCATAATGGGGATGGGGAAGACGCTAATTACGGCATCGTAAATTACGGTGCCGTAATAAGCACCAAGGTTGCTTAGCGCCTTGGACTTTAACGCCTGCAAGAAGCAGGCGTTAAAGTGTGAATCAGGCGTTAAGGGTTAACGGCGCGGCGCCAACGGCGCCGTTAAACCCTTAATGCCTGACTTGTAACGAGGGCCAAACAGTTTTTAGAGCAGCGAAGGGGATGTTTCTGGTAAAATGTGTTATAAAATGTAGATTTTAAATAATATTTGTTCAGTAACAATGCTATTTTACCCAATATGTATACTGCACCAATGTAGTAGTTTTAAGATAACCAGCCTTGTCCTAAAGGTGTCTTATTGTGACCCTGCCAGGGTGTTGCAAGACCTTAGTATGTGGAAAGGAAGTGGAGGGTTGGGGCAGAGTTGATAGGAAAGATAAATTAGACAACAGAATAAGAAAAACAAGAGAGGAAAAACTATTTGAATGTTTGGGAGTGGATATGGTTGTCAACGTAGCAATGCATGATGTGATTAGTTGCTGATAAGCATTAGTGAAGGACTCTGGACAGTTCAGCTCCGTTTAGACCAGAGTTGTATTGCGATGGCAATATCGAGAGCTGACGAAGCATGGTACTAGATGTAGTTAGTCAGTGAGTGGTTCTGTGATGGAATTGGAAAGTGGCCACGCAGACCCTGGTAGAAACAATAGTAAAAACTACTAGCTGTGGTGTGACATAATTCATTAAAGTGGCCCATTTAGACAACATACTCACGCACCTTGAGCAAAACAAAATGGCCCACACTAGCAAGTTGAGCCTGAGATTCTGGCATTTACCCTATAGCCCTAAATGCCTGTCAGGATATGTCAATTACACATCTCTACCAAAGTGCAATGCTTTAGAAATAAAGCCCAGGTCTGTGATCTGCAGCTCCAAATTGCAGTCTGTTATAAAATCTGCATTATGCTTGTTTATACAAGGGGCCTGGCATCATTTTGTAAACAGTTTGTATTTAACAATTATAGCTCTTTGTGTACTAATTCACAGTACGTAGTTTATTCCCTGAGAGTTCTGATTAAAGTTGTAATTCTTGCCAGAAAAATAGATTGCTTTAATTTGAATAATTTCAGAAGTCTTAATAGTGAAATATTAAGTGGAAAACTAATACTTGTTTGTTCCTGCTCAGTGCAGTTGACGAGCGCATTTATTTTCTTTATCACTCACTACAATCTATGTTACTGACACAGCCAATTACAATGTCTTCACGAGTGATCAAGTCTCTGTGGGCTTCTTTATGAAATACTGCATCCCCCTTTTAATTGGGTTTGCAGAATGTGCAATACATCAATACAGTACCTGGAAGACTGTATTTACCTAAAACCGATTAGACTGCTGTGTACCCTATAGTATGCGTGGGTTGGTAAGACGCGTGTCTGGAGGCAGGATGATGCCATGGCTTTTTTGTAATAGCTTTTCTACAGACTGAAACCTTGGCATCCTTGATGAAATCTTAAGGAATAAGTATCTATAAGTACCAGAAAGGGTAGCAATGGCATTTTAGACTCCAGAGAATCTTAATTATTCGGAAAAAGTAACATATTCACTCAAAGAAAAGATAGGAACTTTTATGGGAATATAGTTGCTGCAGGCGGTTCTGTGGAAAAAGATCAGAATCACCCTAATTTCTTCAAATCACGGACCGTTTTTCGGTGATTTCTACTAATAGATTTCACCAAGGGGGCACTGTGAAGGGGGCATATCTGCCATTCACCGCAGGACCAAGGGTACATCTTGGCAAAGCTATTATTGGATTAGATGATTTTCAAATCATTTTAGATAAAGTTTAAACTTATATTTTACCCATTAGTAATTGCACATTTCCAAATCATGAAAACATCTAGGGGACATGACTTGGTCCTTACATCTTTTGTGAGAGGAGATTTAGAGGACTAAAAGATGCCATAGTGAGGCTGTTCATTAGAGCTCTAGAAAAAGTGCAAGTGGGCTCTCTTGGCTATTACTATCATTTTCAGGCATAGAGTAAGGAGGCATAACCAGAATCCACTACCCAAGATGGAGAAATATACATTTGGGCATCAATAGAGCATTCGTGATTTGAGCAACGATTTAATTTAGTATTGGTATAAAATCTCCCACGTCCTTGATGTACATTGTTGGCTCTACATTAGTACAGAGAACAAAATAGAGGCTATTAGAACATCCTGTGACATTCACACTAAAGGTAACATCACATTTAATCATTAAATTCCTTCTGCCATTTAAGCTATGTGTGCACAAGCAATATACCCCCCATGCCCACATAAAAACTAAAAACCAACTAATCAAAATATGGAAGGAGGAGAAGACCTATGACCTGTTAACCTGTGCGCACGTGAGTGCATGTGGGCACACACACACATACACACACGTCACATAGAAAGCAACCATTAAACATTCAAGTCCTCCAGCGCTAGTGAGAACATTTTTTTCATGGTTATAAAGATTACCTTTTAAAATATGTTATTTGAAATATGTTTACAAAAGAGTTAAGATTAAACCAACAAAAACTTAAATTCTACAAACATCTGAAATAAGAAAGGTAATGTAACAACATATATTTTATAAATACATTAAAAAAATATTTAAATCAAATATCATCCTAACCTTAAATCACTGTTTTTATTTTGCAATATGTTGTTTTTGCTCTCAAATGTTTTATAGTCAAGGTAATGTAATATGTTGTGTGAATATTTTTTTGTTTGTAATAAAAATGGTACACTGTTTTTATGTATTTATATTTTTAATGTACATTACATTTATGCTGCTTTTGTTAGTATTTGCACCACTCTATACAACTAATCTTTTACAAGAGTTTGCACACAGGACAGTTGGCAACGGTCGATCCAAATTCCAATACACAAAAGGGGTGCTATGACAGACCCGAGCAATTTTTGACTCTTGGAAATGCTGGATTCCAGCAGTAAGATCTTTGCCACCATCTTGTTAAAACATCTAAATAGATGGACGGAATCAAACAAGCTAATTAGTCCCCAGCAGACAGGATTCAGGAAAGGATGCAGCACTACACATAATGTATGGGCCCTCCAGTTGCCTGTGGCAGAAGCCAGTAGGAGTTCTAACAACTGCCTTTATCTGTGTTTTGTTGACTACTATGCTGCATTTGTTTGTGTTATAAGATCCTGTCTTCGGAGTAAGCTGGAAAAATGGGGAATCAACCCACCCTGTTATACTACATCAAGCTAGTGTGTGCTAATTCTAGTGTAGCTGTAGGAGTGTCCCAGGAGGGGCCCCTTACGAAATAAGTTAATACTTACTTTGTATTAAAACAGGGAAGTGCATTGGCTCCAGCACTCTATAACTTGTATCTGTCTGACCTAAATTTAATTTTTCACTGAAATTGGCAGGAAGACCTGTGGGATGACACCATCCTCATAGACCAAAGCCCTGTAGGGTTGTAGCGATCGATCGACACACTGTCTGGTTATGCAAGGTAAAATGTACTCAGGGTTAACGAAAGTAAGACCAAGATAATGACCCTGAGAAAGACTAAACATAGACACCGCCCTTAAAAATGGCACATGTAAAGAGAAATATTGGAGGTAGTCAACTCCTATATATACCTGGGACAACCAAACTGATCTTTCTGGCAGTGCCCTTTTATAGGGACACAATCGATGCCAAAGTAATGGGTCGTTAGCAGGTAATTAAAGTTTTTTTGTTAAAACGTGTGTAGGATCAGTCGAGGGATTATTTGATTTGATTTGATTTTACAGGCATTTATAAAGCACAACATTTTCCCGAGGGCATCTTGGCGCTAACCTAGCAAGAGGATGACAGAGTGTGACTAAAAAGCCAAGTGCTCAGAGTTTTACAGAAGGCACAGTGGTAGTGGTAGCTCTAAGAGAACAGGGTAGAGCATTCCAAAGGCTGGCCGCTGCTATGGAAAAGACATGACCACCAATGTGGCAACATTTTACCACAGGAATAGGCAGCTGACAGGCATCAGCTGAGTGTAAGACCTGTCTAGCAACATAGGGCCAGAATTTAGCATGTAGATATTCTGCACCGCATCCATAGAAGGCGCGGTTAACCAAAAATAGAGACTTGAAATGGATGTGCTTGATCACAGGGAGCCAGTGGAATTGGGTCAGAATCAGAGAGATATGGCAGCAACGGGGAGGAGCTGTGGCTAACCATGCAGCGGGACCTTAAGACGCTGCAGTATATAAGCAGGTTGAGCCAGAAAGAGAGAATTGCAATAGTCGATTGTTAACTTATCTTTTCTAAATACGACTAGTTGTCGTATCTTGTTGTTTTTATGCCATGTCTTTGTCATAACAATTTTTATCTCCATTGTATTTTACTTTGTATAATATTTATTGTGTTTCTCCTATTTCTTTTGTAACATCTTGAAAGGTTGATTTGTTTCAACCAAATCAATAAAAAAAAAAAAAAAAAAATAGTCGATAGAGGAAGAAACAAGAGCGGACAACCCATGTGCGTGAAAGTGCACGGGAATGAAAGGCAGAAAATGATGTAGGAGTTTGAGATGAAAGTGACCCCTTTGACAAATGGCGCTAACCTGGGGTTCCACGGACAGGAAGGAAGAGAGTGTCACTCCAAGATCTTTAACAGTAGTGACAGGTTTCGGAAAAGGGCCAAGAGGAAGGCCAGATATCAGGGGTCCATAGAGAGGAAGCCGTGAGAGGGCCTACTACCAGCACCTCAGTCTTGTCTCCATTCACCTTGAGCCAGTTGTTCTGCATCCAATATCCCACAGCCTCAAGACACACCCAGATCCTAGCCACCGACTCAAGGCGCAACATGATCTGCGTATCAGCTGCATAACAATAGCGAGGAAGCAGTGGGAGAAGATCATTGTGAGCAGTGGTTCAGTGTAGACATTGAAAAAGACTGTGGAGATAGCAGGCCCTTGGGGGACACCACAGGAAAGATTAATCAACTCAGAGAGGAAAGCGGGAAGTGAGAAGGTTTGAGAGCAATCCGTGAGAAAAGTGATGAACCAATCCAGGATGGGGCCAAATGGGCCAGCTCCGACTCGGCGACCCAGTAGGATATAATGATTGATGGTGTCAAAGACAGCCAAAAGATCAATCAGCAAAAGAGTGCTAATGCTGCCTTTGTCATGGGTCCGTGCTAGGTCGTCCATAACAGAGACCAGGACACTCTTGGTTCCCCGCCCTGGACTAAAACCAGATTGCAAAGAATGGGAGAAGGAAGATTCTTCGGGAAAGGAGGTGAGCAAAGGACAGACTAGAGTTTCCAAAAGCTTCATAAAGAAGGGGAGTAGAGAGATAGGCCAAACATTTGCTGGGATTGAATGGTCAAGTGAGGGTTTTTTCAATAATGGAAAAACTGTAGCATGTTTGAGAGGGGCTGGAATCACCCCGGTCGACAGCGAGGTGTTCACTGCTGAAGTTAGAAGGTGAGAAGATGGGGGGCAATGGTTTTAAGGGTGCTAAGTGGGATTGGATCTTGGGGGGAGGATGACTTCAGTCGACTGATAGCAGACACAACATCGGTGGAAGAGAAAGAGGGAAAAACAGACCTGGATACAGTTGCACACCGCCCTACAGAAAGCGGCAGTGTGGCAGCTAAATGAAGTAGCCCTGCACTGATATTGAACTTAATCATTTTTGTTTTGTCAACAAAGAAAGAAGACAGTGAGTCACGGAGTTCCTGTGAGGGAGGAACTGGATCGGGAGCCATAGAGGAAAGGACACATACGACCTTGAAAAGTTATTTAGGCTGGCTGAGAGAAGTCTCAATCAGCAAAGCAAAGAACATCTGCTTGGCATTAGAAGTTGCACGATGATAATTCTGCGTGGCCTGAGCCAGCGCAAGTTTAGCTGCCCGGGCCATAAGAGTGCCTCCACTTGCACTCGAGTTGTCTACGTTTCAGGCGCATAGCCCGGAGCTCCTCCGAGAACCAAGGGCGCATAGGGCCTGCCGGCGGTCTTGACCTCTTAAAGGGGAGCAAGGCTATCAGCTGCTGTCAAAAAAGTGTTGGATAGCAAACCAAAATCAGAATGTCTGTCAATGATTTGCGCAGAAATAGCATCTGGTTGAACAAAATGCCACCACAATGGGGAATCACATGAGTGCAAGGGGTCAGTTTAGAACCCCAGCCTCGGGAGAGAAAATGAGGTCAAGTGTGTTCCCTAGCCTTTGTGTGGGGCCAGATATTTGTTTTATAAGAGCAATTTCCTTCTTGGAGGACTCGAAGTTCTGAATCTTAGAATCACCCACATCATTAACTTTAAGGATGAAGTCCCCTAAGACAAGTAGATGGGTGTGCCTAAACTGCATATCGACCACAAAATCTAAGAAGGCAGCACTAAATAGGGGGACGTTGCCAGGAAAGCGGTAGACAACTAACAAATGGAAGATCCAAGTTAGATCCAAGAGAGAGGTGCACAATTATTGGAAGTATGTAGAAAGAGTGTAATACCCTGTATCAAGGATGCCCTCGAATCACTCCCAGAAAAACATGTTAGATGGTTAAGAGAAAAAGAGGATACATTGTTGCAGTCAATTTTGGGACCGCCCAATACTGTGCCCATAGAGGCATTACTACTTGAACTGGGGATTCCCTAATTAAATATCCTATGGAAGAGTGCCTGCTTTAAATTATACATAAGATTGCTCCATGCAGAAGAGGATAATAATACATGGATGTCCTTAATAGCACTGCATGTTGCTAAAAAGCAAGAGAATCAAGTATTTAAACAAATGTGCAACAATGGTTCAAGTTTAACTGGGAAAATTGAAATATGTCTTCCAGAAAAGGATGAGTTGAGAATATGTTATACAAATCTAAAAGAAATACTAATTTCAATGAGATAGAATAGATTTTATATCAGTAGAGTAACAAGGGGTCCTGGCTCAGTCCCGATCTGCCCAGGTGGGTTCAGAACTATATAACAATAAAGTGATCAGGGTGACTGAAAACACACACATTCATCACATTGACCTTAAATGAAGAAAAATATTACTCTTAAATATAGTGCAGGCATACAACAGTGTTTTGCGCCAAATTGAATGCATAAAATTTGGTTTTTATTATCAATTTCGCGTGGTAGGACACACATTAGTAACAGAAACTTTGTACAAAATAAGTAGGTTTTTGGTCCAGTTGAGTTAACTGGAATCAGATCAAAATGTATTGTCCCTTATATGATAAAGGGATTTGGGTAAACAACTTACATGTGTTACAGGTCTCTGACACCGTGCTCGGATGCCCAACTAACCACACGTTTTGCAGCTGAGCTTTCCAGTTAATTGAAGCTGATGTTACAAATCTATCCACTCCAACTACATGACTCCAAGGTTCCAGCAGTAGGAACTTGAGACCGCTTCACCAAGAGACCAAGTGATGGGAGTGTGTGTTGTAGGAGCACTTTTTATAGCAGCACGTGTCAGAATAGTATATGTCGTAGGAGCATGTGTCTAGGAGTGTCTTTCATTAGAGTGTGCATTGTACGAGTGTGCAGTAGGTCTGTGTCATAAGGGTGTGTGTGGTAGGAGTGCGTTTCATAGAACCATGTGTTTTAGGAGTATGTGTCATAGGGGCATGTGTTATAGTTGCATGTGCCATAGGTACACGCTTTGTGTACAGTTCGTATGAAAGGTGTACATATATCACATTACCTTTAAACTGTCATCAAAGTCAATTCAAATGCTAGGTGAACAGTTAGTATTGAAAGTGTACATTTATTCCATAACCATAAAACTCACATTAAAGAAAGCTGAGACTTGACTTTAACTTGAGTTTTTAGGAGATGTTAAATGCATATTGTACATATTGAAAAACTCATATGCTCTCGTAAGGGCAGGAGCTCCAACACCCCTGCAGCCACTGGAGCAGTCCCTGGCAATGGCTGATCCTCCACACTGCAGTGAGGAGCCAGCGATCCATGAGGGATCAGCCATCATTGCCAGGCATCGGCTCATCCTGCTTTCTTTCTGCACAAACCGACGTATGCTTCGCCGTACTTTGACCATCACCAACGCCACACCACATGGAGCGCCTGCCACGTGACTACCCCAATGTTTCCTGCTATACTGGCCTTGCTGTAGGAATCAAAATCCTTTTCCAAGATGGCCACAATGGAAAGGGAAGGCGGGGCTCCATACAGAGCCCCTCTTCCCTTTACATGGCCACCTGCGGGAGGCGAACAGAAGGAGTGAATGCGGTGGCAGCACCCAGCTGCCGCTCTAATACGGTAAGTAGTGAGGGTGAGGCGGAGAAATAAATACATTCTGGGACGGAGAGTGGGGAGTAATATGGTGGTGGAGAGATCCGCCATTAGGCAGCTCAGAACGTGGGCTTCTACCGGCGGTTCAAGCCCACATTTCTAACCACCTTATTGGCTGACTCACCCACCCAGAGTTATGTTATGTTATGTTACTTTGCATTTATATAGCGCCTTATGTACCATTGGTATGGTCTGAAGGTGCTGGTAGGTTGAACGCCCTCGGGAACCGAAGTTCAAATCAGTAGAGAGAGTAGAAAGAGTTAAAGGTGCTTGTGAGCACCGGATATGTGTGCCGCTGGTGTGGCATTCGTGTAATAGATGCTTCATAGCGGTAGGTGTGGTGGTTGAGAGATCATGGGTATGTGCTCGTTCTGGCAGGATTTATCCAGACCGGTTCTGGCTGCGTTAGGCCTGAGGAGAACACCTGGCTGGGGTGTGTGAAACCAGCAGTGATTCATTTAGAGTGATGTGGAGTATGAGGCGGATGTTGGTATGAGAACAGCTATACCGAATGGTGTCATAGTATCTCTGTGTTCTAGTTGAATGGTGATGTAAGGATAAGAGTAAGCATGGTGATGTGGTTAGATGGTTTACATGCTCTTTCAAATGTTACATATATTCCAAACCATTCATGTATGTTGCGCACTTCTATGCACTCTAGTCCATTCCACGCACTCCTAGCCACTCCACGCACTTCGAGCCACTCCACGCTCACCGTGCCACTCCACGCACTCCAGTCCTTTCCACGCACTCCAGTCCTTTCCACGCACTCCAGCCAGTTTCATGTCCTTGGATATATTCATGTGTTTCAATAATTTCTGTGATTTCTAGGTTGTTTTATGCACCCCGTCCACATTTTCATCTGTACCTTCCACATATTTAATCCGTATCTTTCACATGTTACATCAGTACCTTCCACTTCTTCATCCGTTCAATCCACATACGTCTTAATTCCATTCACCTATGTTCCCATTCGATCCACTTACGTCCCCATTCCATGTTCCATCCACATACGTCACCCGTTCCATCCACATACGTCACCCGTTCCATCCACATATGTCACCCATTCTATTCACACACATCAATCGTTCTATCCATATACGTCACCCATTCCATCCACATACATGATAAGATATGATATGGTATTTGTAACGCGCCGTTCCGTCCGCTCTATGCAACTCATCCGCTCTATGCAGCTCATCAGCTTTACACAGTCATCTGCATTAAGCATTTATGCGCCCTACATACTCGTCCTTTTCTATTGATTTGTTCGCTCTAGTCGCTCATCCGCGTTATGCCCTCGCACACTCTACGCATTCACCCGCTCTACGCACTCACCCGCTCTACGCACTCACCTGCTCTTACGCACTCCGCCTCTCTTACACACTCATTCACTCTTACACACTCATTCGCTCTTACACACTCGTCTGCTCTATACACTCGTCCGCTCTGCCCACTAGTCTGTTCTATGCACTACTCCGCTCTGTGCACTCCTCCGCTCTGCGCACTCCTCCACTCTGCGCACCCATCACGTTCTGCGCATCCATCATGCTCTGCGCACCCATCCGCTCTGCACACCCATCCGCTCTGCGTACCCATCCACTCCGCGCACCCATCCGCTCTATGCAGTCATACTTTCCACGCACTCATCGTATATATGCACTCATCAGTTCTTCAAAGCTGTTTGCTCATACGCACTCATCCGGTCCGTACACTCATCCGCTCTATACATTCATCCGCTCTATACATTCATCCGCTCTATACACTCATCCGCTCTATACACTCATCCGGTCAGCACATTCATCTGCTCCTGCATTCTACACGCTCCACCGAACTTCTGTATTCATCCGCTCTAGAGCCACATCCATTCTACACACTCATCCGCTCTATACTCATCCGCTCTACACCTTCATCTGCTCTATGCACTCATATGTTCTACACACTCCTCCGTACTTACGCACTCATCCGCTCTACTCAATCGTCCGCTTTACACACTCATCTGCTCCACACGCTTATTCGCTCTATACACTTATCCGCTCAGCATACTCGTCCGTTCTGTACACTTGTTCATTTTGTCGATTGCACTCATTATATACATTTCATTCATTTAAACTTCATTACTGTTTCCGTACAATTTATTCTTTTTTTTCACTTTATTGCTTTGGTCTGCTTTAATCGTTGTATTCTGTTTGTCCTTTTAGTTTACATTAGCGGTTATTAGTTGTCGTGTTCTCACATGGATCTTGATGCTGAATTGCTATTTGTCTTATTGTTATTCAGGAACTAGTAGTTTGTTGGGTTGGTATAATTGAGCTGCTGTTATTCTGTTTTGGTTAGTTTGCGTGCGGGTTAGTTTGGGGGAAGAGCCATGTTTTCAGTAGTTTGCGGAAGGACATTAGATCTTCTGTTAGGCGGATGTGGGTTGGGAGGGCGTTCCACAGCTTCGGGGTCAAGGCTGAGAATGATGATCTGCCTAACTTTACTGAGTTTGTTTTAGGTATGACTAGGAGGCCGGCTGAGCTTGATCTTAGAAGACGTGGAGGGTGATAGGGTTTTAACTTGTCTTGGAGATACTGAGGTCCGGTTTTATGGAATCCTCGATGGGAAATGCATAAGGTTTTGAAAGTCACCCTTCAGGCCACTGGAAGCCAGTGCAGAGTCTTAAGGGCTCGGGAGATGTAGTCTCTTGGGCCAAGCGCGAGTAGCAGTTTGGCTGCAGCGTTTTGGGCCCTTTGAAGTTTATTCAATTGGTAAGTGTGGACTCTGAGGTAGAGGGGGTTTGCGTAGTCCAGTCTTGAAATAACAATGTATTGGACCGTGGAGAGTCTGTTGGGAAAGGAGAGATATGGAAAGATGCGCCTAAGAGTTTTAAGGTGGTAGTGGCAGGACTTTGAGACGTTGTTGACTTGGCGTGAGAGTGTTAGGTCAGAGTCGAGGGTGCATCCAAGGTTTTTTACAGAGTTAGAGGGAATCAGTGAGTTGCCCATGGCGGATGGCCAGGGTAGTGGGTGTGGAAGAAGTTCGGAGTTGCCACATAACATGATTTCGGTTTTGGAGGGGTTTAACAAGAGGTAGTTTTGGGTCATCCAGAGTTCAATGTCAAGGAGGCAGGAGGCGAGGTCAGGTCGGCAGATGGGTTTTGAGTTCAAGAGTTTTAGAATTAGTTGAGTATCATCAGCGTAGTTGTAACACAGGATGTTGTGTGAACGAATTAATGGTGGGAGGGTGGTCAAGTAGAGATTGAACAGGAGGGCAGATAGGCATGCTCCTTGTGGAACTCCCGTGTCGACTGGTCGGGCTTGGGAGGAATAGGCAGAAAGTATTGTTATTTGGTACCTATCTTTGAGGAATGAAGCTATCCATTTGAGAGCGGTTCCACGAATTCCTAGGGAGTGGAGGCGGTCAAGGAGGATTGAGTGATTGATTGTGTCAAAGGCGGTGGATAGGTCCAGAAGGATTAATGCTGTGCATCCCGCGGAGTCTGCAGTGATTTTTAGGTCATCCCAGATTAAAGTAGGGTGGTTTCAGTTCCGTGACGGGCTCAGAAACCTGATTGCGCGGGGTCTAGGAGATTGTTGGCTTCAACAAAGGCATTTAGTTGGGAGTAGGCGGTTCGGTCAATGAGTTTTGCAGGGAATCTGGTATTTGAGATGGGGCAGTAGTTTTTGGGCTCGAGAGGGTCAAGGGACGTTTTTTTTAATAGCGGTTTGACATTAACCGTTTTGAATGCATCAGGAAAAATACCCGAGGAAAGGGAGTCATTTATGATGGATCTTGCGTGTTCTCCTGCGCAGGTAGAGGAGAAATTGTCTTTGAGGGTTGTGGCCGGGCAAGGGTCTAGCGGAGAGCCGGATGGTTTGCGGGCAGAAAGAAGTTTGAGAAATTGGTCGGGAGATATTGGACTAAAGGAGTCGAATGCTGATTGCGTAGTGTTGGCCGGTATGGGAGGATGGGGAGCCACGGGAACGACTGTGTATAAAATTGACCAAGCACGGATGCCCCCAGGTCTAATAGCGGCAATTAAAGAACTTTACTCGGGTACAGAGATACGAGTAAGATTAGACCAAGAAGGCCACCTGTCAAACCCAATTCAAACTGCCAGAGGGGTCAAGCAGGGCTGTCCCTTGGGTGCTACACTGTTTAATTTCCATATATTTGAGATTGGTAAAGCAATGGATGAGGTTGTGTCTTTCTCACCAAAAATCAACGGAAAACACATTGGATGAGCACTACATGCTGATGATATAGTGCTATTGGACCGGACCCCCATAGGCCTGCACAGGAAGCTGAATGCCCTTAAATCTTACATCGATGAGATCGGGCTAGAAATCAATGGAGGGAAAACCGAGATTCTCATACTAAAAAGCTTGAAGGGTACACAGAACAAACATGAAAAATTCAAATGGAGGCTCGGAAAGCAGATACTTGGGAACTAACATCAGTGCAAGCATAAATGACGATCCGACAACAAAGAAGATCTTGAGCCAATGTAAAAGTTTGACAGCGCAAGGTGTTTTAATTCACAAAAAATATGGAAAGTTCTCGTACACACCTGTGCTGAACTTCTACAAAGGCAAAGTAACCCCGGTCCTAGTACACGGTGCAGAAAGTATGCTCAGATGCACAAATGAGTTATGGAAAAGATGTGAAGGTATTTTCTGAAAGAAAATCTTACAGTTGCCCCAAGGTTTTCCAACAGCCTTTGTATTATACGAACTGACAGGGTAATTCATAGAATTTCGCAGAAAAGTGTCGCAAGCGGCTGGCGTAGAGTGTCCGCGTGCGATTGTCTGCGCCAGCCGCGTGCGCTAAAATCGATTTCCGCGCACAGCGCATTCATGGATTTTCGCATCCAAAACCAGCCGTGGCGCAGCGTGGCGCAGCGACCCTGCAGCAGCGCCAGTTACGCCCCCAAGAACGCCCTCGCGCAAGGAAAAGCCTTCAAAATCCCCAAATAATCGCAAAGGGCTGCGCTAACCCTGGACCAGTTCACCGGGCTGGCAAACAGCAAACGCCAAGCGGGGAACGTGTATTTCAGTGGTTCGCGGGAAGTTCCATATGCGATTGTCCTGTGTACGTGTGCATCAGGGGTGCGCGGGAAGTTCCACACCAAAATCAGCAGGGTACGTGTATTACAGGGGTGCGCGGGAAGTTCCACACGCGATGACAGCAGGGTACGTGTATTCCAGGGGTGCGCGGGAAGTTCCACACGCGATTTCAGCAGGGTACGTGTATTTCAGGGGGGCGCGGGAAGTTCCACACGCGATTTCAGCAGGGTATGTGAATTTCAGGGGTTCTGAGGAGTACTACACGTGAATTGGCCGTGTGGGTCCTCCCAGGTGTACGCTCAACAACCTCCACGGCCCCTGCAGGCAGCCCACACCACGGGGGACTACCCTGCACCCCTGCTCATGTCCCGCAGGCAGCCCATCCACCATGGGCATGCCCCCCAGCCAACCCACATGTCACCTTGCACTACTGATCAACAATGCATGTCTCCCACCACCCCCACCCCCCAGCAGTGCAGGGGCAGCCTCCACCAGGCCCCCACCCATGTCTACCACCACCCCCACCCCCCAGCCACCATGGGCATCCCCCACCAGGCCCCCACTCATGTCTCCCACCACCCCCACCCCACCAGCAGTGTGGGGCACCCTCCACCAGGCCCCCACTCATGTCCAACTCATGTCTCCCACCACCCCCACCCCCCAGCAGTGCAGGGGCAGCACCACCAGGCCCCCAATCATGTCCAACTCATGTCTCCCACCACCCCCACCCCCCAGCAGTGCAGGGGCATCCTCCACCAGGCCCCCACCCATGTCTCCCAGCACCCCCACCCCCCAGCCACCATGGCCAGCCCCCACCAGACCCCCACTCATGTCTCCCACCACCACCACCCCCCAGCAGTGTGGGGCACCCTCCACCAGGCCCCCACTCATGTCTCCCACCACCCCCACCCCCCAGCAGTGTGGGGCACCCTCCACCAGGCCCCAACTCATGTCCAACTCATGTCTCCCACCACCCCCACCCCCCAGCAGTGCAGGGGCATCCTCCACCAGGCCCCCACCCATGTCTCCCAGCACCCCCAACCCCCAGCCACCATGGCCAGCCCCCACCAGGCCCCCACTCATGTCTCCCACCACCCCCACCCCCCAGCAGTGTGGGGCACCCTCCACCAGGCCCCCACCCATGTCTCCCACCACCCCCACCCTCCAGCAGTGTGGGGCACCCTCCACCAGGCCCCCAACCATGTCTCCCAACACCCCCACACCCCAGCCACCATGGGCAGCCTCCACCAGGCCCCCATTCATGTCTCCCACCACCCCCACCCCCCAGCAGTGTGGGGCACCCTCCACCAGGCCCCCAACCATGTCTCCCACCACCCCCACCCCCCAGCCACCATGGTCAGCCCCCACCAGGCCCCCACTCATGTCTCCCACCACCCCCAACCCCCAGCAGTGTGGGGCACCCTCCACCAGGCCCCCACTCATGGCCCCTATCACCCCCACCCCCCAGCATCCAGGGGCACCGTCCACCAGGCCCCCACTCATGTCTCCCAACACCCCCACCCGCCAGCAGTGTGGGGCACCCTCCACCAGGCCCCCACCCATGTCTCCCACCACCCCCACCCCCAGCAGTGCAGGGGCAGCCTCCACCAGGCCCCCACTCATGTCTCCCACCACCCCCACCCCCAGCAGTGTGGGGCACCCTCCACCAGGGCCCCACTCATGTCCAACTCATGTCTCCCACCACCCCCACCCCCCAGCAGTGTGGGGCACCCTCCACCAGGCCCCCACTCATGTCCAACTCATGTCTCCCACCACCCCCAACCCCCAGCAGTGTGGGGCACGCTCCAGCAGGCCCCCACCCATGTCTCCCACCACCCCCATCCCCCAGCCACCATGGGCACCCTCCACCAGGCCCCCGCTCATGTCTCCCACCACCCCCACCCCCCAGCAGTGTGGGGCACCCTCCACCAGGCCCCCACTCATGTCTCCCACCACCCCCACCCCGCAGCAGTGTGGGGCACCCTCCACCAGGCCCCCACTCATGTCCAACTCATGTCTCCCACCACCCCCACCCCCCAGCAGTGTGGGGCACCCTCCACCAGGCCCCCACTCATGTCCAACTCATGTCTCCCACCACCCCCACCCCCCAGCAGTGTGGGGCACCCTCCACCAGGCCCCCATCCATGTCTCCCACCACCCCCACCCCCCAGCCACCATGGGCAGCCCCCACTCATGTCTCCCACCACCCCACCCCCCAGCAGTGCAGGGGCACCCTCCACCAGGCCCCCACCCATGTCTCCCAGCACCCCCACCCCCCAGCAGTGCAGGGGCACCCTCCACCAGGCCCCCACTCATGGCCCCTATCACCCCCACCCCCCAGCATCCAGGGGCACCCTCCACCAGGCCCCCACTCATGTCTCCCACCACCCCCACCCCCCAGCAGTGCAGGGGCACCCTCCACCAGGCCCCGACCCATGTCTCCCAGCACCCCCACCCCCCAGCAGTGCAGGTGCAGCACCACCAGGCCCCCACTCATGTCCAACTCATGTCTCCCACCCACCCCCACCCCCCAGCCACCATGGGCAGCCTCCACCAGGCCCCCACCCATGTCTCCCACCACCCCCACTCCCCCGCCACCATGGGCAGCCTCCACCAGGTCCTCACAATCCCCAATCATGTGCGTTATGGTCAGCCTCCACAGCCAAAAAGCCCTACCAAGTAACCCATTCACCCACATGGAAATGGAAATTACATGTTACACCCCCAATGTTCATAAAGCTAATGAACCCATGTCCGTCACACACAATGGTTGCAATTGAATGGGAAAACACCCAACATGACATGCATGAAACCAATGAGATGTTACCACACAGTGAAGTATGAAAACAAAATTGTATTAAAAAAAAAAAAATGCAAAAGAAATGAAACAAACTACAATGGGAATGAAAAAAAGATAAGCTGCATGTCCGTTTAAAAAAATAAAAACACCAAATACTAATCCAAAAAAATGTTGTCCAAAGTCAAATGAAAAATAAAATAAAATCAATCCAATGAAGAACTATGTACAAAACATCCACGGGTCCATGAGCCCAACAGAACAAAGGAAACCTACAAAAAACCCTAACTAAAATGCAACTATATACAAAAAGTGGAGCAGTGTCCGTCGACTCCAATTCATAAGAACAAACAAAGGAAACCTAAAACTAAAGAACTATATACAAAGGCGGCGGGAAAGTCCAGCGGCTCACTCCGTGGTGTTCCGGGCCAGGGCATCATCGAACTCCTGTTCGATGTCCCGGAGGCGGTCCTGTTCCATGGCCCCGAGGGTCCGCAGGGACGACGCCGTGTCCTCCTCCAACCCCCTGCGGATTGCCTCGAGGCACTCGGCCCGCCTCAGGGCCCTCCGCATGGAGTTCTCCGCCCTGACCATTGTGAGCCGCGCCTCTTCCGCCCAACCGCTGCCACACGGAAGACACTCTCTGTCCTGGGTCCTCCTGCCCTCCGGCCGATGCCTGCCCCTCCGATATCGAAGGCCCCGAGCCTTCATGGCTCCCACCATGTTGCTGCTGCTGCTCTGCCTCTGCCCGTGCACTGCCTCCTGCTGCCTGCACATCCTCCGCCGGCTGGGGTGCAGTCTTAGATGTGGCCACCCCTGCTGGACGTCCGACTCCCGACTGTGGCAGGGATGCATCCTCCACCAGCCTGGCCGCACCGTCAGAGGCAGCACCACAAGGCACCCAGGTGACTGATGGGTGGGAAGATGGCACAGAGGACGACTGGCACGTAGGGGGTCCAGTTGAGGAGGGGGTCGGAGCAAGCCCCATCAGACGGAGGAATCCGGCCTGGGTGTCCTGTCCCAGCAGGCTGACGTGGTCAACGAGCCATTCGAGATGACGTGCAGTCTCTCCATGAAAAGACTGCAGGTCACCTCGCATGGCCCGTTGACGCAACGCCACACCAGCCAGGACAGGCTCAACCCGGACCTGGATAGCCACGTCCGCAGGCAGAGGAAGGCCAGTTGATGTCAGCTCATCCCCTGCCTGAAAACGGGTCTCGACGTAGGCATCCCTGCTGGTGCAAGATGATGCAGGGACAGGATCGGGGACAGGATTGCACACAGGCACCTCCGCGGCGGCCTGTGCTGCCTCCTGTCCCTGGTCCTGCACTGCACCACTAGCACCAGTGGGATCCCCACCTCCAGACCCCGTCTCTGGTGCTTGCACGGCCTCCTCCTCCACCAAACCCCCCACCAACCTGGATGACTCCGTGCCATCTTCCCCTGTTGGGCCCTGTGGGGTCCCAGCTGCCCCTTCTGCTGCCGAGGAGTCCAACTCCAACCTCCGCCTCTTGGACCTCCCCCCGGCAGCTGCGGCCTGGGACGCGGCACCGGACTCCTCACTCCCCGACGAGATGACAACACGGGAGGGGAGCCGGGCCTTGCGTCTCCGGCTGGCGGTGGGATCCCCGCCGCTGTGCTCCACAGCACCTTCTCCGCCCTCTTCATCAGTTGACACTGCAGACAGGGAGAAACAAAACACAGGCATCAGGGCACTGTACAATGGACACATACACACATGACAGTTGCACATGAGTGGCATTGGCAAACCTCAGACATGTCATCACAATCCCCAACACACATGTCATTACAACTCGCACAAATGAGCCATACCACAGCCATATCGCAACTGCCACCACCATCCCTACACATACAACAGCATGAGCAGCCAAAGGTGAGCCAGACATCACATGCAACACAGGAAGTGCACCACACATGTACACACACCACCACACTTGCATGCATGTGTACACCTCTGCCAAGTGTCGCACTGTTCAGACGGGCATCCATTTCACATCTGCCAATCGGGCTTCCACGTACCGCTGTCACATGCATCCATGTTGCATCACTGTTGCACCCTTGTCAAATACACACACATGCACATGTACACAGTGCTGATGCATGCAGCCGAAAACAACATACATGCGTGACATCACGGACATGTCTACTTACATACACATTCATCCAAACATGTGTGCCCACACAACTGCATTTGGCATGCAAGCCTACACACACAAGCACCATCCATGTCTCACACATTACAGCCCTTGCATGTGTCAGCCCCACGGCCCTGTACACCCCCACCCATACTCGACCCCATACAAACAGATGTGCAACCTGCACACTACCGAATAATCACCACACGCACTGCTCACAATCAGGATGCATGTACACTCACCGCTCGACTCCAGACGGGTCTGCTTCTCTAGGACCTAGACGTCGAGCGCTGGGGATATGCGTTCCAGGACCCTCATCTGTTCTTCCGACAAGTGGCCCCGGCGCCCCTTGGCATCCGCTGCCTTCAAGAGGCGCTGGGCCTTGTTCAGGGTCCTGGACCTGAAGTCCTCCCAGCGCTTCCTGACATGTTGTAAGTCGCGGACTGCCACCCCCTCTGCGTTGATGGCAGTCACGATGTCAGTCCAGATCCGAGTTCGTCCTTCCTTGTCGACGCGGGAACTTCCGAAGAGGGCATCATACTGCCCCAGGGCTTGCTCCACCAGGACACCAACTTCGGTGGCACTGAAGCTGGTGCCCCTCTGCCTCTCTGGCCGGGGGTTGTCAGTGGTCACAGATGGTGTTTGCCCCGACATGACAACCCCAGAGGCAGGAGTGGGTGGGCAACTGGGTCCTGGGGCTGGGCTGTGGAGTGATGGAATCCCAGTCGGGAGTCTTCGGTTCCAGCAGGGGTGGTCACAGCATAAGGAACCCCTGGCTGATGTGCAGGCAGCAAATGGCAGTGCACGTGGGCAGCAGGCAGTCAGGCAGCAGCAGATGGCAGGTGGGAGCGTGCTCGGGGCTCTGGGGGGCAGTAGTTTGGCCTTCTGGGCAGGAGCGTGGTCTTCCGTGTGCATACGCGTGGCCAGCTTGATACGGAGTGATTTGGCACGTGAAAAGTCTGCACGTCAGCGTGTAATTCGAGGAAAGGCCCTTAGCGCGTAAGCGCGTCTGCACGCATACGCATTTTCATTGGACAGAAGGCCCCTCAAGCGCAAGCGCCCCTGTGACGTGACGCGTACAGACGCGTATGGGCCCTTTCCACGTATTACACGCGGACGTGCAGTTTCCACACACGCTTACGCGCATGGGCCCTTTCCACGTATTACACGCGGACGTGCAGTTTCCACACGCGCTTACACGCATGGGCCCTTTCCACGTATTACACGCGGACGTGCAGTTTTTCACGCGCGCTGAAATGCGCATGCGCGTCTGTACACGTCACGTCACAGGGGCGCTTGCGCTTGAGGGTCCTTCTGTCCAATGAAAATGCGTATGCGTACAGACGCGCATGCGCATTTCAGCACGCGTGAAAAACTGCACGTCCGCGTGTAATACGTGGAAAGGGCCCATGCGCGTAAGCGTGTGTGGAAACTGCACATCCGCGTGTAATACGTGGAAAGGGCCCATGCACGTAAGCGCGTGTGGAAACTGCACGTCCGCGTGTAATACGTAGAAAGGGCCCATGCGCGTCTGTACGCGTCACGTCACAGGGGCGCTTGCGCTTGAGGGGCCTTCTGTCCAATGAAAATGCGTATGCGTGCAGCCGCGCTTACTCGCTAAGGGCCTTTCCTCGAATTACACGCTGACGTGCAGACTTTTCACGTGCCAAATCACTCCGTATCAAGCTGGCCACGCGTATGCACACGGAAGATCACGCTCCTGCCCAGAAGGCCGAACTACTGCCCCCCAGAGCCCCGAGCACGCTCCCACCTGCCATCTGCTGCTGCCTGACTGCCTGCTGCCCACGTGCACTGCCATTTGCTGCCTGCACATCAGCCAGGGGTGCTGTTGCTGTGACCACCCCTGCTGGAACCGAAGACTCCCGACTGGGATTCCATCACTCCACAGCCCAGCCCCAGGACCCAGTTGCCCACCCACTCCTGCCTCTGGGGTTGTCATGTTGGGGCAAACACCATCTGTGACCACTGACAACCCCCGGCCAGAGAGGCAGAGCGGCACCAGCTTCAGTGCCACCAAAGTTGGTGTCCTGGTGGAGCAAGCCCTGGGGCAGTATGATGCCCTCTTCGGAAGTTCCCGCGCCGACAAGGAAGGATGAACTCGGATCTGGACTGACATCGTGACTGCCATCAACGCAGAGGGGGTGGCAGTCCGCGACTTACAACATGTCAGGAAGCGCTGGGAGGACTTCAGGTCCAGGACCCTGAACAAGGCCCGGCGCCTCTTGAAGGCAGCGGATGCCAAGGGGCGCCGGGGCCACTTGTCGGAAGAACAGATGAGGGTCCTGGAACGCATATCCCCAGCGCTCCACGTCCAGGTCCTAGAGAAGCAGACCCGTCTGGAGTCGAGCGGTGAGTGTACATGCATCCTGATTCTGAGCAGTGCGTGTGGTGATTATTCAGTAGTGTGCAGGTTGCACATCTGTTTGTATGGGGTCGAGTATGGGTGGGGGTGTACAGGGCCGTGGGGCTGACACATGCGAGGGCTGTAATGTGTGAGACATGGATGGTGCTTGTGTGTGTAGGCTTGCATGCCAAATGCAGTTGTGTGGGCACACATGTTTGGATGAATGTGTATGTAAGTAGACATGTCCGTGATGTCACGCATGTATGTTGTTTTCGGCTGCATGCATCAGCACTGTGTACATGTGCATGTGTGTGTATTTGACAAAGGTGCAACAGTGATGCAACATGGATGCATTTGACAGCGGTATGTGGAAGCCTGATTGGCAGATGTGAAATGGATGCCCGTCTGAACAGTGCGACACTTGGCAGAGGTGTACACATGCATGCAAGTGTGGTGGTGTGTGTACATGTGTGGTGCACTTCCTGTGTTGCATGTGATGTCTGGCTCACCTTTGGCTGCTCGTGCTGTTGTATGTGTAGGAATGGTGGTGGCAGTTGGGATATGGCTGTGGTATGGCTCATGTGTGCGAGTTGTAATGACATGTGTGTTGGGGATTGTGATGACATGTCTGAGGTTTGCCAATGCCAATCATGTGCAACTGTCATGTGTGTATGTGTCCATTGTACAGTGCCCTGATGCCTGTATTTTGTTTCTCCCTGTCTGCAGCGTCAACTGATGAAGAGGGCGGAGAAGGTGCTGTGGAGCACAGCGGCGGGGATCCCACCGCCAGCCGGAGACGCAAGGCCCGGCTCCCCTCCCGTGTTGTCATCTCGTCGGGGAGTGAGGAGTCCGGTGCCGCGTCCCAGGCCGCAGCTGCCGGGGGGAGGTCCAAGAGGCGGAGGTTGGAGTTGGACTCCTCGGCGTCAGAAGGGGCAGCTGGGACCCCACAGGGCCCAACAGGGGAAGATGGCACGGAGTCATCCAGGTTGGTGGGGGGTTTGGTGGAGGAGGAGGCCGTGCAAGCACCAGAGACGGGGTCTGGAGGTGGGGATCCCACTGGTGCTAGTGGTGCAGTGCAGGACCAGGGACAGGAGGCAGCACAGGCCGCCGCGGAGGTGCCTGTGTGCAATCCTGTCCCCGATCCTGTCCCTGCATCATCTTGCACCAGCAGGGATGCCTACGTCCAGACCAGTTTTCAGGCAGGGGATGAGCTAACGTCAACTGGCCTTCCTCTGCCTGCGGACGTAGCTATCCAGGTCCGGGTTGAGCCTGTCCTAGCTGGTGTGGCGTTGCGTCAACGGGCCATGCGAGGTGACCTGCAGTCTTTTGATGGAGAGACTGCACGTCATCTCGAATGGCTCGTTGACCACGTCAGCCTGCTGGGACAGGTCACCCAGGCCGGATTCCTCCGTCTGATGGGGCTTGCTCCGACCCCCTCCTCAACTGGACCCCCTACGCGCCAGTCGTCCTCTGTGCCATCTTCCCACCCATCAATCACCTGGGTGCCCTGTGGTGCTGCCTCTGATGGTGCGGCCAGGCTGGTGGAGGAGGCATCCCTGCCACATTCGGGAGTCGGACGTCCAGCAGGGGTGGCCACATCTACGACTGCACCCCAGCCGGCGGAGGATGTGCAGGCAGCAGGAGGCAGTGTACGGGCAGAGGCAGAGCAGCAGCAGCAACATGGTGGGAGCCATGAAGGCTCGGGGCCTTCGACATCGGAGAGGCAGGCATCGGCCGGAGGGCAGGAGGACCCAGGACAGAGAGTGTCTTCCGTGTGGCAGCGGTTGGGCCACGCCATAGGTGCGGAGCGGCGGCGGGCAGAAGAGGCGCGGCTCACAATGGTCAGGGCGGAGAACTCCATGCGGAGGGCCCTGAGGCGGGCCGAGTGCATCGAGGCAATCCGCAGGGGGTTGGAGGAGGACACGGCGTCGTCCCTGCGGATCCTCGGGGCCATGGAACAGGACCGCCTCCGGGACATCGAACAGGAGTTCGATGATGCCCTGGCCCGGAACACCACGGAGTGAGCCGCTGGACTTGCCCGCCGCCTTTGTATATAGTTCTTTAGTTTTAGGTTTCCTTTGTTTGTTCTTATGATTTGGAGTCGACGGACACTGCTCCACTTTTTGTATATAGTTGCATTTTAGTTAGGATTTTTTGTACGTTTCCTTTGTTCAGTTGGGCTCATGTACCCTTGGATGTTTTGTACATAGTTCTTCATTGGATTGATTTTATTTTATTTTTCATTTGACTTTGGACAACATTTTTTTGGATTAGGATTTGGTGTTTTTATTTTTTTAAACGGACATGCAGCTTATCTTTTTTTCATTCCCATTGTAGTTTGTTTCATTTCTTTTGCATTTTTTTTTTTTAATACAATTTTGTTTTCATACTTCACTGTGTGGTATCATCTCATTGGTTTCATGCATGTCATGTTGGGTGTTTTCCCATTCAATTGCAACCATTGTGTGTGACGGACATGGGTTCATTAGCTTTATGAACATTGGGGGTGTAACATGTCATTTCCATTTCCATGTGGGTGAATGGGTTACTTGGTAGGGCTTTTTGGCTGTGGAGGCTGACCATAACGCACATGATTGGGGATTGGTAGGACCTGGTGGAGGCTGCCCATGGAGGCTGGGGGGTAGGGGTGGTGGGAGACATGGGTGGGGGCCTGGTGGTGCTGCCCCTGCACTGCTGGGGGGTGTGGGTGCTGGGAGACATGGGTGGGGGCCTGGTGGAGGGTGCCCCTGCACTGCTGGGGGGTGGGGGTGGTGGGGGACATGAGTGGGGGCCTGCTGGAGGGTGCCCCTGGATGCTGGAGGGTGGGGGTGATAGGGGCCATGAGTGGGGGCCTGGTGGAGGGTGCCCCTGCACTGCTGTGGGATGGAGGTGGTGGGAGACATGAGTGTGGGCCTGGTGGAGGGTGCCCCTGGATGCTGGAGGGTGGGGGTGATAGGGGCCATGAGTGGGGGCCTGGTGGAGGGTGCCCCACACTGCTGGGGGGTGGGGGTGGTGTGAGACATGAGTGGGGGCCTGGTGGAGGGTGCCCCACACTGCTGGGGGGTAGGGGTGGTGGGAGACATGAGTTGGACATGAGTGGGGGCCTGGTGGAGGGTGCCCCACACTGCTGGGGTGGTGGGGGTGGTGGGAGACATGAGTTGGACATGAGTGGGGGCCTGGTGGAGGGTGCCCCACACTGCTGGGGGGGTGGGGGGGTGGGAGACATGAGTGGGGGCCTGGTGGGGGATGCCCATGGTGGCTGGGGGGTGGGGGTGGTGGGAGACATGGGTGGGGGCCTGGTGGAGGGTGCCCCACACTGCTGGGGGGTGGGGGTGGTGGGAGACATGCGTGGGGGCCTGGTGGAGGGTGCCCCTGGATGCTGGGGGGTGGGGGTGCAGGGGGACATGAGTGGGGGCCTGGTGGTGCTGCCCCTGCACTGCTGGGGGGTGGGGGTGCTGGGAGACATGGGTGGGGGCCTGGTGGAGGGTGCCCCTGCACTGCTGGGGGGTGGGGGTGGTGGGAGACATGAGTGGGGGCCTGGTGGAGGGTGCCGCTGGATGCTGAGGGGTGGGGGTGATAGGGGCCATGAGTGGGGGCCTGGTGGAGGGTGCCCCTGCACTGCTGTGGGATGGAGTGGTGGGAGACATGAGTGGGGGCCTGGTGGAGGGTGCCCCTGGATGCTGGGGGGTGGGGGTGATAGGGGCCATGAGTGGGGGCCTGGTGGAGGGTGCCCCACACTGCTGGGGGGTGGGGTTGTGGGAGACATGAGTGGGGGCCTGGTGGAGGGTGCCCCACACTGCTGGGGGGTGGGGGTGATGGGAGACATGAGTGGGGGCCTGGTGGGGGCTGCCCATGGTGGCTGGGGGGTGGGGGTGGGTGGGAGACATGAGTGGGGGCCTGGTGGGGGCTGCCCATGGTGGCTGGGGGGTGGGGGTGGGTGGGAGACATGAGTGGGGGCCTGGTGGAGGGTGCCCCACACTGCTGGGGGGTGGGGGTGATGGGAGACATGAGTGGGGGCCTGGTGGGGGCTGCCCATGGGGGCTGGGGGTTGGGGGTGGGTGGGAGACATGAGTGGGGGCCTGGTGGGGGCTGCCCATGGTGGCTGGGGGGTGGGGGTGGGTGGGAGACATGAGTGGAGGCCTGGTGGAGGGTGCCCATTGTGGCTGGGGGGTGGGGGTGGGTGGGAGACATGAGTGGGGGCCTGGTGGGGGCTGCCCATGGTGGCTGGGGGGTGGGGGTGGTGGGAGACATAGGTGGGGGCCTGGTCGAGGATGCCCCACACTGCTGGGGGGTGGGGGTGGTGGGAGACATGAGTGGGGGCCTGGTGGAGGGTGCCCCTGGATGCTGGGGGGTGGGGGTGATAGGGGCCATGAGTGGGGGCCTGGTGGAGGGTGCCCCTGGATGCTGGGGGGTGGGGGTGCAGGGGGACATGAGTGGGGGCCTGGTGGTGCTGCCCCTGCACTTCTGGGGGGTGGGGGTGCTGGGTGACATGAGCAGGTGTTCAGGGTAGTCCCCTGTGGTGTCGGCTGCCTGCAGGGGCCGTGGAGGGTGTACAGGGAATACCTGGGAGCACACAGCCAAATCGTGTGTAGAATTTCCCGCGTACCCCTGAAATACACGTACCCAGCCAAATCGCGTGTGGAAATTCCCACGCACGTACCCGGCCTAATCGCGTGTGGGACTTCCCGCGCACCCCTGAGATCCACGTACCCAGCCAAGTCGCGTGTGCAAATTCCCGCGCACGTACCCGGCCAAATCGCGTGTGGAACTTCCCGCGCACCCCTGAAATCCACGTACCCTTCCAAATCGCGTGTGAGACTTCCCGCGCACCCCTGAGATCCACGTACCCAGCCAAATCGCGTGTGGAAATTCCCGCGCACGTACCCGGCCAAATCGCGTGGGCAACTTCCTGCGCACCCCTGAAATCCACGTACCCTGCCAAATCGCGTGTGGGACTTCCCGCGCACCCCTGAGATCCACGTACCCAGCCAAATCGCGTGTGGAAATTCCCGCGCACGTACCCTGCCAAATCGCGTGTGCAACTTCCCGTGCACCCCTGAAATCCACGTACCCTGCCAAATCGCGTGTGGGACTTCCCGCACACCCCTGAGATCCACGTACCCAGCCAAATCGCGTGTGGAAATTCCCGCGCACGTACACGGCCAAATCGCGTGTGGAACTGCCCGCGCACCCCTGAAATCCACGTACCCTGCCAAATCGCGTGTGAGACTTCCCGCGCACCCTGGTATACACGCACACGTATTTTTTGTCAGCGGGTGTCCGTGTTTGTGGGTACCCCTTTGCACGTCATTTGTCCTGGAGGGCCACAGTATAGGACATTCATCATGGCTGTATATAGGTGCTATTTGTTGGCGCACCTTTTGGCGCACATTTCTTCCAGACGCAGAGACGCTACCGCCTGCTTTCTTGTGGCGGTCGAGTTTGTGCCTGTGCGCTGGTTTGAGCGTGCGCTTTTTTGCCCTATTCTATTCCATGAATACGTGTTGTAGGCGAGCGTGTGGGCGTTCCGCGCACTTGTACCCTGTACTTCCACCGTGACGCCCACATTTTGGCAAGTTGTTCCCCATTCCGAGTGTAACGCCCCGTGTTCCGCCTACTTTTGTTGCGTGCGCCGCGCTATGTGCGATTTTCGCTGTAGCCTGTGCGATTTTCGCTGTGACCTGGCGCACGCAGTTAGATGGCCTGTGCGCCAACGTGCGCCGCGCACTTTTTTATCGCACATCCTATGGTTTTCTCGCGCACGGCCTTCCATGAATCGATGTGCGCTGCTTTTCGTGCGATTTTCGCACTTGCACTGCGATTTTTGCTATTCCACTGCGATTCGCACGTTTTTGCCCACTTGTGCCGCGCTAATTATTCCATGAATCGGCCTGAGTCTCTCCACTCTGAATGTGAGAATTATGTGGAACACCTTAGCACTGTATAGAAAGACCATTGCTGAAGTGAATATACCTCAATTTGAGATACTGTGGGAGCATGAAAATGCCAAAATAAATGAACTCCTACCAAAATGGAGATCAGGATGTCGAGGCATCTTAAGACAACTGAATATTGATGAAACAACGCTAATGGATAACCCGAACATAGTTAAAAAGAAACTACTCCATCAAGACTGGATTAAGATGAGAAACAAGACCAACACAAATGTATGAAAAACAGACCAATGGAAGCCAGAGGATTGAATACTCATTCTAAATATCTTGAAGTATTCCCTTGCAAACATCTCAGAAAAATATACATGAGATTCAGGCTCAATTTACTAGAGACCAAGGAGATTCAGAAATTAAGACATGCACCCGGAAGTGAAGACGATCAATGTCGTTTCTGCACCAACTCTGAGGAGACATTGAAAAACCTTGTACTAGAATATCCCGAGATGAAGGACCCAAGAACAAAATATCTAGGAGAGGAATTGGCAAAATTTACGACATATAGCTCCGAAGAATGGTGGATTAAATTCCATAATGATGACTCACAGAGACACACCGTAGCCCTTGCACGCTATTTAGAAAAACTACAGAAATTATTGATGTAAGTTAATGATAGTCATTGACTGTAATGATTGAAAGAATCTGTAGAAAAGAGAAAATTGTATGAAAGAGAAGAAATGAAACAATGAGAAGAATATAAAAAGTCTGTGTTTAGTACAACGAGCGCTCATTATAAAAATAGGAAATATGTATGTAACAAGTTGATACTTTGTTTAAAGACAAAATAATGAGCGCTCGTGAGGATTTAAGAGTGAAAAATTTCTTTTTTTAAAAAAAGTTTGTAACAAACTGTATTAAATAAAAAAAAAATAAAAAAAAGTAGGTGAGCCAGTTTGGTGGTTAGTGCATTTGTTCTTTCGAGAGCCGTGGCGTACAAGTGGAGAGAGAGTGAGTTGCACAGTGATTGTGAGGGGGTCAGCACGGTGGTAGTGCATGCCGGTTTGGTGAATTCGGAGATGATTTTGTGAAGTTCTTTGCTGAGGTTGTTGCAGTTTAGGATTCGGGAGTTGTATTGGGCTTTTTTTGCTTTCCGGATTTCGGCCTTGTACTGATGAAGGTGTCGGGCCAAGGTGTCTCTGCTCTCTTGGGTTTTGTCTTTCTGCCATTTGCGTTCTAGGAGTTTATATAGTTGTTTAGTGTTCTTCAAGTCAGGTGTGAACCATCTAGGGAACAGGCCGGGCGGGCCGATGGTTTGCAAGAGAGCGTGAGTCGCATTAGCAGGGGGTTGAGCCATGAGTCAAAGGCATCGTGGGTTAGTTGTTTATTGAGTTGGCAGGTAGGTGGAGGGGACTGGAGGAGCGCGTCGGCTAGTTCAGGAACAATTATTAGTTTTTTCCAGCATTTGCGTAGGTTCGGGGGTTCAGATTTGAGAACAGGATGCAGGTCAGGTGAGCAAATGGCAAAGGAAACAATTAAGTGATTGGACCAGATGATAGGGGTGGGGGGTTTAGATGTATCCAGTTGTGGGAGCTAAAAATGGCATCAAGAGTGTGTTCTTTATAGTGAGTCGGGCCATTTATGTGGGGTTGGAGGTTAATCGCGTCTAGACCGTCAACCACAGAGTGTGTCATAGGGTTGGTGGGGATATCGAGCCATATGTTGAAATCTCCAAGAAGGGTGAGGTTCGGATGGTTTAGTTGAAGGGTAGCAATAGAGTCGCAAAGGTGGTTTTTAGAATTGTCTATCGTAGCCAGGTGGTCTGTAGATTATTAGGAAGCTGGACGACGGGGAGAGGGATAGTTTAACGAGAAGTGATTTGCAGGAAGGAATGGATGGTTGATTGTCGATGATTGAGGCGTGGAAGTGAGACTTGAAGACGAATGCTATTCCCCCACCTCTAGAGGGACGGTTCAAGGGGATGAGGGAGTAGTCGGGAGAGAAGGCTTCATAGGCGATTGGGGCGAAGTTGTCAGAGAACCAAGTTTCGGTGATGAAAACCAGGTCTGGTTAGTCAGATGCGAAGAGGTCAAAGATGCTGTGTCTGTTTTTTGCTACGAATCGGGCATTAAATAGGATGCAATTCACTCCGGTAGGTGAGGTTGGTGTCGGAGCTGCAGCAGGAAGGGGTCAGGGGGGAGATGGTGGAAATTGGAGAGGGAGAGCGGTGGGGTGATTGATGATCGATGGGAAAAGTGGGCGAGCAGAAAAGTTGGTGGTTTTTGGGTGGGAGTGGTTGGATGCGTGTGTTAGGGTGATTGGGATTGGCACGGAGGATTTGAAGGTGGGGAGTGGGCGGTTAGGGGTTTCAGTTGCAGTTGGTGAGAAGTTGAGGGGGAGGGGTTCCAGGAAGGGTGAAACGGGGGGATGGTGGTGATTGGGGGAGTGAGGTCGTGGGTCAAGACAGGGGAGGTGATGAGTGGTGAGAGGTTGAGGGGGACCAGGTACGTTTCTTCTTTAGTGTCTTTGTTGTGGTTGGAGTGTGAGAGAGGGTAGGGGGTTCAGATGGGTAGAGGGATGAAGCTTCTGTTCTTGTTAGGGCTAGGCGTGCAGTTTTTAGGGGTGAGAAGGGGTGTGGCCGGAGGGGGATAGTGGTGGGGTTAGTGGGAGAAGCGTCGGGTGCATGATTGCAGGCCGGGGTGTGACCGTTATGATAGTGAGGGGAGCAGCGGGCATGATCGACGTAGGCTGGTCAGTGGTGGGGTTCGGGGAAGCAGTGCTCTTAGGGTGGTTGGCTCGCCACCGTGCCCCTCTGGCTTGGTGTTTGGAAAGGGGAAGGGTAGGGGTTGTGAAGGAGGGTGGGATGATTTGGGAAAGGGGGCGGGAGGCAAGGTAGGCCGGAGAGTGGAGGCGGTCCACATTGGTCGTTTCTGGTAGACCCTGGTGGATTGGGTGTACTCATGGTTAGTATGTGGTATTAGGTGTAGTTTCAGGTGCGATTTACACTTTATTGGGCTTTATAAGTTCGGGTATATTACTGGGAGAGATTAATCTTGGTTTCGGGGTTTCTCTAAGCAGAGTGATAGTATTCACTTATTCTAGGTTTTAGTGTACTAATTGTAACTAGGTTGCAGATATTAGGCCGTTTTGAGGTGTAGCTAGACCTTTAGGATATGTTGCTAGGAGGCCTATTTAGTTGCAATTACAGCACAGTTACGCTGTTGGGTAGACTTTCTTCTAGCAATCTGGAATACGGGTAAGCTATTAGGGAGAACTGAATGTAGCAACATCCCAGGTATGCTTTTTAGGTGGACTTTTTAGTGCAGTCTAGGAGGACTTTCTAATTGTAGTTCTACGGCTTTGCACAGATCACAGGATATGCTGCTAGGCGGCCTATTTAGTTGCACTACAGCACAGTTATGCTGTTGGGTAGACTTTCTTCTAGCAAACTGGAATACGGGTGAGCTATTAGGGAGAAATTGACTGTAGCAACGCCACAGGTATGTTTTAAGGTGGGCTTTTAGTGCAGTCTAGGAGTTTCTAATTGTAGATCTACGGGTTTACTCAGAAAAGATATTAGGGACACTTCTAAATTCACTTTATACAGAGGGGATATTTAGGCGCACTTCTAAATTTAGGTCTTGCACAGCGAGGGTAATGGGCGTAATTCGACTTCACCGGGGTACGCTATTAGGTACTGATTGAACTATGTACAGAGAGACTATTAGGGACACTAGTCAGTTCAACTAGGGCATGCTATTAGACCCACTTTGCAATTTAACTTTACATACAGAGGCTATTAGGCATAATTCTAAAATCAACTTTGCACACTCAGGTTATTAGGGATACTGGTCAGATCAATTAGGCACGCTATTAGGCACAGTTCTGAATTCAACTTTATACCGAGCGGCTATTAGGCACAGTTCTAAAGTTAGTTTTGCACAGTGAGGCTATTAGGGACAATTCTAAAATCAACTTTACTCAGCAAGGATGTTAGGGAAACTTCTAAATTCTAGAGGCTACTGGGCAAACGTCCGAATTCAGTTAAGCACAGAGAGGCTATTGGGCACACTTCTAAATTCAATTTTCACAGAGAGGCTATTGGGCACACTGCTAAATTCGGTTTAGCACAGGGAGGCTATTGGGCACACTTCTATATTCAGTTTAGCACAGAGAGGTTACTGGTCGCACTTCTAAATTCAACTTTCACAGAGAGGCTATTGGACACACTTCTAGAATCAACTTTCATAAAGAGGCTATTGGGCACACTTCTGAATTCAGTTTAGCACAGAGAGGCTATCGGGCACATTTCTAAATTCAACTTTCACAGAGAGGCTATTGGACACACTTCTAAAATCAACTTTCACAGAGAGACTATTGGGCACATTTCTAAATTAAACTTTCATGGAGAGGCTATTGGGCACACTTCTAAATGCAACTTTCACAGAGAGGCTATTGGGGACACTTCTAAATTCAGTTTTGCACATGGGGGCTATTGGGCGCACTTCTAGATTCAACTTTCACAGAGAGGCTATTGGGCACACTTCTGAATTCAACTTTCACAGAGGGACTATTGTGCACATTTCTAAATTAAACTTTCATAGAGAGGCTATTGGGCACACTTCTAAATTCAGTTTAGCACAGAGGGGCTACTGGGCACACTTCTAAATTCGGTTTAGCACAGAGAGGCTATCGGGCATGTTTCTAAATTCAGCTTTCACAGAGAGGCTATTGGGCGCACTTCTAGAATCAACTTTCACAGAGAGGCTATTGAGCACATTTCTGAGTTCAGTTTAGCACAGAGAGGCTATTGGGCACACTTCTAGATTCAACTTTCACAGAGAGGCTATTGGGCACACTGCTAAATTTGGTTTAGCACAGAGAGGCTACTGGTCACACTTCTAAATTCAACTTTCACAGAGAGGCTATTGGACACACTTCTAGAATCAACTTTCATAGTGAGGCTATTAGCCACACTTCTGAATTCAGTTTAGCACAGAGAAGCTATCGGGCACATTTCTAAATCCAACTTTCACAGAGAGGCTATTGGGCACACTTCTAAAATCAACTTTCACAGAGAGACTATTGGGCACATTTCTAAATTAAACTGTCATAGAGAGACTATTGGGCACACTTCTAAATTCAACTTTCACAGAGAGGCTTTTGGGCATACTTCTGAAATCAACTTTCACAGAGGGACTATTGAGCACATTTCTAAATTAAACTTTAATTGAAAGGCTATTGGGCACACTTCTAAATTCGGTTTAGCACAGAGAGGCTACTGGGCGCACTTCTAAATTCGGTTTAGCACAGAGAGGCTATCGGGCACGTTTCTAAATGTAGCTTTCACAGAGAGGCTATTGGGCGCACTTCTAGAATCAGCTTTCACAGAGAGGCCATTGAGCACATTTCTAAGTTCAATTTAGCACAGAGAGGCTATTGGTCACACTTCTAGATTCAACTTTCGCAGAGAGGCTATTGGGCACACTTCTAAATTCAACTTTCACAGAGAGGCTATTGGGCATACTTCTGAAATCAACTTTCACAGAGAGGCTATTGGGCATACTTCTGAAATCAACTTTCACAGAGGGACTATCGAGCACATTTCTAAATTAAACTTTCATAGAAAGGCTATTGGGCACACTTCTAAATTTGGTTTAGCACAGAGAGGCTACTGGGCGAACTTCTAAATTCGGTTTAGCACAGAGAGGCTATCGGGCACGTTTCTAAATTTAGCTTTCACAGAGAGGCTATTGGGCGCACTTCTAGAAACAACTTTCACAGAGAGGCTATTGAGCACATTTCTAAGTTCAATTTAGCACAGAGAGGCTATTGGGCACACTTCTAGATTCAACTTTCGCAGAGAGGCTATTGGGTACACTTCTAAATTCAGTTTAGCACAGAGAGGCTATTGGGCACACTTCTAGATTCAATTTTCACAAAGAGGCTATTGGGCACACTTCTAAATTCAACTATCACAGTGAGGATATTAGGGACACTTCTAAATTCGCTTTGTACAGAGTGGATATTTAGTCGCACTTCTAAATTCAGGTCTTGCACAGCGAGGGTAATGGGCGTAATTCGACTTCACCGGGGTACGCTATTATGTACTGATTGAACTATGTACAGAGAGACTATTAGGGACACTAGTCAGTTCAACTAGGGCATGCTATTAGGCCCACTTTGCAATGTAACTTTACATAGAGAGGCTATTAGGCATAATTCTAAAATCAACTTTGCACACTGAGGTTATTGGGGATACTGGTCAGTTCAACTAGGCACGCTATTAGGCACAGTTCTGAATTCAACTTTATACCGAGCGGCTATTAAGCACAGTTCTAAAGTTAATTTGCGCAGAGAGGCTATTAGGGACAATTCTAAAATCAACTTTACTCAGCAAGGATGTTAGGCAAACTTCTAAATTCTAGAGGCTACTGGGCAAACTTCCGAATTCAGTTAAGCACAGAAAGGTTACTGGTCGCACTTCTAAATTCAAATTTCACAGAGAGGCTATTGGACACACTTCTAGAATCAACTTTCATAAAGAGGCTATTGGGCACACTTCTGAATTCAGTTTAGCACAGAGAGGCTATTGGGCACACTTCTAAATTCAACTTTCACAGAGAGGCTATTGGTCATACTTCTGAAATCAACTTTCACAGAGGGACTATTGAGCACATTTCTAAATTAAACTTTCATAGAGAGGCTATTGGGCACACTTCTAAATTCAGTTTAGCACAGAGAGGCTACTGGGCACACTTCTAAATTCGGTTTAGCACAGAGAGGCTATCGGGCATGTTTCTAAATTCAGCTTTCACAGAGAGGCTATTGGGCGCACTTCTAGAATCAACTTTCACAGAGAGGCTATTGAGCACATTTCTAAGTTCAGTTTAGCACAGAGAGGCTATTGGGCGCACTTCTAGAATCAACTTTCACAGAGAGGCTATTGAGCACATTTCTAAGTTCAGTTTAGCACAGAGAGGCTACTGGTCACACTTCTAAATTCAACTTTCACAGAGAGGCTATTGGACACACTTCTAGAATCAACTTTCATAGTGGAGCTATTGGGCACACTTCTGAATTCAGTTTAGCACAGAGAGGCTACTGGGCACATTTCTAAATCCAACTTTCACAGAGAGGCTATTGGGCACACTTCTAAAATCAACTTTCACAGAGAGACTATTGGGCACATTTCTAAATTAAACTGTCATAGAGAGACTATTGAGCACACTTCTAAATTCAACTTTCACAGAGAGGCTTTTGGGCATACTTCTGAAATCAACTTTCACAGAGGGACTATTGAGCACATTTCTAAATTAAACTTTCATAGAAAGGCTATTGGGCACACTTCTAAATTTGGTTTAGCACAGAGAGGCTATCGGGCACGTTTCTAAATTTAGCTTTCACAGAGAGGCTATTGGGCGCACTTCTAGAATCAGCTTTCACAGAGAGGCCATTGAGCACATTTCTAAGTTTAATTTAGCACAGAGAGGCTATTGGGCACACTTCTAGATTCAACTTTCGCAGAGAGGCTATTGGGTACACTTCTAAATTCAGTTTAGCACAGAGAGGCTATTGGGCACACTTCTAGATTCAACTTTCACAAAGAGGCTATTGGGCACACTTCTAAATTCAACTATCACAGTGAGGATATTAAGGACACTTCTAAATTTGCTTTGTACAGAGTGGATATTTAGGCGCACTTCTAAATTCAGGTCTTGCACAGCGAGGGTAATGGGCGTAATTCGACTTCACCGGGGTACGCTATTATGTACTGATTGAACTATGTACAGAGAGACTATTAGGGACAAGAGTCAGTTCAACTAGGGCATGCTATTAGGCCCACTTTGCAATTTAACTTTACATAGAGAGGCTATTAGGCATAATTCTAAAATCAACTTTGCACACTGAGGTTATTAGGGATACTGGTCAGTTAAACTAGGCACGCTATTAGGCACAGTTCTGAATTCAACTTTATACCGAGCGGCTATTAGGCACAGTTCTACAGTTAGTTTGCGCAGAGAGGCTATTAGGGACAATTCTAAAATCAACTTTATTCAGCAAGGATGTTAGGCAAACTTCTAAATTCTAGAGGCTACTGGGCAAACTTCTGAATTTAGTTTAGAACAGAGAGGCTATTGGGCACACTTCTAAATTCAACTTTCACAGAGAGGCTATTGGGCACACTGCTAAATTTGGTTTAGCACAGAGAGGTTACTGGTCACACTTCTAAATTCAACTTTCACATAGAGGATATTGGACACACTTCTAGAATCAACTTTCATAGAGAGGCTATTGGGCACATTTCTGAATTCAGTTTAGCACAGAGAGGCTATCGGGCACATTTCTAAATTTAACTTTCACAGAGAGGCTATTGGGCATACTTCTAAAATCAACTTTCACAGAGAGACTATTGGGCACATTTCTACATTACACTTTCATAGAGAGACTATTGGGCACACTTCTAAATTCAACTTTCACAGAGAGGCTATTGGGGACACTTCTAAATTCAGTTTTGCACATGGAGGCTACTGGGCACACTTCTAGATTCAACTTTCACAGAGAGGCTATTGGTCACACTTCTAAATTCAACTTTCACAGAGAGGCTATTGGGCATACTTCTGAAATCAGCTTTCACAGAGGGACTATTGAGCACATTGCTAAATTAAACTTTCATAGAGAGGCTATTGGGCACACTTCTAAATTTGGTTTAGCACAGAGAGGCTACTGGGCACACTTCTAAATTCGGTTTAGCACAGAGAGGCTATTTTGCACACTTCTAGATTCAACTTTCGCAGAGAGGCTATTGAGCACATTTCTAAGTTCAGTTTAGCACAGAGAGGCTATTGGGCACACTTCTAGATTCAACTTTCGCAGAGAGGCTATTGGGTACACTTCTAAATTCAGTTTAGCACAGAGAGGCTATTGGGCACACTTCTAAATTCAACTATCACAATGAGGATATTAGGGACACTTCTAAATTCACTTTATACAGAGGGGATATTTAGGCGCACTTCTAAATTCAGGTCTTGCACAGCGAGGGTAATGGGCGTAATTCGACTTCACCGGGGTACGCTATTAGGTACTGATTGAACTATGTACAGAGAGACTATTAGGGACACTAGTCAGTTCAACTAGGGCATGCTATTAGACCCACTTTGCAATTTAACTTTACATACAGAGGCTATTAGGCATAATTCTAAAATCAACTTTGCACACTCAGGTTATTAGGGATACTGGTCAGTTCAACTAGGCACGCTATTAGGCACAGTTCTGAATTCAACTTTATACCGAGCGGCTATTAGGCACAGTTCTAAAGTTAGTTTTGCACAGAGAGGCAATTAGGGACAATTTTAAAATCAAATTTACTCAGCAAGGATGTTAGGCAAACTTCTAAATTCTAGAGGCTACTGGGCAAACTTCCGAATTTAGTTGAGCACAGAGAGGCTATTGGGCACACTTCTAAATTCAACTTTCACAGAGAGGCTATTGGGCACACTGTTAAATTCGGTTTAGCACAGGGAGGCTATTGGGCACACTTCTATATTCAGTTTAGCACAGAGAGGCTACAGGTCGCACTTCTAAATTCAACTTTCACAGAGAGGCTATTGGACACACTTCTAGAATCAACTTTCATAAAGAGGCTATTTGGCACACTTCTGAATTCAGTTTAGCACAGAGAGGCTATCGGGCACATTTCTAAATTCAACTTTCACAGAGAGGCTATTGGACACACTTCTAAATTAAACTTTCATAGAGAGGCTATTGGGCACACTTCTAAATGCAACTTTCACAGAGAGGCTATTGGGGACACTTCTAAATTCAGTTTTGCACATGGGGGCTATTGGGTGCACTTCTAGATTCAACTTTCACAGAGAGGCTATTGGGCACACTTCTAAATTCAACTTTCACAGAGAGGCTATTGGTCATACTTCTGAAATCAACTTTCACAGAGGGACTATTGAGCACATTTCTAAATTAAACTTTCATAGAGAGGCTATTGGGCACACTTCTAAATTCGGTTTAGCACAGAGAGGCTACTGGGCACACTTCTAAATTCGGTTTAGCACAGAGAGGCTATCGGGCACGTTTCCAAATTCAGCTTTCACAGAGAGGCTTTTGAGCACATTTCTAAGTTCAAGTTAGCACAGAGAGGCTATTGGGCACACTTCTAGATTCAACTTTCACAGAGAGGCTATTGGGCACACTGCTAAATTCGGTTTCGCACAGAGAGGCTACTGGTCACACTTCTAAATTCAACTTTCACAGAGAGGCTATTGGGCACACTTCTAAAATCAACTTTCACAGAGACTATTGGGCACATTTCTAAATTAAACTGTCATAGAGAGACTATTGGGCACACTTCTAAATTCAACTTTCACAGAGAGGCTATTGGGGACACTTCTAAATTCAGTTTTGCACATGGGGGCTATTGGGCACACTTCTAGATTCAACTTTCACAGAGAGGCTACTGGGCACACTTCTAATTTCAACTTCCACAGAGAGGCTATTGGGCATACTTCTGAAATCAACTTTCACAGAGGGACTATTGAGCACATTTCTAAATTAAACTTTCCTAGAGAGGCTACTGGGCGCACTTGTAAACTCGGTTTAGCACAGAGAGGCTATCGGGCACGTTTCTAAATTTAGCTTTCACAGACAGGCTATTGGGCACACTTCTAGATTCAACTTTCGCAGAGAGGCTATTGGGTACACTTCTAAATTCAGTTTAGCACAGAGAGGCTATTGGGCACACTTCTAGATTCAACTTTTGCAGAGAGGCTATTGGGTACACTTCTAAATTCAGTTTAGCACAGAGAGGCTATTGGGCACACTTCTAAATTCAACTATCACAGTGAGGATATTAGGGACACTTCTAAATTCGCTTTGTACAGAGGGGATATTTAGGCGCACTTCTAAATTCAGGTCTTGCACAGCGAGGGTAATGGGCGTAATTCGACTTTACCGGGGTACGCTATTATGTACTGATTGAACTATGTACAGAGAGACTATTAGGGACACTAGTCAGTTCAACTAGGGCATGCTATTAGGCCCACTTTGCAATTTAACTTTACATAGAGAGGCTATTAGGCATAATTCTAAAATCAACTTTGCACACTGAGGTTATTAGGGATACTGGTCAGTTCAACTAGGCCCTCTATTAGGCACAGTTCTGAATTCAACTTTATACCGAGCGGCTATTAGGCACAGTTCTAAAGTTAGTTTGCACAAAGAGGCTATTAGGGACAATTCTAAAATAAACTTTACTCAGCAAGGATGTTAGGCAAACTTCTAAATTCTAGAGGCTATTGGGCAAACTTCCGAATTTAGTTTAGAACAGAGAGGCTATTGGGCACACTTCTAAATTCAACTTTCACAGAGAGGCTATTGGGCACACTGCTAAATTCGGTTTAGCACAGAGAGGTTACTGGTCGCACTTCTAAATTCAACTTTCACAGAGAGGCTATTGAACACACTTCTAGAATCAACTTTCATAGAGAGGCTATTGGGCACACTTCTGAACTCAGTTTAGCACAGAGAGGCTATTGGGCACATTTCTAAATTCAACTTTCACAGGGAGGCTATTGGGCAGACTTCTAAAATCAACTTTCACAGAGAGACTATTAGGCACATTTCTAAATTAAACTTTCATAGAGAGGCTATTGGGCACACTTCTAAATGCAACTTTCACAGAGAGGCTATTGGGGACACTTCTAAATTCAGTTTTGCACATGGGGGCTATTGGGCTTACTTCTAGATTCAACTTTCACAGAGAGGCTATTGGGCACACTTCTAAATTCAACTTTCACAGAGAGGCTATTGGGCATACTTCTGAAATCAACTTTCACAGAGAGGCTATTAGACACACTTCTAGAATCAACTTTCATAGTGAGGCTATTGGGCACACTTCTGAATTCAGTTTAGCACAGAGAGGCTATCGGGCACATTTCTAAAATCAACTTTCACAGCGAGACTATTGGGCACATTTCTAAATTAAACTTTCACAGAGAGGCTATTGGGGACACTTCTAAATTCAGTTTTGCACATGGGGACTATTGGGCACACTTCTAGATTCAAATTTCACAGAGAGTCTACTGGGCACACTTCTAAATTCAGCTTTCACAGAGAGGCTATTGGGCATACTTCTGAAATTAACTTTCACAGAGGGACTATTGAGCACATTTCTAAATTAAACTTTCATAGAAAGGCTATTGGGCACACTTCTAAATTCGGTTTAGCACAGAGAGGCTACTGGGCGCACTTCTAAACTCGGTTTAGCACAGAGAGGTTACTGGTCACACTTCTAAATTCAACTTTCACATAGAGGATATTGGACACACTTCTAGAATCAACTTTCATAGAGAGGCTATTGGGCACATTTCTGAATTCAGTTTAGCACAGAGAGGCTATCGGGCACATTTCTAAATTTAACTTTCACAGAGAGGCTATTGGGCATACTTCTAAAATCAACTTTCACAGAGAGACTATTGGGCACATTTCTACATTACACTTTCATAGAGAGGCTATTGGGCACACTTCTAAATTCAACTTTCACAGAGAGGCTATTGGGGACACTTCTAAATTCAGTTTTGCACATGGAGGCTACTGGGCACACTTCTAGATTCAACTTTCACAGAGAGGCTATTGGTCACACTTCTAAATTCAACTTTCACAGAGAGGCTATTGGGCATACTTCTGAAATCAGCTTTCACAGAGGGACTATTGAGCACATTGCTAAATTAAACTTTCATAGAGAGGCTATTGGGCACACTTCTAAATTTGGTTTAGCACAGAGAGGCTACTGGGCACACTTCTAAATTCGGTTTAGCACAGAGAGGCTATTGGGCACACTTCTAGATTCAACTTTCGCAGAGAGGCTATTGAGCACATTTCTAAGTTCAGTTTAGCACAGAGAGGCTATTGGGCACACTTCTAGATTCAACTTTCGCAGAGAGGCTATTGGGTACACTTCTAAATTCAGTTTAGCACAGAGAGGCTATTGGGCACACTTCTAAATTCAACTATCACAATGAGGATATTAGGGACACTTCTAAATTCACTTTATACAGAGGGGATATTTAGGCGCACTTCTAAATTCAGGTCTTGCACAGCGAGGGTAATGGGCGTAATTCGACTTCACCGGGGTACGCTATTAGGTACTGATTGAACTATGTACAGAGAGACTATTAGGGACACTAGTCAGTTCAACTAGGGCATGCTATTAGACCCACTTTGCAATTTAACTTTACATACAGAGGCTATTAGGCATAATTCTAAAATCAACTTTGCACACTCAGGTTATTAGGGATACTGGTCAGTTCAACTAGGCACGCTATTAGGCACAGTTCTGAATTCAACTTTATACCGAGCGGCTATTAGGCACAGTTCTAAAGTTAGTTTTGCACAGAGAGGCAATTAGGGACAATTTTAAAATCAAATTTACTCAGCAAGGATGTTAGGCAAACTTCTAAATTCTAGAGGCTACTGGGCAAACTTCCGAATTTAGTTGAGCACAGAGAGGCTATTGGGCACACTTCTAAATTCAACTTTCACAGAGAGGCTATTGGGCACACTGTTAAATTCGGTTTAGCACAGGGAGGCTATTGGGCACACTTCTATATTCAGTTTAGCACAGAGAGGCTACAGGTCGCACTTCTAAATTCAACTTTCACAGAGAGGCTATTGGACACACTTCTAGAATCAACTTTCATAAAGAGGCTATTTGGCACACTTCTGAATTCAGTTTAGCACAGAGAGGCTATCGGGCACATTTCTAAATTCAACTTTCACAGAGAGGCTATTGGACACACTTCTAAATTAAACTTTCATAGAGAGGCTATTGGGCACACTTCTAAATGCAACTTTCACAGAGAGGCTATTGGGGACACTTCTAAATTCAGTTTTGCACATGGGGGCTATTGGGTGCACTTCTAGATTCAACTTTCACAGAGAGGCTATTGGGCACACTTCTAAATTCAACTTTCACAGAGAGGCTATTGGTCATACTTCTGAAATCAACTTTCACAGAGGGACTATTGAGCACATTTCTAAATTAAACTTTCATAGAGAGGCTATTGGGCACACTTCTAAATTCGGTTTAGCACAGAGAGGCTACTGGGCACACTTCTAAATTCGGTTTAGCACAGAGAGGCTATCGGGCACGTTTCTAAATTCAGCTTTCACAGAGAGGCTTTTGAGCACATTTCTAAGTTCAAGTTAGCACAGAGAGGCTATTGGGCACACTTCTAGATTCAACTTTCACAGAGAGGCTATTGGGCACACTGCTAAATTCGGTTTCGCACAGAGAGGCTACTGGTCACACTTCTAAATTCAACTTTCACAGAGAGGCTATTGGGCACACTTCTAAAATCAACTTTCACAGAGACTATTGGGCACATTTCTAAATTAAACTGTCATAGAGAGACTATTGGGCACACTTCTAAATTCAACTTTCACAGAGAGGCTATTGGGGACACTTCTAAATTCAGTTTTGCACATGGGGGCTATTGGGCACACTTCTAGATTCAACTTTCACAGAGAGGCTACTGGGCACACTTCTAATTTCAACTTCCACAGAGAGGCTATTGGGCATACTTCTGAAATCAACTTTCACAGAGGGACTATTGAGCACATTTCTAAATTAAACTTTCCTAGAGAGGCTACTGGGCGCACTTGTAAACTCGGTTTAGCACAGAGAGGCTATCGGGCAGGTTTCTAAATTTAGCTTTCACAGACAGGCTATTGGGCACACTTCTAGATTCAACTTTCGCAGAGAGGCTATTGGGTACACTTCTAAATTCAGTTTAGCACAGAGAGGCTATTGGGCACACTTCTAGATTCAACTTTTGCAGAGAGGCTATTGGGTACACTTCTAAATTCAGTTTAGCACAGAGAGGCTATTGGGCACACTTCTAAATTCAACTATCACAGTGAGGATATTAGGGACACTTCTAAATTCGCTTTGTACAGAGGGGATATTTAGGCGCACTTCTAAATTCAGGTCTTGCACAGCGAGGGTAATGGGCGTAATTCGACTTTACCGGGGTACGCTATTATGTACTGATTGAACTATGTACAGAGAGACTATTAGGGACACTAGTCAGTTCAACTAGGGCATGCTATTAGGCCCACTTTGCAATTTAACTTTACATAGAGAGGCTATTAGGCATAATTCTAAAATCAACTTTGCACACTGAGGTTATTAGGGATACTGGTCAGTTCAACTAGGCCCTCTATTAGGCACAGTTCTGAATTCAACTTTATACCGAGCGGCTATTAGGCACAGTTCTAAAGTTAGTTTGCACAAAGAGGCTATTAGGGACAATTCTAAGATAAACTTTACTCAGCAAGGATGTTAGGCAAACTTCTAAATTCTAGAGGCTATTGGGCAAACTTCCGAATTTAGTTTAGAACAGAGAGGCTATTGGGCACACTTCTAAATTCAACTTTCACAGAGAGGCTATTGGGCACACTGCTAAATTCGGTTTAGCACAGAGAGGTTACTGGTCGCACTTCTAAATTCAACTTTCACAGAGAGGCTATTGAACACACTTCTAGAATCAACTTTCATAGAGAGGCTATTGGGCACACTTCTGAACTCAGTTTAGCACAGAGAGGCTATTGGGCACATTTCTAAATTCAACTTTCACAGGGAGGCTATTGGGCAGACTTCTAAAATCAACTTTCACAGAGAGACTATTAGGCACATTTCTAAATTAAACTTTCATAGAGAGGCTATTGGGCACACTTCTAAATGCAACTTTCACAGAGAGGCTATTGGGCATACTTCTGAAATCAACTTTCACAGAGAGGCTATTAGACACACTTCTAGAATCAACTTTCATAGTGAGGCTATTGGGCACACTTCTGAATTCAGTTTAGCACAGAGAGGCTATCGGGCACATTTCTAAAATCAACTTTCACAGCGAGACTATTGGGCACATTTCTAAATTAAACTTTCACAGAGAGGCTATTGGGGACACTTCTAAATTCAGTTTTGCACATGGGGACTATTGGGCACACTTCTAGATTCAAATTTCACAGAGAGTCTACTGGGCACACTTCTAAATTCAGCTTTCACAGAGAGGCTATTGGGCATACTTCTGAAATTAACTTTCACAGAGGGACTATTGAGCACATTTCTAAATTAAACTTTCATAGAAAGGCTATTGGGCACACTTCTAAATTCGGTTTAGCACAGAGAGGCTACTGGGCGCACTTCTAAACTCGGTTTAGCACAGAGAGGCTATCGGGCACGTTTCTATTTTAGCTTTCACAGAGAGGCTATTGGGAGCACTTCTAGAATCAACTTTCACAGAGAGGCTATTGAGCACATTTCTAAGTTCAATTTAGCACAGAGAGGCTATTGGGCACACTTCTAGATTCAACTTTCGCAGAGAGGCTATTGGGTACACTTCTAAATTCAATTTAGCACAGAGAGGCTATTGGGCACACTTCTAGATTCAACTTTCACAAAGAGGCTATTGGGCACACTTCTAAATTCAACTATCACAGTGAGGATATTAAGGATACTTCTAAATTTGCTTTGTACAGAGTGGATATTTAGGCGCACTTCTAAATTCAGGTCTTGCACAGCGAGGGTAATGGGCGTAATTCGACTTCACCGGGGTACGCTATTATGTACTGATTGAACTATGTACAGAGAGACTATTAGGGACAAGAGTCAGTTCAACTAGGGCATGCTATTAGGCCCACTTTGCAATTTAACTTTACATAGAGAGGCTATTAGGCATAATTCTAAAATCAACTTTGCACACTGAGGTTATTAGGGATACTGGTCAGTTCAACTAGGCACGCTATTAGGCACAGTTCTGAATTCAACTTTATACCGAGCGGCTATTAGGCACAGTTCTACAGTTAGTTTGCGCAGAGAGGCTATTAGGGACAATTCTAAAATCAACTTTATTCAGCAAGGATGTTAGGCAAACTTCTAAATTCTAGAGGCTACTGGGCAAACTTCTGAATTTAGTTTAGAACAGAGAGGCTATTGGGCACACTTCTAAATTCAACTTTCACAGAGAGGCTATTGGGCACACTGCTAAATTTGGTTTAGCACAGAGAGGTTACTGGTCACACTTCTAAATTCAACTTTCACAGAAAGGATATTGGACACACTTCTAGAATCAACTTTCATAGAGAGGCTATTGGGCACATTTCTGAATTCAGTTTAGCACAGAGAGGCTATCGGGCACATTTCTAAATTTAACTTTCACAGAGAGGCTATTGGGCATACTTCTAAAATCAACTTTCACAGAGAGACTATTGGGCACATTTCTACATTACACTTTCATAGAGAGGCTATTGGGCACACTTCTAAATTCAACTTTCACAGAGAGGCTATTGGGGACACATCTAAATTCAGTTTTGCACATGGAGGCTACTGGGCACACTTCTAGATTCAACTTTCACAGAGAGGCTATTGGTCACACTTCTAAATTCAACTTTCACAGAGAGGCTATTGGGCATACTTCTGAAATCAACTTTCACAGAGGGACTATTGAGCACATTGCTAAATTAAACTTTCATAGAGAGGCTATTGGGCACACTTCTAAATTTGGTTTAGCACAGAGAGGCTACTGGGCACACTTCTAAATTCGGTTTAGCACAGAGAGGCTATTGGGCACACTTCTAGATTCAACTTTCGCAGAGAGGCTATTGAGCACATTTCTAAGTTCAGTTTAGCACAGAGAGGCTATTGGGCACACTCCTAGATTCAACTTTCGCAGAGAGGCTATTGGGCACACTTTTAAATTCAACTTTCACAGAGAGGCTATTGGGCATACTTCTGAAATCAACTTTCACAGAGATGCTATTGGGCATACTTCTGAAATCAACTTTCACAGAGGGACTATCGAGCACATTTCTAAATTAAACTTTCATAGAAAGGCTATTGGGCACATTTCTAAGTTCAATTTAGCACAGAGAGGCTATTGGGCACACTTCTAGATTCAACTTTCGCAGAGAGGCTATTGGGTACACTTCTAAATTCAGTTTAGCACAGAGAGGCTATTGGGCACACTTCTAGATTCAACTTTCACAAAGAGGCTATTGGGCACACTTCTAAATTCAACTATCACAGTGAGGATATTAAGGACACTTCTAAATTTGCTTTGTACAGAGTGGATATTTAGGCGCACTTCTAAATTCAGGTCTTGCACAGCGAGGGTAATGGGCGTAATTCGACTTCACCGGGGTACGCTATTATGTACTGATTGAACTATGTACAGAGAGACTATTAGGGACAAGAGTCAGTTCAACTAGTGCATGCTATTAGGCCCACTTTGCAATTTAACTTTACATAGAGAGGCTATTAGGCATAATTCTAAAATCAACTTTGCACACTGAGGTTATTAGGGATACTGGTCAGTTCAACTAGGCACGCTATTAGGCACAGTTCTGAATTCAACTTTATACCGAGCAGCTATTAGGCACAGTTCTACAGTTAGTTTGCACAGAGAGGCTATTAGGGACAATTCTAAAATCAACTTTATTCAGCAAGGATGTTAGGCAAACTTCTAAATTCTAGAGGCTATTGGGCACATTTCTGAATTCAGTTTAGCACAGAGAGGCTATCGGGCACATTTCTAAATTTAACTTTCACAGAGAGGCTATTGGGCATACTTCTAAAATCAACTTTCACAGAGAGACTATTGGGCACATTTCTACATTACACTTTCATAGAGAGGCTATTGGGCACACTTCTAAATTCAACTTTCACAGAGAGGCTATTGGGGACACTTCTAAATTCAGTTTTGCACATGGAGGCTACTGGGCACACTTCTAGATTCAACTTTCACAGAGAGGCTATTGGTCACACTTCTAAATTCAACTTTCACAGAGAGGCTATTGGGCATACTTCTGAAATCAACTTTCACAGAGGGACTATTGAGCACATTGCTAAATTAAACTTTCATAGAGAGGCTATTGGGCACACTTCTAAATTTGGTTTAGCACAGAGAGGCTACTGGGCACACTTCTAAATTCGGTTTAGCACAGAGAGGCTATTGGGCACACTTCTAGATTCAACTTTCGCAGAGAGGCTATTGAGCACATTTCTAAGTTCAGTTTAGCACAGAGAGGCTATTGGGCACACTTCTAAATTCAACTATCACAATGAGGATATTAGGGACACTTCTAAATTCACTTTATACAGAGGGGATATTTAGGCGCACTTCTAAATTCAGGTCTTGCACAGCGAGGGTAATGGGCGTAATTCGACTTCACCGGGGTACGCTATTAGGTACTGATTGAACTATGTACAGAGAGACTATTAGGGACACTAGTCAGTTCAACTAGGGCATGCTATTAGACCCACTTTGCAATTTAACTTTACATACAGAGGCTATTAGGCATAATTCTAAAATCAACTTTGCACACTCAGGTTATTAGGGATACTGGTCAGTTCAACTAGGCACGCTATTAGGCACAGTTCTGAATTCAACTTTATACCGAGCGGCTATTAGGCACAGTTCTAAAGTTAATTTTGCACAGAGAGGCTATTAGGGACAATTTTAAAATCAACTTTACTCAGCAAGGATGTTAGGCAAACTTCTAAATTCTAGAGGCTACTGGGCAAACTTCCGAATTTAGTTGAGCACAGAGAGGCTATTGGGCACACTTCTAAATTCAACTTTCACAGAGAGGCTATTGGGCACACTGTTAAATTCGGTTTAGCACAGGGAGGCTATTGGGCACACTTCTATATTCAGTTTAGCACAGAGAGGCTACAGGTCGCACTTCTAAATTCAACTTTCACAGAGAGGCTATTGGACACACTTCTAGAATCAACTTTCATAAAGAGGCTATTTGGCACACTTCTGAATTCAGTTTAGCACAGAGAGGCTATCGGGCACATTTCTAAATTCAACTTTCACAGAGAGGCTATTGGACACACTTCTAAATTAAACTTTCATAGAGAGGCTATTGGGCACACTTCTAAATGCAACTTTCACAGAGAGGCTATTGGGGACACTTCTAAATTCAGTTTTGCACATGGGGGCTATTGGGTGCACTTCTAGATTCAACTTTCACAGAGAGGCTATTGGGCACACTTCTAAATTCAACTTTCACAGAGAGGCTATTGGTCATACTTCTGAAATCAACTTTCACAGAGGGACTATTGAGCACATTTCTAAATTAAACTTTCATAGAGAGGCTATTGGGCACACTTCTAAAATCAACTTTCACAGAGACTATTGGGCACATTTCTAAATTAAACTGTCATAGAGAGACTATTGGGCACACTTCTAAATTCAACTTTCACAGAGAGGCTATTGGGGACACTTCTAAATTCAGTTTTGCACATGGGGGCTATTGGGCACACTTCTAGATTCAACTTTCACAGAGAGGCTACTGGGCACACTTCTAATTTCAACTTTCACAGAGAGGCTATTGGGCATACTTCTGAAATCAACTTTCACAGAGGGACTATTGAGCACATTTCTAAATTAAACTTTCCTAGAGAGGCTACTGGGCGCACTTCTAAACTCGGTTTAGCACAGAGAGGCTATCGGGCACGTTTCTAAATTTAGCTTTCACAGACAGGCTATTGGGCACACTTCTAGATTCAACTTTCGCAGAGAGGCTATTGGGTACACTTCTAAATTCAGTTTAGCACAGAGAGGCTATTGGGCACACTTCTAGATTCAACGTTCGCAGAGAGGCTATTGGGTACACTTCTAAATTCAGTTTAGCACAGAGAGGCTATTGGGCACACTTCTAAATTCAACTATCACAGTGAGGATATTAGGGACACTTCTAAATTCGCTTTGTACAGAGGGGATATTTAGGCGCACTTCTAAATTCAGGTCTTGCACAGCGAGGGTAATGGGCGTAATTCGACTTTACCGGGGTACGCTATTATGTACTGATTGAACTATGTACAGAGAGACTATTAGGGACACTAGTCAGTTCAACTAGGGCATGCTATTAGGCCCACTTTGCAATTTAACTTTACATAGAGAGGCTATTAGGCATAATTCTAAAATCAACTTTGCACACTGAGGTTATTAGGGATACTGGTCAGTTCAACTAGGCCCTCTATTAGGCACAGTTCTGAATTCAACTTTATACCGAGCGGCTATTAGGCACAGTTCTAAAGTTAGTTTGCACAGAGAGGCTATTAGGGAAAATTCTAAAATAAACTTTACTCAGCAATGATGTTAGGCAAACTTCTAAATTCTAGAGGCTATTGGGCAAACTTCCGAATTTAGTTTAGAACAGAGAGGCTATTGGGCACACTTCTAAATTCAACTTTCACAGAGAGGCTATTGGGCACACTGCTAAATTCGGTTTAGCACAGAGAGGTTACTGGTCGCACTTCTAAATTCAACTTTCACAGAGAGGCTATTGAACACACTTCTAGAATCAACTTTCATAGAGAGGCTATTGGGCACACTTCTGAACTCAGTTTAGCACAGAGAGGCTATTGGGCACATTTCTAAATTCAACTTTCACAGGGAGGCTATTGGGCAGACTTCTAAAATCAACTTTCACAGAGAGACTATTAGGCACATTTCTAAATTAAACTTTCCTAGAGAGGCTATTGGGCACACTTCTAAATGCAAATTTCACAGAGAGGCTATTGGGGACACTTCTAAATTCAGTTTTGCACATGGGGGCTATTGGGCACACTTCTAGATTCAACTTTCACAGAGAGGCTATTGGGCACACTTCTAAATTCAGTTTTGCACAGGGAGGCTATTGGGCACACTTCTAAATTCAACTTTCACAGAGAGGCTATTGAGCACACTTCTAGAATCAACTTTCACAGAGAGGCTATTTGGCACACTTCTAAATTCAACTATCACAGTGAGGCTATTGGGCACACTTCTAAATTAAACTTTCATAGAGAGGCTATTGGGCACACTTCTAAATTTGACTATCACAGCAGGCTATTGGGCACACTTCTAAATTCGACTATCACAGTGAGGCTATTGGGCACACTTCTAAATTAAACTTTCATAGAGAGGCTATTGGGCACACTTCTAAATTCAACGTGCACAGAGAGGCTACTGGTCACACTTCTAGAATCAACGTTCACAGAGAGGCTATTGGGCACACTTCTAGAATCAACTTTCACAGAGAGGCTATTGGGCACACTTCTAGAATCAACTTTCAAAGAGAGGCTATTGGGCACACTTCTAAATTCAGTTTTGCACAGGGAGGCTATTAGGCACACTTCTAAATTCAACTATCACAGTGAGGCTATTGGGCACACTTCTAAATTCAACTATCACAGAGAGGCTATTGGGCACACTTCTAAATTCAACTATCACAGAGAGGCTATTGAGCACACTTCTAGAATCAACTTTCACAGAGAGGCTATTGGGCACACTTCCAAATTCAACTATCACAGTGAGGCTATTGGGAACATTTCTAAATTAAACTTTCATAGAGCGGCTATTGGGCACACTTCTAAATTCGACTATCACAGCGAGGCTATTGGGCACACTTCTAAATTTGACTATCACAGTGAGGCTATTGGGCAGACTTCTAAATTAAACTTTCATAGAGAGGCTATTGGGCACACTTCTAAATTCAACTTTCACAGAGAGGCTACTGGTCACACTTCTAGAATCAACGTTCACAGAGAGGCTATTGGGCACACTTCTAGAATCAACTTTCACAGAGAGGCTATTGGGCACACTTCTAGAATCAACTTTCAAAGAGAGGCTATTGGGCACACTTCTAGAATCAACGTTCACAGAGAGGCTATTGGGCACACTTCTAAATTCAACTATCACAGTGAGGCTATTGGGCACACTTCTAAATTCAACTATCACTGAGAGGCTATTGGGCACACTTCTAAATTCAACGATCACTGAGAGGCTATTGGGCACACTTCTAAATTCAACTATCACAGTGAGGCTATTGGGCACACTTCTAAATTCAGTTTTGCACAGGGAGGCTATTGGGCACACTTCTAAATTCAACTATCACAGTGAGGCTATTGGGCACACTTCTAAATTCAACTTTCACAGAGAGGCTACTGGTCACACTTCTAGAATCAACGTTCACAAAGAGGCTATTGGGCACACTTCTAGAATCAATTTTCACAGAGAGGCTATTGGGCACACTTCTAAATTCAACTTTCACAGAGAGGCTGTTGGGCATACTTCTGAAATCAACGTTCACAGATGGACTATTGAGCACATTTCTAAATTAAACTTTCATAGAGAGGCTATTGGGCACACTTCTAAATTTGGTTTAGCACAGAGAGGCTATCGGGCACGTTTCTAAATTCAGCTTTCACAGGGAGGCTACTGGGCGCACTTCTAGAATCAACTTTCGCAGAGAGGCTATTGGTTACACTTCTAAATTCAGTTTAGCACAGAGAGGCTACTGGGCACACTTCTAGATTCAACTTTCACAAAGAGGCTATTGGGCACACTTCTAATTTCAACTATCACAGTGAGGCTATTGGGCACACTTCTAAATTCAACTTTCACAGAGAGGCTATTGGGCACATTTCTAAAATCGACTTTCACAGAGAGACTATTGGGTACATTTCTATATTAAACTTTCATAGAGAGGCTATTGGCCACACTTCTAAATTCAACTTTCACAGAGAGGCTATTGGGAGACTTCTAGAATCAATTTTCACAGAGACGCTATTGGGCACACTTCTAAATTCAGTTTTGCACAGGGAGGCTATTGGGCACACTTCTAAATTCAACTTTCACAGAGAGGCTATTGAGCACACTTCTAGAATCAACTTTCATAGAAAGGCTATTGGGCACACTTCTAAATTCGGTTTAGCACAGAGAGGCTACTGGGCGCACTTCTAAACTCGGTTTAGCACAGAGAGGCTATCGGGCACGTTTCTATTTTAGCTTTCACAGAGAGGCTATTGGGAGCACTTCTAGAATCAACTTTCACAGAGAGGCTATTGAGCACATTTCTAAGTTCAATTTAGCACAGAGAGGCTATTGGGCACACTTCTAGATTCAACTTTCGCAGAGAGGCTATTGGGTACACTTCTAAATTCAATTTAGCACAGAGAGGCTATTGGGCACACTTCTAGATTCAACTTTCACAAAGAGGCTATTGGGCACACTTCTAAATTCAACTATCACAGTGAGGATATTAGGGACACTTCTAAACTCGCTTTGTACAGAGGGGATATTTAGGCGCACTTCTAAATTCAGGTCTTGCACAGCGAGGGTAATGGGCGTAATTCGACTTTACCGGGGTACACTATTATGTACGGATTGAACTATGTACAGAGAGACTATTAGGGACACTAGTCAGTTCAACTAGGGCATGCTATTAGGCCCACTTTGCAATTTAACTTTACATAGAGAGGCTATTAGGCATAATTCTAAAATCAACTTTGCACACTGAGGTTATTAGGGATACTGGTCAGTTCAACTAGGCCCTCTATTAGGCACAGTTCTGAATTCAACTTTATACCGAGCGGCTATTAGGCACAGTTCTAAAGTTAGTTTGCACAGAGAGGCTATTAGGGACAATTCTAAAATCAACTTTACTCAGCAAGGATGTTAGGCAAACCTCTAAATTCTAGAGGCTACTGGGCAAACTTCCGAATTTAGCTTAGAACAGAGAGGGTATTGGGCACACTTCTAAATTCAACTTTCACAGAGAGGCTATTGGGCACACTGCTAAATTCGGTTTAGCACAGGGAGGCTATAGGGCACACTTCTATATTCAGTTTAGCACAGAGAGGCTACTGGTCGCACTTCTAAATTCAACTTTCACAGAGAGGCTATTGAACACACTTCTAGAATCACCTTTCATAGAGAGGCTATTGGGCACACTTCTGAACTGAGTTTAGCACAGAGAGGCTATTGGGCACATTTCTAAATTCAACTTTCTCAGGGAGGCTATTGGGCAGACTTCTAAAATCAACTTTCACAGAGAGTCTATTGGGCACATTTCTAAATTAAACTTTCATAGAGAGGCTATTGGGCACACTTCTAAATGCAACTTTCACAGAGAGGCTATTGGGGACACTTCTAAATTCAGTTTTGTACATGGGGGCTATTGGGCACACTTCTAGATTCAACTTTCACAGAGAGGCTATTGGGCACACTTCTAAATGCAACTTTCACAGAGAGGCTATTGGGGACACTTCTAAATTCAGTTTTGCACATGGGCGCTATTGGGCACACTTCTAGATTCAACTTTCACAGAGAGGCTATTGGGCACATTTCTAAATTAAACTTTCATAGAGAGGCTATTGGGCACACTTCTAAATTCAGTTTTGCACAGGGAGGCTATTAGGCACACTTCTAAATTCAACTATCACAGTGAGGCTATTGGGAACACTTCTAAATTCAACTATCACAGAGAGGCTATTGGGCACACTTCTAAATTCAACTATCACAGAGAGGCTATTGAGCACACTTCTAGAATCAACTTTCACAGAGAGGCTATTGGGCACACTTCTAAATTCAACTATCACAGTGAGGCTATTGGGCAGACTTCTAAATTAAACTTTCATAGAGAGGCTATTGGGCACACTTCTAAATTCAACTTTCACAGAGAGGCTACTGGTCACACTTCTAGAATCAACGTTCACAAAGAGGCTATTGGGCACACTTCTAGAATCAATTTTCACAGAGAGGCTATTGGGCACACTTCTAAATTCAACTTTCACAGAGAGGCTGTTGGGCATACTTCTGAAATCAACTTTCACAGATGGACTATTGAGCACATTTCTAAATTAAACTTTCATAGAGAGGCTATTGGGCACACTTCTAAATTTGGTTTAGCACAGAGAGGCTATCGGGCACGTTTCTAAATTCAGCTTTCACAGGGAGGCTACTGGGCGCACTTCTAGAATCAACTTTCGCAGAGAGGCTATTGGTTACACTTCTAAATTCAGTTTAGCACAGAGAGGCTATTGGGCACACTTCTAGATTCAACTTTCACAAAGAGGCTATTGGGCACACTTCTAATTTCAACTATCACAGTGAGGCTATTGGGCACACTTCTAAATTCAACTTTCACAGAGAGGCTATTGGGCACATTTCTAAAATCGACTTTCACAGAGAGACTATTGGGTACATTTCTATATTAAACTTTCATAGAGAGGCTATTGGCCACACTTCTAAATTCAACTTTCACAGAGAGGCTATTGGGAGACTTCTAGAATCAATTTTCACAGAGACGCTATTGGGCACACTTCTAAATTCAGTTTTGCACAGGGAGGCTATTGGGCACACTTCTAAATTCAACTTTCACAGAGAGGCTATTGAGCACACTTCTAGAATCAACTTTCACAGAGAGGCTATTTGGCACACTTCTAAATTCAACTATCACAGTGAGGCTATTGGGCACACTTCTAAATTAAACTTTCATAGAGAGGCTATTGGGCACACTTCTAAATTTGACTATCACAGCAGGCTATTGGGCACACTTCTAAATTCGACTATCACAGTGAGGCTATTGGGCACACTTCTGAATTAAACTTTCATAGAGAGGCTATTGGGCACACTTCTAAATTCAACGTGCACAGAGAGGCTACTGGTCACACTTCTAGAATCAACGTTCACAGAGAGGCTATTGGGCACACTTCTAGAATCAACTTTCACAGAGAGGCTATTGGGCACACTTCTAGAATCAACTTTCAAAGAGAGGCTATTGGGCACACTTCTAAATTCAGTTTTGCACAGGGAGGCTATTAGGCACACTTCTAAATTCAACTATCACAGTGAGGCTATTGGGCACACTTCTAAATTCAACTATCACAGAGAGGCTATTGGGCACACTTCTAAATTCAACTATCACAGAGAGGCTATTGAGCACACTTCTAGAATCAACTTTCACAGAGAGGCTATTGGGCACACTTCCAAATTCAACTATCACAGTGAGGCTATTGGGAACATTTCTAAATTAAACTTTCATAGAGCGGCTATTGGGCACACTTCTAAATTCGACTATCACAGCGAGGCTATTGGGCACACTTCTAAATTTGACTATCACAGTGAGGCTATTGGGCAGACTTCTAAATTAAACTTTCATAGAGAGGCTATTGGGCACACTTCTAAATTCAACTTTCACAGAGAGGCTACTGGTCACACTTCTAGAATCAACGTTCACAGAGAGGCTATTGGGCACACTTCTAGAATCAACTTTCACAGAGAGGCTATTGGGCACACTTCTAGAATCAACTTTCAAAGAGAGGCTATTGGGCACACTTCTAGAATCAACGTTCACAGAGAGGCTATTGGGCACACTTCTAAATTCAACTATCACAGTGAGGCTATTGGGCACACTTCTAAATTCAACTATCACTGAGAGGCTATTGGGCACACTTCTAAATTCAACGATCACTGAGAGGCTATTGGGCACACTTCTAAATTCAACTATCACAGTGAGGCTATTGGGCACACTTCTAAATTCAGTTTTGCACAGGGAGGCTATTGGGCACACTTCTAAATTCAACTATCACAGTGAGGCTATTGGGCACACTTCTAAATTCAACTTTCACAGAGAGGCTACTGGTCACACTTCTAGAATCAACGTTCACAAAGAGGCTATTGGGCACACTTCTAGAATCAATTTTCACAGAGAGGCTATTGGGCACACTTCTAAATTCAACTTTCACAGAGAGGCTGTTGGGCATACTTCTGAAATCAACTTTCACAGATGGACTATTGAGCACATTTCTAAATTAAACTTTCATAGAGAGGCTATTGGGCACACTTCTAAATTTGGTTTAGCACAGAGAGGCTATCGGGCACGTTTCTAAATTCAGCTTTCACAGGGAGGCTACTGGGCGCACTTCTAGAATCAACTTTCGCAGAGAGGCTATTGGTTACACTTCTAAATTCAGTTTAGCACAGAGAGGCTACTGGGCACACTTCTAGATTCAACTTTCACAAAGAGGCTATTGGGCACACTTCTAATTTCAACTATCACAGTGAGGCTATTGGGCACACTTCTAAATTCAACTTTCACAGAGAGGCTATTGGGCACATTTCTAAAATCGACTTTCACAGAGAGACTATTGGGTACATTTCTATACTAAACTTTCATAGAGAGGCTATTGGCCACACTTCTAAATTCAACTTTCACAGAGAGGCTATTGGGAGACTTCTAGAATCAATTTTCACAGAGACGCTATTGGGCACACTTCTAAATTCAGTTTTGCACAGGGAGGCTATTGGGCACACTTCTAAATTCAACTTTCACAGAGAGGCTATTGAGCACACTTCTAGAATCAACTTTCACAGAGAGGCTATTTGGCACACTTCTAAATTCAACTATCACAGTGAGGCTATTGGGCACACTTCTAAATTAAACTTTCATAGAGAGGCTATTGGGCACACTTCTAAATTTGACTATCACAGCAGGCTATTGGGCACACTTCTAAATTCGACTATCACAGTGAGGCTATTGGGCACACTTCTAAATTAAACTTTCATAGAGAGGCTATTGGGCACACTTCTAAATTCAACGTGCACAGAGAGGCTACTGGTCACACTTCTAGAATCAACGTTCACAGAGAGGCTATTGGGCACACTTCTAGAATCAACTTTCACAGAGAGGCTATTGGGCACACTTCTAGAATCAACTTTCACAGAGAGGCTATTGGGCACACTTCTAAATTCAGTTTTGCACAGGGAGGCTATTAGGCACACTTCTAAATTCAACTATCACAGTGAGGCTATTGGGCACACTTCTAAATTCAACTATCACAGAGAGGCTATTGGGCACACTTCTAAATTCAACTATCACAGAGAGGCTATTGAGCACACTTCTAGAATCAACTTTCACAGAGAGGCTATTGGGCACACTTCCAAATTCAACTATCACAGTGAGGCTATTGGGAACATTTCTAAATTAAACTTTCATAGAGCGGCTATTGGGCACACTTCTAAATTCGACTATCACAGCGAGGCTATTGGGCACACTTCTAAATTTGACTATCACAGTGAGGCTATTTGGCATACTTCTAAATTAAACTTTCATAGAGAGGCTATTGGGCACACTTCTAAATTCAACTTTCACAGAGAGGCTACTGGTCACACTTCTAGAATCAACGTTCACAGAGAGGCTATTGGGCACACTTCTAGAATCAACTTTCACAGAGAGGCTATTGGGCACACTTCTAGAATCAACTTTCAAAGAGAGGCTATTGGGCACACTTCTAGAATCAACGTTCACAGAGAGGCTATTGGGCACACTTCTAAATTCAACTATCACAGTGAGGCTATTGGGCACACTTCTAAATTCAACTATCACTGAGAGGCTATTGGGCACACTTCTAAATTCAACGATCACTGAGAGGCTATTGGGCACACTTCTAAATTCAACTATCACAGTGAGGCTATTGGGCACACTTCTAAATTCAGTTTTGCACAGGGAGGCTATTGGGCACACTTCTAAATTCAACTATCACAGTGAGGCTATTGGGCACACTTCTAAATTCAACTATCACAGTGAGGCTATTGGGCACACTTCTAAATTCAGTTTTGCACAGGGAGGCTATTAGGCACACTTCTAAAATCAGTTTAGCACAGGGAAGATATTGAGTTGTAAATTCAAGTAGGGCACGCTATTAGGTACAGTTCTATAAGCAAATAAACTACAGATGGAAGAGATTACGATTGTTTAGCTTTCAGAGTGGTCAGGTAGTATGGCGTGAAGTAATTGCTTCAGCCCCGCCCTTGCCACACTTACTTATTGTTGGCTTCTTGCTTCTCCTGCTGATACCTGCAGATACAACCTGGAGCTGTCACTGAGGGAGCCATCCTTTGCCTTGGGTCCTTAGCCGAAGGGCTGCAGGGCAGAGGGCTGCCCTGGGAGGATTGGTAATAAATCCGAGTCCTCTTGTCAAGACCAATTTTATGGGGTGGGCGGGAACAGGAGGCGGGAGGGCCCGGCAGTCAGGAAATGGGCGTGGGGAGGGAGAGGGAGACAATGGGGCTGATTAGGGGCAGGGGGACCACGGATTAAACCAAGAACAGGTGGAAAATGCACAAATTCCCTTGCAGCCGCGCTCACAGTCTCCAAGGTGGAAAGGAGCTGGCGCAGGCACGCAGGTCGATACACTTGTCCACTGGATACCAATGGACCAATGGGACGGGGTGGGCGGGAACAGGAGGTGGGAGGGCCCGGCGGCAGTCAGGAAATGGGCGCAGGGATGGAAAGGGAGACAACAGAGCTGATTAGTGGCGGGGGGACCACGGATTAAACAAAAAACAGGTGGAAAATGCACAAATTACCTCGCGGCCACGCTCACAGTCTCCAAGGTAGAAAGAGTGCTAATGTACAATTGTATATTAAAGAAAAACATAAAAGGACATAAACAATTTTCTGTCCCGAATACTTTTCACCAGCATACAATAATCGATGGACCTTCATAACTATCCATGGTGTCCACATTCCCATTTTCATGCCATGGATCATTAAAAGAACTGGATGGCATTTGCACACCATCGCATAGGGCAGCCTTTCTACCCTTTTTAATTGTTGCCTGCTTTCAAACAGTCACACATGCATCCACCAATCATTTCCAAAAACTGTACATAGACCCTATGACCATATTAAGCTTCCACACACCAACTGCCACTTAAGAATCTTTTACAAATCTTTTACAAATCTTTTTCATCTGCATTTCCCTTACTTATACAAAGAATTGTACACAATGCTCCGATAAATGCACCTATGCATTGTGCAGTACGGGAAGAGCATAAATAGAAGGGGCAGTACAAATGGGCAAGTGCTGCTCATGAGAAACCAGAAGAGAAATGCCAAGGTATGACACGTTGGGACACCATTGGGTAATTACTGGAGCAGTGGAGTCCCAAGGGTGGGCAGCATCTTAACCATAACATCCCTTTATGTCAATTTAATAGGTTTTCATATGTGGAAATGTTTTGTAGGGTTACATCAATTCAAGTTATTAATAATTCTTCTTTCCATATATATATATATATATATATGAATGAAAAAGAAATATAAACCTCCTCTAAAAAAGATATTTTTTGCAACACATACGTATGTCTATCGTTATCAGCAGCACATGCTGCGGATGGAAATTATCACTCTTTTTTTTTTACGGATTAAGGCTCCACCTTGACCCGGGCCGAACCAAACCACCCCTATTATTCACTGCACCTGTCCTGCATCCTACCTCAGTGTCCACTACCCTAATAATGTAACCATTGGCCAGAACGTAGGCTTGTAGCCATGTCCACTCTCCAAATCGATGGGGCATAGGCTTTGGCCATGCCACATTCACCAATAAGCAAATCAGAGTACACATTTACATTTGCCGATGGCCAGGCCCACTACCCAGACACCAAATGTATATCACTAGTTTTTCAACTTACATTCTTACACTTTTGAAAAATAAAACAAAAGAAATATTTCCAAAAACATGCTTTCAGGTCCTTGCTAATACTTACCGTACAGGTTTGTTGAAATATAGTCCACCACTTCAAACTGTAACCACAAGCAGAATATTTTTTCCCATTCAAACCTACCGCTTCGGCCATGCTGCATACCTCAATAAGCAAATTACAGTACACATTTCTCCTTGCTGACAGCCAGGCCCATTGCCCAGACACCAATGTTATATCACTATGTTGTGTACTTACATTTCACACTTTAAAAATAAAACAAAGTACATATTTGCAAAACCATGCTTTCCAGTTCTTGCTGACCCTCCTTGTGCATATTTACAGCAATCCCATCCAGCACTTCAACCTGTACCCACAAACACAATTCTTTTCCATTTCAAACCTATCCCAATTTCGAAAAACGTTACCACATAGCCGATTCCTGGTGGCCATGCCCACTTTAAACACATTGCTCCCCGTGGTCATGGCCAGTAGCCAGATTGTACGCATAATGGGCTTATACTTTAACCCGGACAATCTGTCCACTGCCCACGGCCACAGGCTATGCCTCTGTCACCAAAGTTATGTCACTATTTTTTGTACCTACATTATGACACTTTAAAAAAAAAAACGACGACGCATTTGCAAAATCATGCTTTCAGGTCCTTGTCCTACCAAACTTTCCAAAAGCATTTATATCTAGATCTAAAAAATGTTTCCAAACATTTGTGCTGATTTGTCAAATGGCACCACATTTACAAGCACCACACTTTGCAAAACCATCCACAATCGGCTCTAGAATAAGATGTCATGCAGTTTCGTTGAGTGACGCCAACGTTATAAGCCATCCAAAACTGCTTTTCACCAACCCTGTAATGCAGAAATATGCATAGATGTCCCTGAACAACCCAGAAGTTCGCAAACATCCCAGGACTGACCCATATATCCAGACTGTTCGCAGACAAAGGAGTTGAAAAAACACCTGTTTTGGGGATTTTTAGGGCTATATCCCATCCCATCCTCATGAACCCGCACCTCACCAGACATTGTTTCATTAGTTTGCCAAGAGCAATGTTGTGTTTTTTAATATGTTTTCCCCGCTATGTTTGCGGACAATGGGCGCTGTCTGTGAATCCAATATGGCGGGCATTTCCAAAAATATGACGCACCTCACCCTTTTTACCATCCAATCAGTGGGCACGTCCGATGTCGGCAGACCTCATGCCACCCTCTGTACCGATTGGATGCCTCTCCGTGGACCAAAAAGGGAAGTGAGTCTGCAGACTGAACCCAGTTATTACACATTTCTTTTTACCTACTTTTTGCCTGTTTTAAAAAATAACTACTGGACGGATTTACATCAAATTTCAAAAGCACACTTTCGAGACCAAGTCGCTGCTCCTGCAGCAAATTTGGTGAAAATACTTCTAGCATTTTGGGCTGTAGGCATGAGCAAATTCTTTTTTCCATTTCGTCTCTGGGAAAAAACACACATTTTGGGACCCCCCTATAACTTTGAAGAAGAAAAATAAAGCTAGCGTGATAGCTTTAACCTCAACAATCCTCAATTTGTGACATAAAGCACACTAATTCAGGTTTCTAGGCCTGGTCACTATGTCCTGACAAACTAGAGTTATTGAAACAATTGGTCTGGAGATAGTTAAATGTAACTGCCACTCATGGGGAATGTATGTGACACTCAAAACACCTGTTCGAGACAAAGTGGTGGTCTTATCTTATGTGGCTTATGCTCTTCATTCAAAAGATGTGTAGTGTGCAGAATATAATACCACAGTTGGATTCTGTCCACAAGGCTCCATTGGTAAGAGGCACAACAGAGTGCAAATGTGTTCTACTGTTTGTTTGTTTAATACGCTGTTGTCCACTGTGAGTGGCACTAGAGTGGCAACATCCAGCATTCAACCTCTATGCTGATGCATCTGCACTATAAAATGCTATTGAATCAATACTAGCATACACCACTACTGTGTATGTAAAGGAGTGCATGTTTCCCAGATTCCAATTTTAAAGTATGCACTTCCTCCCCATTTTTGTAAATTACTTTTCAGTTTTGTCTATGTAGTCTGACATAGTACCAGTGAAAATGTAAATAAATGTTATATGGTGGTTCACATATCTTTGTGAAAGAATTCAGTACTTTGAATTGGCAAATAAATCCTCTCCATCAATATATGCAATCCACAAGATAGAATGCTTCAAAGAGTGCATAGATGTTGCCACATTTCTGGACCCTGATTGAGGAACTAGGATACCACTGATTCTGCTTCTTCGCCATATTTTCTGCTTCTGAAGCAGGGCAAGGGATTCCGTTGGGGCAGTAGAATAATCTGCACTTCTCTGTCCCCTAGTCAACCCTGCTGCTATGTTCCAAGAGCCTGGATAATCAGATGAGTTAGAAGGGGTCATAATTAATGGTGCCCTCTTCTCTTGTGGGCAGTTTCCCCAAAGTCCCAGTGTGTGGGATAGGTGGGGAACACCTTTGAGATCCTGCTGCCCGCTTAGCCCCCGAACACTCTACCTTTGGCACCTATATCAGAGAATCAGAGGGCCATAAGGAATGCTCAAACCCTCAGTCAACAAAAATAATGACCTTTGAGAAAACATTTCTGTATTTAATCAGTAAAATAATGTTTTCAATACTGAAACAATACAATAATACATGTACAATAAATGGAGACAGCTTGTGAAAAGTCTTCTATTCCCCACCCAACACAAAATCAAATGTGATAAATGTGATAATGAAGAAACAAGATACATCAGAATCATATACACATGTAGATCAAAAGTAAACACTTCAAAATAAACATTGTACTCTCCAACACCAACCACTTGCATACCTTGCCTCTCTTCAAACACATACATACAAATTCACCTAAAAAAATGCTAAACAATAAACAGCAGATAGTCCTGCTTACTGAAATTACACAAAATAGAGAACACACTGTCTAGGTCAAAACGGCAAGGTCAAATGGCAAGTACAAGTCGCCAAGGCTGAAAAAATACTGCATCAACAGTACACGTTCCCTGTCCCCTCTAATCGAGAAAATGAAAAAATGAAGTAAATAAGGAGACTAATGCCCTGGTTCTGAGTACCGGCCTCTCCTTCTTTGCATTGTCTGCTGCTGGACACACCGAGACTGGTGAAATGCCATGTGCTGCTGTTGTTTAAAGTTGCTCCATTCGAGGAGTCTGGATAGGTATTGGCGGTTGAGACGTGACAGACCATGTCACATGATTAAGCAGTCTCTCGTAGAGCCTCCTTCAAACTGGGTTTGGGCATTTTGGAATGGGACCGGGTTTCCCTTCATTAACTGGGTCCAAAAGAATGTTTTGGCTTGGACTGGCAGACCGCTTCACGCACGTCCAAGCCCCTCTTAGAAGGTGGTGAAACAATAAAAAAAAACACTGCAGTGCTGCAAGGGTATCCTCTCCCTCTACATCAGACCCCAACAGTAACCCTTACAAAAGAAGCCTACCACTTTTCTCATCATGTAAAAAGTATTAAGCATTACTACTGCACACTGTACTGCAATGTTCATATTTATTGTAGGTGGCTGACCAATGTCCCAAACTTGTTGTAGGATTGTGATGTTCATGGTGAATCAAAACTCACCTCCAATCTGAATGCTGCTGGAATTGTGTTCTGCTCTTGCACTGAACTTGGCATGTACAAGCCTATCTTTGAGATTCTTGCCTCAGGTTAAGGTCAACAGAAGTACGCTTCTATAAGAGCCTGGGCTGGTAACCAGGGGGCAGTGTGTTTTCCCTAGTTTCTTAATACTAGTGGTGTGTCTTAAAAAGGTGGTCATACACACACTGCCCTATCTTCTGCATCTTCTTGTGTCAACAAGGAATCCCTGTTCACAAATCTGTCTCTCTTTGCCACATGTTTAATTGCTTTCCATGGATAGCTTCTTTCTCTGTGCTTTGTTGTCAGTACATATGCCTACTCAGTGTAATGCTCTGTGTTAGGCAGAAGTATATGCAGTACTCTTTGGGAAACCCACACACAATTAGGACTACAAGTGACATACAAATACACCTTTGGTACAAACATGTACTGCACAGTAAAGTGGTAGCGGTGGCTGAGCAGCCAGACTTATCTCAAGAGTAAGTGAGCAGTATCAATAGTAACACAAAAGCAATTACTATGATTCAAACAAATACTGACTCAAGGTTTATGAGTAAAGAATATACATTTATTTACACATCAGTTGTAAAACATTTCACTGAAGTAAAGAAGTTGAAAAATCACATTCTTAATACACTACACTGCAGCCAATAGATTCTGGACCAGTTTGGCTCAAAATGAAGTATGAGCAAAATGGCACTCCAGTAATTTCAAAGGGAGGGAAAGACAAAGTTAGACAAGAATTGAGCAGTACCAACAAGTAAATAAACAGGGCAATCTACAAAAAGGAACTACAGTGAGGAAATCAAGTTAAAGGGGCCTGGCCCAAAGTCAAGGGACCAAAGTCTTTGCTCAGGATCACACAGTTCAGGGTAGTTCATGGTTAAGTCTTAGCCAAGAGTTCAGAACGAAGTTGGTCGGCAGAAAAGTTAGCTTAAAGAATGGAGAAGGACAAGCCCTCAGATTGGCAAAAGGTTTCAAAGGCTTTCACCGCGGCTGGACGAAATGAACAACCGGATTTGAACAGTACCTTAAATGGAGAAGGAGGCTGTAGATGAGGCGGACGTTCCTGGCAGGTCCTGCAGGCTCATGGTTCCTGAAGTGATTGTCTGACTGACATGAAGTAGGAAGACTAGAGGGTCCTGCACTGCCCAGGGATGAAATCAGCAACAGAGTAAAGGAACAAATAAAAGGGGCGCTCTTTAAAACGCAAGCAGGGTCCATTCCTCCTGGCTATCCGGTTCACTGTAGCTCTGTACAGCAAATTCGACCATAGAAGGGAGGCGTGGTTTGGAAAACTGGTTGTTCCCACCAGCTCAAGGGGAGAAGATTCCTTGCACAGCTTCCCTGTCGTTGGAGTATGAAGATTCGGACCTGCAGCAGGGCTTCACCGGCCGGTTCAGTCATGGTAGGGGTCCTCTTCTGTCAGCTCCTCTTTGGTTCTCTCGTTCCAGTGGCGACTCTGCCTTTCCAGCCCCAGAGACCTGCTTTTTGTGCAGTTTTCCCCCATTCACACAGCCTGGCTGTCAATCACACTGCAGGATGGCTGTCCCGCCGGGACAGTCACCACAGCCAATCAGATCAGAGTGCGACATGGGTCTCCAAGGAGACCCTGTGCAGTGGGTCCTAAACCCCTCCCTCACATCCTGTCCCCCCAGATACAGGCGCCTAAGGAAGGGTTCTGTGCAGAAGCCAGTGAAAGGACAGTGAACAAAGGAATCAAACCTGGTTTGGACGCAGAGTAAAACGCGAGAAAGAATTTTACAAAAAGAAATGGCGAATAAATCCAGCCAGAAGTGCATAAAAACATATATGGTCTAAGTTTGAGGCTACCAAGATAGCCTAAAACAATACCAGGGCTATTTAAGTTAACCACAGTAGGAAAAATAGGGTAGTTACCACTGCCACCAGCCAAGTCTTATTGAAAAGGGAGCTAAACAATGCTCCAAGAGAAACAGACAAAAAGGGATAAGTATTAACCCTTTCCAGAACTCTATTTAAGATAGTTTGTACTGGGTCTGTGAGTTTTAAAAGAGACTAATAAAGTCAATGGCAACATTACATGCTCTGGGAGACAGTAGTCAGCCCCAGAAAATGGAGTCGGAGTTGGGAAGTCAGAAAGACATCCCTGTGTCATTGCACTGAAGGTGCTGTGTAACACACAGTAAAAAGATGATGCCTATGGAGTAGTTAAGGCTCCACAGCCTATGAACACAAGAGAATGTTAAACACACACAGCAAAACACATGTACGAGTGGGAAAAAAGGCTCACACACTTGCCAGGTGAGAAAAATAAATCCTAGAAATCCAGCAAAGCTGCTGAGGGACTCAGTAGGTAAGGGAAATTAGCCATTCTGGAGAATTCTCCCTAACACTCGCCCACCCCCTCCCCAGACTAAAGGACAGGAGGATTTAATCCACGCATGGATGAATCTCTACCTCTAGTCCGTTAAAAACATCATAGAGAGACCATCAGCGTTTTGGTAGTGACATCCTGCTCTGTGGTCAATGGTGAAATCAAATCCTTGCAGGCAGATTGACCATCTGAGAAGTTTTTGGTTCTCCACTTTCATTTGCATTAACCATCCCAAGGGTTGGTGGTCTGTCTGAATCACAAAAGTAGATCCATAAAAGTATGGCCTAAACCTCTTCGGAGACCACACAATGGCAAAACATTCACGCTCTATGGTTGCCCACTTTGTTTCTGGTTCATTCAGTTTCCTACTGATGAAGTAAATGGGGTGTTCCCTACCTTTCTCATCCAGTTGACTAAGGACTGCACCTATACCTGTATTGGATACATCTGTCTGCACAATGAAGGGTTGGTGATAATCAGGAGCTCTTAGGACTGGAGCTTGACAAGGGCTTTCTTCAGGTTTTCAAAGGACTGAGTGCACTCCTCATTCCATCTAACCTTTTTAGGGAATTTTGGAGAGGAGATCACATTCAAGGGAAAAGCTATGGTCCCATAGTTCTCTATGAAATTCCTGTAGTACCCAGTGAGTCCTAGGAAAGCTCTCACTTGGGTTTGAGTAGTAGGGTTGGCCCAGTTTTGTACAGCTTGTACTTTGCTAAGCAATGGCCTTATTTCACCTCCTCCAACCTCATGACTAAGGTAGACCACTTTGCTCTGACCAATTTGACATTTGCTTGCTTTTATGGCCAGATGGGCCTGCTCAAGAGCCTGCAAAACACATCCTAAGTGATCAATATGTCCTTTCCATGTAGGGATGAACACTGCAATGTCATCCAAGTATGCCATGCAGAAGTCCTCCATCCCATTCAGAACTTGATTGAGCATCCTTTGGAATGTAGCAGGTGCATTCTTTAATCCAAAAGGCATAACCTTAAACTGGTAGAGGCCTGCTGGGGATGAGAATGCAGTTTTCTCCTTGGCATGGTCTGTCAGGGTTATTTGCCAGTAGCCTGACGTCAGATCAAATATACTGAGGTACTTGGCTGAACCAAGTCTATCCACCAGTTCATCTGTCCTTGGCAAAGGATGGGCATCAGTCTTAGTGACTGCAATTAGAGCTCTATAGTCCACACAGAATCTCAACTCCTTGGATCCTGCCTTTGGTACTAGAACAACTGGACTAGACCCTGGACTTGTAGAGGGCTCTATAACCCCGAGATAAAGCATCTTGTTGACCTCTCCTTTGATGTGGGATCTCACATGTTCTGACATTCTGTAACCTCTGCTTTTCACAGGTAGACAGTCACATGTGAGAATATCATGTGACCAAGGGGTCAGGCCTGGTGAAAGTGAAAACAGGGAAGCAAACTGATTTAACAGAACTTTGCACTCCTCCTGTTTTTCAGATGTCAGTTGAGAAGAGAGATTGACTCCTTCTATTTTCTCATCCAAAGGTTTGCCTCTGAGGAGGTCAGGTAGAGGTTCACTCTCCTCCTCCTTTTGAGATGAAGCTAGAAGCAAAGCTTACACTTTTGGTCTCGAGACATATGCCTTCAAACGGTTGGTGTGAAAGACTCTGGGAGCCTCCTTAGGTCTGCCTAAATCCACCAAATAGTTCACCTCTCCAAGTTTGCCCACAACCATGAAGGGTCCTATCCATTTGTCCTGCAAGGCCCTCTGCCTTGTTGGAACCATTATTAATACAAGCTGGTCTTGAGTAAACTCAACTATGCTGTCCTTCTGGTCATGCCAATGTTTGACCAGAGCCTGACCTGCTTTTAAGTTATTACTAGCTTCTGCCATTATGTGTGACATTCTCCTCCGGAGACCTATCACATAGTCAGTCACTCTGACTAGCTTGGGGGAAGGAGCACTCTCCAAACCCTCCTTAATCAGGGCCAATGGACCTCTGACTGGATGGCCATAAAGAAGTTCAAAGGGACTGTATCCAATTCCCTCCTGAGGGACTTCTCCATAAGCAAAGAGAAGGCATGCCAGTAGAAGGTCCCATTTTCTTTTAAGGGGTTCCTCTAAAGCACCTATCATGCTCTTCATAGTTCGATTAAACCTCTCTACCAGTACATTTGTCTGTGTATGTTCGGCTGTAGAGAACTTGTAAGTGACACCACAGTTTTTCCACATGGCTTGCATGTAGTGGGACATAAAATTGGATCCCATGTCGGATATCACTTCTTTAGGAAACCATACTCTGGTAAAAATACCAAGTAGAGGCTTAACCACAGCCTGAGCTGTAACAGTCCTCATAGGTATTGCTTCTGGGTATCTTGTAGTATGGTCTACTACAACCAGGATAAACCTGTTCCCTGAAGATGTGGGAGGGTCAGGGGGGCCAACAGTGTTGATGCCCACCATCTCAAAAGGAGCTCCCAACACTGGGAGAAGCAGCAGGGGTCCCACATTCTTGGCTCCACTTTTGCCAGAGGATTGGCAAGTGTGACAGCTCCTACATAATTTGTCAACTCCTGAACCCATCATAGGCCAGTAGAAGTATAAGGAGAGCCTTTCCTTGGTCTTTTTGAAACTCAAATGACGAGCCAAAGGTATCTCATGGGCCAACTGTAGGAACTGGAGTCTGTTGGCAAGGTGCACTACAATTATTTTGCAGTCCCCAGGGATAGACTCAGTTGGGTCATCTATGCTTTCCAACTTCTTGCCCATCAAGTTGTGAAGCAGCCTGTTGTCGAAGGCATTCGAGAGTAGGACACTCTCTTCTTCCTCTGCTGAAGTCTGTCCTGTTGGGTCCACCTTCTGCCAGTAAAGACTGCAGCTCAGGATGTTCAACAGGGTCCAGATTTCCAACCAAAACAGTGTCTTCCTCCAGATCTGACTCTTCATAAACTGGATCAACCACACATGGTTGTACCTCCCACTCTGCCTCAGCAGGTGGAGGAGTTAATCCCTAACACTCTGTTAATTTGCAATTATGTTGAGTTCTTAGAAATTGGACTATTGATAAATTGCCCTTTAGTGCTTGAGGATGTTATGTTATGTATAATACAATAGTGTAAAGAAAAACTGTGGCTAATCAGCAAATCTAAAAAGGATAGTTCTTGTATAGATGTGTTGCATGTAGCCTCAAGGTCGAATTGCGTCCGTTGAGCCATGTCACAAATTCACTAAGGTGTTCTGCTGCAATGTCCAGATGAAGAAGATGATATTGTGAATTAACCTTTGTCACTGCTGAATGGTACCGCCATATGGGTTGTTTGAATATATGTGGTTCTCTCCGATATCTTCCATATATATTGGCTAGGCTTGGGGCAAAGGATGCCTCTATGTTGTTCCTTTTCTTTGCAAGCAATATTGTTGTTCAAAGCAGAAGAAATTCTCACATAAACTTAATTGTAATAGTGATAGGATGAAAGAAGTGGGAACTGGCTGGGGTCCCGGTCTCGCATCCAGTCCCTCACCTATGATTCTAATGACCTCTTCATGGGGTATGTTAGTATACAGTGATGTTATGTTTAACGTTACCATAAACTGTGAGGCATCATCAAATGGTGTGCCCTCCAAACGGTTGATTGGCATCCATTGTATCTTTAGTGTATGACCTTGATTCCCTTGCCACGGGTTGTAGAAACCCGTCCACGTATTATCCCACTGGTTAAAAGATAGATCCACAAAGACTCACAATGCATCAGCCAGGTGATACTGTTATGGTTTTATGTATTTTCAGCACAGTGTATATCATAGGGCAGCTGATGTCACTCGGGGTCAAAAAGGCTGTTTCTGCGGCTGTTAATATCCCTTCTTCTATCCCTATATTACACAATATAAGCAATGTTTCTCTCAAATTTTTGGACGGATCTTTGCCAATGCGTTTGTACTGATCAAGATTACAAATTAACGCATGCACCATTTGTGCATATTGGAGTTAACTCATAATGATTATGTCTCCCACTTTATCTGCAGGCTTAATTACAATGTCTGATCTCATAAACACATGTGTTAATGCCTGCTGTTTGCCTCTTCCCAGATTATTGAATTTTCCCAGATTTCCTCATTCTGAACGGATAGCTGGCAATTCCCTGAAGAGGTGCATTTTCATAACTCACTAGTTCCGGTGCAATTTTTGAATCGCTGGGCACAAACATGGATTTAGGTCTAAATGGACTGTTGGCAGTCCCTGTCTCTGTTCTGTTTTGAAAAAAGGCCCTTAATTTTACAATCGTAAAAAATCTTTTAAATTCAATCTCTACCTGCAGCACAGAAGCATCTTGCATGGGAACCAATGCCAGTCTCTTGGTGATAACCCGCCTCTTCAGCCCACTCAATGATTGCCCTGATAAGTTGAATACTGCACTCTCTACCTTGGTTATTCCTTCCTCCTGGAATTGAAGGTAGTTAACCTCCATTGTTGCTTGAGGCTGTTTCCTCGTGAGGGGGAACCTGTGACTACGTGCTTGGCCTCGGACTAAAAAAGGGGCTAAATGTTTTACCTACAGCATCAACCTATCCCTCTAACCTGCTATCTCCCGAGCCCCAGTCCAAAAGGCAAAGCAGGTGAAGTACACGGTGTACATTTCCTCCAGGTTAGTGAAGAAACTAGACTGTTAATTGAAATTCATGGAAATGGTTTTAGTTTGGGGGTTTTCTGAGGTGAAACCTGGCAATGGTGTGTGTATCTAGCCTTTTAGTGTCAACATCTGTCAAAGAAGTGAGTACTTGGAAATTTCAAATCAACACCTCGCAAGCAATGGAATACTTGTTTTTTTAATGCCAATACCTTTGAATAATATGTGCATGTAGCATGCAATTGCATTAGTTGGAAAATGATGGAGTTCCTGGGAATGTTATGGCAATATATGGCAATGGTATAAGAACATGATTGATGGCAATACATGTCAAATGTTCAAGTAACTGGATTTACGTAGGTCCTTACTGAATATATTATGACAAAATATTGTTCAATTTAATAGCAATACCTGAAATATGAAGATAATACCTGAAAATGAATGGGGAACATTAGCAAACACCTGGCATATTGTTTAAGTACGTGGACATTTGATTGCACAACATGGCATATGGTGGGGGTATAGGGAACTTCATATCAGTAATGGGGAAATGTCAGAAGCTGGATGTGTGATGCATATACCTGAGATATGCTGGCAATAACTGCTTTTTATGGAACTAATCGTGTAGCAAAACCCTGGTCGGACTGGAACACGAAACAGGCCTGGTCATCCAAAAAAAAGTGGCCCACCCCTCGCCTCAAAAAAGTGGCCCACCCCTCCTCTCATGACCCTTGACCTCTGATGACATTACCGGAAGTGATGTCATTTGACCCCACTCCAAAGTGACATCCTGGGAAGCGATGAAACACGATCTTTCACCCCTTGACAAAACAGGAAGTGGCATCAAATGGCATTGTTCCTAAGTACACTACGAAAAATAGGGTTACGATATCACTGTAAAGTGATATATAATTCATAAAAGGATGGATTACCATATGTATCATTAATATCTGTGTGTATAGGCCCATATTACCAAATTACTGTGAATGCAAGCAGACGACCAAGGCCAAATGATATGTTATTGTATAGCATTTGCGCTTAAGCTCTTTTTTATACAACAAATATCCATACAATATCACCCAGCCCGTGTTGGTACTCATTTATCGACCTAAGAAGGATGAAAGGCTTTTTGAAGAAAAAAATAATTGAAAAAAAATAATTCTTATTTCTATTTTATTTTTCCCAAACCGGCCCAGCGGTGGGCAGAACCCAGCCCCCACTTCCTCGGGACGATTTTGGCCAGCCACAGGCCGAAAGGCCGAGGGGCCAATCCGACCCTGAGCAAAACCTGGCATATTATCGTAGAACCAGGGCACGTGATGGCCATAAACAGTAAATAGAGTGAAAGGGCATGTTATAAAATACTGACAATGATATGCACATTAATGGAAATGCAAAGCAAATGATGGGAGAACCCAGACAAACTATAGCAGTATACTGGGAAATGGTGCGAATAACTGGACAATTGTTGTAAAAAACTAGCATACTGTAGCTGGGAGTGACATTTAAATACATCACTCTTACCTCTGCACATATTACCACTCTTTTGGCTCCAAAATCTCTCAAAGATGTAACTGATAAATGCTTTAATTTTGCCACTAGTTGTGTCCCCCTCTTTGAAATGTGGTAATTCTGCTTACACATGCACGGCCTGTAGAAAATGTGCGTGGGAGAACTGTTCCCAGGCACAAAAGGATTTAAGTCAGAACATTTGTGCATTAGAGGTTGAAAGTTGAAAGTTAGAAAAGCTGTTCATGAATGGAAGCCAGCAGTCATGAGTGCTGGATGTGAGGTACATGGTAGATACTCTCCTTTTATTAACTGATTGTTTGTATTTCATCCATTTAATGAGATATAAAATAACGGCCCAATTATAGTGAAGTTCAACTGCAATTATGTCAAGTATCAATATTTGCTATACATTATACCTGATGCATAGATTTTTGCAGGATATCTGTTGAAACTGGTTGTGACCTTAGAATGTCATCACCAGTCTAAACTCATACGTGCATCCAGTTTGACCCATGGTGCTTATAGAGGAACTGCTAAAGGATCATGAAGGTCATCTCTAGACCTGTCAAAATGGCCAAGCCAAACCCCCAAGATGTCCAATACTTGTTTTCATTGATTTTTTTCGATAGTGGAAATATTGGACCGATGTTTTGTCCTTGGTCCTTCACTAATCAACAAATGTTCCTGTGCTGGCATGAGAAGAAATGCAGGATCTCTGCATCTTAGGCAGCATGGCCCAAGCCCCATAAGTATATATTTCTCCCTGGTTCTCTCCGCCTTGAGCCGGACCTCCTTAAGTTCCAGAAACTCCCCAAGACCTACCTTTTCTCCTCTTTTTTCTCTCTCCCTCTAGCCTGCTTACTTTCCCTTCCTCCTGCTCCATCTGCTGACTGGCTGCCTGGTTGTTCTGTTGTTCTCTGAGTTTTACAGGACACCAGCCACCCTGACCAGTCCCCCTGCACTTGCGACCTGGCCCTATGTGCACTGCCTCCTGTCTAACCTTGCTCTACCGGACTGGGATGGCCCCTTCTAGTCTTTGGGGGTAATTCATAGAACCCAGCGCACAAGTGGCGCACGCAGCTGGTGCACAGTGTGCGCGTGCGACAGTCTGCGGCAGCCGTGTGCGCTAAAATCCATTTCCACGCACAGCGTATTAATGAATTTAAACATGCAAAACCAGCCATGGCGCAGAGTGGCGCAGCGACCCTGCAGCAGCGCCCAGTTATGCCCCCAACCCCTCCCCCTGCGCCATGCACAGCGCACAAATCCCATACATGGCACACAGGCCATTGGACCAGAATACAGCCCCCCAAACACGAAAATGCCTGTAAAACTCCCCGCGCGCCCCTCCGGATACATGTACACCCCTGCGCGGGGAGTTTGACAAGCAATTGGCCCTGTGCGAGCGGGGTACTTGTATCACTGGGGTTCGCGGGGAGTTTCACATGCGATTTTCCCTGTGCGAGCGGGGTACGTTTATTTTGGGGGTTCACAGGGAGATTCACACGCGATTGGCCCTGTGCGAGTGGGGTACGTGTATCTAGTGGGGTGCGCGGGAAGTTTCACACGCGATGGGCCCAGTGCGAGCATGGTACGTGTATTACTGGGGTGCGCGGGAAGTTTCACACGCGATTGAGCCTGTACGAACGGGGTACGTGTATCACTGGGGTGCACGGGAAGTTACACATGCAATTGGCCCTGTGCGAGCGGGGTACGTGTATTTCGGGGGTTCTCGAGGAGATTCAAACGCGATTGGCCCTGTGCGAGCGGGGTACATGTAACCAGTGGGGTGCGCGGGAAGTTTCACACGCGATGGGCCCAGTGCGAGCGTGATACGTGTATTACTGGGGTGCGCAGGAAGTTTCACACGTGATTAAGCCTGTGCAAGCGGATTACGTGTAACCAGTGGGGTGCGCGGGAAGTTTCACATGTGATTGGCCCTGTGCGAGCAGGGTACGTGTATTTTGGGGGTTCGCGGGGAGATTCAAACGCGATCGGCCCTGTGCGAGCGGGGTACGTGTATCCAGTGGGGTGTGCGGGAAGTTTCACACGCGATGGGCCCAGTGTGAGTGGGGTACGTGTATTACTGGGGTGCGCAGGAAGTTTCAAACGCGATTGGGCCTGTGCGAGTGGGGTACATGTATAACTCGGGTGCGCGGGAAGTTACACACGCGATTGGCCCTGTGCGAGCGGGGTATGTGTATTTCGGGGGTTCGCAGAGAGATTCACACGCGATTGGCCCTGTGCAAGCGGGGTATGTGTTTTCAGTGGGGTGCGCAGGAAGTTTCACACGCGATGGGCCCAGTGAGAGCGGGGTACGTGTGTTACTGGGGTGCACGGGAAGTTTCACACGCGATTGTGCCTGTGCGAGTGGGGTACATGTATAACTGGGGTGCGCGTGAAGTTTCACACGTGATTGGCCCTGAGCGAGCGGGGTACGTGTATCCAGTGGGGTGCGCGGGAAGTGTCACACGCGATGGGCCCAGTGCGAGCGGGGTACGTGTATTACTGGGGTTTGCGGGGAGTCCCACATGTGAATTGGCAGTGTGGCTCCTCCCAGGTGTGCCCTCTACCCCCACCACGGCCCCTGCAGGCAGTCCACACCACAGGGGACTACCCTGCACCCCTGGTCATGTCCCGCAGGCAGCCCATCCACCATGGGCATGCCCCCCAGCCAGGCCACATGTCACCTTGCATTAGTGATCACCAACTCATGTCCCCCTGCACCCCCAACCCCCAGCAGTGAGGGGCACCTGCCAGCAGGCCCCCACTCATGTCCACCAGCACCCCCCAGCAGTGAGAGGCACCTGCCAGCAAGCCCCCTCTCATGTCCCCCAGCACCCGACCCCCCAGCAGTGAGGGGCACCTGCCAGCAGGCCCCCACTCATGTCCCAATCATGTCCCCCAGCACCCACTGCACCCCCATGCCCCAGCAGTGAGGGGCACCTACCAGCAGGCCCCCACTCATGTCCCCCAGCACCCCCTGCACCCCCCAGCATTGATGGGCACCTGCTAGCAGGCCCCCACTCATGTCCCCCTGCATCCCCCCAGCAGTGAGGGGCACCTGCCAGCATGCCCCCACTCATGTCCCCCAGCACCCCCACCCCTAGCAGTGAGGGGCACCTGCCAGCAGGCCCCCACTCATGTCCCCAGCACCCCCCCAGCAGTGAAGGGCACCTGCCAACAGGCCCCCACTCATGTCCCACTCATGTCCCCCAGCACCCCCCCAGCAGTGACGGGCACCTGCCTGCAGGCCCCCACTCATGTCCCCCTCCCTACTTGACATAAAGATGCACAATCATGGCCCACTTCTACACCAACATACCACAGCCCGCCACCCCATTCTTGTGACACAATGATTTCCCAATCCACCCCACACTGACATGCCTATATCAAGACACCAAACAAAACTCAACTATGTACACCAACACATGTCCGTCACACACACATACTGGTTGGTATTGATTGTGTAATCCCACATTTTCACATGCATGAACCCAAAGAGCGAGTTACACACACGGAAGTAAGATAACAAAATGTATTATGGACAAAAAAAGCAATGAAATGAAAGCATAACAAAATAGCAAACATTAAACGAAAAGCATGTGTAAAAGATGAGTAAATGAAAAGTATAACCAATCCAAAGAAATCCAAAAGAAAAATAGTCCAAACTCTCCCTCCACCAAAGCAAATCCAAAGGAAATGTAAAAAGAAAAATCCATTAATTCATGGTGAAATCCAAAGAAAAAGTTCAAAATAATCCATTGTCCAACTATGTACAATCCATTGTCAATAAGAAAAATCCATAAATCCATGGTCAAATCCAAATAAAAATTCCAATAAATCCAATGTCCAACTATGTACAATCCATAGTCAAGGGTCCATGAGCCCAACAAAAGAAATGAAATCTACCTAAGAAACTACCTAAGAAAAAAAATATATATACAAATGTGTGGGGCATAGTCCAATCACCCCAAATGAAAGGAAAACGAAAATGAAACCTAACACTAAAAACTATTTACAATGGCAGCGGGCTAGTCCAACGGCTCACTTTTCGATGTCCTGGGCCAGGGCATCCTCAAACTCCCGCTCAATGTCCTGCAGGCGGTCCTCTTCCATGGCCCAGAGGGTTCGCAGGGACGATGACATGTTGGATGTCAACTCCCTGCGAATTGACTCGAGGCACTCAGCCTGCCTCAGTGCCCTCCGCATGGAGTTCTCCGCCCTGACCATTGTGAGCCATGCCTCTTCTGCCCACCTCCGCTCCGCACCTATGGCCTGGCCCAACCGCTGCCACATGGAAGACACTTCCAATCCTGGGTCCTCCTGCCCTCTGGCCGATGCCTGCCCCTCCAATGTCGATGGCCCCGAGCCATCATGGCTCCCACCTTGTTGCTGCTGTTCCTGTGCCCCTGCTCTTGCTGCCTGCACATCCTCTTCTGGCTGGGGTGCAGTTGTCGTGGTGGCCACCCGTGCTGGACGTCCGACTCCCAACTGTGGCAGGGATGTGTCCTCCACCAGCCTGGCTGCTGGGTCAGAGGCAGCTCCACAGGGTACCCAGGTGATACATGGGTGGGAAGATGGCATGGAGGATGACTGGCATGTAGGGGGTTCAGGTGAGGAGGGGTCGCAAGAAGGTTCAGCACACAGAGGAATCCAGCACTGGTGACCCGTCCCAGTAGGTCAACGCGGTCAAAGAGGCATCCGAGATGACGTGCAGTCTCTTCAAGAAAACACTGCAGGTCACCTCGCATGCCCCCGTTGATGCAACGCTATCCCAGCCAGCACAGGCTCAACCCGGTCCCGGATAGCCACGTCCGCAGGGAGAGGAAGGCCAGTTGTTGTGCGCTCATCCCCTCCCTGAAAACAGGTCTGGACGTAGGCATCCCTGCTGGTGCCTGATGATGCAGTCACAGGATCAGGGACAGGATTACACACAGGCACCTCCGCGGCGGCCTGTGCTGTCTCCTGTCCCTGCACTGCACCACTAGCACCAGTGGAATCCCCACCTCCAGACCCTGTGTGTGTCCCTTCAACGGCCTCCTCCTCAACCAAACTCCCCACCAACCTGGATGACTCCATGCCATCTTCCTCCGTCGGACCCTGTGGGGTCTCAGCTGCCCCTTCTGCTGTCGAGGAGTCCATCTCCGAGCTCCGCCTCTTGGACCTACCCTCAGCAGCTGCGGCCTGGGATGCGGAACCAGACTCCTCACTCCCTGACGAGATGACAATCTGGGAGGGAAGCCGGACCTTGCATCTCCGGCTGGTGGTGCGATCCCTGCTGCTTTGCTCCACAGCACCCTCTCCGACCTCTTCATCAGTTGACGCTGCAGACAGGCAGAGATAGAACACAGGCATCAGGGCACTGTACAATGGACGGATACACACATGACAGTTGTACCTGAGTGGCAGTGTCAAACTTCAGACATGGCATCACACTCCCCAACACACATGTTGTTTCAACTCACACACATGCGCAATTCAACAGCAATATTGCACCAGGCAGCACCATCCATACACAAAAAACAGCACGAACAGACGAAGGTGAGCCTGACGTCACATGAAACACACGGAGTGCACAACACATGCACACACGCCACCAGACCTACATGCATGTGTACATCTCCACAAACTGTCGCAGTGATGACATCCCCATCCATGTCACATTTGGCATTCTGCCTTCTAAATGTCAGTGTCACATGCATCTATGTTGCATCACAGTTACACACACATGCACATGTATACAGTGCAGGTACATGCAGCAGGAACCACCATCCATGTGTGACACCACAACCATGCCAACCTACATACACAGAAATTCAAACATGTGGCCAGCATGCTTACCAACACATACACCATCGATGTGTCTCACACATGAGAGGACTCACATGTGTCAGCCTCACACCCCTGTACATACACATCCATACATGGCCCTACAAAAACACATGTGCAACCTGCACACTACTGTCACACCACAACACGCACAGCGTTCAATCAGTATGCATGTACACTTACCGCTCGACTCCAGACGGGTCTGCCTCTCAAGGACCTGGACGTGGAGCGCTGGGCGTATGCGTTCCAGGACGCTCATTTGGTGGTCTGACAGCTGGCCCCGGCCCCTCTTGGCATCCGCTCCCTTCAAGAGGTGCTGGGCCTTGTCGAGGGTCCTGGATCTGAAGTCCTCCCGGCGCTTCCACAAATGTTTGATGTTGCGGACTGCCACCCCCCTCCTCATTGATGGCAGTCACGATGTTCATCCAGATCCTGGTCCGTCCTTCATTGTCGGCGCGCAAACTTCCAGAGAGGGCATCATACTGCCCCAGGACTTGCTCCACCAGGACACCAACTTCCCTGGCACTGAAGCTGGTGGCCCTCTGCCTCTCTGGCTGGGGGTTGCCAGTGGTGCCAGATGGTGTTGTGCCCGACATGGCAACCCCAGAGGCAAGTGTGGGTGGGCAACTGGGTCCTGAGGCTGGGCTGTGGAGCGATGGTATCGCAGTCGGGAGTCTTCGGTTCCAGCAGGGGTGGTCACAGCAACTGCAGCCCTGGCTGACGTGCAGGCAGCAAATAGCAGGGCACGTGGGCAGCAGGCAGGCAGGCAGCAGCAGATGGCAGGTGGGAGCGTGCTCTGGGCTCTTGGGGGCAGGAAAATTGCCTTTTGGGCAGGAGCGTGGTCTTCCTTTTGTTCTCGCGTGGCCAGCTTGATACAGAGTGATTTGGCACTTGAAAAAATTGCACGTCAGCGTGTAATTCGAGGAAAGGCCCTTAGCGCGTAAGCGTGTCTGTGACGTGACGCGAAAGGGCGTTTCCCTCAACACGGGTGCGTGTTCATTGTACACGTGCAAAAACTGCATTTCTGAGTGTCAGCTCGTATAATTGGAGGAAAGGGCCTTAGCGCGTACACTCGTAAGTGACGTTGTACATGTGGGCTGGTTTAAAAGGTACGTGTAGGATGCCATTTTCTTGTATGTGCTTTTCGAGGAGAGCGAATGGGTGAATTTTGTACTTCTTGTCGGTTCACAAGCGATTACTTCACAATGGTTCAAGTTCGTACTCCCTGTTACCTCTGACAGCATTCAATTCTTATTTTGGCCTGTTTCCTCAAACAGAGTTCACTTCTCCTTTTGTCCTGTCTCCTCAGACAGCGTACAAATCTTCTTTTGGCGGGGGTGTTGCCAGCGCGCACACGCGCGTCTTTTTAACGTTCGTTTTCCAGGCATATGGTGAGTCGTGCACGTATTTACCAACTGTGCTTGCCCCGTGTGTCGCGTACCCCTTCAGAGGTCATTCTAGGCTGTGTGTATTCCGCGTACGCTTATTTTTGTGTTTCTGGATGCCACAGCGTAGTGCGGGTTCTTTTTTCCATGCACGTGGTCTACGAGAGGTTGCGTGCACGTTCATTTTTGTTTTCGGGGTGCCTGTACGTTGCATGACCCGTCATATTCCCCCAGGTGTCCCGGACACCTTTGCTAGAGCACTAGGGTACGAATTCCATCTAGTACCCTACCCCTTTCACCCCCAATTGCCCAGGACAATAGTTTCCTGCAACTCCCATACGCACAACATCAGTGCCATGGTTGGCAGGTGACCAAGCGGTAAGGGAGGCAAAGGTGGCCGACCTCCAAAAGGTGGGCGTGGTGGGCACGGTAGGGGACGTGGCCAGGATTTGCAGGGTGCCCCTACACCCCCATGTGCGGAGGACCAATCAGGGACACCCATGCCCCCCCCATGGTTGTGGGAAACATAGCTGACACAATCTCAGCTCAGCCCTTGTTGGACCGGCCCATTTTGGCACCTGAACCGGCACAGGATGACTCCCAGGCTGACTTCCAGGTCAGCAAGTCTAAGCCACGTGTGGCGGTGCAAGTTGCTGTCACCAGGCCACGTGGATCTGGGGCAGCAATGTCATCTGCTGCCCCAAGTAGGCAGGGTGGGGAGGCTGCAGGGGCAGCTGCAGCTCTATCCACCCCAGCTCTGAGTCTCCCAGCCGGGATAGTGTCGGTCCAGGTCCATCAAACCAACGTTGGCCCTGCCAACATCACTCTGCAGCCAATGGTCCTTGTGCATTCGCACACTCCTAGTACCCAGTCCACCGGCGCTTCTGCCCCTACTGGCGTAAGCCATTCAGGATTCACACCACCTTTGAAAAAGAAGAAGAAGGGTGCTCTGGCACTACAGGCTGTGACCCCAGACACGGCTACACACTCCGGCACGTCAAGGAAGCCTAGCTTTAATGACGCCGAACTTGATGCACTTGTGGCCTATGTGTCGGCACATAGCCGCGAAATGGTGGTGACTACAGGGTGCAAGACCACACCTGATCAACGTAAGGCACACTGGCAGACCATCGCGGACATCATTAGTGCCCTTGGATTTGTGAGGCGCACAGCTGATGATTGCTACAAGTGGTGGAATGACCTGAAACGCAGAGCAAAGAACAAGCTGGCCTCAAATCATGCCTCTACTCTGGTGACTTGTGGTGGTTCTCCACCGGAGGACAGCCAACTCACTGAACATGAGTCTGTTGCTGGGGCCTTTGTCACAGAGGAACAAATCCATGCATTGTCCGGTGAGTGCCCATGCATGTGTGTGTAATCCATGTGTATTTTGTTTGGGTGACGGGTTTCTGATTGAGTGCCAGGTGAGGGTTTGTACTCCTGAGTGGTATGGGTCGCCCATGTGCTTCCTCCCAAACATTCACTAGGCTTGGATTTGGGTATGACAGTATCCCTTCTGCCCACGGTAGCCAATTAGCGCCACATTACTGCAGTTGCCATTGAACTGTCATCTTGAAACAACATTGTTCTGATTTTTTCAGTGTTCATTCAGGCTGATTGTTTCAATTCTCCCATTTTTGCAATGCATTTTCCAGGCCTAATGCCACATATGTGACATGCTTCTGTCATTGATTACACCCCACATTGGCCCACATTTGTTACTCTGTTATGTGAATGATTAGACCATTCAGGCTGATTGAGTATTGGCCTGCTCACATTAATTTTTGGGGCCTGTCTGAATGTGGTACTTGATAGTTGTTTCCTGGCATGTTGATGGGACCAACCATTGATGTGTACATCTGCCTGCCATCACTGTATTATTGTACACTGGATGTGTTGCAGTGTGTGGCACAAGCATGTTTTGTCATACTATGTAGCATTTTTCATCTCATCATGTTCATCTCACATGGATGGGTGACAGTACTCATTCACTGACATTTGGCTGTGCTTGTCAAATGTACCATGGCTATGTTACATGCCATCTGTGTGCTGGCATGTGTCATGTATGTGTATTGGACATGCCACTCACAGGCTAATGTGTGATGCCAGTGCTACCCAGCATGCAGCAAATGTGTTGCTTTTCCATCTTGGTGTCCTCAGTGTCTGCATTTTGCTTCACCTTCCAACTCATTGACAGTGCATGCATGCCAGGGTTATAGTCCTGTGGGACATGTGTAATTCATGTACTGGATCTCTGGCTTGTCAGGCCTATGTGTGTGCTATGGTGCTCATGCCTGTTTCCATTTGTTGTCTTTCATGTTTTTGCAGGTGATGACGCACTTGATACTGTTGAGGTTGAGGAGATGGTGCAGACCCAGGAGGAATCTCGGGCACGACCGGGCACAGGTGGGGGACGTGGTGTGGTGGTGGGTGAAAACTCAATCTTACTGCAGACCATACTGTCCAGGGGTGTCTCTGGGTGCATTTCCAGACCTCTAATCAGGTGCTGAATCGGATGAAGAGACATATGTGCTGTCGCAGGTGAGTGTTTCTGGCAGGGATTCTGTTCTGTCCAACCCACCTGCACCAGGGGTAGAACCCTCTATGGGGATGTCAATGTTGGTAAGTCTGCCTTTGGCGGTTCCGGATGCAGGGTCATACTCCACAACATCTGATCCTGTTCATGTACCAGCCGATCAGAGGGGGAATGCAGTCCTGCAGCCTAAGGCAGTGCCAGCACAGCAAGGTGCAGATCGCCTTGCCCCGAACAGGTGTGTTGCCTGCCGACGTGGTGGCTGTACGCCACCAGGCAATACTGTATGGGAAAACTCCATGTACGGTTTAGCAGCCCAACAGGGAGCATTGGTTGAAATGATTGCTCAAGCAATGGAGAGGGTGGCCACTTCCATTCTCCCCCCTGAAAGGCAGATGGAGCAACAACAGCAGGCAACAGACTCCATTTGCCAATCACACAGGGAAGACATGTTGGCGTCCAACAGGGACCGACAGGTGGCACTGGAGACTCTGCGCAAAGCCATATCTATAGAGTCACAGGGCCACAGGGAAGCCCTGAGGGTAGAACTTCATAACCTCAGGAGACTCTGGGTGAACTTGAGGCTTCCCAAAATGTTAGGTCAGAACAGCAGCGGGAGCAGCTCACACGTTCGCTCTCAGCTGAGCTGCAGGCAACTCGGGAGAAGATCCGGGCATCACGGGAGGCCATGCGTGCAGAAATGCAGGCAACCCATCAGGTGCTGCATGGGGATCTCTGTACTATCATCCTCCAGAACGAGACCTTCCACACCTGCATGCTTGCTGCCTTGGAGGACCATCCCAGTGCTTTGCGTGGGCTGCCTCCCATAGCACCACCACCTCCTGATGCAGCAGCAGAGGGTGATGAGAGTGACAGCAGCAGTTCTCCCACAGTAGCAGAGCTGTGCAGGCCATGAGCCCATGGAGGTATTTTTATTTCCACAACATCCACGCAGGTGGGTGTTGGTGTGCACCCTGTCCTCAAACCTCCTGGGTGGCCTCCCCCCTGATCCCCGCATGGCCATTTTTGTGGCTCCCGTGCGCATCCACTGTGTATTCCGGCTGGGCACATGCAGGCTTGTCCTGTGTTTGGGTTAGATGCTTGGGTTCCTGACACACACACCCCTCCTGCTTCCCGTTTCCATGGGCTTGCAAAGGGTGTGACCAAGTGACAGTGACTTACACTGTGACATTGGGCTCCCATGAGCTGTGTGGGCAGTCTGTAGTCAAAACTGTGTGGACATCCTAGTGGGGTTTGTTTTTGTATTGAACACTGCATAGTGTATTGATATGTGCTTGTGCATCCATGTCTTCCTCCTCATTCGCAGGTACCTTCTTAATGTCTTCACAAGGCTGTCTCCTTTGCAGATGCAATTCATGTTGTATGCAGTACACTGACACATGTGCCTGACAGCAACACTCTGCAGTTGGAAGTGGTCGATGTGCTGGCTTATTCAGGTTGTAAGACTTGCACTACTTTGAGTTTGTACTGTCATATTTTGGCAATGTTTCATGCTGTGTTGCTGTATTGTGTATTGTGTTGCTGGTAAGTATTTGGTCATGTGTGCTGTTTGTTATTGATTACTGGGGGCATATTGTCTGTGGCCTCTTTCCATGTGGGACAGTGCACTTTGTGACACTTGTGTCATGTGTTGTGCATTCCTTTGTTTGCTTTCACATTGCATGACATGCCATGGTGTGTTGGTTGACGAAGATGGGGAGGGTTTGGGTGACATGGTGCTATTTTCATGTTGTATTTTGCAAGGGGGTAGTCATTCATGCAGCATAAATGTGTGTCTTTTTGTGACACAGCATTGGTTGTCTTTCGGTAGGTAGGGATGCACACAATGTAACACTTCCAGGTGACCAATCTCAGGCTAGTATGGTTGTGACAGTTGACTGTCCCTTATGTCATCATCATTGATTGTCAGCTGGTATGTGCCAGGGCTGCGTGCACTCCACAGGGGTGTGATTATAGGTGAAGTAATTAGCCACTAGCTGCGTACGGGCTGCCTCACCACGTGCCCTTTCCCCTCCCATGCGCAGCGGCCGTGCATGTGGTTGGGTATGTGAGGGCACCACCATGTCCACCGGCAGGCCCCGGCAGGTTGCAACGTTGTGCAGGACACATGCTGCCACTATGATCCTGCACACTACTGGGGTCGTGTATTGCAGCTGCCCACCAGAGCGGTCAAGGGAGCGAAAGCATGACTTCAGCACTCCGAATGTGCACTCCACTATGCCCCGGGTTGCAATATGGGATGTGTTGTATCTTACCTAGGGTGGTGTGGTGGGGTTCCGAATTGGCGTCATCATGTGGGTGCTCAGAGGGTAGGCACTGTCCCCTGGGGAGGTGATGATGGGTATCATTAGTGGGGTTGTGACATTACTCAGGATCTGACATGCATGCATGTGCAGAGGCATTTTTACTCACCAAGCAGCCATGTATCGCCATGCCGTCCAGCTTCTAGGTCCCGGTTTAGGTTTGACATTCTGTAAATGAAACTGTCATGGGTGGACCCTGGATAGTTGGCATATACTGAGGTGATGATTCCCTTGGCATCACATACTACCTGCACGTTGATGGAATGCCAGTGCTTGCAGTTTCTATAGATGTGCTCAGTTGCCCTGGGAGGACGTAGAGCCACATGGGTGCAATCAATGGCACCTAGCACTTTGGGGATGTGTGCCACCCCTTAAAAATCCTGGACGGCAGCCTGCCTTTCTGCAGGTGTTCTGGGCAGGTATATGTGCCTGCGGACTGATGGGCGTGCAGTCATGATGGCCAACACCTGGTGCAGGCAGCGTGACTGCTTGACCTGTGACACCCCCCCACTATGGCACTTGTCCGCTGAAATGAACCAGTGGCCAAGAAGTGCAGTACATTGAGCATCTTTTCCAAGGGGCTCAGTGCTTGGGAGCACAGGGTGGGTGTTGTGAGGTCATCCTCCCACTCACTCAGCAGGTCGAGTATTATGTGAGGTGGAAACCTGTACCTCCCATACACCTGGTCATCAGGCATCCCAAAAAGGCTGGTCCTGGATGTAAAAATTCTGGCCCTGACTATCCTCCTCCTTCTGCGGTGTCCCACGACCACTGTTGCGAGGAACGGTATATTCATCGTAGCGTCTGAGCTTGTTTGTGTTTGTGCGCACTTTTATGCTGCGCGGGTCCGCGTACGCCTGCTTCCTGCCAGTGTACTTGTTTCTGGATTAGCGCGTCTTTTTAGGCGCATGTGTTTGCCTTGTTCAATTCCATGAATACGTGTTGTAGGCGTGCGTGTGGGCGTTCCGCGCATTTGCCTCCTGTACTTCCCCCATAACACCCACATTTTCATGCGTTGTTCCCCATTCCGCGTGTTACTCCCCGTGTTACGCCTACTTTTGTTGTGTGGGCCACGCTATGTGCGCTTTCGCTGTGCACGTAGCACATGCCGTTTGATGACGTGTGTGCTTTTGTGGGCAATGCAGAATTTTAGTGCACATCCCAGAATTTACACGTGCACGGACTTCCATGAATCGATGTGCGCGGATTTCGCACACTTGCACTGCGATTTTCGCACTTGCGTGGAGATTTTCAGCGCACATTATTTCCGTGAATCGGCTTCTTTGTCTCCCAGCACTTAACTCAGGGCCCTACTGCTGTGGGTGCACATCTCCCTGTACCCTCTCACCTGTACTTTGTGTTTGTGCACATGCACAATATCAATGGCATAAGGCCAAGTAAGATCTTTGTCTTGTCCTCCCTCTGTTCCCCCTCCCTTGCCTTGTTGCGCCTTGAAACACTTGTCTATAGGTGCATAATAAATAACAAATCAATCAATCAACCAAGGTTTTCACACATTTTACTGTTAGGGTGAGTGTTGTGACAAATTAAATATGCACCAAATCCAGTGTATATATCCCACTAACAGTTTTCAAACAAAACATCCTGTGGTCATTCTGAATTTCCCAAAATGCTCTTTGATTTTATGCAATGCAGAAAAGTGATATTTGTTCTTTATCCTTTCACATAGATGATGTATTTACAGATTGTAGGGGAATTACGTGCAGGGGCTCATTTTAAAATGTATGGCACAGTAAAATAAGTGTGAAAATAAGGTGAAAAAAGGATTATGTTAGTCTTTAAATGTGTTTTAACTCTCTGGGGCATTTAAAAAAAAAGAATTGCAGGCACAGTGGGAGAGAGGAGTGCAGAATGCATTTCTTCTTCCTCATTAATTAATTCATTTATCTTTATTTCGAAGCACATATACTTCATAAAAGACAACATGCAAAAACTATGCAAATTGAAAGAAATACATTGCATTGTAAACCATAGTAAGATATCAAAAACACGATAAAAAGACACAATTTGAAACATTACAGCTGCAATAATTCGACCAGATTATCCGCAATCAGCTCTAATGTAGTCTCTAAAAACATTTACACAGCCGCTGCAGCCTTTCTTGATGGCAATGACAGTATATATCAAATCGCTTCTTTTATTGAGCTACAGTTTGACTTCCTTATAATGGGTATTACAAATCTTTGCCTAGGTTTGGAGAAACATTGACAAAAAAGCATAAAATGAACAAACTAAATAAATATGAAATATCTTAACCCAGGTTAAGTATCGTGCTGCCCCTTCTACACTCCTTGGATACTGACTCCCGGACTGTCCTGTCTTGTCTCTCTATGTGCCCTCTGAGGCCCAAGGGCATGTAGCGCGTTATAAACATTAAAGAAAAAAAAAACTTTTTGGATGGGATAAAATTGCATGGTCATCAAATATTCGATTTTAAGCCCATACAGTTCTTGCAGTTGAAGCCCCTGACTAACGACATCAAACGCCTTGTTCTCAGATGGACCAGAACACTCCTCTTTCATGCGCAATGGAGCCAGCAAATATACTCAGTGGTTTGCCCCTGCAACCAAAATCCTGTTACCTTAGGACGGTATCAGGTAATATTATCCCCACCAATAATATTGCCAAATATGTGGTCGTGGGGTAAGGCCATAGGCAATATTATTAGTGGGGATAATTTATGGGGTTATTGGGACCGGAGTATGCAGGGGTGTCCCCTGCTCCATTAAAAAAAGGATGCGGGTTGCGCCACCCCCCCCATGTTCCATGGCTTAATATTGCTGCAAAAATATGGTGATATTTTTGTATGGTGATATTTTTGCAGGGATATTAACACATGAAACCCTTAGGACAGACTGATTTTTGATCTTAAAACAGTCATGCAAATTCCTTCTGTGCTCCATATATTTTTGCTGCACCAATATGTCGATGGATCTGCAAACGCTAGTTGGGACGACATAAAGATCTGACAAATCATGACTCGCAAATGCTTTTTTCAATGGATTTGGCCAAGTAATATTCCTGCAGCTATCTAAGGATTTCAGATCCTGTAGGATCTCATGTGTTAAACGTTGCTCAATTTGTGACCAAAATCTTGTCCAGAATAGCAGGGTTTTTTGAATTTGAATTCATAAGATAATTTATATAATCCACTCTTCATTCTTGATGGAGCCGATAGCCTAATTCGATTGTATTGGGGAAAGACCCCACACTTCTGCTCCATAAACACATGGCGCAACAGGTTTGGGCCGAATAGATGTTAAGTGTTGGATTAATAGTTAGCCACCCATCTCTATTCCAAACCTATGCAACTCACCACATGCCTGGGTAAATTTCTCTGTTGTCTCAGAGATATGAATGGACCAGTTTTCCTGTCTGTTAAAAGTCACTCCTAATCGAGTTTATGTCTAGATGCAAAAATGTGGGGTAGTTTTTTAGTCTGCCTGCCAACACACATGACTTGGGATTTCTTAGTGTTTACTGACAGGTCTCTGCAACCCATATAGTTGACATAAGCGTTGACAAGTTTCTGTAGTGCTAACAGAGTGCGTGCTTCTTCCTCCTGCCCACTCCTTGTGCAAAACCAAAAGGTTTTACATTTGAATTTGATTTTCACGCAGCTTTAAAACTAATGAGTTACCATGGAAACTGCCTGTTTTTAACACCTGCTAAGAGCATCTGGGTCCCATGAGAATCCATTTTAAATGTAATATGCAAAGTATATTTGCCAGGCAGCTTTTACCTGTGTGACCTCACTGTTCCCCTGCATGCAATTATTGCTTCTGACAAAATGAGCCTGTCTGATGGAATTGTTTATTTATGGAGTGTGAGGGTGTTATATTTACAGACAGTGAATCATGTACAAACTGTGCTACAGACACTATTTTGGAAATATGTTGACTGGTTGCAAACCAGACCACATAAGACCATGTTGAGTCATCCCAAAAAAATGATTCTGGTGTCTCATGATTTATTGTTTCTAGACAATACCCATGATTCTTTAGACAATATCACTTCCCTCTTCAATTTCACATGTACTCGATTTTGTCTTGTGCTATCGTAGAGAACCAATTGTAAATGATATGCCTTTTTACTCCCTTTTTCTCAAAAATTGTGCTGTAAAATGCACCATTTCAACCAATGATATAAATATGTTCTTGGGGATAATCTCCCTACATCACTTAGGGACCCCTCACAACTCTCTGTCAAATGTGCTAAATTTTTGGAGATGCCCTTCCACTCAAAACATTAACCTGCCTCCACTGACCTTGAATCATTTACTATGCAAAAAAAATCCACTCTGCCATTATCATACACAAAATAATGTTACTAGCTGTACACTGCTTAGTATTTTTTGACCAGGTCACGCTGCCCCTTGCTTCTACTCTACTTGAAAAAATGTAATGTTTGATTCAAAAACATGCGTATGGGCCTCATTACGACCCAGGCGGTAAATTACCGCCTGGGTCGTACCTTTACCGCCATGGCGTAAACTATGTTTACGCCATTGTGGTTGGCGGATTTACCACCCCATTCCAAGGTGAGTGGGGCAGTAAATCCCCATTTCCCATTTTACCCTTCCCCATTCCTATTTTTGCCCCATAGGGCATAATGGGAGTGGGGAAGGCGCTAATTACGGTGGAGTAATTAGCACCATGGTCCCTTAGCGCCATGGATTTTAACGCCTGCAAAAAGCAGGCGTTAAACTCACCATGGCGCTAAGGGACCTCGGAATCAGGCGTTAAGGGTCGGCGCCGTTTACGGCGCCGTTAACCCCTTAACGCCTGACTCGTAATGAGGCCCCATGGTGTGCTCATGCTGCAGCATAAGCATCTCATCATGCGAATTGCACCTGCGTGATTGTCCAGGCCAGCTTGGGAATCTGTGACAGAGCATGCACTTCTTAGAAGAGCTTAGGGGGGTGCCATCATCAGGGCTCACAAGCCTCCTCGCCTCATTTTGCGTTTCGACACTGGCCACAGAAATTAATCTTAATTGGGTCGCTGTGCTAGTCTGGGACACCACTTTCATGATCATGACACCATTCAAATATTCTCATCTTCCTTTCAATGTAATTCCACCTATATTTGACTTATAATGACTATATTCCTTAGGTCTCTGCTGCTGCGGTGTCTGTTAATTTACACACCATGCACACAGCATGCTGCAGAGAGGTTTGCTATGGTGCCAGTCTGTCTTTGGCAAAATTCATACAAATTTTTGTGAGCTGGGCAACTCGTCCTTCACTGTCTGCTGACCCACAGGTGCAAGCTTCTGGCCAAAGGGAGTTCTAGGCCACTAGGCCAAAGAGAGACAGTTAGTGTCAGTAACACACTCATTTTATAAGTGAGAATGGACCGATAGATGAAAAGGTGAAAGGAGTATATTACTTTCACACTACTTTTTCATAAAACTAATTTTATTTTCTAGAGTTTTCACATAATATTTACACATATTATAACATAAAAAGGCTCAAAAAGATGTACTGTTCCCAACATTTACAATTCATTCATATCTCATCTATACCGATTTCATATTCAGCAATTCTCATTACACAATGAGTGTTGGTTTGTTTCCCAATAGTGTACCAAACAAATATGACTTCCAAAATATAACACTCTTATATTTCAAAGATGTGGGTCCTGTAGTAGTATATAGCACTTTATTTATTTATTTATTTATATGTTTATATAGCGCTGCAGCCCGCAGGCATCAGAGCGCTTCACAAAAAGACAGACTGGAGTATAAAGACGGGACAGTCAAAATTACATGTAGCAGACATTGGAACAGAGATGAGCTAGCTGGCTGGGAATAAGAGTATTATTTAAAAAGAAATGTCTTGAGTAGCTTTCTAAAGGTTAGATGATTAGTTTCCAATCTCAGCTCCGGGGGGAGTTTATTCCATGTGAGGATCGCCTTGGTCGTGAAAGCCCTACCTAATCCTTTAGCTTTTTTGGTGGGGAAGACTCGCAGGAGGCCAGATTTATTAGACCTCAAGTTGCGATGTGATTCATACCACACAAATTTCTTTTTTAGGTAAGTTGGTGCTTTACCATATAAGCATCGGTGTACTAGGGTAATGGCTACTAGGGTAATGGCTTTGAATGTGATGCGATCCTCGATCGCAAGCCAATGTAGGTCCTTTCTATCTTTTGTGATATGATCTCTCTTGGATGTATTAGTGATTATTCTGACAATGTCGTTCTGCACCACTTGGCATTGTTTTAAGCATTTATTGCTTGCGCCAAGGAGTAGAGAGTTTCCATAATCTAACCGGGAGAGAATTGTGGCTCTTGCTATTGTCGCACTATTTTGTGGGCTCAGTAAGGGTCTGATTTTTTTCAATAGTTTCAAGTAATAGCGACAATTCCTTTTGAGGTAGGCAGTGTGGGCTTCTGCTCCCAAGGATGCCTGAAGATAGACGCCTAGAGTTTTGACTTTTTCTGCTTATAGTGCCTTGGAGTGTGTAGCACTTCACTGAATGCAAAAAATAGCACTTTATAGCGCCTTGGAGTGTATAGCGCCTCACTGAATGTGATAGCATTTTGTTGCCAGCAATAATGTGGCATACACATATAGCCAGTCTATGTTGCTAGCATGACATGTGAGTATGTGGCTGGAGACAGGATGTATAATACAGCAAAAAGCAAGTGAAGCTGCAGGTTTATAAGTGCACCAGAATTTTTTTTCTCTCTTCTTTGAAATACCTCATACATAGGAGACTACATTATTCATCTAACTAACTGACTTAATTAACAATTACTAATTTCAAATGTGCACTGAATTTTCCTCCCTTATTGTTCTGTGTTCGTAGTAAGCAGAGAGCCTGCATACCAGGAAATGATATTAGTTAAAGTTGTTCACTGTGTAACTGGTCTATTGTGCTAAAGGAAGGGTGATGCTGACTTCAATTTGATTGGAGCAGTGTATCTGCTGTTTTGCTACGTAAGCAACATGGGAAGGTGCAGAACTTTGCTGGGGGAACAATGGCAGAGGGAGAGTTAGTTTGGATAATGACTGGGCTCTCAGACAGACGTGCCTAGTCTCACTTAGCGCTGGCTTGAGAACTCTAAGTTTTCGCCACACACTTCAAACATCCGAGATAACAGTGGCAATCCATGCTGACTGGGCTTGTCCTTCTGAAGCGAGCGAAAGGAGATTGTGTGGGAGAGGGAACTGCAAATCTTGGTAAGCATACAAGGTTGAAGTGAGGTTATTGTTGTGCGATTGTTTGACGAATGTGGTCTAAAAATAACAGGCAGTCAGAGTAGCAAAGCAAAAGAAAATCCTTTGCATTTTTATTCGTCATGTGTTGAATTATAAAATGTGATGCCTAGTTTGAAAAAGATTTATTTGCACTGTATCTGTGGTTTTGTTTTTCTCTTCTCATTTTGTTACAGGTAGTGCTGAAATGTAAATGGTAAGAACTGTATCATGACATTGCAATTGTTTACAATATAAGATATATATATATATATATATATATATATATATATATATATATATATATTATATATGCTTCTGAGTTTTCATTGTTTTGGGTTTGCCTATGCAGACGTGGGGAAGATTTGTGTTCTTTGGTAATACAGCTGCCAACTTCTTTATGTAGATAGACCTAGCGGTTATAAATAGGTGTATGCGTGTGTTCCCCAGTGCATGTTGTCTGGGGACATCTAATGCAATATATAGATTACTGGAGTTCATGAACCAGTAATGAGGCCTACGGACGCATAGTTCACTGGTGTAAATAAATCAGTGATACCGGTCACAGGTTGTAGGTGGCACTCTATGTAAAAGTGTGGTGTCTCTGAATATAGGTCCAAAGCCCTCTATAGATCACTAAGGGTATTACAATACAATACATATTACTGGATTCGCCAATATAATATAATAAGGTATGGTCCCTAGGATGATGTAAGGACAAACCCAATCTAAACGCGAGGATAGGTATTTCTAAACTACCACTCTTCTTTTGGCGGTAAGAAAATACTGCCAGACCACAAATGTACACAAAATATCCTACATATATGGTGCGTTGGTCGGGAAAGTGAATATAGAACACCTACTTGGCGTGGCAAGTGTGTCTCACACTACCATACGTGCATTAGAGGGAACCCATTTCATGATAGCAGTGTGACACTAAAAGTTAATTTCAGAATGTCTCCAATGGAAGCCACATTCTCAGAGTTTTTTTTTTTTTAAACAATTTTATTCGTTTTGTTCAAACAACAAATAACACACCCAACTCAATTTACAGTGGATACATATCTTGCTCATAAATGCACGTACATTGTTACTTTTTCGCCCACTGTATTTCCCGTCCCACCCCCCTCCCAAGCCTACTTTCTCCCATTGTCAGTCTCCACCTCTTGTGGTGGGGAGTCCTCTTCAGCCACGCTTATTGAATCATCGTCACTTGGTCCCTCATACGAGGGACCAAATAGCTCTGCTATTAATTGTCTCCAACCCGCTAGGGCTCCGGCTTCACCCTCTATGTCCCCTTTACACGCTTCTTGCCATGCCGCTGTTTCTGCCTCCGCCCACTTCTGCAAGTCCCTCCACCAGGTCTCCACATTGGGCTTGTGGCACGCTTTCCATCCCATTGCAATCCTTCTCTTCGCCAGTACATATGCCAGATCTTTCAATTTACTCACATGTTTAAGCTTCTGCAGTCTGGGGAACCCTCCCAACAGGCAAGCCCACACCATATCCCCCTTCATGCGGATTCCCTTGTCCTCCATTTTCTGTGCTATATCTCTCAAATATTTCACTATCAGTGGACATGCCCAGAACATATGCACCATTCCTGCGTTTTCCTCATTGCATTTGGGACACACTTGGCTTCCGGCGTTCTTAAACTTGGCTATCTTAAGTGGCGTCAGATATGCTCTGCGAGTTATATACAACTGTATTTGTTGCAGCCTAGTATTTCTCGATACTTTTTTATGATGCCCCTGAGCCCTTTCCCACATCCCATCACTCATCATATCCCCTACTTCCTCCTCCCAGTCCAGTCCAAGTTGCACCACTTCCTTGCCCACTTGAGTCATCATCATCTCGTACACTCTAGACGTTTCATGCCCTCCTTCTGCTATATCATATATCACATCTAGTATGGTGTCCGGTTCCTCTGCAAGTTCCACCTCGGACCAGGTAGCTTTAATTCGTTGCATCATCCCATGATACGTAATATATTGCCCAGCACTCAACCCCGTTTGTTCCACCAGCTCCTCAAATCCCAATGTTGCTATTCCTACCGGTTCCCAATATTTCCATTAACCTTAGTTGCTTTTCTGTCCCCATCATTGTGACCAGTGGGATTTGCGGAGAGCACAGGGCCGGCTTGTCCATCAACCGGCATGCCCTCTGCCACATCCACCACCCAAGGCCCAGCATCCACGGACGACCTCTTAGCTCCCGGTTGGGTAACCATATCATTTCTCCCAAAAAGTATGGGGCACAATCACCTTGATGCAGCCTATGCTCTAAGGTAGGCTCTACAGAGAGCCATTTGGCTACATGTTGCAACTGGCTCGCTACATAATATACTTCCCAGTTAGGTAATTTAATGATTCCTTTCTCATGCGGGTTTTGAAGTTTCCACAGGGCTACCCAGTTCCTCATCCCGTACCATAGGAATTCCCTGCATATGCTGTCCAACTTGATAAAGAATTGCCGGGGTATGGAGTATGGGATGTTCCCGAAGCAATGCAGCAGTCTGGGCAATGCCACCATCTTGAGCATTGCCCCACGTCCCATTATTGCTAAGGGGAGTTTCGCCCAGAACTTCATGCTGTTCTCCAGTTTCTGAACCGTTCTTTCTGTATTATGCCTATGTTCGGCTTCTGCTGTATGCTATATGTCTATCCCAAGATACCTAAAGGTTGTGGCCTCCCACAGTATCTGAAGTACTGGCAAATTCTCCGCCAGGAGCCCTCTATATCTGCCCAGCGGGAACACACAGGATTTACTTGGGTTCACGCCTATACCTGAGAGTTCAACAAACCTCCCCACCACTTCCAACACATACTGCAGATTCTCCTCCGGGTAGCGCAGATACAATAACATATCATCTGCGTATAGTGAAATTAAATGTGATGTTTCCCCAACTACAATGCCTATTGCATGATATTGCTGCCTTAAATAAATCGCCAGAGGCTCCAAGGCCAGAATATACAACATGGGGGACCAGGGGCATCCCTGTCTGGTCCCTCTCCCAAGTTGCCACCTTTCAGAGATCACAGTTTCTGTCTTCACTCTTGCTAAAGGCTCACTATATAGGAGTTCTACCCAGTGAAGATATCATGGTCCCATACCATAGTTGGCTAGGGCCGCCTTCAGCCAGGGCCATCTGACCGAGTCAAATGCCTTGATCGCATCCAGCGACACTATCGCCATTTCGCTAGTGTCCCCTTCAGTACGTTCGATCACTCGATGGAGTCACATCAAATTATTCGAGATATTCCTATTTGGGACATATCCTGTTTGATCAGGATGAATTAGTTTGTTTACAACCTTCTTTAATCTGTTTACTAGAACTGCTGTTAAAATCTTACTATCTTGGTTTAACATCAATAGGGGCCTATAGGAACTGCAGTCACTACCAGGCCTGTTGGGCTTGGGGAGTGGTATAATAACCGCTTTGCGCAGTGATTCCGGTAATCTCCCAACTTCATATGCTTCGTTAAGCATTTCCAGCAGTGGGGGGAGAATCTCTGCTTTATATGCCTTATAAAATGTGCTTGGGAGTCGGTCAGTTCCCAGGGTTTTACACGTGGGCAGCTGCTTCACCACTTCTTCTAGCTCTTCTAGAGTGATCGGGGCATCTAGCTCCTCCCTTTCGTCCACACTAATTTGGGGTAGCCCAATGTCTTCCAGTATGTCTCCTATCTCCCCTCTTTTGCTTCCAGTCTCGTCTTCGTACAAGCGTCTATAATAGTCTGCAAATTCTTGATTAACCCCCTCTTGCGTATCCACTATGTCGCCATTGTCTTTCACTATTGTGATGATTGGGGGCCTGGGAGTCTCGTTTTTGTAGAGCCACGAAAGGAGTCTTCCTGGTTTGTCGCCTCCAGCATGTTGCCTTTCTATGTACTTTTTATAATTAAGATTACATAATCTCTCCCAGTATCCTGCACATTTCTGCTGCAGGCCCAGTGCCATTTCTGTATCTGCCTTAGTGTTACTGCCCCGTTCCAATACCCTCTCCAATTCCTTTTCAGAGTCCTGTAATTTGGTCAGAATCCCATCCTGCAGTCCTTTAGACTTGGCCATGGCAATTCCTCTTACTACCACTTTAAAGTCTTCCCAGAGTGTGCCCGCTGTCTTGACACTGCCAGTATTTATCTCGAAATAACGTATTATTTCCTCTCGCATATCCTCCCTGAAAACGCTATCTTTAAGCACTTCTGCACGCAATCGCAATGTGGGTGTCCTTCCCCTAGGGGGTCGGTACTGCCATGTTAGCAGCAGTGGCGAGTGGTCTGAGAGGACTCTAGCTTTGTACTCTGCCTGCAGTATTTCGGTCAGTAACTCCTGCATGACAAATACATAGTTCAGTCTTGTATATAGGCCCTGTGGGGCTGCATAATGTGAATATTGTCTATCCTGTGGGTGACGTGTTCTCCATGCATCTGTCAGCCCAAAATCTACCAATAGTGCATGTAGTGCCTTTGCAGCCGGGGTGGGTCTAACTATTTTATTGTCTGATCTATCTATGGTGGGGTTCAACACACTATTGAAGTCTCCCCCTCACAATATAGCTCCCCTCACGCTGCCACTGAGTGTACTATACAGGGTCCTACAATACGCAGCTGTATCTTGGTTCGGGGCATAAGTATTTACGATGCAGATCTCTCTATTTTCCACCATCCCTCTCATGATCACCATCCTGCCATCCACCTCTACCTGCGAGCTCAGCAACTGAAACAGAACATGTGGGGCCACCCATGTGATTACCCCTCTTGCATAGGCAGAGTATGTTGCCCCCACCACTGTCCCCCTCCATTTCTTCTGTACCACTTCTAGTTTGTCTTTCGTTAAATGAGTTTCTTGTAACAGGGCTATATCCACTTTCTGTCTGCATAGGTACATCATTACCTTGTTCCGCTTCAGATAACTATTGAGCCCCCTAACGTTCCAAGTGACTATCTTAAGGTCTCCCATGGTTCATCTTGTTTTCTGAGAGGTGTAGGCTCACCCCATAACTCTTCCCCAACTATAACAAACCACAGCACACAACCCCTTCCCTCCCTCCTTCCCACCCTACCCCAACCCCAACAGCTGCCCAGCTCCATCCCTGGATCTCAGGCTCCCCCGCGTTTGGGCCTACACTGATACCCCGGCCAAGACCCTAGCAGGGTGTCACCGCACTATCAGCGACCTAACTAAACTTTAAATGGGAGATGTGAAGGTTGGTCCTGCAAGACTCCTAGTCCAAGTCTTGATTGAAATATTAGCGGATCATGTGTTTCTTCCAGCCTGATCACACCCTTCAACAAGCTACTTCAATGACTATATTCCAGTCCCATAGTCTTAAGTTCTGACACCCCCGGTGCCCCTCTCGTTCATTACTTATCCGCATCACCGCCTTCTCCTGTCCGAACGTCCGACTCCTGGGGGCATCACTGTGTGTCGAGCCACCCCATTGCTTCTTCCGGAGTTTCAAAAAACAAAGTTCTGTGCTTGTGAAAAACCTTAAGTTTAGCCGGGTAAAGCAGCATGTACTTATGACCCGCTTCTCGCAATCTCCTCTTGACTGCCCCAAAGTTCATTCTGCTCCGCTGCACCGTCAGGGTATAGTCCGGGTAAGCCGTTATGTTTGCCGACCCTCTTTGTATTTTCCCACTTTTGCGGAAGTGTTCTAGGATCCTTTCTCGATCCCTGTAGTTAAGTATCTTGGCGATCACCAGCCTTGGTGGGCCTCCTGGCGGTGGTCTCCTCGTTAGGGCCCTATGCGCTCTTTCCACCGCGAACCCCTGAGACAGCACTCCTCCAGTGATTCCTTGTAGCAACATTGTTTCAACGAATTCCGTGGGGTTATGGCCTTCTGCTCCTTCTGGTAGTCCAACAATACGGATATCATTTCTCCGGGCTCGTCCTTCCGCCTCCTCCGCTCTGCTCTCCAGATTACCCACTCGTTGTACCAGGGTGTGAAGCTCCGACCGGTGGGAAGCACAGTCTGCCGTGTTAGGGCCCATCTCCTTCTCGAGGTACTCCGTGCGCTCTGCCAGAGACCTAACGTCTTGCCGTAGCAGATTCACATCCTCTTGCACTGCCCCAACCTGGAGCTCCAGCGCTGTTTTTAGTTCTGTCACCGCCAGTTTGAGCTTGGTCTCCCAAGCCGCCTTCAGATCAGCGATCGCCTCAAGGATCTCCTGATTCGCGCCCATGGTGGCACTGCTCCCAACTTGGGCTTTGTCTTTGTTCCTGGCTCCTTCCGGGCCGGGTGACGTCTTAGTGTATTCCTCTAATGTGGGTTGCTTACTCTTCAGTCTTGGGGGTTTATTAGACATAGTGCTGTGTCTATGAGTCCCCTTTACCAGTGGTCTTCAGTCCCAGCAAGAGTGGATTCTTGCTAACCTCAAAGGGCCGATAGTATCTGCTGGTTCCTTCGATCGTCCACGCTCCGCTCCAGGCACCCCACCAGCGTCTCTCCCCTTGCTTTCCTTTCACTGCGGCCACCCGGAATGGGCAATGTGATGCTTATTTCGTATCCCTAGTGATCCTCCTCGGCTGTTGTCAAACGGAGACAGCTCCTCCATCTCAGGGGTGCGCCCCTCGGGATCTCTTTGTTCTCGTCCGCGGCCATTTTGATGTCTCTTCCGCGATCGGCCTCTCAGTACAAAGTAACAATACAACCGTTCCTCTGCTGTAAATTTGCAGTCAGCCTGCTTATTCTCTGCTCTGTGCCTTCCCACGCCTGCACATATTTATTTGGGCCGCCGCTAATCAAAGAAATATGCGTTTCTTGGTTGGATCAAGTTGTCGGATCACGGAGCTCACAGGGTTTCCAGCCTATTCCATGGCTGCCAAGCCACGCCCCCCGATTCTCAGAGTTAGTGCAATATCTGGAGGCAAAGTTATATGCACATGGGACATGGTCATAAAATAATGCCACAGAATGGCGTGACCGCATTTATGGTGAAGTACAGAAAGAACCATTAGACAGCATTTTTGCAGAAGGCAGCATAATTCAGGTCTGCCTTTTGAGACTGTTAAATGCAGCTGATAAACATGCAGAGAAAGATTGTCTGATACAGCTATGTGCCAAGACATGGTTTATCCTGAATAGATCCCTGTGAATGCAAGAAAATGATACTAATCTGATTAACAGATTAAAAACTGATCTGGATGGGGCAAGTAAAAAAGAGGAAATGTTAAGAGCAGAATGGGAGGTATGTCAAAAAGACATGCAGTTACAATGTAGGGATCTTGATACTCAATTGTCTAAAAGCAAGAAAAAGTTTGAGGATAGTGAACAAGAATTAGAACATTTGAAAGCATTGGTAGACCATATTAGGCAAGACAAAGATGAGGTTGTTTTGGAAATGCAGATTTTCCAAAAAGAACATTGTGAAAAAGAAAGTGATCTTCAAAATGCTGAACAGGAAATGGTTAAAATGTTTTAAGAAAGAAGAAAGAGACAAGAGAAACAAAGAATTCAATGAATGCCAAATGCAAATGGGCGATATGCAGGAGGTAATTAATAAAATGAGTGATGAAAACAACTATTTGCATAAGGAGGCAGATAGGCTCCTTAAGAAGTGCAAGGATTTGGAACAGCAAATATGCATCTACAAGTCCCAGGATAGACGGCAGGGCACCACATTCAATGGAGTTGAGGTGAATCCTATTTCTACCCAAAGAGCTAGTGCCCCCGTGATTGGGCCGGTGACTGAACTTGGTTGCAGTGCCCTTTGGGGATTTGAGACATCCTTTGGGGGCTGCCATCAATCGCATACACCGGAAACCAGGATTGAATCACAAAGCAGTGCAATTCCGTGCATAGAAACGAGTAGCCCCATAAAGATAATGAAATCCATCAAAGCTCTGATCAAACCATTTAAAAAAGGAGGACAGTGCTGCATAGAGGACCACTTAGAAGCAGTGCATGATATATTTAAATCTCTCCAGATACCTAAAGAGCAATACAGACAATATTTTCATTTAACTCTAGATGCTCCCACAGCCAGCATCATTGGGGGATTAAATGAACAGCAGAACATGACATGGGCGGAGTTCGAAAAAGAGATCAGATGTCATTTTTCTCCTTTCCAATCATTACAAGAGGCGAAAAAGGTTGCTTATACAATTACTGCTGGGCCTAACACGTCACCTCGCCAATTTTTGCAGGACTTGAAAAGAGCTTTTTCTCGTTTTGATGTATCTTTTGACCCCAATTCCAATGAGTTTAAAACTGCCTACTTCTTTGGGCTACAGAAAGACATCATATCACAGTTGGTCCGTGAATTTGACCGTGACAAATCACTTGAATGGATTGTGCACCAAAGCACAAAACTATATGAGGTACTCTATTGTCAGCCTAGAGAAAATGATAAAAATGAAAGACATTAGATCAACATCTAAAGAACCCTCAGCAACAGTAATGGAGATCAGGTCAGCCAAAATGTCCCTTGAGTCTGCTCAAATTCCAGTTAAAACTAATTTGACACCTGAACAAAGGGGTAATCAACAGAGATTGCCACTCACTACACCAATGTTTCAATCACATGACCCTAGCAATAGAGAGAATTATATTAGCCCTAGGTACTTAGGGGACAGACCCCGGGCAGGATATCGGCCTGATATGTCAGGTATGAACAATAATCAGAGCCAAAGTCAGGATCAAAGAAATAATGGTCCCTACCAGACATTGGGGACACAGAGTAGATTTGACCCTAACACCACGATATATGGTAATCAGGATAGACCCCGATATGTGGATCAATTTACTGATCATGGGAATCAACATAGGGGTCAGTACCCACAAAATGAGAGACAGGACATGAGGCAGAATATGAATTATGCCTCAGGTCAATATAATGATTCACCCCCACCAGGGGACTACAACCAAAGGATTGGTGCACACCGCTCCCCTCCACATATGAATCAAGTGTTCAGGAACAATCCCAATAGAAACCATTCTCCTGAGAGGTATCAGAATAGATTCAGTCAAGGGGGAAACAACCAATGTCGATCTAGGCCACAGAGAGAGGATTCTAGAGAAATGGAAAGATTCCAGTGTCTCCAGGCCCAAGTGAAAATGTTGGCTGAACAAATAGGAAAGCTCTGTACAGCACAAAAACAGCCTTCAAAGGAGGGGGCATAAGGCCATAGCACTGACCGGGTGGTTTCTGATAAGTGACTAAGTATTTATGATACCTACAATGCTAGGAAAACAGATTGCCCTGATTTGATTTTGCATAATGACTCTGAGATGCCTAATGATTTAAAAGTGAAAGAACCAGCAAATGAACATGTGGAGAAAGTACAAATACTTCTAAAAGAGAGGTTTGGTTTAACCTAGAGCTAAATCAGACATTGGAGATTTGTACAAGTGAAAAAGGAAAACCTGAAATCCCAAAAGAACAGAGAGACAGATTTAAGAAAAATAACTCATGCATGGGGAATACCAGTGAACAGGGAGTAAGTGGGGATGTTAGAACTCCTTCCCTGGGCAATCAAAACAATAACCAAACACAGGGAGGAAAAATATATACTCAAAAGGAGGGTACAGGTCAATCACCCGAAGAATTCTTTGAGCCACATATTGTTGAAGAAGTTAAAAGGACTGGTACTATAATAGATAACTACAAATGCACAGAGTTAGAAAATGACAAATTGCCAAGTGATGTTGTTACACATGTTCAGTTGGAGAATTGTAGTGCGACCTCTGATGATCCCTGGATGGATGGGCGAACAGTGGCCACACTCCAAAAAACCTCTGAACATGGGGAAATGAATAGAGTCTCTCACACAGAAATGGACAGAAAGGAGGTAAAAATGTTTTTCCATTCACCAATGTGCTTAGCCAAAAGTGAAAAAGGCACGAGAAAGGTGAGTCCTGAAATCAGTAAGAATTCACACTTTGTATCTGTATTAGAGGAAGTTGAAGACAGGTACTATGCTCCAATCACTTTAGAAGAGAAATGCAATACTTTTGCGATGATTGACACCGGCGCACAGGCCACAATTATGTCCAAAGACTTGGTAAAAAGTATCAATGAAGGGAGATCTCCACGGAATCAGATCTCAGTGAGGCAAAATGAAGGTCCAGTGCATAATTTTAACGGTGAGAAGGTGCCTATTTTAGGTGTTACTGAAGTTGACATAAAAATAGGAAAACACCGAATGAAACAGGAGGTATTGATCACATCTATTTGTGAAATCCCATTTTTGATGGGGACAGATTGCCTGAAAAGATTGTCTCCTCTCATAGATGAGGGGAATGGAGTACTGTGATCCTTAACAAAAAAAACATTGAGACCTAAGAAAGTAAAATCACAAAACAGCAATATAAATGAATGCCACACTGTTGCCAAAACGAATGATGCAGTGGAGGTTTACCTCCAGAATAGCTGTATACCTAGCGGCACTGTTATCTTGATGTGTCAAGATAAAATGCAAAGTGAAGATGAGAAACAATCTATACAAATGTATTTAGACCATAGGAAAACATGGCAAACTGAAATAGATGAGTACACATTACGCTTTTATTTAAAAGAGAAGAAATGTAAACAGAATACTACTCCTAAAAGTGACACAGAAAAACACATTACTACTCTTGCTGAAATACACATGGAAGATGAGCAACCATGGGTTCACATTGGTATAAATGACCACTCTAAAGTAGTAAAAGCCATACTAGCGCTTGAACAGGAGAAGTTTTATTAGTGAGAAATTACTGCAGAAAATAATGGAAAGGGAGGAGATCCCAAAATGTAGAATTAAAAACGAATATGTCTCTGGTTTGGACAGTCCAGACTTTGAAAACCGAATTGCAGGCAGATGCATGCTAAAGATTAACATTGGGCAGATAACTATTTATCATAATGTATGGATAGTGAATGGAACATTGGAAAATGACTTTTACATGGGCAATGATATCATGCACAGAATGTGTATGGTGTTAGATTTCCTTAATCAAAAATATGGTCACGCCTAGGTGGGCCTGCAACTGAATTTGTAGACAAAAGAAGGGCTTATCATTGCGCACAACTGGTTCCATATGCAATGGAATTACAACTGAGGAAGGATACTATTATTCCTGCATTCACCAAGCAGGTTGCAATAACGTTAAAGTGCAAAAATGGACAGCAGATAAAAGATTCTGATGCATTTGTGTGCTTGAATGAATCCATAAAACAGCAAGGCCTGGATTATGAACACATTCCATTGATAGATGTTGTTGAAGGGTCTGTAAAAATTATGGTGAATAATAAAGGGGGTCAGGATATTCATTTAGAGGAACATTCTTCATTAGGAATGGCCATACAAAAATCGCATTATACTGCAGATCTAAATAACATGGTGATTGGAAATATCCCTGAAAGGTATGTAGATGCAAGGGGTGTGTTGCCAGAATACCTGGATTCTCAGCCCAAAGGGCTCTTTAAAATTCATTCTGTGCACCCTTATGATTCAAATGAGACAGTGTGCTGTCATCAAGAGGATTATATAGTATTTGGTTTAAATGAAAGTGAAACAGAAAATCAGCACTTTGAACTGGAAGCTGATATGCCAAAAAATTTAAAAGTGGCAGCTGTACAGAGAGACACAGCCACACAGTTGGAAGAAAGCACAGAGATTCTTCCACTAGAGGATTTCCCAGAATTTTCAAAAATGGTAGAGGAGCAGATTTTGTCAGCACATGCATGCGATAGCGATGAAGATAAAAATTAATTGAGGAAAATATTTATGGAGTTTAAAGAGGTATTTGCTAAAGATGCAAATGATTGTGGACTAACTGATTTACACGTTTCCACATTAACGGATGGGTGTAGTAGAAATCCAGTATTTGTGCGCCAGTATAGATTACCACTGGCATGTTTAGAATCGCTGGCAGAAATAATTAAAAACTTGGAGACTCAGGGAATTATCAGGCCTGTTCATAGCACATCCAACACACCTATTTTAGGTGTGTTAAAGCCGAATGGTAATGGCGTCTGTGTGCAGATTTGAGAGAATAAATAAAAGAGGGCCAGTGTCCAGATGGCCACTGCCATTCATTGATCAAGGCTTAGCTCAGGTGCATGACTCAAAGGTGTTTACTACATTAGATCTCACATCTGGATATTGGTGTGTGCCATTGGCAGAGGAGATTCAGAATTTATTTTCATTTGATAACATCCAATACGCATGGGTTAGAACGCCATTCAGGTACGTCAATAGTGGGAGTGAATTTGGCATATTTTTGAGAAAGGCTATGCCTGATGCAGCGGAAAGAGGAACTATAGTTTACATGGATGATGTTCTGATAAAAAATTAAAGCTTAAAAAGCCATTTTTATGAAATTAGACATGTTCTTGGCCAATTGCAAAAGGCAGGTGCCGAAGTATCTTTATAAAAAGCACAATGGTGCAAGAAAAAGGTGAATTTTCTAGGCCATGAAGTGACTGAACATGGACTAAACCCACAAAAGAAGAAGGGAGAGGCCATACAAAACCTAAAACATCCTAGAAGTGTGAAAGGTTTGAAAAGTTTGTTAGGAATGACGGGATATAACAGAACGTTTATTGAAAATGATGCTGAAATTACTCAGCCATTGACTAAACTACTGCAGCTGAATACACCCTGGCAATCTGAGGCAGTGGCTAAATTAAAGGAATGTCTTGTAAAGGCACCATGTTTAGCATACCCCATAAAGAATAAGGATTTCTTTATAGAAATAGGTTTCTCTGAACATTGTATGTCAGCAGTGTTATCACAAAATCATGATTTGAATCACAAAACCATTGCTTATGCAAGTAAGGCATTTTCCCAAGTTGAAATTAAATTCAGTGAATGTGAAAAGGCCCTTTTGACCACTGTGTGGGTGCTACAGCATTTCCGCCCCATTGTTTAGGGGCAGAAGCTAATCATTGAGACAAATCATCACCCATTGCAGTTTTTAGAGAGTAAAAGAATTAGGTCAGGCAACCTTCATGGACCCTGGCATTGCAAGGCTTTCCTGTAGAAGTGAGGTATGGCCAAAATAAAAAGAGCCCAATTGCTCAAGGTTTAGCAGATCTACATGACTGTGCAGCTGAACATGTATCAAAAGAAATAGAAGTCGAATCTAGTTTACAGGAGTTTGGACAATCACCACATAAAGCATTTGATGAAAAGACATGCAAGGATTTGCCAACTGTATATGTTCACGGTTGTGCTTTTCACATTGAAAATGTCAGTAATAAACAATTGGTGTCAGGAATAGGAAATGTCTGGTTGAGATGTGAAGATATTCCCACTGTAGGGATGGGAATTGGGGCTAGGAGCAGTCAAGTAGCGGAATTGGAAGCCATTTATAAAGCAATTACAACTGCAGTTGATAATAAATTTAGTGAAATTGTCCTGGTGACTGATTCTGATTATGCACGGAATAGTTTTGTGGAATATTTGCCTGGCTGGAAAGCAAGAGGTATGATTAAATACAATAAAACGCCTCTCAAACATGGAAAAATTATACAGGCTATAGACAAATTGGTGTCAAAGAACAATTTGACAATATACTGGAGGAAAATCTGTGGACATTTAAAAACTCCAGGAGAGGATAAGGAGGGAAATGATAAGGCAGATCATTTAGCTAAAATTGGGGCTGTGATGGGAGAGTTGCTACCTATTAAATATTTACTTGGTGAAATACAGATTGATGCAATTACACGCTCTAAAGCTCCAAAAGAGTTAAAACAACCAATAGTGCAATGGAGTTATGATACACCTGATCAAGACCTGATTAAGGCACAAAGAGATGATCCAATTTCGGGAATCTATTATAATCATTTAATAGACCCTGAACAAAATCCTTTAACAGAAAATGATTGTGTGGGAAAAGAAGAGTTGAGGGTGTTATTAAAGAATAAAAAACGAATCAGACTAAAGGATGGACTCATGATTAGGGAATCCATAAAAGGACAAATACAGTGGGTATTTATTCAGAGGGCTAATACTACACCATGCACATGATGCAATAACTGCAGGACACAGAGGTGCACAAAAAACATTAGAGATACTGAAAGATTATGCTTACTGGCCACATATGTCCCAAGATGCGGAATTATATACTAGGGGATGCCTAGTATGTGCCCAATTTAAACCTGCTTCACCAATGCATAGGGCCCCACTAATGAAAAAAGGCTTAACCCTTCCATGGTCAGATTTGCAAATGGACTATGTAGGGCCTGTAAAAAGGTCGAGCAGGGGGAACCGTTATATTTTGAGTGTGGTTTATTAAATGTCAAAATGGATAGAGTGTATTCCTACACCGGATTGTAGTGCGCAAACGGCAGCTACGTTACTGGTAAATCATATATTTTCAAGATTTGGGTTACCACAAAGAATAGAATCAGACAGAGGAAGTCATTTCACGAGCGCTTTAATGAGTAAGGTGTGGCAGATACTGGGGGTGAAAAGAAAGCTGCATATTGCATACAGACCCGCCACTTCTGGATGTTTTGAACGTTGTAATATGTCTGTTGTGGATATATTAAAGAAGTTTGTAGCAGAGGCAGGTTCCAGCTGGGATTTACGTTTACCTCTGGTTTTGATGGCAATCAGATCAACTCCTGCCAAAGCAACAGGTATCGGCCCCCATGAAGTATTGGCAGGTAGGAAAATGGTGTTACTACAACACCTCCTATACAGGACACATGAGTATACACTTGTAAGCACATCTACAGTTCATGAATATATGGAAGAACTGAGGAAGCATTTACAACATGCATTTGCTTTTGTGCAGCGGAATTTGGAAAGGGATGCTGACGGTACAAAATCATATTATGAAAAAAAGACATCTGTGAAAGAGTATAGTGTAGGGGGTCAGGTGTATAAATTTCATTTTGGAAAAGGTAAACAAAAAAATTCTAAATTTCTGGCGGCCTGGCAGGGGCTATTTCAAATTTTAGATAAGCAGGCCGATTCATGGAATTAAGGTGCGCCGAAAATTTCGGCGCAAGCATGCGAAAATGTGCGATTCGCAGTGAAAGAGCGAAAATCGCAGTGCAAGTGCGAATATCGCAGGGAAACAAGCGCACATCTATTCATGGAAGTCCGTGCGCAAGTAAAATCAGGGATGTGCGCTGAAAAAGTGTGCGGCGCACACCGGCGCACAGGTCATCTAACGGCTTACGCTAAGACCACAGCGAAAGAGCACATAGCGCGGCGCACATAACAAAAGTAGGCGTAACACGGGCGCAACACTCGGAATGGGGAACAACTCGTGAAAATGTGGGCGTCACGGGGGAAGTACAGGAGGCAAGAGCGCGGAACGCCCACACGCTCGCCTACAACACGTATTCATGGAATCGAATAGGGCAAACCAGCGTACGGGCAAATACGCGCACTGACCCAAACCCGTCCGATAAACGAAGGCAGGTGGTAGCGTCCCTGCGCTGGAAAAAAATGTGTGCCAAAATGTGCGCTAACAAAAATACAAAAAGCACAAATATACAGCTGATGAAGGTCCCATACTGTGGCCCCCTAGGACAAATGATGTGCAAAGGGGTACACGACAAACAGCGACACCCGCTGTGTGAAAAATTACCTTGTGCGTGCGCGTGAAGTTTCACGTGCCAGCATGGGGGAGCAGGGTACGTGTATTTCAGGGGTGCGCGTGAGGTTCCACACGCGATCGTGCCTGGGGGAGCGGGATACGTGTATTCCAGGGGTTTGCGGGAAGTTTCAAACGCGATAGGCCCTGTGCGAGTGGGGTGCATGTATTCCTGGGGTTCGCGTGAAGTTTCACACGCGATTGGGCTGGGTACGTGTAAATCTGGGGTGCGTGGGAAGTTTCACATGCGATTGTCCTTGGTCGAGTGGGGTACGTGTATTTCGGAGGTGCGCGGGAATTATCACATGCAACAGGCCCTGTGAGAGTGGGGTACGTGTATATCTGGGGTGCAGGAGAGTCCTAAACGCGAATTGGCAGTGTGGGTCCTCCCAGGTGTTCCCTCTACAACCTCCACGGCCCCTGCAGGCAGCCCACACCACAGGGGACTTCATGTTCCGCAGGCAGCCCATCCACCATGGGCATGCCCTCCAGGCAAGCCACATGTCAGCTTGCACCACTACTACTACTGATCACCAACGCATGACCCCCTCCACCCCCAACCCCAGCAGTGCGGGGCACCTGCCAGCAGGCCCCCACTCATGTCCCCTTGCACCCCCACCCCCCAGCAGTGTGGGGCACCTGCCAGCAGGCCCCCACTCATGTCCCACTCATGTCCCCCTGCACCCCCACCACCCACCAGTGCGGGGCACCTGCCAGCAGGCCCCCACTCATGTCCTACTCATGTCCCCCTGCACCCCCACCCCCCACCAGTGCGGGGAACCTGCCAGCAGGCCCTCACTCATGTCCCCTTGCACACCCACCCCCCAGCAGTGCGGGGCACCTGACAGCAGGCCCCCACTCATGTCCCTTGCACCTCCACCCCCCAGCAGTGGGGGGCACCTGCCAGCAGGCCCCCACTCATTTCCCCTTGCACCCCCACCCCCCAGCAGTGCGGGGCACCTGCCAGCAGGCCCCCACTCATTTCCCCTTGCACACCCACCCCCCAGCAGTGCGGAACACCTGCCAGCAGGCCCCCACTCATGTCCCCTTGCACCCCCACCCCCCAGCAGGGCGGGGTACCTGCCAGCAGGCCCCCACTCATGTCCCCTTGCACCCCCACCCCCCAGCAGTGTGGGGCACCTGCCAGCAGGCCCCCACTCATGTCCCCCTGCACCCCCACCACCCAGCAGTGCGGGGCACCTGCCAGCAGGCCCCCACTCATGTCCCCTTGCACCACCACCCCTCAGCAGTGCGGGGCACCTACCAGCAGGCCCCCACTCATGTCCCCTTGCACCCCCACCCCCCAGCAGTGCGGGGTACCTGCCAGCAGGCCCCCACTCATGTCCCCTTGCACCCCCACCCCCAGCAGTGCGGGCACCTCCCAGCAGGCCCGCACTCATGTCCCCTTGCACACCCACCCACCAGCAGTGCGGGGCACCTGCCAGCAGGCCCCCACTCATGTCCCCTTGCACCCCCACCTCCCAGCAGTGCAGGGCACCTGCCAGCAGGCCCCACTCATGTCCCACTCATGTCCCCCTGCACCCCCACCCCCCACCAGTGCGGGGCACCTGCCAGCAGGCCCCCACTCATGTCCCACTCACATCCCCCTGCACCCCCACCCCCCACCAGTGCGGGCACCTGCCAGCAGGCCCCCATTCATGTCCCCTTGCACCCCCACCCCCAGCAGTGCGGGGCACCTGCCAGCAGGCCCCCACTCATGTCCCCTTGCAACTCCACCCCCAGCAGTACGGGGCACCTGCCAGCAGGCCCCCACTCATGTCCCCATGCACCCCCACCCCCCACCAGTGCGGGGCAGCTGCCAGCAGGCCCCTGCTCATGTCCCCTTGCACACCCACCCCCCAGCAGTGCGGGGCACCTGCCAGCAGGCCCCCACTCATGTCCCCTCGGACCCCCACTCCCCAGCAGTGCGGGGCACCTGCCAGCAGGCCCCCACTCATGTCCCACTCATGTCCCCCTGCACCCCCACCCCCCAGCAGTGCGGGGCACCTGCCAGCAGGCCGCCACTCATGTCCCCTTGCACCCCCACCCCCCAGCAGTGCGGGGCACCTGCCAGCAGGCCCCCACTCATGTCCCCTTGCACACCCACCCCCAGAAGAGCGGGGCACCTGCCAGCAGGCCCCCACTCATGTCCCCTTGCATCCCCACCCCCCAGCAGTGCGGGGCACCTGCCAGCATGCCCCCTCTCATGTCCCACTCATGTCTCCCTGCATCCCCACCCCCCACCAGTGCGGGGCACCTGCCAGCAGGCCCCCACTCATGTCCCCATGCACCCCCATCCCCCAGCAGTGAAATGGCGATCCCACGACACAAACCAAAAGTCAACTATGTACATCAACACATGTCCACCACATGAAGGCAGGCGGTAGCATCCCAGTGCATTAAAAAAATCTGCGCTAACAAAAAGCCATATATACAGCTCCGATAAATGTCCCATACTGTGGCCCTCTAGGACAAATGACGTGCAAAGGGGTACGCAACAAACACGGACACCCGCTGTGTCAAAAATAGTGTGTATTTCGGGGGCTCGCAGGAAGTTTCACACGCGATTGGGCCTGGACGAGCGGGGTACGTGTACTTCAGGGGCTTGCGGGAAGTTTTACATGCGATTGGGCCTGGCCGAGTGGGGTCTGTGTACTTCCGGGGCTCGCGGAAAGTTTCACACGCGATTGGGCCTGGGCGAGCGGGGTACGTGTATCACTGTGGTGGGTGTGGAAGTACAGGAGGCAAATGCGCGGAATGCCCACATGCACACGCAAAAAAAGACGCGCTAATCTGGAAACACGTACGCAAGCAGGAAGCAGGAGTACATCAACCTGCGCAGCATAAAAGTGCGCGCAAACAACAAACAAGCTCAGACGCCAGGATGAATATACCATTCCTAGCAGAAGTGGCCGTGGGATACCGCAGGAGGAGGAGGAGGATAGCCAGGGCCAACATTTTTACACCCAGAATCAGCCTTTTTGGGATGCCTGATGACCACGTGTATGGGAGGTACAGGTTTCCACCTCACATAACACGCGACCTGGTCAGTGAGTGGGAGGATGACCTCACATCATCCACCCTCTGCTCCCAAGCACTCAGCCCCCTGGTGAAGGTCCTTAATGTACTGCACTTCTTGGCCACTGGATCATTTCAGCGGACAAGTGCCATAGTGGGGGGGGGTGTCACAGGCCAAGCAGTCACGCTGCCTACACCAGGTCCTGGCCATCATGACTGCACACCCATCAGTACGCAGGCACATATACCTGCCCAGAACACCTGCAGAAAGGCAGGCTGTCGTCCAGGATTTTTACGGGGTGGCACACTTCCCCAAAGTGCTAGGTGCCAGTGACTGCACCCATGTGGCTCTACGTCCCCCCAGGGCATCTGAGCACATCTATAGAAACCGCAAGCACTGGCATTCCATCAACGTCCAGGGAGTATGTGATGCCAAGGGAATCATCACCTCAGTATATGCCAACTATCCAGGGTCCACTCACGACATTTTCATTTACAGAATGTCAAACCTAAACCGGGACCTAGGAGCTGGTCGGCATGGCGATACATGGCTGATTGGTGAGTATAAATGCCACAGCACATGCATGCATGTCAGATACTGAGTAATGTCACAACCCCACTAATGATACCCATCACCACCTCCCCAGGGGACAGTGCCTACCCTCTGAGCACCCACATGATGACGCCAATTCGGAACCCCACCACGCCACCTGAGGTAAGATACAACACAGCCCATATTGCAACCCGGGGCATAGTGGAGCGCACATTCGGAGTGCTCAAGTCACGCTTTCGCTCCCTTGACCGTTCTGGCGGGCAGCTGTTATACACTCCCCCAGTAGTGTGCAGGATCATAGTGGCAGTATGTGTCCTGCACAGCGTTGCAACACACAGGGGCCTGCCGGTGGACATGGTGGTGCCCCCACATCCCCAACCACATACACGCCCACTGCGCATGGGGTGATGCAGCCCGTACGCAGCTGGTGGCTAAGTACTTCACCTAAAATCACACCCCTGTGGAGTGCACACAGCCCTGGCATATACCAGCTGACTATCAATGATGATGAGTCAACTGACAGTCAACTGTCACAACCATACCAGCCTGAGATTGTTCACCTGGTAGTGTTCCATTGTGTGCATCCCTACCTACGCAAACACCACCAATGCTGCGTCATCAAAAGACACACTTCTATGCTGCTAAAATCATTACCCCCTTGCAAGAAACAACATGACAACAGTGCCATGTCACCCAACACCTCCCCAGCACCGCCCCCCAACACACCATGGCATGTCATGCTATGTGAGAGTAAACAAAGGAATCCCCAAAACATGACACAAGTGTCACAAAGTACAGTGTCCCGAATGGAAAATGCCCACACACAATATGCTCCCATTAATGTAGAACTGACAACACACATGACCAAAGAGTTACCATAATACAATACAGCTAGCCACCCCAAACATAGCATTCACATGACAGTACTAAGTTAAAGGATACATAGACTTACAACATGGTGATGCTAGCATATCGACCACTTCCAACTGTACAGTGTTGGTGCCACGCAAATCTGGAAGTGCGCTGCTTACAACATGAACTCCATCTCCAAAGTAGACGGCCTTGTGAAGACATGTGGAATGAACCTGCAAATTAGGAGGGGGACATGGATGCACATGCATGCACCAATACACCATGCAGTGTACAATACTACAACAATATGCACTAGGAATGTATACACAGTATTGACTATAGACTGCCCACACATGTCATGGGAGTCCAACGTCACTGTGTAAGTTACTGTCACTTGGGCACACCCTTTGCAAGCCCATGGTAACGGGAAGCAGGAGGGGTGTGTGTCTTACGAACCCAAGCATCTAACCCAAATTCAGGACAAGCCTGCATTTGCCCAGCCGGAATACAGTGGATGCCCATGGGAGCCACACAAGTAGACACACAAGATGCACTGTAACACAAACTCAAAAATCAAAAATCAAAAATGGCCATGTGTGGGGTAGGGGGGTGGGGGAGGCCACCGAGGACAAGGTGCACACCAACAGCCACCTGTGTGGATGTTGCGAAAAAAAAAACACCTCCATGGGCTCATGGCCTGCACGGCTACACTATCGTGAGAGATTCAGAATCGCTGTGGTCGCTCTCATCACCCTGTGCTGCTGCCGCCACAGGAGGTGGTGGTGCTATGGGAGGCAGCACACGCAAAGCCCTAGTCTGGTCCTCCATGGCAGCAAGCATGCAGGTGTGGAAGGTCTCATTCTGGAGGATTATGGTGTGGAGATCCCCATGCACCACCTGGTGTGATGCCCGGACCTCCTCCCGAGTTGCCTGCATCTCTGCAGAGAGCGTACGTGTGACACGCTCCAGCAGCTGTTCTGTCCTCGTGACACTGGAAGCCTCAAGCTCCACAAGAGTTTGCCTGAGGTGACGGACTTCTACCCTCAGGGCTTCACTCTGGCCCTGGGACTCTAAAGAAATGGCTTCCTGCAGAGTGTCCAGGGCCGCCCGTCTGTCCCTGTTGGACGCCAACATGTCCTCCCTGAGTGATTGGCAAATGGAGTCTGTTGCCTGCTGTAGTTGCTCCATCTGCCTCTCTGGGGGGAAAATGGAAGTGGCCACCCTCTCCATAGCTTGAGCCATCATCTCAGATGCTGCTGCCTGTTGGTTTGCAATACCGTATATATGGATTTCTCCCATGTGGCATTGCCTGGTGGCATATGGCCACCGCATTGGCGGGCACCACACCTGTCTGGGGCAAGGCGAACTGTGCCTTGCTGTGTCGGCACTGCCTGAGGCTGCAGGACTGCATTCCCCCTCTGATCTGCTGGCCCAGGAACAGGATCAGATGTTGCGGAGTGTGGCCCTGCATCCGTAACCACCAAAGGCTGACCTACCAACACTGACATCCCCATAGTGGACTGTACCCGTGGAGCAGGTGGGTCGGACAGAACAGAATCCCTCCTAGAAACACCTACCTGCGAAGCCACATAGGTCTCATCATCCGAATCAACACCCGAAATGAGGTCTGGGGAAGTGCACCCAGAGACACCCCTGGAGAGAACAGTCTGCAGCAAGAGTGGGTTCTCACCCACCACCACACCCCATCACCCACTGGTGCCCGGTCATGCCTGAGATCCCTCCTGGGTCTGCACCATCGCCTCACCCCCAACAGCATCAAGTGTGTCATCCCCTGCAGGACCATGAAAGACAAAAAATGGAAACAGGCATTAGCACCATGGCACACAATTAGGCCTCACAAGGTACAGAACCAGTACTTGATTGACACATGTCCCACATGATTATAACCCTCCCATGCATGCACTGTCACTGAGTTTGAAGGGGAGGAAAATGTCAGACACTGATGACACCAAGATGAAAGAGCAACACATTAGCTGCATGCTAGCTATCAGAGCCATCACACATTGGCCTGTGAGTGGCATGTCCAATCCACATACATGACACATGCCATCACACAGATGGCATGTACCATAGGCATCTCACATATCGTTTGACAATAGGGCTGAGATATGTGTAGTGAAAGTGGGAGGATCGATTCAAACAATCTGCCTGAATGAACAATGAGAAATATGGAACAATGTTGTTGCAAGATGCCACTTCAAGGGCAACTGGCGTGATGTTGCACAAAAGTCTACTGTGGGCAGAAGGGATACTGTAATACCCAAATCCAGGGGCGCAGAATGTTTTGGATGAAGCACATGGGTGACCCAAACCACTCAGGCACACACACCCTCACCTGGCACTCAATCAGAACCCCTCACACACACAACATACACATGGATCACACACACATGCATGTGCACTCACCGGACAATGCCTCGTAATCTGGCAGATCTCCCACACCTTGGATCTGTTCCTCTGTGACGTAGGTCCCAGCAACAGACTCATGTACAGTGAGTTCAATGTCCTCTTGTGGAGACCCACCTCCAGTCACCAGAGTAGCGGCATGACTTGAGGCCAGCTTCTTCTTTGCCCTGAGCTTAAGGTCATTCCAGCGCTTGTAGCACTCACCAGCTGTGCGCCTCACTGATCCAAGGGCACTTATGATGTCCACGACGGTCTGCCAGTGTGCCTGACGTCGGGCAGGTGTGGTCTTGCACCATGAAGTGATCAACATTTCGCTGTCGTGTGCGGACACATACCGCACAAGTGCATCACGTTCGGCATCATTAAAGCTAGGCTTCCTTTGCGTGCCGGACTGCGTAGCCGTGTCTGGGGTATCAGCCTGTAGTGGATGAGCACTCTTCCTCTTTTTTTTGGAAGGTGGTGGGGTTCCTGAGTGGCCTACGCCGCTCTGGCCAGTAGGGGCAGGAGCACTGGTGGACTGGGTAGTTGGAGTGTGGGAATTCACACTGAGCATGGGACTTGGTGCAGGCATTGGCTGAAGTGTTACTTAATCAGGGGGAACGTTAGCAAGATGGACTGGGACCAACACTGCCCTGGCTGGGAGAGTCAGAGCTGGGGTGGATGGAGCTGCAGCTGTCCCTGCAGCCTCCCCACCCTGCCTACTCAGGGCAGCAGATGACATAGCTGCCCCTGATCCACGTGGCCTGGTGACACCAACTTGCACCGCCACACGTGGCCTAGACTTGGCGACCTGGCGGTCAGCCTGGGAGTCACCCTCTGCCAGGTCAGGTGCTACAATGGGCCGGTCCAACAAGGGCTGATCAGAGATGGTGTCAGCCACGTTTCCCTCAACTATGGGTGGGGCATGGGTGTCCCTGACTGGTCCTCCACACATGGGGGGCTAGGGGTACCCTGCAAATCCCGGCCACATCCCCTACCGCACCCACCACGGCCACCTCTTGAGGCTCGGCCACCTTTGCCACCCTTACCGCTTGGTCGCCTCCCAACCATGGCACTGATGTTGATGTGCGTATGGGAGTTGCAGTAAAATATTGTGCTGGGCAATTGAGTGTCAAAGGGGTAGGGTACTAGATGGAATTTGTACCCTAGTGCTTTAGCAAGGCTGTATGTGACCCCTGGAGAAAGATGACGGGTCACGCAACGCACAGGCACCCCAAAAACAGAATATAACGTGCACGCAACCCCTCATAGACCACGTGCGTTGAAAAATGAACCCGCACTACGCTGTGGCACCCAGAAACACAAAAATGAACGTACGTGTGTTACACGCAGCCTACAATGACCTCTGAAGGGGTATACGACACACAGGGCAAGCACAGTTGGTAAATACGTGCGTGACTCACCGTCTGCCTGGAAAATGAGCATGAAAAATACACTCCCCGCCAAAAGAAGAATTGTACACTGTCTGAGGAGACAGGACAAAAGAAGAAGGGAATGCTGTTTGAGGAAACAGGCCCAACAGAAAATCAGAAAAAAGCTGTCAGAGGTAACAGGCAGTACGAACTAGAAACGCTGTGAAGTAAATTGCGTGTGAACCGACAAAAAGTACAGAATTCACCCACTCGCTCTCCACGAAAAGCACGTACAAGGAAATGACGTCCTACACGTGTCTTTTGAACCGACCCACACGTCCAACGTCACTTCCGCTATACGCGCTAAGGGCCTAACCTCCAATTACACGAGCTGACACTCGGACGTGCAGTTCTTGGACGTGTAACATGCACCCGTGTTCATGGAAACGCCCGCATGCGCACGTCACAGATGCGCTTATGCGCTAAGGGCCTTTGTTCCAATGAAATCGCGTACACGTGCTGATGCGCTTACGCGCTAAGGGCCTTTCCTCGAAATAAACGCTGACGTGCTAGATTTTCACATGCCAAATCACTCCGTATCAAGCTGGCCACGCGTTCACACACGGAAGACCACGCTCCTGCCCAGAAGGCCAAATTACTGACCCCCAGAGCCCCGCGCACGCTCCCACCTGCCATCTGCTGCTGCCTTATTGCCTGCTGCCCACGTGCCCTGCCATTTGCTGCCTGCACGTCAGCCCGGGGTGCTGTTGCTGTGACCACCCGTGCTGGAACAGAAGACTCCCGACTGCTATTCCATCACTCCACAGCCCAGCCCCAGGACCCAGTTGCCCACCCACACCTGCCTCTGGGGTTGCCATGTTGGGCACTACACCATCTGGCACCACTGGCAACCCCCAGCCAGGGAGGCAGAGGGCCACCAGCTTCACTGCCACCCAAGTTGGTGTCCTGGTGGAGCAAGTCCTGGGGCAGTATGATGCCTTCTTCGGAAGGGCGGCCGCCGACAAGGAAGGACGGACTCGGATCTGGACGGACATCGTGACTGCCATCAACGCGGAGGGGGTGGCAGTCCGCGACTTCCAACATGTCAAGAAGCGCTGGGAGAACTTCAGGTCCAGGACCCTCAACAAGGCCCGGCGCCTCTTGAAGGCAGCAGATGCTAAGCGGCACCTGGGCCACCTGTCGGAACATCAGATGAGGGTCCTGGAACGCATACGCCCAGCGCTCCACGTCTAGGTCCTTCAGAGGCAGACTCGTCTGGAGTCGAGCGGTAAGTGTACATGCATACTGATTTGAAGCTGTGCGTGTGGTGGTCAGCCAGTAGTGTGCAGGTTGTACATGTGGTTTTGTAGGGCCATGTATGGATGTGTATGTACAGGGCTGTGAGGCTGACACATGCAAGTCCTTTCATGTGTGAGACACATGGATGGTGTATGTGTGGGTAAGCAAGCAGGCCAAATGCAGATGTGTGAGCACACATGTTTGGATTACTGTGTATGTAATTTGGCATGGTTGTGGTGTCACACATGGATGTTGGTTCCAGCTGCATGTATCTGCACCGTGTACATGTGCATGTGTGTGTATTTGACATGGGTGTAACAGTGATGCAACATGGATGCATGTGAGACTGATATATAGAAGACGGATTGCTAGATGTGACATGGATGCCCATCCCATCACTGCGACAGTTGGCGGAGGTGTACACATGCATGTAATTGTGGTGGCGTGTGTGCATGTCTAGTGCACTCCCTGTGTTTCATGTGATGTCTGGCTCACCTTTGGCTGCTCATGCTGTTTGTATGTGTATGGATGGTGCTGGCTGTTGCAATATGGCTGTGGAATAGCTCATGTGTGTGAGTTGCAATGACATGTGTGTTGGGAATTGTGATGCCATGTCTGAAGTTTGACAATGCCCCTCATGTACAACTGTCATGTGTGTATGAGTCCATTGTACAGTGTCCTGATGCCTGTCTCCTATCTCTCCCTGTCTGCAGTGTCAACTGATGAAGAGGGCGGAGAAGGTGCTGTGGAGCACAGCGGCAGGGATCGCACCTCCAGCCAGAGACGTAAGGCCCGGCTCCCCTCCCAGGTTGTCATCTCGTCGGGGAGTGAGGAGTCAGGTGCTGCGTCCCAGGTCGCAGCTGCCGAGGGGAGGTCCAAGAGGCGGAGGTTGGAGTTGGACTCCTCGGCAGCTGAAGGGGCAGCTGAGACCCCACAGGGCCCAACGGAGGAAGATGGCACGGAGTCATCCAGGTTGGTGGGGGGTTTGGTGGAGGAGGAGGCTGTGCAAGGGACAGAGACGGGGTCTGGAGGTGGGGATTCCACTGGTGCTAGTGGTGCAGTGCAGGGGCAGGGACAGGGGGCAGCACAGGCTGCCGCGGAGGTGCCTGTGTGTAATCCTGTCCCCGATCCTGTCACTGCATCATCTTGCACCAGCAGGGATACCTACATCCAGACCTGTTCTCAGGGAGGGGATCCGCTTACACCAACTGGCCTTCCTCTCCCTGCGGATGTGGCTATCGGGCACCGGGCTGAGCCTGTCCTTGGTGGGGTGGCGTTGCGTCAACGTGCCATGTGAGCTGACCTGCAGTCTTTTCATGAGGAGACTGCACGTCTTCTCGCAAGGCTCGTTCACCGCGTTGAGACACTGGGACAGCTCACCATGGCCGGATTCCTCCGTTTTGTGGACCTTGTTCCGACCCCCTCCTCAACTGAATCCCCTATGCGCCAGTCATCCTCCATGCCATCTTCCCACCCATGTGTCATCTGTGTGCCCTGTGGAGCTGCCTCTGACCCTGCGGCCAGGCCGGTGGAGGACACATCCCTGTCACAGTCGGGAGTCGGACGTCCAGCAGGGGTGGGCACCTCAACAACTGCACCCCAGCTGGAGGAGGATGTGCAGGCAGCAGGAGCCAGGGCACAGGCAGCGGCACAACAGCAGCAGCAAGGTGGGAGCCATGATGTCTCGGGGCCTTCATCATCGGAGGGGCAGGCATCGGCCGGAGGGCAGGAGGATCCTGGACGGGAAGTGTCTTCCGTGTGGCAGCGGTTGGGCCATGCGATAGATGCAGAGCGGCAGCGGGCGGAAGAGGCACGGCTCACTATGGTCAGGGCGGAGAACTCCATGCGTAGGGTCTTGAGGCGGGCCGAGTGCCTCGAGGCCATTTGCAGGGACCTGGAGTTCCAGATGTCATTGTCCCTGCGAACCCTCGGGGCCATGGAAGAGGACCGCCTCTGGGACATCGAGCAGGAGTTCGATGATTCCCTGGCCCGGAACATCAACATGTGAGCCGTTGGACTTGCCCGCTGTCCTTGTAAATAGTTAGATAGTGTTAGGTTTCCTTTGGTTTTTTCTTTATTTTGGTTGCGCTTGGACAATGCACCACCTTTATGTATATAGTTTTTCATTAGGTGTCATGAATGTCAGGCTGATCACTTGATTCGTCGGAACCAGAATCGTCTTTATGCAGAACCCACTCCTCCTCACCTGATTCTTCAGTAGGCTCCTCGCGTCTTCGCCCCTTTTTTCTTGTGGATTTCTTTTTTGAGAAGAGATATGGTCTTCCGCGGTTAGAAGCCACCCTGTTCCCCCTAGTAAACCAGGGAAGCAAGGGACACCCTTTCCGCAGAAGCCGTAGGAGAGGAAAAAAGCGTTAGCTAAAAAAAACCTCTCTCTTATATTTCGATCTTGATGAGGAGCCAGCTAACCCAGACAAGCTGTTTCTCCAGGTATCCGAAGGAGTGGAAGTTCCGGGTTGGAGAGGATAGCAGAGACCACAGGGTGTCACGTAAATGCCTAGCTGGAAGGGAAAAAGGTAAGAGAGGTATGCCGGAAGAGCGGCGGTAGACCGGGAAGCGGAAGAATGACAGCGGAGACCGAAAAGGAAGAAGGAGAGAGAAAGAAAGAGGTCAGAACGGAGGAAGATGAATAAACCCGTAAGAAAAGGTAAGGAAACAGGTAAGCACGGAGGAAGGAAAGTACAAAAAGGGGATGACCGAGGCACCGGGGAAAGAAAGTAGGACGAGGAGAGAGGGAAACGGGAGAGGAGACAAAGAGCAGAAAGACGAAGGAAATAGCGACGAAACCAAGGAGGGAAAGAGCACCAGGAGGAGAAAAGCTACGAAGGAAGGCAGAAAGGGACTATAACCGGCAAAACACCGGTCAGGCAGCTGGCAAGGAACTGGAGAGAAGCGCTAGCGAAACGGAGCGTGAAAGCTTCAGTTGCAACGCGCCGTGCAAAACAAAGAGGCGTGGTTAAGAGTGAAACCAAGAAGAGGCCGGAAAAAGACTAGCGCGTAGCAACAGGAAATGGGGGAAAAATTGGAACAATCAATGGCGGCGGAGTTGCCATTGGCTTCTCAGACTCCAATGGGATCTCTTTGCAAACGGCATGACATTAGGTAGTATTTTTGATAGGTTTCATTTATTCGGTTGGGATCATGGACCCTGGATTGTTCTTCTGTATATAGTTCACTATTGGATTAATCTTTTTTATAATTGTATTTCCCCATGGAGCAGTGGTTTTCACTTTTGTTTTTCCCTTGGATTTCATTTATTGAACTGTGACTTTGGACACCTTCCCTTTGGATTATGATTTGTTGTTTTTCATTATTTTACAGACATGCAGCTTTTTGTTTTTAATTCCCTTTGTTGTTTGCTTGTTTTTTATTCCATTCATGTTGCTTTTAATACATTTTTTTGTTCATACTTTGATGTGTGGTATTATCTCATTGGTTTCATGCGTGTCATGATATGTGTTTTGACAATCACTTGCACCCATTGTGTGTGTGTGACGGACATGTGTTCATTTACATACTTGCCATTGGGGTTGTATCATGAAATTGGCATTTCTATGTGGGTGGATGCAATACTTGGGTGGGTCTTTGGCATGTGGAGGCTGGCCATGAGGGCCAGGGATCTAGATTGTGATGACGTGTTGGCTGGGGGACATGAGTGGGGGCCTGCTGGCAGGTGCCCCACAATGCTGGAGGGTGGGGGTGCAAGGGGACATGAGTGTGGGCCTGCTGGCAGGTGCCCCACACTGCTGGGGGTGGGGGTCCAAGGGGACATGAGTGGGACATGAGTGGGGGCCTGCTGGCAGGTGTCCCACAATGCTGGGGGGTGGGGTGCAAGGGGACATGAGTGTGGGCCTGCTGGCAGGTACCCCACACTGCTGGGGGGTGTGGGTGCAAGGGGACATGAGTGGGACATGAGTGGGGGCCTGCTGGCAGGTGCCCCACACTGCTGCGGGGTGGGGGTACAAGGGGACATGAGTGGGGGCGTGCTGGCAGGTGCCCCACAATGCTGGGGGGTGGGGGGTGCAAGGGGACATGAGTGGGGGCCTGCTGGCAGGTGCCCCACAATGCTGGGGGGTGGGGGTGCAAGGGGACATGAGTGGGGGCCTGCTGGCAGGTGCCCCACACTGCTGGGGTGTTGGGGTGCAAGGGGACATGAGTGGGGGCATGCTGGGAGATGCACCACGATACTGGGGGGTGGGGGTGCAAGGGGACATGAGTGGGACATGAGTGGGGGCCTGCTGGCAGGTGCCCCACAATGCTGGGGGTGGGGGTGCAAGGGGACATGAGTGGGGGCCTGCAGGCAGGTGCCCCACAATGCTGGGGGGTGGGGGTGCAAGGGGACATGAATGGGACATGAGTGGGGGCCTGCTGGCAGGTGCCCCACAATGCTGGGGGGTGGGGTGCAAGGGGAAATGAGTGGGACATGAGTGGGGGCTGCTGGCAGGTGCACATCAGTGCTGGGGGGTGGGGGTACAAGGGGACATGAGTGGGACATGAGTGGGGGCCTGCTGGCAGGTGCCCCACACTGCTGGGGGGTGGGGGTGCAAGGGTACATGAGTGGGACATGAGTGAGGGCCTGCTGGCAGGTGCCCCACAATGCTGGGGGTGAGGGTGCAGGGGGACATGAGTTGTTGATCAGTGGTGCAAGCGGACAGGTGGCTTGTCTGGGGTGCATGGCCATGGTGGATGGGCTGCCTGCGGGACATGACTAGGGGTGCATGGTAGTCCCCTGTGGTGTGGTCTGCCTGCAGGGGCCGTGGAGGGTGTAGAGGGAACACCTGGGAGGACGCACACTGCCAATTCACGTGTAGGACTCCCCGTGCACCCCCAAAATTCACGTACCCCGCTCTGACAGCTAAATCGCCTGTGAAACTTACCAAGAACCCCTGAAATACACTTACCCTACTCGCACAGGGCCTATCGCGGGTGAAACTTCACGCGAACCCCTGAAATACAGGTACCCCACTCACACAGGGCCTATCGCGGGTGAAACTACCGCGGAACACCAGTAATGCACGTACCCCACTCGCACATGGCCTATCGCGGGTGAAACTTCACGGGAACCCCTGAAATACACGTACCCCACCCGCACAGGGCCTATCGCGGGTGAAACTTCCCGCGAACACCAGTAATCCACGTACCCCACTCGCACATGGCCTATCGCGTGTGAAACTTCACGCGAACCCCTGAAATACACGTACCCCACTCACACATGGCCTATCGCGTGTGAAACTTCATGCGACCACAGGAATATTGGCCCTGTGCGAGAGAGTGGGGTACGTGTATTCCTGGGGTTCGCGTGAAGTTTCACCTGCGATTTCAGCGGGGTACGTGTATTACGGTGTTCGCGTGAAGTTTCACACGCAAAAGGGCCCTGGTCGAGGGAGTACATGAATTTCAGGGTTGCGCAGCAAGTTTTACACGTGAAAAGGCAACGCCCATGCACAATACGTCACAGACGTGCCTACGCGCTAAGGGCCTTTGGTCCAATGATATCGCGTACGTGTGCTGATGCGCTTACCCGCTAAGGGTCGAATTACACGCTGACGTGCAAGAATTTCCTGTGCCAAATCACTCCGTATCAAGCTGGCCACGCGTACACACACTGAAGACCACGCTCCTGCCCAGAAGGCCGAATTACTGCCCCCCAGACCCCCGAGCACGTTCCCACCAGCCATCTGCTGCTGCCTGTCTGCCTGCTGCCCACGTGCCTTGCTATTTGGTGCCTGCACGTCAGCCATCTGCAGGGGTCCAGTTGCTGTGTCCACCCCTGCTGGAACAGAAGACTCCTGACTGGGATTCCATCGCACCACAGCCCAGCCCCAGGACCCAGTTGCCCACCCACTCCTGCCTCTGGGGTTGCCATATCGGGCACTACACCATCTGGCACCACTGGCAACCCCCAGCCAGAGAGGCAGAGGGCCACCAGCTTCACTGCCACCGAAGTTGGTGTCCTGGTGGAGCATGTCCTGGGGCATTATGATGCCCTCTTCGGAACATCACGCGCCAACAGGGAAGGACGGGAGAGGATCTGGGACTACGTAGTGGTTGCCATCAACGCTGAGGGGGTGGCAACCCGCGACATCAAACACGTCAAGAAGCGCTGGGAGGACTTCAGGTCCAGGACACTCCACAAGGCCCGGTGCCTCACGGAGGGGGGCCGGGCACGCCTGAGTGCCATCCAGATGAGGGTCCTGGAACGCGTAGGCCCAGCGCTCCATGCACAGATCCTTCAGAGGCAGACCCGTCTGGGGTTGAGCGGTAAGTGGCCAAGCATTGCTGTGTGAGACAGTGCATGTTGCATTGTGCTGGTAGTCTGATACTTGACTGTATGTGTGACATAGGCCATGTATGGATATGTGGGTGTGCAGTGACATCATGGTCATGCATGTGAGACCAGTTATGTGTGAGCCACATGGTTGGTGCATGTGTTTTGAAGCAACATGGGGAGCTCTATGTGGAATGCACACATGAATGCATGGCTGTCTCTGTTCCTGGACATGGAGGGGGGCTGAGGAATGGGTGTTGATGTCATGTACATGTATGGTGCACATGTGTGTGTGTGTGCCTGAGAAGTGTGTGTGTGAGTTTGAAACGCCATGGATGCATGTGACTTTGAAGGCGACATCTTGGTTTACAGGGGCCCTTCTACATGGATGTTGATGTTGATTGCAGGCGCACAGACTGTTTCTGCATGTGTGTTGCGTGCATTCACCCGTGTGTTGTGGAATGACAGGATGGAAGTGACATTTGACAGTGCCACTCATGTGTTATTGCTTCCTGTCTAGGGCATTTTGTACTGTACTGTACCCTGATGCTTGTGTTCTATGTCTCCCTCTACGCAGCGTCAAGTGAAGAAGAGGGCTGAGACAGCGCTGTGGAGCCAAGCGGCGGGGATGCCTCCACTGGGCAGCGACCCAAGGCCCAGCCACCGTCCCAGGAATTACCATCATCCGGGAGCGAGGGGGCTGGTGCTGTGTCTGCCTCAACAGCTGTGGCGGAAGGGCCGGGTGAGCCCCCACAGGGGCTTCCAATGGCGAAAGACGGTGTGGAGGCATCCAGGTTGGTGGTCTCCACAGAGGAGGAGGAGCCCGCTACTGAGCCGCACATGGGGCCTCGTGGGGGTAGTACCACTGGTGCAAGTGGTGCAGTCCAGGGCCAGGGTCAGGAGGCAGCACAGGTCACCACGCAGGGGCCTGTGCATGTCGCTGTCCTTGACCCTGTGACTGCACCATCATGCACCAGCTGGGAGGCCCCGTCCCAGGCCCGTCCGCAGGTAGGGAAGAGTGCCATATTACCTGCCTCTCCACTACCTGCAGACGAAGGGTCCCGCAACCGTATGAGATCCGTCCTGGTGGGTGTCGCGTTGCGCACACGTGTCATTCGTGATGACGCGCGTTCTTCCTGGGCGGAGAACGCACGCCATCACGAAGAGCAGCGTCGTGACGTGGCACTGCTGGGAGGGGCCCTGGTCAGAGGGTTCCTACATGTGACGCGCACTCTGGCGGACCTCTCCTCCTCTGTGGAGGCTATGGGCCGGTCGTTCTCCACATCGACTTCCGGCCCAGATTCCACCAGGGCTCCTGTGGACCTGGCCTGACCAACAGCTTGGTGGAGCTCACATCCCTTCCACAGTCGGGAGTCAGCGGTCCAGCAGGGGTGGACACCACAACTGGAGACCAGCAGATGGAGGATGTGCAGGCACCATCGGACAGGGAACATGGACAGCAGCAGCAGGAGCAGGCTGTAGGTGGGAGCAATGATGGCTCGGCGCCATCAACATCGGAGGGGCAGGCATCGGCCGGAGGGCAGGAGGACCCTGGACGGGAAGTGTCTTCCGTGTGGCAGCGGTTGGGCCATGCGATAGATGCGGAGCGGCAGCGGGCAGAAGAGGCACAGCTCACGATGGTCAGGGCGGAGAACTCCATGCGTAGGGCCCTGAGGCTGGCCGAGTGCCTCGAGGCCATTCGCAGGGACCTGGAGTTCCAGATGTCATCGTCCCTGCGAACCCTCGGGGCCATGGAAGAGGGCCGCCTCCGGGACATCGAGCAGAAGTTCGATGATGCCCTGGCCCGGAACATCAACATGTGAGCCGTTGGACTTGCCCGCTGTCCTTGTAAATAGTTATTTAGTTAGTATTAGGTTTTTTTCTTTATTTTGGACCTTTGGGACAATGGACCACATTTTTGTATATAGTTTTTCAATTAGGTAGAAGTTTTTGATAGGTTTCATTTCTTCAGTTGGGATCATGGACCCTGGATTGTTCATCTGTGTATAGTTGACTGTTGGATTCTACTTTTTGGTTTGGATTTCCCCATGGAGCAATGGTTTTCACTTTTCTTTTTCCCTTGGATTTCATTTTTTGGACTGTGACTTTGGACACCTATCCTTTGGATTATGATTTGTTGTTTTTCATTATTTTACAGACATGCAGCTTTTCTTTTTAAATTTCCATTGTCGTTTGTTTGATTTTATTTCCATTCATGTTGCTTTCAATACATGTTTTTCTTCAAACTTCAATGTGTGGTATTATCTCATTGGTTTCATGCATGTCATGATATGGGTTTTGAGATTCACTTGCACCCATTGTGTGTGTGTGAGGGGTGAGGGACATGTCTTCATTTACATACTTGCCATTGGGGTTGTGTCATGTATTTGGCATTTCTATGTGGGGGGGTGCAATACTTGGGTGGGTCTTTGGCTTGTGGAGGCTGGCCATAAGGGCCAGGGATCCAGATTGTGATGAAGTGTTGGCTGGGGGACATGTATCAGGGCCTGCTGGCCGGTGACCTGCACTGCTGGGGGTTGGGGGTGCTGGGGGACATGAGTGGGACATGAATGGGGGCCTGCTGGCAGGTGCCTCGCACAGCTGGGGGGTGGGGGTGCAAGGGTACATGAATGGGGGCCTGCTGGCAGGTGCCCCGCACTACTAGGGGTGGGGTTGCAGGGGGACATGAGTGGGGCATGAGTGGGGGCCTGCTGGCAGGTGCCTCGCACTGCTGGGGGGTGGGGGTGCAAGGGGACATGAGTGGGGGCCTGCTGGCAGGTGCCCCGCACTGCTGGGGGTGGGGGTGCAGGGGGACATGAGTGGGACATGAGTGGGGACCTGTTGGCAGGTGCCCCGCACTGCTGGGGGGAGGGGGTGCAAGGGGACATGAGTGGGGGCCTGCTGGCAGGTACCCTGCACTGCTGGGGGGTGGAGGTGCAGGGGGACATGAGTGGGACATGAGTGGGGGCCTGCTGGCAGCGCAGGTGCCCCGTACTGCTGGGGGGTGGGGGTGCAAGGGGACATGAGTGGGGGCCTGCTGGCAGGTGCCCCACACTGCTGGAGGGTGGAGGTTCAAGGGGACATGAGTGGGGGCCTGATGGCAGGTGCCCTGCACTGCTGTGGAGTGGGGGTGCAGGGGGACATGAGTGGGACATGAGTGGGGGCCTGCTGGCAGGTGCCCCGCACTGCTGGGGGGTGGGGGTGCAGGGGACATGAGTGGGACATGAGTGGGGGCCTGCTGGCAGGTGCCCCGCACTGCTAGGGGGTGGGGGTGCACGGGGACATGAGTGGGACATGAGTGGGGGCCTGCTGGCAGGTGCCCTGCACTGCTGGGGGGTGGTGCTGCAAGGGGACATGAGTGGTACATGAGTGGGGGCCTGCTGACAGGTGCCCTGCACTGCTGGGGGGTGGGTGTGCAAGGGGACATGAGTGGGGGCCTGCTGGCAGGTGCCCTGCACTGCTGGGATGTGGGGGTGCAAGGGGACATGGGTGGGACATGAGTGGGGGCCTGCTGGCAGGTGCCCCACACTGCCTTGGGTTGGGGGTGCTAGGCGAGATGAGTGTGTGCCTGCTGGCAGGTGCCCTACACTGCTGTTTGGTGGAGGTGCAAGGGGGTAATGCGTTGGTGATCACTAGTGCAAGGTGACATGTGGCTTGGCTGGGGGGGCATGCCCATGGTGGATGGGCTGCCTGCGGGACATGACCAGGGGTGCAGGGTAGTCCCCTGTGGTGTGGTCTGCCTGCAGGGGCCGTGGAGGGTGTCGACGGAACACCTGGGAGGACCTACACTGCCAATTCACGTGTAGGACTCCCCTGCACCCCCGAAATACACGTACTCCACTCGCACAGGACCTATCGCGTGTAAAACTTCCCAGCACCCCTGAAATACACGTACCCTGCTGGAATCGTGTGTGGGACTTGCCGCGCACCCCTGTAATACACTACCCTGCTGTAATCGCGTGTTGGACTTCCCCGCACCCCAGAAATACAGGTACCCTGCTGAATTCACGTGTGTGACTTCCCGTGCACCCCTGTAATACACGTGCCCTGCTGAAACTGCGTGTCAAACTTCCCCGCTACCCAGAAATGCACGTACCCTGCTGAAATCACGTGGGGGACTTCCCACGCACACCAGTGAGACACCTACACTGCTGAAATCGTGTGTAAAAGTTCCCCGCATCCCAGAAATACACGTACCCTGCTAAAATCACGTGTGTAACTTCCCGTGCACCCCAGTAATACAGGTACCATGCTAGAATCGCATGTAAAAGTTCCCTGCACCCCAGAAATACACGTACCCTGCTGTAATCGCGTGTGGAACTTCCCGCGCACCCCAGTAATACTGGTACCCTGCTGTAATCACGTGCAAAAATTCCCCGCACCCCACTAATACACGTACCCTGCAGGAATCGCGTTGGAACTTCCCGCGCACCCCTGTAATACACGTACCCTGCTGTAATCGCGTGTTGAACTTCCCCGCACCCCAGAAATACAGGTACCCTGCTGAAATCGCGTGTGTAACTTCCCGCGCACCCCTGCAATACACGTGCCCTGCTGAAATCGCGTGTAAAAGTTCCCCGCAACCCAGTAATACACGTACCCTGCTGGAATCGCGTGTGGAACTTCCCGCGCACCCCTGTAATACACGTATCCTGCTGTAATCACGTGTTGAACTTCCCCGCACCCAAGAAATACACGTACCCTGCTGAAATCGCGTGTGGAACTTCCCGTGCACCCTAGTAACACGTTCCCTGCTCGCCGTTTGCTGTTTGGTAGCCCTGTATACTGGTTCATGGTTAGCGCAGCCCTTTGCGATGAATTGTGAATTTTGATGGCTTTTCCTTGCGCAAGGGCGTTCTTGGGGGCATAACTTGCGCAGCTGCAGGGTCACTGCGCCACGGCTGGTTTTGGAGGCTGAAATCCATGAATACGCTGTGCGCGTATATCGATTTTAGTGCATGCGGCTGGTGCAGACATTCGCACGTTCACAATGTGCGCCAGCCGCGTGCGCCACTTTTGTGCGAAATTCTATGAATTACCCTGAAGGTATCTCCAGTGGTTTAAAAAATTTTGAGAACTGAAGGTGAAACAGTAACAGAGCAATTTATTCATGTTAACCAAATTAAGCCCTGGCATCCCAAACATGAGATAAGGAGACTTGAGCGAGTAAAAACAGATCAAGTGCCATAAATACGTGGAAGAAAACACATGGGGCTATTTATAGGGCCCAATACCAGATAAATAAAATAGATATGATTGTGGTCATGGAATAGATGTAAATAAAAACAATATATGTGATGATCATTAACCCTGTAAGTGCCATGGGTATTTCTTCCCAGTGCCTGGGCCTTTTTTGATGATTTTGGTACGTGGCCATTAAATGGCTTGTAACTTTTTTGTTACATGTGATATCTCGACCAAATTTGGCTCCTTTTTCTCCCACATGTATGCAGTCGTAACGCGACCCAGGAATCCCAGGTTGTTGTAGAGGGTGAGAGAAAATAAGCAAAAAGGGCGAAAGTTTTGGATTTTTTCAAAAATGCCAATAAAATGATGTACAAAGAAGCCTGTGGTTTTTTCCTTGTAAGAGCTAGGAACAAATGGTTTGCTGTGCTGAGTTCCCCAATTCCCTGGCTTTCAGGAACAGGTTGAGTGGAAATGGAAAAAAATTATTTGATGTGGTTATCAACCGTTTTGTGAGAGGTAGGCGATTTTGACCATTTTTGCCAATTGGACATGCATGGACGGAATGGAAGAAAAGGGCAGGAAAGCCAAATTGGAGGACAGAAAGGCATATATTTCTGAAAAGTAGACAAAATTCCAAGTTTAGGAAGGGGTGATTTGCATAGGTCAGGCAACAACTAGCTACATTCCCCTGACTCTTGCAGTTAGGAGAGCATACATGTTTTGTAGTGTTTTACAAAACAAGCAATACCAGAAGCCAAACACTGAGCCATGGTACACAGGAGTTTTACGCTCACGGTCTGACCAGACGCATTTAGCATGTGTAATCGGGAAAACCAATGTGGTGAGGAACGGCAAGCATACATTTTTTTAAAGAGCACAGGCAGACCTTTTCAAGGGTAGGTGACTTGTGCAGGTTACAAAAGTGTATGGTGGCTAAAGCAGCGACTAAATGTAGGTCACATTTTGGAAATGAAAGGGTTGTGAGACAAAGGGCACCAGCAAATGGGTCAAAACGTTATGAAAACAACACAACACATGGCCTACCGTCCTGCGTTCCCACACGTGTCCCGATGAAAACAGTAACTCACATGTGTGGGTGCACCTACCTGGCCGCCAAGGGGAAAGCCTAAAACACAAGTAACCCCAAGTCTGTTTTCAGAGCGAAATCTCAGACATTCTGCCGACCGGCACAGCATACAGATATGGGCCTCGGTCGTCCAAACCACCGAGGAAAACAGGGAACCCCATGCATTTCTGAAAAGAGGACACCTGTGGGAATCCGCAGAGGTATGATTTGCGCACATCGGCCCAGATTTTATTACCCAGACAGCCCCGCAAAGTCCGAAATGTGGGGAAAAAATGCTTTTTCCGCACATTTCACTCGGTGCACCCATCGAAACACGCCCCCAACAACTCATGGCCTACCGTCCCGCGTTCCCACACGTGTCCTGATGAAAACAGTAACTCACATGTGTGGGTGCACCTACCTGGCCGCCAAGGGGAAAGCCTAAAACACAAGTAACCCCAAGTCTGTTTTCAGAGCGAAATCTCAGACATTCTGCCGACCGGCACAACATACAAATATGGGCCTCGGGTGTCCAAGCCACCGAGGAAAACAGGGAACCCTATGCATTTCCGAAAAGAGGACACCCGTGGGAATCTGCAGAGGTATGATTTGCGCACATCGGCCCAGATTTTATTACCCAGACAGCCCTGCAAAGTCCGAAATGTGGGGAAAAAAACACTTTTTCCGCACATTTTGCTCGGCGCACCCATCGAAACACGCCCCCAACAACACATGGCCTACCGTCCCGCGTTCCCACACGTGTCCTGATGAAAACAGTAACTCACATGTGTGGGTGCACCTACCTGGCCGCCAAGGGGAAAGCCTAAAACACAAGTAACCCCAAGTCTGTTTTCAGAGCGAAAACTCAGACATTCTGCCGACCGGCACAGCATACAGATATGGGCCTCGGGTGTCCAAGCCACCGAGGAAAACAGGGAACCCCATGCATTTCCAAAAAGAGGACACCCGTGGGAATCTGCAGTGGTATGATTTGCGCACATTGGCCCAGAATGTATTACCCAGACAGCCCCGCAAATTCCGAAATGTGGGGAAAAAAATGCTTTTTCTGCACATTTCGCTCGGCGCACCCATCGAAACACGCCCCCAACAACACGCGTTCCCACAGGTGTCCCGATGAAAATGGTATCTCACATGTGTGGGTGCACCTACCTGGCCGCCAACGGGAAAGCCTAAAACACAAGTAACCCCAAGTCTGTTTTCAGAGCGAAATCTCAGACATTCTGCCGACTGGCACAACATACAGATATGGGCCTCGGGTGTCCATGCCACCAAGGAAAACAGGGAACCCCATGCATTTCCGAAAAGAGGACACCCTTGGGAATCTGCAGAGGTATGATTTGCGCACATCGGCCCAGATTTTATTACCCAGACAGCCCTGCAAAGTCCGAAATGTGGGGAAAAAAACGCTTTTTCCGCACATTTTGCTCGGCGCACCCATCAAAACACGCCCCCAACAACACATGGCCTACCTTCCCCCGTTCCCACAGGTGTCCCGATGAAAATGGTATCTCACATGTGTGGGTGCACCTATCAGGCCGCCAAGGGGAAAGCCTAAAACACAAGTAACCCCAAGTCTGTTTTCAGAGCGAAAACTCAGACATTCTGACGACCGGCACAGCATACAGATATGGGCCTCGGGTGTCCAAGCCACCGAGGAAAACAGGGAACCCCATGCATTTCCAAAAAGAGGACACCTATGGAAATCCGCAGTGGTTTGATTTGCGCACATCGGCCCAGAATTTATTACCCAGACAGCCCCGCAAATTCCGAAATGTGGGGAAAAAAATGCTTTTTCCGCACATTTCGCTCGGCGCACCCATCGAAACACGCCCCCAACAACACGCGTTCCCACAGGTGTCCCGATGAAAACGGTACCTCACATGTGTGGGTGCACCTACTTGGCTGCCAACGGGAAAGCCTAAAACACAAGTAACCCCAAGTCTGTTTTCAGAGCAAAATCTCAGACATTCTGCCGATTGGCACAAAATACAGATATGGGCCTGGGGTGTCCAACCCACCGAGGAGAAAAGGGAACCCCATGCATTTCCAAAAAGAGGACACCCGTGGGAATCCGCAGAGGTATGATTTGCGCACATCGGCCCAGATTTTATTACCCAGACAGCCCCGCAAAGTCCGAAATGTGGGGAAAAAATGCTTTTTCCGCACATTTCGCTTGGTGGACCCATCGAAACACGCCCCCAACAACACATGGCCTACCGTCCCGCGTTCCCACAGGTGTCCCGATGAAAATGGTACCTCACATGTGTGGGTTCACCTACCTGGCCGCCAAGGGGAAAGCCTAAAACACAAGTAACCCCAAGTCTGTTTTCAGAGTGAAAACTCAGACATTCTGCCGACCGCCATAGCATACAGATATGGGCCTCGGGTGTCCAAGCCACCGAGGAAAACAGGGAACCCCATGCAATTCCAAAAAGAGGACACCTGTGGGAATCCGCAGTGGTATGATTTGCGCACATCGGCCCAGAATTTATTACCCAGGCAGCCCCGCAAATTCCGAAATGTGGGGAAAAAAATGCTTTTTCTGCACATTTCGCTCGGCGCACCCATCGAAACACGCCCCCAACAACACGCGTTCCCACAGGTGTCCCGATGAAAACGGTATCTCACATGTGTGGGTGCACCTACCTGGCCGCCAACGGGAAAGCCTAAAACACAAGTAACCCCAAGTCTGTTTTCAGAGCGAAATCTCAGACATTCTGCCAACCGGCACAACATACAGATATGGGCCTCGGGTGTCCAAGCCACTGAGGAAAACAGCGAACCCCATGCATTTCCAAAAAGAGGACACCCGTGGGAATCTGCAGAGGTATGATTTGCGCACATCGCCCAGATTTTATAACCCAGACAGCCCCGCAAAGTCCGAAATGTGGGGAAAAAACGCTTTTTCCGCACATTTCGCTCAGCGCAACCATCGAAACACACCCCCAACAACACATGGCCTACTGTCCCACGTTCCCACAGGTGTCCCGATGAAAATGGTACCTCACATGTGTGGGTGCACCTACCTGGCCGCCAAGGGGAAAGCCTAAAACACAAGTAACCCCGAGTCTGTTGTCAGAGCGAAAACTCAGACATTCTGCCGACCGGCACAACATACAGATATGGGCCTCGGGTGTCCAAGCCACCGAGAAAAACAGGGAACCCCATGCATTTCTGAAAAGAGGACACCCGTGGGAATCTGCAGAGGTATGATTTGCACACATCGGCCCAGATTTTATTACCCAGACAGCCCCGCAAAGTCCGAAATGTGGGGAAAAAAACACTTTTTCCGCACATTTCGCTCGGCGCACCCATCAAAACACACCCCCAACAACACATGGCCTACCGTCCCGCGTTCCCACAGGTGTCCCGATGAAAATGGTACCTCACATGTGTGGGTGCACCTACCTGGCCGCCAAGGGGAAAGCCTAAAACACAAGTAACCCCAAGTCTGTTTTCAGAGCGAAAACTCAGACATTCTGCCGACCGGCACAGCATACAGATATGGGCCTCGGGTGTCCAAGCCACCGAGGAAAACAGGGAACCCCATGCATTTCCAAAAAGAGGACACCCTTGGGAATCCGCAGTGGTATGATTTGCGCACATCGGCCCAGAATTTATTACCCAGACAGCCCCGCAAATTCCAAAATGTGGGGAAAAAAATGCTTTTTCCGCACATTTTGCTCGGCGCACCCATCGAAACACGCCCCCAACAACACACGTTCCCACAGGTGTCCCAATGAAAACGGTATCTCACATGTGTGGGTGCACCTACCTGGCCGCCAACGGGAAAGCCTAAAACACAAGTAAACCCAAATCTGTTTTCAGAGCGAAATCTCAGACATTCTGCCGACTAGCACAACATACAGATATGGGCCTCGGGTGTCCAAGCCACCGAGGAAAACAGGGAACCCCATGCATTTCTGAAAAGAGGACACCCGTGGGAATCTGCAGAGGTATGATTTGCACACATCGGCCCAGATTATATTACCCAGACAGCCCCGCAAAGTCCGAAATGTGGGGAAAAAAACGCTTTTTCCGCACATTTCGCTCGGCGCACCCATCAAAACACACCCCCAACAACACATGGCCTACTGTCCCGCGTTCCCACAGGTGTCCCGATAAAATGGTACTCACATGTGTGGGTGCACCTACCTGGCCGCCGAGGGGAAAGCCTAAAACACAAGTAACCCCAAGTCTGTTTTCAGAGCGAAAACTCAGACATTCTGCCGACCGGCACAGCATACAGATATGGGCCTCGGTTGTCTAAGCCACCGAGGAAAACCCATGCATTTCCAAAAAGAGGACACCCGTGGGAATCCGCAGTGGTATGATTTGCGCACATCGGCCCAGAATTTATTACCCAGACAGCCCCGCAAATTCCGAAATGTGGGGAAAAAAATGCTTTTTCCGCACATTTCGCTCGGCACACCCATCGAAACACGCCCCCAACTATACGCGTTCCCACAGGTGTCCCGATGAAAACGGTACCTCACATGTGTGGGTGCACCTACCTGGCTGCCAACGGGAAAGCCTAAAACACAAGTAACCCCAAGTCTGTTTTCAGAGCGAAATCTCAGACATTCTGCCGACCGGCACAAAATACAGATATGGGCCTCGGGTGTCCAAGCCACCGAGGAGAAAAGGGAACCCCATGCATTTCCGAAAAGAGGACACCCGTGGGAATCCGCAGAGGTATGATTTGCGCACATCGGCCCAGATTTTATTACCCAGACAGCCCCGCAAAGTCCGAAATGTGGGGAAAAAAATGCTTTTTCCGCACATTTCGCACGGCGCACCCATCGAAACATGCCCCCAACAACACATGGCCTACCGTCCCGCGTTCCCACAGGTGTCCCGATGAAAATGGTACCTCACATGTGTGGGTGCACCTACCTGGCCGCCAAGGCGAAAGCCTAAAACCCAAGTAACCCCAAGTCTGTTTTCAGAGCGAAAACTCAGACATTCTGCCGACCGGCACAGCATACAGATATGGGCCTCGGGTGTCCAAGCCACCGAGGAAAACAGGGAACCCCATGCATTTCCAAAAAGAGGACACCCGTGGGAATCCGCAGTGGTATGATTTGCGCACATCGGCCCAGAATTTATTACCCAGACAGCCCTGCAAATTCCGAAATGTGGGGAAAAAAATGCTTTTTCCGCAAATTTCGCTCGGCGCACCCATCGAAACACGCCCCCAACAACAGGCGTTCCCACAGGTGTCCCGATGAAAACGGTACCTCACATGTGTGGGTGCACCTACCTGGCTGCCAACGGGAAAGCCTAAAACACAAGTAACCCCAAGTCTGTTTTCAGAGCGAAATCTCAGACATTCTGCCGATTGGCACAAATACAGATATGGGCCTCGGGTGTCCAAGCCACCGAGGAGAAAAGGGAACCCCATGCATTTCCAAAAAGAGGACACCCGTGGGAATCCACAGAGGTATGATTTGCGCACATCGGCCCAGATTTTATTACCCAGACAGCCCCGCAAAGTCCAGAATGTGGGGAAAAAATGCTTTTTCCGCACATTTCGCTCGGTGCACCCATCGAAACACGCCCCCAACAACACATGGCCTACCGTCCCGCGTTCCCATAGGTGTCCTGATGAAAATGGTACCTCACAGGTGTGGGTGCACCTACCTAGCCGCCAAGGGGAAAGCCTAAAACACAAGTAACCCCAAGTCTGTTTTCAGAGCGAAAACTCATTCTGCCGACCGGCATAGCATACAGATATGGGCCTCGGGTGTCCAAGCCACCGAGGAAAACAGGGAACCCCATGCAATTCCAAAAAGAGGACACCTGTGGGAATCCGCAGTGGTATGATTTGCGCACATCGGCCCAGAATTTATTACCCAGACAGCCCCGCAGATTCCGAAATCTGGGGAAAAAAATGCTTTTTCCGCACATTTCACTCGGCGCACCCATCGAAACACGCCCCCAAAAACACGCGTTCCCACAGGTTTCCCGATGAAAACGGTATCTCACATGTGTGGGTGCACCTACCTGGCCGCCAACGGGAAAGCCTAAAACACAAGTAACCCCAAGTCTGTTTTCAGAGCGAAATCTCAGACATTCTGCCGACCGGGACAACATACAGATATGGGCCTCGGCTGTCCAAGCCACTGAGGAAAACAGGGAACCCCATGCATTTCCGAAAAGAGGACACCCGTGGGAATCTGCAGAGGTATGATTTGCGCACATCGGCCCAGATTTTATTACCCAGACAGCCCCGCAAATTCCAAAATGTGGGGAAAAAACGCTTTTTCCGCACATTTCGCTCGGCACACCCATCGAAACACACCCCCAACAACACATTGCCTACTGTCCCGCGTTCTCACAGGTGTCCCAATGAAAATGGTACCTCACATGTGTGGGTGCACCTACCTGGCCGCCAAGGGGAAAGCCTAAAACACAAGTAACCCTGAGTCTGTTTTCAGAGCGAAAACTCAGACATTCTCCCGACCGGCACAGCATACAGATATGGGCCTCGGGTGTCCAAGCCACCGAGGAAAACAGGGAACCCCATGCATTTCCAAAAAGAGGACACCCGTGGGAATCCGCAGTGGTATAATTTGCGCACATCGGCCCAGAATTTATTACCCAGACAGCCCCGCAAATTCCGAAATGTGGGGAAAAAAATGCTTTTTCCGCACATTTCGCTCGGCGCACCCATCGAAGCACGCCCCCAACAACAGGCGTTCCCACAGGTGTCCCGATGAAAACGGTACCTCCATGTGTGGGTGCACCTACCTGGCTGCCAACGGGAAAGCCTAAAACACAAGTAACCCCAAGTCTGTTTTCAGAGCGAAATCTCAGACATTCTGCCGATTGGCACAAATTACAGATATGGGCCTCGGGTGTCCAAGCCACCGAGGAGAAAAGGGAACCCCATGCATTTCCAAAAAGAGGACACCCGTGGGAATCCGCAGAGGTATGATTTGCGCACATCGGCCCAGATTTTCTTACCCAGACAGCCCCGCAAAGTCCGAAATGTGGGGAAAAAATGCTTTTTCCGCACATTTCGCTCGGTGCACCCATCGAAACACGCCCCCAACAACACATGGCCTACCGTCCCGCGTTCCCACAGGTGTCCCGATGAAAATGGTACCTCACATTGTGGGTGCACCTACCTGGCCGCCAAGGGGAAAGCCTAAAACACAAGTAACCCCAAGTCTGTTTTCAGAGCGAAAACTCAGACATTCTGCCGACCGGCATAGCATACAGATATGGGCCTCGGGTGTCCAAGCCACCGAGGAAAATAGGGAACCCCATGCAATTCCAAAAAGAGGACACCCGTGGGAAGCTGCAGAGGTATGATTTGCGCACATCGGCCCAGAATTTATTACCCAGACAGCCCCGCAGATTCCGAAATGTTGGGAAAAAAATGCTTTTTCCGCACATTTCACTCGGCGCACCCAACTAAACACGCCCCCAACAACACGCATTCCCACAGGTTTCCCGATGAAAACGGTATCTCACATGTGTGGGTGCACCTACCTGGCCGCCAACAGGAAAGCCTAAAACACAAGTAACCCCAAGTCTGTTTTCAGAGCGAAATCTCAGACATTCTGCCGACTGGCACAACATACAGATATGGGCCTCGGCTGTCCAAGCCACTGAGGAAAACAGGGAACCCCATGCATTTCCGAAAAGAGGACACCCGTGGGAATCTGCAGAGGTATGATTTGCGCACATCGGCCCAGATTTTATTACCCAGACAGCCCCGCAAATTCCAAAATGTGGGGAAAAAACGCTTTTTCCGCACATTTCGCTCGGCGCACCCATCGAAACACACCCCCAACAACACATGGCCTACTGTCCCGCGTTCCCACAGGTGTCCCGATGAAAATGGTACCTCACATGTGTGGGTGCACCTACCTGGCTGCCAACGGGAAAGCCTAAAACACAAGTAACCCCAAGTCTGTTTTCAGAGCGAAATCTCAGACATTCTGCCGATTGGCACAAAATACAGATATGGGCCTCGGGTGTCCAAGCCACCGAGGAGAAAAGGGAACCCCATGCATTTCCAAAAAGAGGACACCCGTGGGAATCCGCAGAGGTATGATTTGCGCACATCGGCCCAGATTTTATTACCCAGACAGCCCCGCAAAGTCCGAAATGTGGGGAAAAAATGCTTTTTCCGCACATTTCGCTCGGTGCACCCATCGAAACACGCCCCCAACAACAGGCGTTCCCACAGGTGTCCCGATGAAAACGGTACCTCACATGTGTGGGTGCACCTACCTGGCTGCCAACGGGAAAGCCTAAAACACAAGTAACCCCAAGTCTGTTTTCAGAGCGAAATCTCAGACATTCTGCCGATTGGCACAAAATACAGATATGGGCCTCGGGTGTCCAAGCCACCGAGGAGAAAAGGGAACCCCATGCATTTCCAAAAAGAGGACACCCGTGGGAATCCACAGAGGTATGATTTGCGCACATCGGCCCAGATTTTATTACCCAGACAGCCCCGCAAAGTCCAGAATGTGGGGAAAAAATGCTTTTTCCGCACATTTCGCTCGGTGCACCCATCGAAACACGCCCCCAACAACACATGGCCTACCGTCCCGCGTTCCCATAGGTGTCCCGATGAAAATGGTACCTCACAGGTGTGGGTGCACCTACCTAGCCGCCAAGGGGAAAGCCTAAAACACAAGTAACCCCAAGTCTGTTTTCAGAGCGAAAACTCAGACATTCTGCCGACCGGCATAGCATACAGATATGGGCCTCGGGTGTCCAAGCCACCGAGGAAAACAGGGAACCCCATGCAATTCCAAAAAGAGGACACCTGTGGGAATCCGCAGTGGTATGATTTGCGCACATCGGCCCAGAATTTATTACCCAGACAGCCCCGCAGATTCCGAAATCTGGGGAAAAAAATGCTTTTTCCGCACATTTCACTCGGCGCACCCATCGAAACACGCCCCCAAAAACACGCGTTCCCACAGGTTTCCCGATGAAAACGGTATCTCACATGTGTGGGTGCACCTACCTGGCCGCCAACGGGAAAGCCTAAAACACAAGTAACCCCAAGTCTGTTTTCAGAGCGAAATCTCAGACATTCTGCCGACCGGCACAACATACAGATATGGGCCTCGGCTGTCCAAGCCACTGAGGAAAACAGGGAACCCCATGCATTTCCGAAAAGAGGACACCCGTGGGAATCTGCAGAGGTATGATTTGCGCACATCGGCCCAGATTTTATTACCCAGACAGCCCCGCAAATTCCAAAATGTGGGGAAAAAACGCTTTTTCCGCACATTTCGCTCGGCGCACCCATCGAAACACACCCCCAACAACACATGGCCTACTGTCCCGCGTTCCCACAGGTGTCCCAATGAAAATGGTACCTCACATGTGTGGGTGCACCTACCTGGCCGCCAAGGGGAAAGCCTAAAACACAAGTAACCCTGAGTCTGTTTTCAGAGCGAAAACTCAGACATTCTCCCGACCGGCACAGCATACAGATATGGGCCTCGGGTGTCCAAGCCACCGAGGAAAACAGGGAACCCCATGCATTTCCAAAAAGAGGACACCCGTGGGAATCCGCAGTGGTATAATTTGCGCACATCGGCCCAGAATTTATTACCCAGACAGCCCCGCAAATTCCGAAATGTGGGGAAAAAAATGCTTTTTCCGCACATTTCGCTCGGCGCACCCATCGAAGCACGCCCCCAACAACAGGCGTTCCCACAGGTGTCCCGATGAAAACGGTACCTCCATGTGTGGGTGCACCTACCTGGCTGCCAACGGGAAAGCCTAAAACACAAGTAACCCCAAGTCTGTTTTCAGAGCGAAATCTCAGACATTCTGCCGATTGGCACAAAATACAGATATGGGCCTCGGGTGTCCAAGCCACCGAGGAGAAAAGGGAACCCCATGCATTTCCAAAAAGAGGACACCCGTGGGAATCCGCAGAGGTATGATTTGCGCACATCGGCCCAGATTTTCTTACCCAGACAGCCCCGCAAAGTCCGAAATGTGGGGAAAAAATGCTTTTTCCGCACATTTCGCTCGGTGCACCCATCGAAACACGCCCCCAACAACACATGGCCTACCGTCCCGCGTTCCCACAGGTGTCCCGATGAAAATGGTACCTCACATTGTGGGTGCACCTACCTGGCCGCCAAGGGGAAAGCCTAAAACACAAGTAACCCCAAGTCTGTTTTCAGAGCGAAAACTCAGACATTCTGCCGACCGGCATAGCATACAGATATGGGCCTCGGGTGTCCAAGCCACCGAGGAAAACAGGGAACCCCATGCAATTCCAAAAAGAGGACACCTGTGGGAATCCGCAGTGGTATGATTTGCGCACATCGGCCCAGAATTTATTACCCAGACAGACCCGCAGATTCCGAAATGTTGGGAAAAAAATGCTTTTTCCGCACATTTCACTCGGCGCACCCAACTAAACACGCCCCCAACAACACGCGTTCCCACAGGTTTCCCGATGAAAACGGTATCTCACATGTGTGGGTGCACCTACCTGGCCGCCAACAGGAAAGCCTAAAACACAAGTAACCCCAAGTCTGTTTTCAGAGCGAAATCTCAGACATTCTGCCGACTGGCACAACATACAGATATGGGCCTCGGCTGTCCAAGCCACTGAGGAAAACAGGGAACCCCATGCATTTCCGAAAAGAGGACACCCGTGGGAATCTGCAGAGGTATGATTTGCGCACATCGGCCCAGATTTTATTACCCAGACAGCCCCGCAAATTCCAAAATGTGGGGAAAAAACGCTTTTTCCGCACATTTCGCTCGGCGCACCCATCGAAACACACCCCCAACAACACATGGCCTACTGTCCCGCGTTCCCACAGGTGTCCCGATGAAAATGGTACCTCACATGTGTGGGTGCACCTACCTGGCTGCCAACGGGAAAGCCTAAAACACAAGTAACCCCAAGTCTGTTTTCAGAGCGAAATCTCAGACATTCTGCCGATTGGCACAAAATACAGATATGGGCCTCGGGTGTCCAAGCCACCGAGGAGAAAAGGGAACCCCATGCATTTCCAAAAAGAGGACACCCGTGGGAATCCGCAGAGGTATGATTTGCGCACATCGGCCCAGATTTTATTACCCAGACAGCCCCGCAAAATCCGAAATGTGGGGAAAAAATGCTTTTTCCTCACATTTCGCTCGGTGCACCCATCGAAACACGCCCCCAAAAACAGGCGTTCCCACAGGTGTCCCGATGAAAACGGTACCTCACATGTGTGGGTGCACCTACCTGGCTGCCAACGGGAAAGCCTAAAACACAAGTAACCCCAAGTCTGTTTTCAGAGCGAAATCTCAGACATTCTGCCGATTGGCACAAAATACAGATATGGGCCTCGGGTGTCCAAGCCACCGAGGAGAAAAGGGAACCCCATGCATTTCCAAAAAGAGGACACCCGTGGAAATCGGCAGAGGTATGATTTGCGCACATCGGCCCCGATTTTATTACCCAGACAGCCCCGCAAATTCCAAAATGTGGGGAAAAAACGCTTTTTCCGCACATTTCGCTCGGTGCACCCATCGAAACACGCCCCCAACAACACATGGCCTACCGTCCCGCGTTCCCACAGGTGTCCCGATGAAAATGGTACCTCACATGTGTGGGTGCACCTACCTGGCCGCCAAGGGGAAAGCCTAAAACACAAGTAACCCCAAGTCTGTTTTCAGAGCGAAAACTCAGACATTCTGCCGACCGGCACAGCATACAGATATGGGCCTCGGTTGTCTAAGCCACCGAGGAAAACCCATGCATTTCCAAAAAGAGGACACCCGTGGGAATCCGCAGTGGTATGATTTGCGCACATCGGCCCAGAATTTATTACCCAGACAGCCCCGCAAATTCCGAAATGTGGGGAAAAAAATGCTTTTTCCGCACATTTCGCTCGGCACACCCATCGAAACACGCCCCCAACTATACGCGTTCCCACAGGTGTCCCGATGAAAACGGTACCTCACATGTGTGGGTGCACCTACCTGGCTGCCAACGGGAAAGCCTAAAACACAAGTAACCCCAAGTCTGTTTTCAGAGCGAAATCTCAGACATTCTGCCGACCGGCACAAAATACAGATATGGGCCTCGGGTGTCCAAGCCACCGAGGAGAAAAGGGAACCCCATGCATTTCCGAAAAGAGGACACCCGTGGGAATCCGCAGAGGTATGATTTGCGCACATCGGCCCAGATTTTATTACCCAGACAGCCCCGCAAAGTCCGAAATGTGGGGAAAAAAATGCTTTTTCCGCACATTTCGCACGGCGCACCCATCGAAACATGCCCCCAACAACACATGGCCTACCGTCCCGCGTTCCCACAGGTGTCCCGATGAAAATGGTACCTCACATGTGTGGGTGCACCTACCTGGCCGCCAAGGGGAAAGCCTAAAACCCAAGTAACCCCAAGTCTGTTTTCAGAGCGAAAACTCAGACATTCTGCCGACCGGCACAGCATACAGATATGGGCCTCGGGTGTCCAAGCCACCGAGGAAAACAGGGAACCCCATGCATTTCCAAAAAGAGGACACCCGTGGGAATCCGCAGTGGTATGATTTGCGCACATCGGCCCAGAATTTATTACCCAGACAGCCCTGCAAATTCCGAAATGTGGGGAAAAAAATGCTTTTTCCGCACATTTCGCTCGGCGCACCCATCGAAACACGCCCCCAACAACAGGCGTTCCCACAGGTGTCCCGATGAAAACGGTACCTCACATGTGTGGGTGCACCTACCTGGCTGCCAACGGGAAAGCCTAAAACACAAGTAACCCCAAGTCTGTTTTCAGAGCGAAATCTCAGACATTCTGCCGATTGGCACAAAATACAGATATGGGCCTCGGGTGTCCAAGCCACCGAGGAGAAAAGGGAACCCCATGCATTTCCAAAAAGAGGACACCCGTGGGAATCCACAGAGGTATGATTTGCGCACATCGGCCCAGATTTTATTACCCAGACAGCCCCGCAAAGTCCAGAATGTGGGGAAAAAATGCTTTTTCCGCACATTTCGCTCGGTGCACCCATCGAAACACGCCCCCAACAACACATGGCTTACCGTCCCGCGTTCCCATAGGAGTCCCGATGAAAATGGTACCTCACAGGTGTGGGTGCACCTACCTAGCCGCCAAGGGGAAAGCCTAAAACACAAGTAACCCCAAGTCTGTTTTCAGAGCGAAAACTCAGACATTCTGCCGACCGGCATAGCATACAGATATGGGCCTCGGGTGTCCAAGCCACCGAGGAAAACAGGGAACCCCATGCAATTCCAAAAAGAGGACACCTGTGGGAATCCGCAGTGGTATGATTTGCGCACATCGGCCCAGAATTTATTACCCAGACAGCCCCGCAGATTCCGAAATCTGGGGAAAAAAATGCTTTTTCCGCACATTTCACTCGGCGCACCCATCGAAACACGCCCCCAAAAACACGCGTTCCCACAGGTTTCCCGATGAAAACGGTATCTCACATGTGTGGGTGCACCTACCTGGCCGCCAACGGGGAAAGCCTAAAACACAAGTAACCCCAAGTCTGTTTTCAGAGCGAAATCTCAGACATTCTGCCGACCGGCACAACATACAGATATGGGCCTCGGCTGTCCAAGCCACTGAGGAAAACAGGGAACCCCATGCATTTCCGAAAAGAGGACACCCGTGGGAATCTGCAGAGGTATGATTTGCGCACATCGGCCCAGATTTTATTACCCAGACAGCCCCGCAAATTCCAAAATGTGGGGAAAAAACGCTTTTTCCGCACATTTCGCTCGGCGCACCCATCGAAACACACCCCCAACAACACATGGCCTACTGTCCCGCGTTCCCACAGGTGTCCCAATGAAAATGGTACCTCACATGTGTGGGTGCACCTACCTGGCCGCCAAGGGGAAAGCCTAAAACACAAGTAACCCTGAGTCTGTTTTCAGAGCGAAAACTCAGACATTCTCCCGACCGGCACAGCATACAGATATGGGCCTCGGGTGTCCAAGCCACCGAGGAAAACAGGGAACCCCATGCATTTCCAAAAAGAGGACACCCGTGGGAATCCGCAGTGGTATAATTTGCGCACATCGGCCCAGAATTTATTACCCAGACAGCCCCGCAAATTCCGAAATGTGGGGAAAAAAATGCTTTTTCCGCACATTTCGCTCGGCGCACCCATCGAAGCACGCCCCCAACAACAGGCGTTCCCACAGGTGTCCCGATGAAAACGGTACCTCCATGTGTGGGTGCACCTACCTGGCTGCCAACGGGAAAGCCTAAAACACAAGTAACCCCAAGTCTGTTTTCAGAGCGAAATCTCAGACATTCTGCCGATTGGCACAAAATACAGATATGGGCCTCGGGTGTCCAAGCCACCGAGGAGAAAAGGGAACCCCATGCATTTCCAAAAAGAGGACACCCGTGGGAATCCGCAGAGGTATGATTTGCGCACATCGGCCCAGATTTTCTTACCCAGACAGCCCCGCAAAGTCCGAAATGTGGGGAAAAAATGCTTTTTCCGCACATTTCGCTCGGTGCACCCATCGAAACACGCCCCCAACAACACATGGCCTACCGTCCCGCGTTCCCACAGGTGTCCCGATGAAAATGGTACCTCACATTGTGGGTGCACCTACCTGGCCGCCAAGGGGAAAGCCTAAAACACAAGTAACCCCAAGTCTGTTTTCAGAGCGAAAACTCAGACATTCTGCCGACCGGCATAGCATACAGATATGGGCCTCGGGTGTCCAAGCCACCGAGGAAAATAGGGAACCCCATGCAATTCCAAAAAGAGGACACCCGTGGGAAGCTGCAGAGGTATGATTTGCGCACATCGGCCCAGAATTTATTACCCAGACAGCCCCGCAGATTCCGAAATGTTGGGAAAAAAATGCTTTTTCCGCACATTTCACTCGGCGCACCCAACTAAACACGCTGTGATGCCGGAAATGCATCTGAGGGACAGGGCCTCTGAATCCTTGTCCTTTTTCTGTTTTTACCGTGTGTTCTGTCATGTTTTCTGCCCAGGAGTCCATGAGGGACTCCTGGCAGTGCAGCTCTCTTTTGGTTTGGTGAACAGACCCATGGGATACCCTTATGGCACCCATGGGTAGGGGTACAACCCTGTGCCCCTAGTGTATGTTTTTGGGCACCTGTGGGTGGCCCACAGAGCAGGGTATGGGCTGGTGGCAGCTCCATGCTAAACTTGACAGGTGCTCTGGGTGTCCTCCATTTTGGGATACCCAGGCCCTGCCATTGGGATCAGTTGATTCCTGATAGAAACAAGATGGCCCCTGTGGCCTCTTGCTTTCTATTGCCTGTTGTCTTGTTTTTCCCAAAGTCCTGGGAAGCCCTGGCTCTGTCCCTTCCCCCTGGCTGGCTGTTGGGTGGAAGTTCCATATATGGTGTTGTTGTGAAGGCCCAGCTAGACTGACTGGAGCCTTCCCAGTGACTGTATGTTATGGGTACCTCCTGTGGGTGGGACCTGGGTGAATGGAGTGTGTGACCAATATACACTCCTTGTTGTGGTTGTCTGGTTTCTGGCATGAGAGACAAAGACTGAGACAGCCCTGCCCGAAACTGGCCTGAATGCAGTGTGTAGTGTTGAATGGCTGGGTACTTGTCCCAATCCACATTCCTTGTTGTGAGTGTCTGAAAGGGAGGAGTGTGGCCTGAATGCACTGTGTGCCTGATTGGCTGGCTGACTGCATGAATGCCCTTCTGTGTGATTAGCTGCTGTGTGTGTGCCAGCAGTGTGGATGAGAGACAGAATAGTATATCTGGGGACCTCTCACCACTGGAAATTGTTCAGAAGCATTCAGAAGCTGAGTCTCCACTCAAGAGTAACTGGATTTGCTGATCCTCGACGTCCAGCTGGAAGAAGAAGACTTGCTGTGGCATTTGCTTCGACGGAACTGAAGGTTGTCGAAATCGTCGGGGACTGACCCGAGAGAGGACCTGGCTAGGCGCCCTCTTCCCGTGCTCCGAGGGACCATCGAGCACCGCTGAATCTTCGCCGAAGCTCCCTGGACGCCAGACCATCGAAAGGCTGCCGACCGGAGAAGGGGACTGCCGAGGAGACCGAAGTAAAGCACCCGGACATCGACGCTGTCGAAGTCCATTGCCGTCGACCAGGGTTCGCAGGTCTGTGCAACCGCTGGAGGCCCGTCGAAGTTGTGTTGCCCAGCCGTGGGAACCACTTGACGCCGAGCCGCCGACGACCGGAGCCGTCCGCTCCTTGCCTAAGAACATTTGACTCGAAGGACTCCCTCGTCCGCACCGTCGACCGCTTTTGTCCTGCCTGAGAAAGTCGAGGACGACCAACGCGCCGAGGAGAATCCGCCGGTGGGTTTCCCGCCACCTCACGACCCCAAAGACTCGAGCGACTCGACGCCCTTGCTGGGCTCCCGTCTCTACAATCTTTGCGGTCCAGAACTATTGTCATCGAGGTGCCCCGCACACCTCCGCCTTGCAGGACGCCGACGCCCCGACGCCGACGAGCACCGCTCGGACGAAGCTGCCGCCTCTTCGACATCGTTCTACCTCGTTTGTCGACGGACGTTCGACGCCCCGTGCCTCCCGCTTGAAAGGGAAGGCATTCAAGAAGGGCCGTCGATTCCCCGTCGCCGAACCCCGAGGTCTTCGACGTTTCTCGACGCCTCTCGACGATCCGTGACTCCTGCTTTAAAGGGGATCATTCAAGAAGGATCTGTCGACGCCTCTTCGAAGAACTCGACTCCACCAGGTACATTGGGGGGGTAAAAACATTGTAGGAGAGAATAAGACTGTTGAACAATATATGGACTGGGCTTGTGTTATATCTCTTTATTTTACAGGTTGCCCAGGTGGGGGGATCTCCACACAGAACTGTGTCCAGTAGCAAGGGCCAGTCTTCTGCCTATTGTTTCAACCATCTGTTATCTCTCCTCTCTCTATTCGCTGGTTTCCTGCTTATTGATCTGCGTGCCATTGCTACAGTATTGTGAATGCACTGTTATGAGGTCTAATATTAGTGGTACCACTTTAGAATTGTAGATATTTATCATTATTGATTTTCCTGAGCACAAAGTGCGTTATTGTGATAAGTGTACATAACCTTTGAATATTAATGATATAAAGACTGTGTTTTCAGTAATACAGTGTGTGGACATTCCTTTGTGGGGGCTTGGGGATACACTGTACTTAAGAACCAGCCTGCATCACCTCCTGAGAAGCTAGGCCTTGATTGCTCGTCCATTGCTACCACAATCGAGAATCTTGGCTGGGGTCCTCTGTGCCTCTCCTCTACCATATAGAGAGCGGAAGTACAGACCCCCCCCACCGGTCTTGACAAGCTGGTGGCAGCGGTGGGATGCTTATGGTTTTAAGACTCAGTGTATAACCGTGCCACTTACAAAATATCCGCACTTTATTAGATTAAGGTTTGGGTGTGTACCAAATAACTGCATTACAGGCAATGGAGCCCATTGCAAATGGTAAATTGACTCGGATGAGCTTAGAGGCTCTCCAGAGTGCTTGTGAAGCCAGGGAGTTAGACTTTGTGGATAAGTCTAGGGCTGAGCTGATAGCTGCCCTGGTGGACTACCAGACTGATGGTGAAACCCTTGATGAAGGGGGGGATGCAACCAGTGAGGACTCTGCCCCTGGGGTTGTCGCTGAATCTGTTTCTGGGAATGCCACCATTCCTGCTGCCTCTGTTCCAAACCCCAGCAATTCCATGGAACTTGAGTTATTAAGGATGAAATTGGCCTTTGAATATCGCAAGTTGGAAATAGAAGCTGAGCTTAAGAAAGAGGAGCTGGCACAGCAAGTGGAACTCAAGAATAGGGATCTTGCGCTCAAAGACAAGGACACTGAATGTCAGAGAATCCAGCTAGAGAGAGCTAGAGTGGAGACTTCAGCTAGACCAATTGAGAGTGGCAGGTCCCCAGCCACCAAGTTTATGAAAGATTTGGTTGGTGTGTTTGTGGAGGGTTCAGATATCCTCCAATGGATTGAAGCGTTTGAAATGGCTTGTGCAATTCATGATGTAGATAAAAGAGATTGGGCTAAGTGTTTGTTAAGCAGAGTGCCTCAAACTGGATATGACTGTATTCTGAAGCTGAGTGTGGAAGAAAGGGGTCAGTATGAGTGTATGAAGTCTGCTTTGATTGCCAAGTTTGGCAAGACACCTACCCAATACCTTAAAAGGTTCAGGGATTTTAAGAAAAGAGAGAATGTGTCTTGGGTTGACTGGGTGAGTACTGCGCACATGAACATGATGGGGTGGATTGACGGTTACAAGGTGAAAACTTTTGTTGAGTTGTCCCACCTCTTGTTTTTTGAGCATTTTTCTGAAGCCTGTTCACCAGAGCTGCGTCAGTATGTGGCTGACCAGAACATTTTGGACCCCTTTAAGCTGGCTAGGTTGGCTGACAAGTGGGTCTCCCACCGGGTGTCCCCTAAGGACTCCAGTGGGAAGGACAAGGACAAAGAAAAGGGGACCTCTCAGAAAGCTGAGGAGTCCCAAAAGCAATCACAGTCGGGTAAACCAAAACCTTCCTCTCCTAAGACCCAAAAATCTGGTGGGGATAAGTCCTCTGTGGGTGGGAATAAGAGTAGTGGTCCACCTGCTGCAAAGCAGGTTCCCAGTGGTTCCAGTACCGTACCCCGCACTCCTGGCACTTGTTGGGATTGTGGGGCTCTGGATCACAAAAGGGGTGACCCCAAGTGTAAAGGTAAGGCACTTGGAGTACAGGCTGTCAGCCTGACCTACCCTTACCCCGTGGCTGAGGTGGAGGCCACTGTCCTCCCCTCCTCTACAGGAATCACATTTGGTGCTCCGGTAGAGATTTCCTTAGTGTCCCTTGGGGCCTGGGACCAGTACGCAGAAGTACTGGCAACTATCCCGCAGAACACCCGTAGGTTTTTGAGAAGTGTCCTCTTGAATGGCCAGCCTTCTACTGGTTTGAGAGACACTGGGGCAAGCATGACAGTGGTGGACAGGACCCTGCTCAAGCCAGAGGACTATGTAGGTGCTCCTCTGAGAACCACCAGGTTAGCTGGTGGGCCTCCCAAATTATCGCCTGTAGCCCTAGTCACACTCATGATTGGAGACAAGACAGCAAAGCTTCCTGTCCTGGTTCAGGACAATGTCCCTGCTAACATTCTGTTAGGAAATGATCTAGTAGAGTTGGGGTTGATCAAGGATGGTCTTCCCATGACTGCTGCTGCAGTCACTAGGTCACAGGTGACACCGGGTCTGGCTGTGAGTCAGGTACCCGAGCCAAAGGCGAGGCCTAAGGCAAGAAGAAGGAAGACCAAGAAGGCCACCTCTGTGGAGGGAACACCTTCTCTTCCTGCTGTTCCGACAGCACCCATTGGGATCCATGCTCCGGACGGGCTGGGTCCAGTGGAAAACCCAAACTCAACTCCTGTGGGAGAAGAGACAGAAGACTCTCCTGTGGGAGAGGTTCTCAACCCGGAGGATCATCCCGACCTTCAATGCTTGTTAGCTGAAGGGGGACCCTCCCGGGCAGACTTCTGTAAGGGACAGAGAGAGTGCCACTCTCTCGAGGGCCTGAGGAAACAGGCCCTGTCCCAGGCCCAAGGTGAAGTGCCTAGGACATTCAAGATTTATTGGGAGGGTGAGCTCCTTGTTAGTGAGCCCACTAAGCCCGAACCTGGTGCCCGCAAGAGGTTGGTGGTACCCCAGGTTTACAGGCCCTTCCTACTGCAGTTGGCGCATGAGGTGCCCTTGGCTGGTCATCTTGGGACCAAGAAGACTAAGCAGAGGCTCTCTGCCCATTTCTACTGGCCACGGATGGGAGTAGAGGTGGAGTCCCACTGCAGGACCTGCCCAACTTGTCAGTTGTCTGGCAAGACTGGAGGCAGGGTCATTGCCCCACTGCAGCCATTACCAGTGGTTGGCACACCATTTGAGAGGGTGGGCATCGACATCGTCGGTCCCCTTGACCCTCCCACTTCAGGTGGACATCGGTTCATCCTGGTCTTGGTAGATCATGCCACCAGGTACCCTGAGGCAATACCCCTTCGGACTGTTACTGCCAAGGTGGTTGCCAGGGCTCTCCTGGGCATTTTCACCCGTGTTGGATTCCCCAAGGAGGTTGTCTCTGACCGAGGATCCAACTTCATGTCTAGTTACATGAAAACCATGTGGAAAGAGTGCGGGGTAACCTACAAGTTCTCCACCTCTTACCACCCCCAGACCAATGGTCTGGTTGAGAGATTTAACAAAACTCTCAAGGGCATGCTAGGTGCTTTGGAAGAGCCCCTAAGGAGGAAATGGGATCTCCTCCTGCCATGCCTGCTGTTTGCTTACAGAGAGGTACCTCAAGAGGGTGTTGGTTTCAGCCCCTTTGAGTTACTCTTTGGACATCCCGTGAGGGGGCCCCTCGCCTTGATCCGAGAAGGCTTGGAAGCCACCCCTCCAGGTCCCGCCAAGCAAGTGGGGGACTATGTGTTAGGCCTCAGGCGGAGGATGACACAAATGATGGGTCAGGCAACAGCAAATCTCAAGGCCAGCCAGGAATTGAATAAGTACTGGCATGACCTGAAAGCTTCGCAAGTGGATTGGACTCCGGGACAGGAAGTCCTTGTGATGGAGCCTACCAAGCCTAGAGCTTTGGCAGACAAGTGGACTGGACCCTTCAGGATCATCTCCAAGATGGGCGAAGTCAATTATCTGGTGGACATGGGAGCCTCTGTGGTAGCCCCCCAGGTATTCCATGTCAACAGGCTCAAGCCTTTCCACAGGCGAGCAGAGGTCTCATGTCTCTTGCTAGCTTCAGGGCAAGAAGAGGATGAGAGTGAGCCCCTTCCTGATTTGCTGCATAGCAACCCTCAGGATGGCTCAGTGGAGGGAGTACAACTCTCTCCAGATTTGACAACAGAGCAGCAGAGGGCCTGCCGGGCTTTGCTCCAGCAGTATGCCCCTCTGTTTTCACTGACACCGGGCCTTACACCGTGGTGTAAGCACGAAATTGACACTGGTGACAGTGTGCCTGTCAAAAGCAGGAGCTATCGTATGTCAGATACCGTCAAAAACCACATCCAGGCTGAGGTCGCCAAGATGTTGGATCTGGGTGTTATTGAACCCTCCACCAGTCCCTGGTCCAGTCCAGTGGTCCTTGTCCCCAAGGCAAGTTCCCCGGCGGGTACCAAGGATTGGAGGTTCTGTGTGGACTACCGAGGAGTCAATGCCGTCACCAAAACTGACGCGCACCCATTGCCCAGGGCTGATGAGCTCGTGGACACTATAGGTGCTGCCAAATTTGTGAGCACCTTTGACCTTACCTCAGGCTATTGGCAAATAGCTCTGACGGACCATGCCAAGGAAAAGACGGCATTCTCCACACCTGAGGGACTCTACCAGTTTAGGGTCATGCCCTTTGGGTTGAAGAATGCCCCTGCCACCTTCCAGAGATTGGTCAACCATGCGCTCAGTGGGCTGGAAGCCTTTTGTGTGGCTTACTTAGACGACATTGCCGTCTACAGTTCCACCTGGGAAGAGCATTTGACACATCTGGATAAGGTGTTGCAGGCCTTGAAAAGGGCTAACCTCACTATCAAGGCCACCAAGTGCCAGATAGCTCAGGGGAAAGTTACCTATCTTGGTCATGAGGTAGGAGGGGGTCAAATCCAACCTCTCTCCAGTAAAGTACAGGACGTACAGAACTGGGAGACTCCCACTACTCAAACCCAGGTGAGAGCCTTTTTGGGCCTCACTGGGTACTATCGCAATTTCATGGCAGACTATGGAACCATAGCTGCACCCCTGACAGCTCTAACTTCACCCAAACAGCCTAGGAAGGTTAATTGGACTGAAGACTGTCAGAGGGCCTTTGATGGCTTGAAAGAAAGTCTGTGTAGGGCACCTGTGTTGAGTGCGCCTGACTACAGCCGACCCTTTATCGTCCAGACGGATGCCTGCGACACCGGAATTGGAGCTGTCTTGTCCCAGTTAGATGACAAAGGGAGAGAACATCCTATCATATTCATCAGTAGACAACTCAAGGGTAGAGAACTTAGGTGGGCTACTGTTGAAAAGGAATGTTTTAGTATAGTTTGGAGCCTTAGGCGTTTTAGGCCCTACCTTACGGGGTCCACCTTCAAGGTCCAAACAGATCATAAGCCCCTGAAGTGGCTTATGCAGATGAAGGGTGAGAATCCGAAATTGCTCAGGTGGTCGATTAGCCTACAAGGGCTAGACTTCACCATAGAGCACAGACCAGGGAAGAGTCACGATAATGCAGATGGCCTTTCCAGAAGGTATGTTGACCGTCTGGATGAGGGTGTCTATCCCGTGGGAGATTAGGCACCCTCCACCTCAGTCTGGGGGGGGCGACTGTGATGCCGGAAATGCATCTGAGGGACAGGGCCTCTGAATCCTTGTCCTTTTTCTTTTTTTACCGTGTGTTCTGTCATGTTTTCTGCCCAGGAGTCCATGAGGGACTCCTGGCAGTGCAGCTCTCTTTTGGTTTGGTGAACAGACCCATGGGATACCCTTATGGCACCCATGGGTAGGGGTACAACCCTGTGCCCCTAGTGTATGTTTTTGGGCACCTGTGGGTGGCCCACAGAGCAGGGTATGGGCTGGTGGCAGCTCCATGCTAAACTTGACAGGTGCTCTGGGTGTCCTCCATTTTGGGATACCCAGGCCCTGCCATTGGGATCAGTTGATTCCTGATAGAAACAAGATGGCCCCTGTGGCCTCTTGCTTTCTATTGCCTGTTGTCTTGTTTTTCCCAAAGTCCTGGGAAGCCCTGGCTCTGTCCCTTCCCCCTGGCTGGCTGTTGGGTGGAAGTTCCATATATGGTGTTGTTGTGAAGGCCAAGCTAGACTGACTGGAGCCTTCCCAGTGACTGTATGTTATGGGTACCTCCTGTGGGTGGGACCTGGGTGAATGGAGTGTGTGACCAATATACACTCCTTGTTGTGGTTGTCTGGTTTCTGGCATGAGAGACAAAGACTGAGACAGCCCTGCCCGAAACTGGCCTGAATGCAGTGTGTAGTGTTGAATGGCTGGGTACTTGTCCCAATCCACATTCCTTGTTGTGAGTGTCTGAAAGGGAGGAGTGTGGCCTGAATGCACTGTGTGCCTGATTGGCTGACTGACTGCATGAATGCCCTTCTGTGTGATTGGCTGCTGTGTGTGTTCCAGCAGTGTGGATGAGAGACAGAATAGTATATCTGGGGACCTCTCACCACTGGAAATTGTTCAGAAGCATTCAGAAGCTGAGTCTCCACTCAAGAGTAACTGGATTTGCTGATCCTCGACGTCCAGCTGGAAGAAGAAGACTTGCTGTGGCATTTGCTTCGACGGAACTGAAGGTTGTCGAAATCGTCGGGGACTGACCCGAGAGAGGACCTGGCTAGGCGCCCTCTTCCCGTGCTCCGAGGGACCATCGAGCACCGCTGAATCTTCGCCGAAGCTCCCTGGACGCCAGACCATCGAAAGGCTGCCGACCGGAGAAGGGGACTGCCGAGGAGACCGAAGTAAAGCACCCGGACATCGACGCTGTCGAAGTCATTGCCGTCGACCAGGGTTCGCAGGTCTGTGCAACCGCTGGAGGCCCGTCGAAGTTGTGTTGCCCAGCCGTGGGAACCACTTGACGCCGAGCCGCCGACGACCGGAGCCGTCCGCTCCTTGCCTAAGAACATTTGACTCGAAGGACTCCCTCGTCCGCACCGTCGACCGCTTTTGTCCTGCCGGAGAAAGTCCAGGACGACCAACGCGCCGAGGAGAATCCGCCGGTGGGTTTCCCGCCACCTCACGACCCCAAAGACTCGAGCGACTCGACGCCCTTGCTGGGCTCCCGTCTCTACAATCTTTGCGGTCCAGAACTATTGTCATCGAGGTGCCCCGCACACCTCCGCCTTGCAGGACGCCGACGCCCCGACGCCGACGAGCACCGCTCGGACGAAGCTGCCGCCTCTTCGACATCGTTCTACCTCGTTTGTCGACGGACGTTCGACGCCCCATGCCTCCCGCTTGAAAGGGAAGGCATTCAAGAAGGGCCGTCGATTCCCCGTCGCCGAACCCCGAGGTCTTCGACGTTTCTCGACGCCTCTCGACGATCCGTGACTCCTGCTTTAAAGGGGATCATTCAAGAAGGATCTGTCGACGCCTCTTCGAAGAACTCGACTCCACCAGGTACATTGGGGGGGTAAAAACATTGTAGGAGAGAATAAGACTGTTGAACAATATATGGACTGGGCTTGTGTTATATCTCTTTATTTTACAGGTTGCCCAGGTGGGGGGATCTCCACACAGAACTGTGTCCAGTAGCAAGGGCCAGTCTTCTGCCTATTGTTTCAACCATCTGTTATCTCTCCTCTCTCTATTCGCTGGTTTCCTGCTTATTGATCTGCGTGCCATTGCTACAGTATTGTGAATGCACTGTTATGAGGTCTAATATTAGTGGTACCACTTTAGAATTGTAGATATTTATCATTATTGATTTTCCTGAGCACAAAGTGCGTTATTGTGATAAGTGTACATAACCTTTGAATATTAATGATATAAAGACTGTGTTTTCAGTAATACAGTGTGTGGACATTCCTTTGTGGGGGCTTGGGGATACACTGTACTTAAGAACCAGCCTGCATCACCTCCTGAGAAGCTAGGCCTTGATTGCTCGTCCATTGCTACCACAATCGAGAATCTTGGCTGGGGTCCTCTGTGCCTCTCCTCTACCATATAGAGAGCGGAAGTACAGACCCCCCCCACCGGTCTTGACACACGCCCCCAACAACACGCGTTCCCACAGGTTTCCCGATGAAAACGGTATCTCACATGTGTGGGTGCACCTACCTGGCCGCCAACAGGAAAGCCTAAAACACAAGTAACCCCAAGTCTGTTTTCAGAGCGAAATCTCAGACATTCTGCCGACTGGCACAACATACAGATATGGGCCTCGGCTGTCCAAGCCACTGAGGAAAACAGGGAACCCCATGCATTTCCGAAAAGAGGACACCCGTGGGAATCTGCAGAGGTATGATTTGCGCACATCGGCCCAGATTTTATTACCCAGACAGCCCCGCAAATTCCAAAATGTGGGGAAAAAACGCTTTTTCCGCACATTTCGCTCGGCGCACCCATCGAAACACACCCCCAACAACACATGGCCTACTGTCCCGCGTTCTCACAGGTGTCCCGATGAAAATGGTACCTCACATGTGTGGGTGCACCTACCTGGCTGCCAACGGGAAAGCCTAAAACACAAGTAACCCCAAGTCTGTTTTCAGAGCGAAATCTCAGACATTCTGCCGATTGACACAAAATACAGATATGGGCCTCGGGTGTCCAAGCCACCGAGGAGAAAAGGGAACCCCATGCATTTCCAAAAAGAGGACACCCGTGGGAATCCGCAGAGGTATGATTTGCGCACATCGGCCCAGATTTTATTACCCAGACAGCCCCGCAAAGTCCGAAATGTGGGGAAAAAATGCTTTTTCCGCACATTTCGCTCGGTGCACCCATCGAAACACGCCCCCAACAACAGGCGTTCCCACAGGTGTCCCGATGAAAACGGTACCTCACATGTGTGGGTGCACCTACCTGGCTGCCAACGGGAAAGCCTAAAACACAAGTAACCCCCAAGTCTGTTTTCAGAGCGAAATCTCAGACATTCTGCCGATTGGCACAAAATACAGATATGGGCCTCGGGTGTCCAAGCCACCGAGGAGAAAAGGGAACCCCATGCATTTCCAAAAAGAGGACACCCGTGGAAATCCGCAGAGGTATGATTTGCGCACATCGGCCCCGATTTTATTACCCAGACAGCCCTGCAAATTCCAAAATGTGGGGAAAAAACGCTTTTTCAGCACATTTCGCTCGGTGCACCCATCGAAACACGCCCCCAACAACACATGGCCTACCGTCCCGCGTTCCCACAGGTGTCCCAATGAAAATGGTACCTCACATGTGTGGGTGCACCTACCTGGCCGCCAAGGGGAAAGCCTAAAACACAAGTAACCCCAAGTCTGTTTTCAGAGCGAAAACTCAGACATTCTGCCGACCGGCATAGCATACAGATATGGGCCTCGGGTGTCCAAGCCACCGAGGAAAACAGGGAACCCCATGCAATTCCAAAAAGAGGACACCCGTGGGAATCTGCAGAGGTATGATTTGCGCACATCGGCCCAGAATTTATTACCCAGACAGCCCCGCAGATTCCGAAATGTGGGGAAAAAAATGCTTTTTCCGCACATTTCACTCGGCGCACCCATCGAAACACGCCCCCAACAACACGCGTTCCCACAGGTTTCCCGATGAAAACGGTATCTCACATGTGTGGGTGCACCTACCTGGCCGCCAACGGTAAAGCCTAAAACACAAGTAACCCCAAGTCTGTTTTCAGAGCGAAAACTCAGACATTCTGCCGACCGGCATAGCATACAGATATGGGCCTCGGGTGTCCAAGCCACCGAGGAAAACAGGGAACCCCATGCAATTCCAAAAAGAGGACACCCGTGGGAATCTGCAGAGGTATGATTTGCGCACATCGGCCCAGATTTTATTACCCAGACAGCCCCGCAAATTCCAAAATGTGGGGAAAAAACGCTTTTTCCGCACATTTCGCTCGGCGCACCCATCAAAAACACACCCCCAACAACACATGGCCTACTGTCCCGCGTTCCCACAGGTGTCCCGATGAAAATGGTACCTCACATGTGTGGGTGCACCTACCTGGCCGCCAAGGGGAAAGCCTAAAACACAAGTAACCCTTAGTCTGTTTTCAGAGCGAAAACTCAGACATTCTCCCGACTGGCAAAGCATACAGATATGGGCCTCGGATGTCCAAGCCACCGAGGAAAACAGGGAACCCCATGCATTTCCAAAAAGAGGACACCCGTGGGAATCCGCAGTGGTATGATTTGCGCACATCGGCCCAGAATTTATTACACAGACAGCCCCGCAAATTCCGAAATGTGGGGAAAAAAATGCTTTTTCCGCACATTTCGCTCGTCGCACCCATCGAAGCACGCCCCCAACAACAGGCGTTCCCACAGGTGTCCCGATGAAAACGGTACCTCACATGTGTGGGTGCACCTACCTGGCTGCCAACGGGAAAGCCTAAAACACAAGTACCCCCAAGTCTGTTTTCAGAGCGAAATCTCAGACATTCTGCCGATTGGCACAAAATACAGATATGGGCCTCGGGTGTCCAAGCCACCGAGGAGAAAAGGGAACCCCATGCATTTCCAAAAAGAGGACACCCGTGGGAATCCGCAAAGATATGATTTGCGCACATCGGCCCAGATTTTATTACCCAGACAGCCCCGCAAAGTCCGAAATGTGGGGAAAAAATGCTTTTTCCGCACATTTCGCTCGGTGCACCCATCGAAACACGCCCCCAACAACACATGGCCTACCGTCCCGCGTTCCCACAGGTGTCCCGATGAAAATGGTATCTCACATGTGTGGGTGCACCTACCTGGCCGCCAAGGGGAAAGCCTAAAACACAAGTAACCCCAAGTCTGTTTTCAGAGCGAAAACTCAGACATTCTGCCGACCGGCATAGCATACAGATATGGGCCTCGGGTGTCCAAGCCACCGAGGAAAACAGGGAACCCCATGCAATTCCAAAAAGAGGACACCCGTGGGAATCTGCAGAGGTATGATTTGCGCACATCGGCCCAGAATTTATTACCCAGACAGCCCCGCAGATTCCAAAATGTGGGGAAAAAAATGCTTTTTCCGCACATTTCACTCGGCGCACCCAACTAAACACGCCCCCAACAACACGCGTTCCCACAGGTTTCCCGATGAAAACGGTATCTCACATGTGTGGGTGCACCTACCTGGCCGCCAACGGGAAAGCCTAAAACACAAGTAACCCCAAGTCTGTTTTCAGAGCGAAATCTCAGACATTCTGCCGACTGGCACAACATACAGATATGGGTCTCGGCTGTCCAAGCCACTGAGGAAAACAGGGAACCCCATGCATTTCCGAAAAGAGGACACCCGTGGGAATCTGCAGAGGTATGATTTGCGCACATCGGCCCAGATTTTATTACCCAGACAGCCCCGCAAATTCCAAAATGTGGGGAAAAAACGCTTTTTCCGCACATTTCGCTCGGCGCACCCATCGAAACACACCCCCAAAAACACATGGCCTACTGTCCCGCGTTCCCACAGGTGTCCCGATGAAAATGGTACCTCACATGTGTGGGTGCACCTACCTGGCTGCCAACGGGAAAGCCTAAAACACAAGTAACCCCAAGTCTGTTTTCAGAGCGAAATCTCAGACATTCTGCCGATTGGCACAAAATACAGATATGGGCCTCGGGTGTCCAAGCCACGGAGGAGAAAAGGGAACCCATGCATTTTCAAAAAGAGGACACCCGTGGGAATCCGCAGAGGTATGATTTGTGCACATCGGCCCAGATTTTATTACCCAGACAGCCCCGCAAAGTCCGAAATGTGGGGAAAAAATGCTTTTTCCGCACATTTCGCCTTGTGCACCCATCGAAACACGCCCCCAACAACAGGCGTTCCCACAGGTGTCCCGATGAAAACGGTACCTCACATGTGTGGGTGCACCTACCTGGCTGCCAACGGGAAAGCCTAAAACACAAGTAACCCCAAGTCTGTTTTCAGAGCGAAATCTCAGACATTCTGCCGATTGGCATAAAATACAGATGTGGGCCTCGGGTGTCCAAGCCACCGAGGAGAAAAGGGAACCCCATGCATTTCCAAAAAGAGGACACCCGTGGTAATCCGCAGAGGTATGATTTGCGCACATCGGCCCAGATTTTATTACCCAGACAGCCCCGCAAAGTCCGAAATGTGGGGAAAAATGCTTTTTCCGCACATTTCGCTCGGTGCACCCATCGAAACACGCCCCCAACAACACATGGCCTACCGTCCCGCGTTCCCACAGGTGTCCCGATGAAAATGGTACCTCACATGTGTGGGTGCACCTACCTGGCCGCCAAGGGGAAAGCCTAAAACACAAGTAACCCCAAGTCTGTTTTCAGAGCGAAAACTCAGACATTCTGCCGACCGGCATAGCATACAGATATGGGCCTCGGGTGTCCAAGCCACCGAGGAAAACAGGGAACCCCATGCAATTCCAAAAAGAGGACACCCGTGGGAATCTGCAGAGGTATGATTTGCGCACATCGGCCCAGAATTTATTACCCAGACAGCCCCGCAGATTCCGAAATGTGGGGAAAAAAATGCTTTTTCCGCACATTTCACTCGGCGCACCCATCGAAACACGCCCCCAACAACACGCATTCCCACAGGTTTCCCGATGAAAACGGTATCTCACATGTGTGGGTGCACCTACCTGGCCGCCAACGGGAAAGCCTAAAACACAAGTAACCCCAAGTCTGTTTTCAGAGCGAAATCTCAGACATTCTGCCGACCGGCACAACATACAGATATGGGCCTCGGCTGTCCAAGCCACTGAGGAAAACAGGGAACCCCATGCATTTCCGAAAAGAGGACACCCGTGGGAATCTGCAGAGGTATGATTTGCGCACATCGGCCCAGATTTTATTACCCAGACAGCCCCGCAAATTCCAAAATGTGGGGAAAAAACGCTTTTTCCGCACATTTCGCTCGGCGCACCCATCGAAAACACACCCCCAACAACACATGGCCTACTGTCCCGCGTTCCCACAGGTGTCCCGATGAAAATGGTACCTCACATGTGTGGGTGCACCTACCTGGCCGCCAAGGGGAAAGCCTAAAACACAAGTAACCCTGAGTCTGTTTTCAGAGCGAAAACTCAGACATTCTCCCGACCGGCAAAGCATACAGATATGGGCCTCGGATGTCCAAGCCACCGAGGAAAACAGGGAACCCCATGCATTTCCAAAAAGAGGACACCCGTGGGAATCCGCAGTGGTATGATTTGCGCACATCGGCCCAGAATTTATTACACAGACAGCCCCGCAAATTCCGAAATGTGGGGAAAAAAATGCTTTTTCCGCACATTTCGCTCGGCGCACCCATCGAAGCACGCCCCCAACAACAGGCGTTCCCACAGGTGTCCCGATGAAAACGGTACCTCACATGTGTGGGTGCACCTACCTGGCTGCCAACGGGAAAGCCTAAAACACAAGTAACCCCAAGTCTGTTTTCAGAGCGAAATCTCAGACATTCTGCCGATTGGCACAAAATACAGATATGGGCCTCGGGTGTCCAAGCCACCGAGGAGAAAAGGGAACCCCATGCATTTCCAAAAAGAGGACACCCGTGGGAATCCGCAGAGGTATGATTTGCGCACATCGGCCCAGATTTTATTACCCAGACAGCCCCGCAAAGTCCGAAATGTGGGGAAAAAATGCTTTTTCCGCACATTTCGCTCGGTGCACCCATCGGAACACACCCCCAACAACACATGGCCTACCGTCCGGCGTTCCCACAGGTGTCCCGATGAAAATGGTACCTCACATGTGTGGGTGCACCTACCTGGCCGCCAAGGGGAAAGCCTAAAACACAAGTAACCCCAAGTCTGTTTTCAGAGCGAAAACTCAGACATTCTGCCGACCGGCATAGCATACAGATATGGGCCTCGGGTGTCCAAGCCACCGAGGAAAACAGGGAACCCCATGCAATTCCAAAAAGAGGACACCCGTGGGAATCTGCAGAGGTATGATTTGCGCACATCGGCCCAGAATTTATTACCCAGACAGCCCCGCAGATTCCAAAATGTGGGGAAAAAAATGCTTTTTCCGCACATTTCACTCGGCGCACCCAACTAAACACGCCCCCAACAACACGCGTTCCCACAGGTTTCCCGATGAAAACGGTACCTCACATGTGTGGGTGCACCTACCTGGCCGCCAACAGGAAAGCCTAAAACACAAGTAACCCCAAGTCTGTTTTCAGAGCGAAATCTCAGACATTCTGCCGACTGGCACAACATACAGATATGGGCCTCGGCTGTCCAAGCCACTGAGGAAAACAGGGAACCCCATGCATTTCCGAAAAGAGGACACCCGTGGGAATCTGCAGAGGTATGATTTGCGCACATCGGCCCAGATTTTATTACCCAGACAGCCCCGCAAATTCCAAAATGTGGGGAAAAAACGCTTTTTCCGCACATTTCGCTCGGCGCACCCATCGAAACACACCCCCAACAACACATGGCCTACTGTCCCGCGTTCCCACAGGTGTCCCGATGAAAATGGTACCTCACATGTGTGGGTGCACCTACCTGGCTGCCAACGGGAAAGCCTAAAACACAAGTAACCCCAAGTCTGTTTTCAGAGCGAAATCTCAGACATTCTGCCGATTGGCACAAAATACAGATATGGGCCTCGGGTGTCCAAGCCACCGAGGAGAAAAGGGAACCCCATGCATTTCCAAAAAGAGGACACCCGTGGGAATCCGCAGAGGTATGATTTGCGCACATCGGCCCAGATTTTATTACCCAGACAGCCCCGCAAAGTCCGAAATGTGGGGAAAAAATGCTTTTTCCGCACATTTCGCTCGGTGCACCCATCGAAACACGCCCCCAACAACAGGCGTTCCCACAGGTGTCCCGATGAAAACGGTACCTCACATGTGTGGGTGCACCTACCTGGCTGCCAACGGGAAAGCCTAAAACACAAGTAACCCCAAGTCTGTTTTCAGAGCGAAATCTCAGACATTCTGCCGATTGGCACAAAATACAGATATGGGCCTCGGGTGTCCAAGCCACCGAGGAGAAAAGGGAACCCCATGCATTTCCAAAAAGAGGACACCCGTGGAAATCGGCAGAGGTATGATTTGCGCACATCGGCCCCGATTTTATTACCCAGACAGCCCCGCAAATTCCAAAATGTGGGGAAAAAACGCTTTTTCCGCACATTTCGCTCGGTGCACCCATCGAAACACGCCCCCAACAACACATGGCCTACCGTCCCGCGTTCCCACAGGTGTCCCGATGAAAATGGTACCTCACATGTGTGGGTGCACCTACCTGGCTGCCAAGGGGAAAGCCTAAAACACAAGTAACCCCAAGTCTGTTTTCAGAGCGAAAACTCAGACATTCTGCCGACCGGCATAGCATACAGATATGGGCCTCGGGTGTCCAAGCCACCGAGGAAAATAGGGAACCCCATGCAATTCCAAAAAGAGGACACCCGTGGGAAGCTGCAGAGGTATGATTTGCGCACATCGGCCCAGAATTTATTACCCAGACAGCCCCGCAGATTCCGAAATGTTGGGAAAAAAATGCTTTTTCCGCACATTTCACTCGGCGCACCCAAATAAACACGCCCCCAACAACACGCGTTCCCACAGGTTTCCCGATGAAAACGGTATCTCACATGTGTGGGTGCACCTACCTGGCCGCCAACAGGAAAGCCTAAAACACAAGTAACCCCAAGTCTGTTTTCAGAGCGAAATCTCAGACATTCTGCCGACTGGCACAACATACAGATATGGGCCTCGGCTGTCCAAGCCACTGAGGAAAACAGGGAAGCCCATGCATTTCCGAAAAGAGGACACCCGTGGGAATCTGCAGAGGTATGATTTGCGCACATCGGCCCAGATTTTATTACCCAGACAGCCCCGCAAATTCCAAAATGTGGGGAAAAAATGCTTTTTCCGCACATTTCGCTCGGTGCACCCATCGAAACACGCCCCCAACAACACATGGCCTACCGTCCCGCGTTCCCACAGGTGTCCCGATGAAAATGGTACCTCACATTGTGGGTGCACCTACCTGGCCGCCAAGGGGAAAGCCTAAAACACAAGTAACCCCAAGTCTGTTTTCAGAGCGAAAACTCAGACATTCTGCCGATTGACACAAAATACAGATATGGGCCTCGGGTGTCCAAGCCACCGAGGAGAAAAGGGAACCCCATGCATTTCCAAAAAGAGGACACCCGTGGGAATCCGCAGAGGTATGATTTGCGCACATCGGCCCAGATTTTATTACCCAGACAGCCCCGCAAAGTCCGAAATGTGGGGAAAAAATGCTTTTTCCGCACATTTCGCTCGGTGCACCCATCGAAACACGCCCCCAACAACAGGCGTTCCCACAGGTGTCCCGATGAAAACGGTACCTCACATGTGTGGGTGCACCTACCTGGCTGCCAACGGGAAAGCCTAAAACACAAGTAACCCCAAGTCTGTTTTCAGAGCGAAATCTCAGACATTCTGCCGATTGGCACAAAATACAGATATGGGCCTCGGGTGTCCAAGCCACCGAGGAGAAAAGGGAACCCCATGCATTTCCAAAAAGAGGACACCCGTGGAAATCCGCAGAGGTATGATTTGCGCACATCGGCCCCGATTTTATTACCCAGACAGCCCCGCAAATTCCAAAATGTGGGGAAAAAACGCTTTTTCCGCACATTTCGCTCGGTGCACCCATCGAAACACGCCCCCAACAACACATGGCCTACCGTCCCGCGTTCCCACAGGTGTCCCGATGAAAATGGTACCTCACATGTGTGGGTGCACCTACCTGGCCGCCAAGGGGAAAGCCTAAAACACAAGTAACCCCAAGTCTGTTTTCAGAGCGAAAACTCAGACATTCTGCCGACCGACATAGCATACAGATATGGGCCTCGGGTGTCCAAGCCACCGAGGAAAACAGGGAACCCCATGCAATTCCAAAAAGAGGACACCCGTGGGAATCTGCAGAGGTATGATTTGCGCACATCGGCCCAGAATTTATTACCCAGACAGCCCCGCAGATTCCGAAATGTGGGGAAAAAAATGCTTTTTCCGCACATTTCACTCGGCGCACCCATCGAAACACGCCCCCAACAACACGCGTTCCCACAGGTTTCCCGATGAAAACGGTATCTCACATGTGTGGGTGCACCTACCTGGCCGCCAACGGTAAAGCCTAAAACACAAGTAACCCCAAGTCTGTTTTCAGAGCGAAAACTCAGACATTCTGCCGACCGGCATAGCATACAGATATGGGCCTCGGGTGTCCAAGCCACCGAGGAAAACAGGGAACCCCATGCAATTCCAAAAAGAGGACACCCGTGGGAATCTGCAGAGGTATGATTTGCGCACATCGGCCCAGATTTTATTACCCAGACAGCCCCGCAAATTCCAAAATGTGGGGAAAAAACGCTTTTTCCGCACATTTCGCTCGGCGCACCCATCAAAAACACACCCCCAACAACACATGGCCTACTGTCCCGCGTTCCCACAGGTGTCCCGATGAAAATGGTACCTCACATGTGTGGGTGCACCTACCTGGCCGCCAAGGGGAAAGCCTAAAACACAAGTAACCCTGAGTCTGTTTTCAGAGCGAAAACTCAGACATTCTCCCGACCGGCAAAGCATACAGATATGGGCCTCGGATGTCCAAGCCACCGAGGAAAACAGGGAACCCCATGCATTTCCAAAAAGAGGACACCCGTGGGAATCCGCAGTGGTATGATTTGCGCACATCGGCCCAGAATTTATTACACAGACAGCCCCGCAAATTCCGAAATGTGGGGAAAAAAATGCTTTTTCCGCACATTTCGCTCGTCGCACCCATCGAAGCACGCCCCCAACAACAGGCGTTCCCACAGGTGTCCCGATGAAAACGGTACCTCACATGTGTGGGTGCACCTACCTGGCTGCCAACGGGAAAGCCTAAAACACAAGTACCCCCAAGTCTGTTTTCAGAGCGAAATCTCAGACATTCTGCCGATTGGCACAAAATACAGATATGGGCCTCCGGTGTCCAAGCCACCGAGGAGAAAAGGGAACCCCATGCATTTCCAAAAAGAGGACACCCGTGGGAATCCGCAGAGGTATGATTTGCGCACATCGGCCCAGATTTTATTACCCAGACAGCCCCGCAAAGTCCGAAATGTGGGGAAAAAATGCTTTTTCCGCACATTTCGCTCGGTGCACCCATCGAAACACGCCCCCAACAACACATGGCCTACCGTCCCGCGTTCCCACAGGTGTCCCGATGAAAATGGTATCTCACATGTGTGGGTGCACCTACCTGGCCGCCAAGGGGAAAGCCTAAAACACAAGTAACCCCAAGTCTGTTTTCAGAGCGAAAACTCAGACATTCTGCCGACCGGCATAGCATACAGATATGGGCCTCGGGTGTCCAAGCCACCGAGGAAAACAGGGAACCCCATGCAATTCCAAAAAGAGGACACCCGTGGGAATCTGCAGAGGTATGATTTGCGCACATCGGCCCAGAATTTATTACCCAGACAGCCCCGCAGATTCCAAAATGTGGGGAAAAAAATGCTTTTTCCGCACATTTCACTCGGCGCACCCAACTAAACACGCCCCCAACAACACGCGTTCCCACAGGTTTCCCGATGAAAACGGTATCTCACATGTGTGGGTGCACCTACCTGGCCGCCAACGGGAAAGCCTAAAACACAAGTAACCCCAAGTCTGTTTTCAGAGCGAAATCTCAGACATTCTGCCGACCGGCACAACATACAGATATGGGCCTCGGCTGTCCAAGCCACTGAGGAAAACAGGGAACCCCATGCATTTCCGAAAAGAGGACACCCGTGGGAATCTGCAGAGGTATGATTTGCGCACATCGGCCCAGATTTTATTACCCAGACAGCCCTGCAAATTCCAAAATGTGGGGAAAAAACGCTTTTTCCGCACATTTCGCTCGGCGCACCCATCGAAACACACCCCCAAAAACACATGGCCTACTGTCCCGCGTTCCCACAGGTGTCCCGATGAAAATGGTACCTCACATGTGTGGGTGCACCTACCTGGCCGCCAACGGGAAAGCCTAAAACACAAGTAACCCCAAGTCTGTTTTCAGAGCGAAATCTCAGACATTCTGCCGATTGGCACAAAATACAGATATGGGCCTCGGGTGACCAAGCCACCGAGGAAAACCCATGCATTTCCAAAAAGAGGACACCCGTGGGAATCCGCAGTGGTATGATATGCGCACATCGACCCAGAATTTATTACCCAGACAGCCTCGCAAAGTCCGAAATGTGGGGAAAAAAATGCTTTTTCCGCACATTTCGCTCGGCGCACCCATCAAAACACGCCTCCAACAACACGCGTTCCCACAGGTGTCCCGATGAAAACGGTACCTCACATGTGTGGGTGCACCTACCTGGCTGCCAACGGGAAAGCCTAAAACACAAGTAACTCCAAGTCTGTTTTCAGAGCGAAATCTCAGACATTCTGCCGACCGGCACAAAATACAGATATGGGCCTCGGGTGTCCAAGCCACCGAGGAGAAAAGGGAACCCCATGCATTTCCGAAAAGAGGACACCCGTGGGAATCCACAGAGTTATGATTTGCGCACATCACCCCAGAATTTTTTACCCAGACAGCCTCGCAAAGTCCGAAATGTGGGGAAAAAAACGCTTTTTCCACACATTTTGCTCGACGCACCCATCGAAACACGTCCACAACAACACATGGCCTACCGTCACGCATTCCCACAGGTGTCCCTATGAAAACGGTACCTCACATGTGTGGGTGCACTTACCAGGCCGCCAAGGGGAAAGCCTAAAACACAAGTAACCCCAAGTCTGTTTTCAGAGTGAAATCTCAGACATTCTGCCGACCGGCACAACATACAGATATGGGCCTCGGGTGTCCAAGCCACCGAGGAAAACAGGGAACCCCATGCATTTCCGAAAAGAGGACACCCGTGGGAATCCTCAGAGGTATGATTTGCGCACATCGCCCCAGAATTTATTACCCAGACAGCCCTGCAAAAACCGAAATGTGGGGGGAAAAAACGCTTTTTCTGCACATTTTGCTCGGCGCACCCATCGAAACACGCCCCCAACAACACATGGCCTACTGTCCCGCGTTCCCACAGGTGTCCCGATGAAAACGGTACCTCACATGTGTGGGTGCACCTACCTGGCCTACAAACGGCTGCGTGAGGTACACCCCACCTCCATTTGGGGTGAGGGGGGAGAGGGCCACCACAAAAGGTAATTTATGTAAAGCCTTGGCCATGTGGCTCCCTCTACTTTTCGGCCTAAAGGTTTATAAGACAAACCATTTGAGGTCTGTTTCCTTGTGTTTTCTTTTTGTAAAGTGATCCAGAGTGGTCTGAAAGTAATACACTCCTGTCACCTTTTGATCTATTGGTCCATTCTCACTTATCATATATACTCACCTGGAGGACCATAGAGATATACCAGGTATCTCTTATTTTCAATACACACTAATTTGAGGCAGAAGCGAGCCATGCCATTGGTGGCCACAGCCCACCCAACATTAACTCATGCTCCAGTTGAAAGAAAATGATCCCAATTTCTGAACCCTACCATGCCTTAACAGAGCAGCCCTTCAACTTGGAAAGTGTTCAGAGAAATGATGAAACCAAAACAAACTCTTTAGGGCTTCTTTAAAATGCATGTTTTTCTATGCAGTATGATTTTCTTTGTTTACATTTCACGCCCAAGGTCTCCGTAAACCAATAAAACGCTAGAGCAAGACTGTTAGAATAATAAAGTGCTGGCATAATTAGACCCTAACGCTCAGCTGGATTGGACTGGGGATGTGCATGGAGAGTGATGATGATGGCTAATGGAATGGGGTCATTGAAAGGGGTCCACAGAGAGTATTGGAGGACAAATGTCAGAGAGGAGTAAGAGGCTGTATGGAGTAGTCCACCTGAATAAAACGTGGATTGGTACAAGGAGATATATGTGGAAAAAGAGTGTGCATCTCGCCATTGAATGAGATCTCTCCAAAGAGAGGACATTTACTGAATGTGCAATATGTTACTAAAGGCCTTATGAATTTATTGGAGGAGTCTTCAAGAGAGTTCAAGGGTTTTTAATTTTAACAACAGAAATTGAGCAGATTATTCACCATTACGTTGCTCAGGTTGTTCAGGTGGTTCTATGTTATGGTAGGATGCTGTTCAATATAATACACTGGACTGGAGGAGGGGTGGACAATGCACCAGTGGGTGTCACTCTCTCCTCTCCCATGTGCATTCCCTCCCTAGCCCAGAAATTCCTCAACCCCAGGTGTCACAAAGAGTGATCGGTAAGACCTACAGTATACGTGCAGCTGCTAATGAGAGTCTAAAGGCCAAAGGAATGTTCGAGAGATGGTCTATCTTAAGACATCACAGGATTGTCAATGTGGCTTGATGTGAAGAATGCCAATCTCAGATGCCTTGGTTCAGTCACACACTGAGTGGCTCCTGTTCACTCCTCTCCCTGATCTTACTACCTCCTTTGTCTCCTTTCTCCCACTGTCTCCCTTCCATTTCAAATCCCTACATTCTTCCTATGGTCGCTATCATCTCATCTTTCTCATCCATCTCTCCGTACCTGTCACTACATCATTCTCCTAACCTCTCACTACACCCATCTCCTCACCTGTAACTATACTCCTCTCACTACACCTTTCTCTGCACCCCTTACTACAACCCTCTTCTCTATTTAGGTCTTGCTACACACTCCCACCTATCACTTAGAGCTAGCTTTGCCTGGCCCTAATTTGCTTTACCCTCACCACTACTCCCACTATTGCTTTGCACTCTCTCCACCCCTATCACCGTACACAGTCTTATTTTCTTTTTCACTCTCTCTCATTCCCCCTTAACCTTCTCCCTTGCTATCCCTCACAATTTAATCAGCCCCCCTCACACTATACTACACGCAAAACTGGTACCACCCCCTCTCAGAAATGTCTGACCTGCACTCTTCTCCAATTCTGCTACTAAGTCTCCAGAACTCCCCTCCCCCGTCCGTCCTTTGCTGGATCCCTCGATCCACCTTCACATCTCCTGACCTCACCCCTGCAACCCACACACTTATTTCAATTGCTTTCCCTTTTATATTATGGTCCTGCTGATTCAGTCTCCTCCTCCCCCTTCTCCTTTCATTGGCTGCAGTGCTGAACTGACTCTATGAAACAAATATGTGCCTGTCTTTTCCTTAAGGGCTGGGTTACACAATTGAGAGGCTTTAAAACCTGTCTATGCCTCTCCATATTTTCCAGTATTGTTTGGAATTAGTCTCTGATTGTCTGGTAGTAGCCAGGAGCTCTGGCTGCTCTTTCTCCCTATAGATTTCTTTAGCTGCTGGTGAGTTGTGGTGCTGATTCGATTTGGGGATGGGTTCTGTGTCTCTCCTGTTGCCCTATAGTCTCCCCTCACTCCCAGTTGGTTTTCTGTTGCCTCGCAATTCACAATAGACCCATCTAGGAATGGCAGGTGGGGTGCTGGGTGTCTCATTTCTGTTTGGCACAGAAATCTTAGTCCATTCCTCGGTTGTGCTTGAATCCATTTTCCTAGCTTCGGTCCGGGATTCTTAATTGGTCCCAGTTGCACTCTGTTGGTGTCCTGGAACATAAAAGAGAGAACAGTGGCCATCAGGTGTATTGTGTGGCCCTAGATGATATAATGTGGTGCCATTGATGACATTTGTGGATCATTGGGGTTTTCAAGGACTGCCCCCCACTTGAGAGAGTCATGACCCTGGCCCTATCAAAATGAATACAGAACACCTCATCTCTAGAGGAGCATTTGCAGTAATAGGCTAGCAACTGCATTAGTTTAGCACCCAAAAGCATTGAATGAGTTTATGTGTGGCACAAAGACATATATAAAGTTTACAACCTCTATGGGGGGTGAGGGGAGGGGTCCAGGAAAGAGACCAGGAAGAGAAATTGACTTGTGATTTCCTGTCTTGAGCTTTTCAAATGGTGATATGTTGAGTTAATCATCCCCATACAATTCCTATAAATGTGCCTAATGTTAATTAAGAGTAGTGTTGATATGGATCTCGATCCATGTTTCAATTTCTAAAACTCATATGGTCCTAGAGATCACATTGACAGACCCATGTTCCTCCACACAGAAATGAATCGATCAACTCTCAGAGAGAGGAATTTCTGTTTTTTTGTTAAATCCGTTATCCCTTTCCAGTCTTGTTAGACCTATCTACTATTTGAGGTGGGCAGCTTTTTATTCCTGCTCTGATACACTGATCATATCCTGCATTGCAGCTTAAAGCCTCTGTGTCTCTGGACTAACCACTTCAGCCTACCATGTCTTGAAGGGGGGAGTATTCTTATCCCTGTAGCAGTATTCTCGACCTTCCATCTTGACAGATGGGAGGCTGTGTATCTGAGTTTGACTTACCTGAGTTTGACTTACCATGCTTCAAACCTGTGTTCTCTAGGCTAAACACAAATATCTGAAGCAAAAGTTGAACTTACTATCTTACAGCCATACTAACAAGAAACCAGTCACTGGTTACATTTCTCTCGAGTGAATCCTCAGTTGTCCATCCATTCTACAGGCAAAATTCCCAGTCTCCAAACATAATGCTGAGACTCATTTGTTTCTACAAATGGCTGATTCTCCATCCCTGTATTAACACATCCTCCATAACGTGAACAGTTATCAAACCCTGTGCACTCATAGTGTGCACATTTGCTACAGTTGAGCTGTTTTATATCCATGTGTGAGTTGATCCCAGAAACCTTCCTTACTACACGTGACAGAATGTATTCCATGTGTTAATCACTTTAATCCATTCTTGTTTGTTTATTTTTTATTTAATAATTCATTGTAAAAGTGTGTCATTTATACACAGGCACATCTAGCAGAGGTATTGTGCCTGGTCTATGTTACCCATGTTCAAGTTATGGATAATTTTCGGTATCCAGTTAAAATGTAAAAAAAAGAATAGAATGGAAAAATGTTGAAAAAAATAATGGCATATATTTATATGTTTTTTTTGGTTTAGCTAGTAAAAATACATTGTAAAAAAAACAGGGTGTTAGGGGGAACCCCCCATTAAAAAACAAATAAAAAATAAAAATGGAAATCATTTTTTTCCGCATCTTTTTTCCACATTATTGCATTCGAAAATATGCCATTCGACATATTCACTATAAACCGCACTTGCCCTGTCTCCAACTACAGTTGGTTGAAGAGGGTGTTGTGGAAACTCAGGCTGAGTCATTAAGTTTACAGTAACTCCCACAGTTTGCTCTTCAGAGGTTCTCTCTCTCTGTCTAAATAACAATTTGAGTAAGGAGATTTAAAAGGATGTTATAGAATGTGTTTTGCATGCCTTTTTACAGACACTGTGTGATTTGGTTAGGGTGAAAATGACATATCTAAGATGGGTGCATGTTGGCAGATAAATTGCGTAGCTTGAAAATGTTTTGTTGTCCTGATGAAGGCTATGGAAGAACTATGGAGGTGATCCTGATTAAGAGGACACCCTATTAAAGAAGATCGAAACACAACTGTGTCGATAGCTTTTTGAGTGTTATGTATTGCACATAAGAACAGGACATTTCAGCACATAATGTCAGAGTGCTTTTAATGTTTGCATTTTTCAGGCTACCTAACGATTTAAAAGGGTATGGAATAAGGGTGCCCTTTGCCCGCAGTAACAGAGCACGCTGGGTGTTCTCCCTTCTGCCCAGTACACACAGTGCCAGAACACACACACCTTTTCATCCGGTGTTTTTGTCGCTGTAGTCCTGGGTCATGGGCTGTGGCAAGGAAGGGGGCGCATTGCTGACTGCCCCCCATTCACATTCGCTCTATCTTCATTGCTCGTATGCAGTGGCAGACCACACCATATTTTTACCACTGCATTCAGTGCCCCAGCAAAACCCATCTTTCTTTCCACAATGCATACAGTGCCAGCACACACACCATATAACGTTCTTCCCCCAACGCATGCAGAATTAGATCACCCACACTCCCCAACATAATGCATGCAATGCCTAAAGAAAGTACCCCCAGAACCCACACACGCTAGCTCACTTTAGCACTTGCATGCAATGACGAAACACAGCCCATCTATTTCATTGCACCCCACTACACGCACTGTGTGAAGACACACCCTTTCTCTCCCCCCATCAAGCGCATGTAATGCCAGAACACATACCCCTCTGACTCCTTTCACCCTAATGCCCCACTTCGGGCCCTGCCTCCTCCCTTCACCCCTTCACCCCTTGGGCACAATGTATGCACTGCCACACAAGGTGACTCGCCCACCAGGTCCCGCTGTATGCAGTGCCACAAGGGCACCTGTGTGCCCTCCACCCCCCTTCCACTGCAGTGGTGCCACCCTTGCCACTCCCCGGCACTCCATCGCCTCTGCATGGAGAGCTGCATGTGCCATTGCCATGGATGCCTCCACTCCCTCGGCCGATCAATGCCAGGGTACGCTCTTTGTTGCCAGGCCGCTGTGTCAGTGTTGCTGTCCCTTCTTGGCCACATCAGTCACCATGCTGACACTCTGTGTCGCCTCATGTGAGATATTTTTGGAAGCTTTTTGATAACAAATTATTCACCTTAAAAGATGCGCCTAGCCCCAAAACAAAAAATCTTCCACTCGTGGCGATATTTTAGCACTTTTTTATACTCCCGGCACTATACATACTCAGTCCAATATTTGAAGAACCAGCATACGCTGCCTCGTACAAACTGGGGATGATACACGGCCGGGAGAGAGAAGGTGGGAGGGGATAATAGAACTACAGCACAGCGCTGGTAGGTGGAGGGGGTGTCGCATAAAATTTAAATGCATGCATTTCTTATGCTGTCATTGAAAGGCGCAGCTGGGGGAGTAGAGGCAGTCACGTGGGAGGTGGGTCGGGTGCGTCCATGTATCTTTCTGCGGGCAGTAAAAGAAAAACTGATTTATAATATTCCAGAAGTATTATAGATGCTGGTACTTCAGAGACTGTGCTAGTGGTGGGGCAGTTAAATGTTGGGTGTGCCTACATAACCTTCTTTTCCTCTGACGGCGTTCAAATGTCTGCCACGGAATTGTGTAATGTATGAATGCATGGGTTTTATAAAGCGTAAACCTATGTGGAAAGAAGCCCCTGTACATAGGCGATGCACCAAGGTGGCCATTATTAAGCACTGGTCCCTCTTAAAGACCAGTAGAGAAGAGGAGTCAATCACATGTCACATGTGCCCAACGGAGCCCTTTATCTCGCTTAGAACAGTAAAATGAGAGACATTGAAATGGGGAAGATTAACATCTGCAGGCTTCCTACAAGGTAGTACTTAAGGCCATTCTGAAATGGTGCCGACTAGAATGACTTCACTGAGCCCCTGACAAACTGGTCAAAATATAATAAAGATTTCTTCAAAATGTGTTTACGCAAAGCGCCAAAAGTAAGCCCCACACCTCTCACATCAACCTCGTTTGAGGAGTGCCACCCTCCTTGGGATCAGCTTCACCCTCACGAAAAACCAAAGGTTTTTAATAAACTAGAATAGGGTGGGTGGAATAGTAATCCCTCATCACCGCTAGAATATATGTGATCTAATTTGCTTTTAATGGGATCACCACTACCAACATCTGAATTCAGCCATCTTGAAGGGTCAGGTGGTTTAGCTGTCCCTGGAACACCAGGTAAGTATCTGCAGCGTGTAAAATACAATGTCAGCTTGCAAAAGTTAAAGTAGACTGTCTGCACACTTCTTCTGCGGTGCCCCGTGCCTGTGCATAATGAATGTGCCAGGGCCGGGGACAAACTGCATGTGCCCTGCATTGCTGCACAGCCTCAGCCTTTGTTTTCCCTGAACGAAGGAGAAGCCAGGCAGCGACCCATGCTCCAGTGACTCTGTGACAGCGTGTGTTATTGAGGGAGACAGAGTGAGACAGACTCCTAGTCCGACTGCAACTCGACCGCCACCTGAGTCCTCAGCTACCATAAGGTAAGTCAAGTGGCGTGGCACCCCTCTCCCAGGTGCACGGTGGCATGGGGAGAATTTATTAGAGGGAATGTGCCATTGCCAATGTCCGGTATACAGTTTCTAAGCACGCGTGGTGCATTGTAAAACTGATCATGAATCCTGGCCTCTTAATGTTTCATTATGAAACATTAAGAGGTCAGGATGCCCTGATCAGTTTGCAACGTGCCTCGCGTGTTTTGAAACTGTACATCTGACGTTGGCACACTTTCATGAATTGAAAAACCTGAGGCCCTGCCACCCTCAGGTTTTTCAATTCATGAAAGTGTTCCCCTGGCAAAGAAGAACATCACATTGGAATGGCTCTTCCTTACTGATGGGTAGCCAGGGCTCACATTTAAGCTCCAAGCATTGGCCAACACGGGCTTGCAAGGCTGCACAAACAAAATACGAAGGCCATTCACTGATACAGCGGAGGATCAAGGGTGCACAATGGGAGCCGGTATTGACATGTACATGCAGTTTCTATACAAATGCCAGGCACAACACTGTTTAATATATTATGTATTGCCTTTTTTAAGGAGAAGGGCATGATGATTATTTTTGCTGATTAAACTAGTGCCCCTAAACCGTCAGGTTACTTTGAGATTGTTTCTAGTTTATTTCCTTAGAGTTGGATCAAGCTGATCGCACCTGACCCGTTTCTCTGCAAAAAAAATACTAATTCTATAAATGTATCTATAACTGCTTCCCAAAATGAGACCCGGTCCCCCAGCTGGAGGTGACCTTTATTGCTGTGACACTTTGTCACTCTTCACACTCAGTCACCATGCTTAGCATACATGGAGCAACAAGAAACTCTGTTAGAACATTTATGATTGAGGCATTCCGTTATAATGTACACTGCCGACTCAGTCACTTCAAGGTGATCCGAAGTAAACATATAGAGAAACGAAATGCACAGTGGGGAGGTTACACGATTCGCCTAGGATCACACAATCTGGCAAAGACTGGATTTTCTCCAAGATGTCCCTGTACCCCAGGCCTGGCTTGCAAAGTGCAGACATCAGCCTGACATAGCATTCGGAATCCTCAAGAAACCATATAAAGTAAAATGAGGATGATCCAATCTCAAGAAGGGCCGCTACATGGGATGTGTCATCTTTTCCATAGTAATGTCTAAGGTAGTAAAGGGAAAACACTTGATGTATGCTCTAATATCAGTAGGCCTCACTTCAGGCACACCCCTCCACTTCTTCCCACCAACTCACACCTGCTTGAAGTTTGGATGGTACCACAACTAAAGCTTGGTCTCTGACATGAGGTCTACCTGCATTTCTCTAGCTCAAACCCAGCAGCAGCTAGGTCCACTTTACCTTTGATAAATTCAGTACCGTTCATATGAGGGTAATAATACCTGCTATTGCATTGCCTAGAAGCTGAAAGCATTTAGCATGAAGCGCTATGAACAAAGTGTTATTATATTCCATAAAAAAACTATTACCAGCAAAGACCTAAACGCTACCCCTGCCCAAAATAGACCATTTGTTGGTGCTCATTCTGCGCATCTCTCAAAAGAAATCAAGCGCAAATCTTCTGTATGTCTTGCCTAATATTCACCCTGTTTTATTCAACCTGGTTGTTTCTGTCAGCGTACTTGAGGGGTCGCAGTGCAATCAGATTTTGGGGGTTGAGCCTCAGCAGTACGTGGATTTAGTGACTTCTCTGTCTGTCCACCTTTCCAAATATCCATGCTCCTGATTATTTCTTAAGAGTGAATGCTTGCAGGTATCAATGGGCCCTTTAAAGGTCATGGATCTGGCATGCCTGTTGCAGCTTATTCTGAGAAGCTATATGGAGTGGTTGGTCATGCACGGCATGCAAGAGAAAACCTGAGAAATGTAAGGCAGGATAGTGAGGGTGCTCTGAAGACTGAGGAGAAAGTGCTGAGTAAGTGTACAGATGAGAGTTGTGGGGTGCTGGCCATGGGGGAATGGGACGGGAGGGACTGGGCTGCAGTAGAGTGTGAGACTGCAAAGTGAAAAAGGGTATAAAGGGTGCAAAGGACAGAAAAAGAGAGGAGCAAGGGAGGGGAGAGATGGGAACAAGAACGGGGAGCAGATGAAAGATAGGGATGGTTTGCAGCATGGCGTGACCAGTGAGTGAGAGGGAGAGGGCTGCAGGAAAGACCAGAACACAGGGAGAGTGGTGTAGGGTAGAAATGGCATAGAAGGTGCTTCGGGTTTTGCAAATGACAAGTGAGGAGAAAATGCAGAGGGCAGTGTGTCAGAGTGACTTGGTGTGGGGTGCACGGAAGGGACTTGGGTGAAAAGGGTGTACAGCAGACATGAATGTGGAGTAGAAAAGGGTACATAGCAGATATTTGTACAAGGAAGAATGTTGTCTCGCCATAAGAGGATCGTGAGCGATCCGGAAGATTGCATGGCACAACTATTGATGAAAGAAAAATTCCTACAACGTGGCTACCACCAAGAGGAATTGGACCTTGCTGCCAGCAGAATTGACCTCTCGATCGTGATACTCTACTCTCTGCTCCTAAGAAACCAGCTAGAGAATTGAAATCACCTGTATACGTGTCTAAATTTTCCATACAAAGCAACAAAATTAAGAAGACTATTAAAAAACATTGGAATATTTTCAAGAATGACACAAGAGTGCAAGCCTTATTTAATGAACCACCTGTGTTTGCCTTCCAAAGAAGCAGGAATCTTAGGGATGAACTTGTACAGACAAGAGTACCCTACACAAAATTGTCCACACAACGTACTGGGACATTCCCATGTCTTCATTGTGTAAATTGCAATTCCGTAATTAAAGGCATCATTGTTTTCCACCCACGGACAGGCCAAAAAATCACTCTTAAGACATATGGTACCTGCGACAGCACCAACATCATATATGGCATTAAATGCCCCTGTGGAAAATACTACGTGGGTCAGTCCACTAGAGCTGCCAAGACCAGATGGAATGAGCATCGTTACTGTATCTGTAATTCGAATCCAAACTCAGCCGTGGCCCGGCATTGGGCCACAAACAAACACAACCTATCACAGATTAAGTTTTTGGTGTTGGAAGTGTTAACGAGAAACAATCCCCATGAAGATCTTGGTCTACGATTGAACTGTAGAGAAACATCTGGATCGACAAACTATGTAGTCTGGTCCCCAATGGTTTGAATGAGGAAATTAATTACCACTGCTATGTCTAAAACATATTCTGCGAAATGTATGGCCTTACGTATTGTTTGGTTTCTCTGTTGATCGCCTACTACTAATGTACTGATCGCATCCTTCATGACCCTGATCCCATTTAACCATGTGATTTGTATACTTGCCTCGCTGTATATCCCGGACCCTGTCTGGGACCCAAGGTGTCGTTTATCGGAGCGACACCTATCTCGACGAGGTTATATAACATGAATTGCCTCTCACACTGTTGTTCTCCTTTTACTGATGTACTGATTGCATCCTGTATCCTTGATCCCATGCGATCTGAATGTTAACCTTGCTGTATATCCCGGACCAGGTCTGGGATCCAAGGTGCCGTTCCTCGGGGCGACACCTTCCATAACGAGGTTAAGTAACACTATTGGCCTTTTTTGGATGCTATGTTGCTACATGCACTTTATATTCCATGTATTGCAGCACTTATATTTGTTTTGTATTAACCTCCCATCAATGTCACCTGTTTGTTCCATCTATGTGGTCCACCACAGTTATACCTCCATTTGATGCTTTTTTAACTCCGCGTTGTTATCTCTTCCTTCCAGCTGTCTTCATGTCTCTTGCTCGCCATCTATCCGCGAGTATTTCTTTCATTTCTATTGATTTTCCTATTTTTTAATTTTTTTGCCTTAATATAATTTTCAGGTTTCACTTTTTTCTGTCAATCCCTATAATTGTATATTTTTACCATCAGTGCAGCCATACCCCCGTTTTGCACTTTAGTTTTGCCGCCTTTGGTGATCTAATGGCGCTGTGATGCTCACGTGTCCTTTTACGAAGGGTTGCCTAGGCGACTGCCCAAACACACCGTTCTGCTCTCCAGATTTTCCTGCTCCGTGCACACGGAGGTAAGTTACATGATTTCGACCAGCTACATTCTGTGTACACCACAGACCCTATTTCCCTACCCACCGTGATCCTTATCTTGCTTCTAGATCACGCGATCTCAGTAATACCACGGCGGCTGTAAGCACGCCATAACGCTGTCCACTTGGGCTCCCCAGCCACAGCGTTTGTTCTCTCCCTTGCAACACCATTAAGGTAACACTTTTTCATCCCATCTCCATTTTTTACTGTGCACTCATTGTTGCATTTCACTTATTCTTGTTTACTTTTTCTTTTTTCTTTGATTCCATATTGTGCTTGCACCACAGAACTTTCCCTTGATTGGTATGTGTTTAATTTGTAATTTGTTGATATTCTTATGTAATTACGTGTATATTTTTGCTACATTGTGTGTGTAACTGTAACAGACTGGCCCTGAAGAAGGATATTCCGAAATGCATTGACCCTAGTCTATTGTACATATGTGTTGCGGTTCACCCTCCTCTCACTAAGAAAGTATTAGTGACAGCTACATTTTGGATAAACTTAGAATTCTTGAAAAACCAATGGATAACTCATTGCATTTATTCTTTTGAGCACTGAAAATACCTCTGGATATAACAAAACCTTTTTTGAACTCTATAACTTGAGGCCCGTTTCTGGGCTTGTTTTGAGAGCGGCTGTGTGACCTAGTATTTTTACTCGGTCTCCTGCTTGTTGTCTCGCCACATAATCCCAGATAAAGGGTGCAGTCACAAATGCGTCTTCTAACGCTTGATCCATGCTCACGAGGCCTTCACGAGGACAATAGGAAGTCGTTTGTTGGAATAATTGCAGATATATACACTACACCATACCTGTCTGTGCATTGATTGGGCCTGATAATAAACACAGTGGCCCCCCTCTCCCAGGTGTAGGCCGGCATGGGGAGGATTTATTAGAAGGAACGTGGGAGCACGGGCTCGACGCTCTCCCACTGCCGCAGTGTCATCTGCGCTCCTGTCTTGTTCCTCTCCAGGAAGAGACAGTCACAGCAGGCTGTTCCTGCATCAACTCCCTTTTCACTCAATCATACCTGCAGCCTAGGTCTGAAGTCAGGACTAACCTTGAATGAGGTATATATTCACCTCTGACCTGTCCTGTAGTGGGAGCTGGTGCCAGGGTGCGTGGCATCTTGCATTGCAACACAGCATCATGTTATTTGGGCAATCTTAGCAACACCAGTTCTGGTTTAGATAAAGCCACTGACTTAGGGATGTTTACTACAAAGCCCTGTGTAGTTAATAACTTAATTGGAGCTGGGAACATACTACTAATGTAATACAAATTTCTTAGCCAGGGATGCCTTCATCCACTCTATTAGCACTATGCATGTCCTTCATTGAAGTTCTTCTAAAAACTAGCAATGGCAAGTGTTTGCTTGTCTATACGTATTGGGCATTTGGCAGGAACAGCTATTAAATGTCCAGGTATTTGCACCATTTTGCAGCTGCTACCCTCAGGGGGTACCTAATACCACTATGGATGTGCTTGGCAAGTGCCTTTTCCATGCCTACATCAAAGCCCAAACGGTTGGCGTTGCCAATGCTTGTTTTAAAACTGCATGTTTGTTTCCCGCCACCAGCTGACTAATGCATTGTAGACAAGTTTTAAAGGAATGGTTTGGTCAAAAATGTTTATTGCCCCTGCGGGTCAGCCATGTGTTTTTAAGCCTAAATCGCTCGATTTTAGAAAAACTTTCTATGGACCTTACCGGAGTTTTCGTCCATTAAACGCACGAGAAAACAGGCATCAGGGAGCTGCCATTTTGTGATAATCCTATGATTTCCCCCATCGCCCTGGCTGACCTGCTTTTGCGGCACTAAATCATATTCTCCGCCCCTGAGCCTGACATTATCAAAACATTCATATTCCCCGCCTCTCTCTGTGACGTTTCTGTGCAGCGTAGGCAAACGCGCCCAGTCGCGACTTCACACAGAACCCGGAAACCAACACAGATCAACTCACAACACAGCGTGCCACAATTCGGAATATGAAACTGTACTTTAAAATCAAACTGCAACACGGTACATTTGGTAAAGTACATTTATTTGACATTAAATATTTATAGAATATTCAGCAATTGCCATATAATCTCTGAAAGCCATTTATTTTCTTTTATCTCCATCCGCAAATCCGTAAAAGTTTATCGTGAGTCACGCGCTGTTCCTTTATGGTACACAGGGTGTTGGTTTTCGTTAAAAGAAGCACTCTTGTCGCACGTTGAACCACAAGGCTGTTCCATCAAGTAGGCACTAGACCAGCGTAAAGGTTGATATGTTGCTTTTAGTCGCTAGTACTGTGTAAGGGCATATGGGCCCTTGGCGATCGTCCCTTAAGATCATCAGAATTGTGCAGTTGTTTACATTAAGCTGCAGCTGGCGGTTAAAAAAACCATCTGCCGGTGTCTGAAACTGGTGGCAGTAGCAAATGGGAAAGATATACTGTTTTGAAAACATAAAATGTATAATTAGTCTCGCCAGCTGATCTTTATTTATATTATTCATTTTATTTATTACGGCCGAGCTGAAACTATTTGCTTTCAAGGATAGTGCAATGGAGTATGTTCGGCTCTAAAATAAATGCGAAAAGTAACGAAATAAATCGAGGTTAGTACACAATGAGAAACGACTTTTTGTCTAAATGCGTGTGGAATGTGGACCTGCATGGCCATGTGCCCGCTACAATGACGATTCCACAAACGTTTTCCAAGCTCTTCCTTCATTCATTTATTCATGCATCCATTCATTAATTCTTCATTCCGGTATAAAAGAGTCTAAAGAGTTACTTACATTATATTTGCAATTTCCAATGTGTCTCTGCGTAATGCAGTCCGTAAATCCCACTGTGCTCTTGACAACAATTTTTCGTATACTGAACTAACATGAAACTCGGTCTAGTTTCAGAATGTTCTGCCTTATCGTCGCTTACGTTATTGCACACCCCCCCTTCAAATGAAGTTCTTTCGGCATGGTCCCTGTCTCTCAAGGTCAAAAAACAATAGAACCTTATACTGCCAGTGCGAGTTGTCGGCCTCTTCAGGGCGTGAGCGGAAAATCAAAGCCGCTGACCTTCACTAGAAATGAGCATACATTCTTTCTTTGCAACATCCCGTAGTAAAGCCATCTGTGAGGACTTGAAGTTTCAAATCCATCTATGTAGTGCGCCTCAATGTGCAAATGCGAACTGGCTTCTCTCCCATCTGCAACGGCTCGCTGAAAGACTTTGAACAAGTGTTATTTAGTGCATGCATTATTGATAATATATTATGTTAGCTTAGATAGTGACCACCCTGCTTTACAGCGACCTGACCTTCACCCATTCCGAGCACAGATGTCTGACGTCCATCCTTGAATGGAGACACACTTGATTCATTTAAAAAATCGAAACAACCGTTGTTAAAATATAAGTGGTGTTTTATTTTGTATCTTATTTTGATGACACAAAAATACAAGACTTTAAACATTGTACAGCTCAGGTTGCAGCACAGCGAGAGAAAAACCCCTGTACTGACCGCTGTCACTCGGGAACATTTCTCTTATGACATGAACGGCACAGGGGGGTATCACTCTTCGATAGGCCACCAGCCTGTACCACCTGTGAAAAGGAATGAAACAAACTGTTTTTAAATGACCAAGATAAGTTTAATAAACGTTTGTTGTCAATGACAATTCTTGTAACTAATGGCATTCTGCTAGGACAAATGCTATCTAGACACTGCACACAATTGAACGACTTTCATGCGTTACAATGATATGTATATTTAATTTTGGATATAGTAGAAGACCATGAAATAGGAGTGGCATGACAAGCAGAGTATACTTACTCGTTACTCGGATTACGAGGACGAACAGTTTCGCGAAGTTCGTGCATAAGCACCATCATTATCCTCAACACGGACCGTGTGAGGCAAGCTGCCCTGAAGTCTGGCAGCTCGGTGATGCATTGCGATCGTGGCTCGCCTTCCGAAATGTAGGCCACTCATCCCGAGTTTTCACAGCAGCAGCAGTTCTCGTCCTCGGTTGGCATTAGCTCGCACAGATTGCATGTGCACCAGGTGGAAACAACGTCCATGCGACTAGGTCCAGGCTCTTCAGCAGTTGAATCGTCCTCCCAACTGCCGTCTGAAGACCCATCGTTTTCGCGTGTTAACCTTTCCAGTAGTTCCTCCACGGTATACTCGGGCTCGTACATGTAGGGCATTATTGTAGCCATTGTGTGTCGAACAAACTAAAATAATTTATAGCGGTGGTACTAGTATCTGTTCACACAGGCTACAAGCAACGAAGGTAGCTGACCAGAGCACAGAAACGAGTCACAGAATACTCAAAGTAACACAGAGAGAGGAATGGAATCGAAAATCTGCTGCTGTGTGTTGTGAAACAGTCTGTTTATACTTATTGAGGAAAGAGGCGTCCTGCCATTTCCATGGCGACACGTCATTAGCTGAAGCGCAGAGAATGTTGACACGAGACGTGCTTTGGCGTTGTGAAATGGGTGGTACGCGTCTGCTGATGACAGGCTCAGGGGCGGGGGATATGATTTAGGGCCACAAAAGCAGGTCAGCCAGGGCGATGGGGCAACTGATAGGATTATCACAAAATGGCAGCGCCCTGATGCCTGTTTTCGCAAACGTTTAATGGATGAAAACTCGGGTAAGGTCCATAGGAAATTTTTCTAAAATCGAGCGACTTAGGCTTAAAAACACATGGCCGACCCGTAGGGGCAATAACATTTTTTGACCGAACCATTCCTTTAATAGCAGCAACCATAAACCGTCTTGGTGACCCAGAAAAAAATAAAGCAGATCCTCGAGATTCAAAACAGCACTTGTTCCGCTATCCATGTACATCCAATGAATACCCTGGTACCGAGGTATGATTGCAGCCCATACACTGCTGTAAAGGGGCTCAAGTGGAATAGGATAGGATGGGTTGGCAAAACTCCATCAAGCATCTGCATTTAAAGCGCAGGTGAGAGTATTATAAAGGATCTCTCTGAATGTCCATTGCTAGGAGGATTTTATACTCTGAACTGATTTTCTTTTTTTTAATTTTCTTGGGTTTTCTTTTCTTCTTTTATCTTGTTTCATACAGTGATGATATTTGTAATTTAATACATACTCCTATTTTAATTTTGTGAAAAGTCGAGTTCTTTAAAAAAGCAAAGTCCCCACGGTGTCCTCTGTCCCCCCCAGATTTTATGGGTCTCCTACGCCCCTGGATGGATGATGTGTTGTGCAACGTTTTGGAACGTGCGTGAAAGCTGCACGTAAGCTATCAGGCACATTGCTTTTTTTTAGCATACCACCCTTTGTTGTAAAAAGCTAGGACACCACCACTCATGGGATACATATTCATCAATGAACGCACAGCACCGTTTCACGAATTGATATTTACCTGCGCTTTGCTGTGTATAGTCACAGTCTACTGCAGATCGAGGACTGCCGGTGCACACGTTAACTAGAACAGGCACGGGAGATACTCGATTCAGATGGCAGCTGATGTGTGTGCATTCATTAACCGCCCACACGTTGACGGCCACACCAGCTGTGGGAGGGAAGATTGCCCCAGGGATGACCAGGCTGTGTATCTTTTGAAAATCTTTGATCTTTCCAAATCTTTACCAGGGAAGCCGTTATTGATGGCGTCGTCGCCGGCCTCCTGTGTGTCCCCAGAGGACTGCAGCTGTTAGCTTCCACACTGCAGCCAAATAATTGAGGCAGTCCATCTGCCGTAGGGCTGTTCCACTGGGGGAGACACTTGACAGCGTGTCATGTTTATGTGTTATCGTGACCCTTTTCCTAAGGTGTGCTAAACAACGCCGAACAGGTGCTAGCTATAATTGCCCTTTTTTCTGACTTTTCCCAGCAATTCTATTTCCTCTGGTAGGTTATCAACATCCCAATACTAATCATTTGCAGCCAATCTGTTTTAATAGACTCCACTTTCGGACACAGTTTGCAGGGAGAGCAATAATGAAACAAACAAAAAAAATGTGTTTATTTTTCACAAAAACATGGGCTCAAATACCCATATGTCTGCCATGAGCACTGTCCTATGCAAACTCGCCTGCAGATAAAATGGAGGTGATTCTGCAGCTGCACCTGTAAAATTGCATACATTGCGTTAGTAGCAACATTCCTTGCGAACATTATGCAACTCAAAGTACAAAACCACCAGGCGTAGAATATCAGTTCTCAAAGTACATATTAGTAGACATGCAAACAGTAACATGTACACCATGCCCAAATCAATATTGTTAATTCACACTATACGGCTAAGTCACAATGCAAGTAAAAAATTAAGACAGCAAAGAGTCCTACATCTGTGATCTTGGAACCAGAATCAAGGATACAAAGTGCAAAGATCAAATATCTTATGTTGCAGGATACCGGGGTTCAAGGAGAAGGGTACCACAGTTCTGGGAAACTACGGGTCTCCAGGGTGCATGGGAGAAAGTTCTTGAAACAAAAACATTGTTGCTAACCATGGAGGGCCACTGGAGGAGCTATGAAAGTTTACAGATTTTTTACTCCCACTGGCAGTTTCTCTGAATTGTTCCTGCCGATTTCATTGCTTTTTTTTCCGCAAACATCTCTCTTCCACCCCAGCCCCCTTTATATGTACCTTACCTCAACTCACATGTTTGTGGTAAAAGAATGCATCAAGAAATGTGGCAAAATAAATTAGGTCAAATTTCCATTCGGCAAAAGTGGGTAATATCCAACTGGTTAATAGGCATAGTAGCTGTTGGTCGGTAAAAGAATGTCTGCAGCCACCACATTTCTGTATAAGTAGACTAGGTTTAGGGCCAAGGAGCCATGGTTCATATATGTACTAGATTCACTAACCAGTGCCAAATATCCAGGTGCCCCGCTGGGAGGAAGTCTTGTCCTAGATGTACCGACTCGTACCATAAGCAAAGGAGCAGGACATTCAGCTCTTGGCCCCCCTACACTTGAACTCCTTACCTCTCTCTATCCATTCCATCCCCACCTACACCTCCTTCTGCACCTCCTTGAAAGCCCTTCTTCTTCACTCCCCCCTTGACTTTCCTTCTATCATCTCTCCTCCCCATCTCCCCTGTCTCCCTCATATCCCCTTCATACCTTCCCCTTCCTTCTCACACCCACTGGAATTTAAATCAGATAACTGAATTATTGTTCCTCTTCCCTTGCCTAACTCCTTTCCCTTCCTTCTCATCCATCGCTCACCTCCACCATCTAAGGAAACTGTTCTACATATTGTTTCACTGGGTTGTCCCGTGATTGTAAATGCTTCTTCCATTATTGTACCTTGTTATATTTTTAAGCACTTTGGATTAAAGCGCTATATAAACCTAATAAACATAAACATACACATAAACACTTGGTCGATACTTGAAAAGAGAACCGATCTCCTGCCACTTTGTAACCTTAATAGGGTCAATTACAGTCAGGATAATTACTGCTTCCTCCCCCAAGGCCAGGAAGAATGAGCTATGGTAATTAATCCCGACAAAGTGCTACAGAAGCAACATGTTGGGACATTAAAAGTAGCAATCATGTGCATTGTTCCACACAATCCTGTATGAACTTTGTTTGCATCACCAGGTCCTTTTGTGCAGTAAGGTATACAACCGAGAGAGAGGGAACACAGTTAACTCATTCCTACAGATCTACAGAGGTTGTTTTTGCTTTACAAGTGTATTAAATAAACAATCAATATATAGATTGTGATTGCCTAGGGACATTCTCATGTCATCTCGATATGATTGTTTTGTGAAGTAATAACTTGAAATTATCTTTGTATCGTTCTTATTGGAGCACTGGCTGCATGCCCCTACAATCTCTAGGTTAGGCATAGGTTCCTGTCTCAACCACAGACAAAAGTTTGAAATTATGATTTTCAATGGGTCACAGCAAGTTGACTATGCAGCTACTCATGAAATACTGACACAGATTAATGATTGATCATAAAGTCAGGGACGTCATTTCACCTAAATACCTAGGGTAGCGGGAGTGAAATCAGACGACCCTTGAACGCTAGTGACATCACAGGAAGTGATGGCATTTGACCTCACCCCAAAGTGACATCACAGGAAGCGATGGAATACGACCTTTCACCCTTTGACAAAACAGGAAGTGGCATCACATAGCATTGTTTCTAAGTACACTTCGAGAAATATGGTTACGATACTGTAAAGTGATATAAATGTACACAAGAATGGATCACCATAAGTATGTTTAATATCAGCACATATAGGCCCATATTACCAAATTACTGTGAATGCAAGCAGACGCCCAAGGCCAAACAATAATGATGTGTTATTATGTAGCACTTACGCTTAAGCACTTCGTATAGAACAAATATATATACAATATCACCTAACCTGTTTTGATACTAATTTATCAACCTCAACATGATGAAAGGCTGAGTTAACCTTGCCGGGAGTCGAACCTGCAACCTTCACATCACACACACATTGCAGCAGTGAGCACTCAACACGATGAGCTATTTTACCAGCTGTAGCTATCAGAAAACCATCCACTCCAGAAACAAAGAGCCATATGCTGCTGGCCACAGCTGAGGAGCCTCCGTTTAATAAAACTAAAAAATAAAAGTAACTTTTTTTCAGGGGTAGCAAGGGAGACCAGAGGGGTAGCAAAGGAGACCTCAGGGGGTCGCAGGTGCGACCCCAGGCGACCCCAAAATGATGTCCCTGCATCAAGTTTCCCACAACCATGGGGGGGCACTGTTGTGACAAAGGTGGCCTTCTTCTCTTCCAAATCAGATCTCATAAATAATGCCTCTACCACTTGGCCTAGAACTTGCGTTGCAAAAGTTAACTGAGACTCCATAATGCTACAGTGTTATTAAAATTAATGGGGTATTATGATTTAGAGAATTCCATTAATACAACCACAAATATTCCATGAATCAGGCCCTTAGGCTCTCCCAGAGACAAATGTGCTGATTCATTGCATGTTTAGCACGGTTCAAAGTGACTTTGCACTGCTGAAAGGGGACTTTGCGCTGCCAACACAAACCCTGATTCATGGAACTGTGTAAAGTGTATTGCTGCAGTGCAAATTCCGTGCAAAGTCAGTACAAAGTCATGTTTGCAGTACAAAATGGCTTTGCGCTGACTTTGCACTGCAAAAATACACTTTGCACAGTTCCATGAATCGGGGTTTGTGTCGGCAGTGCAAACTCACTTTTCAGCGATGCAATGTCACTTTGAACCTTGCAAAAAATTCCATGAATCGGGCCCAAAATATCTATTTGGTCATACATTACCATGCTCCTGCAAACAAGATCATGCAGGACCCACCAAACAGCAAACATTCAATCCTGTGTTACGGTATCGCGTAACTTCATAGACAGGGTTTTTTTTAAAGTAATTTTTAACGAAACAATTAGGTTTAAAAAACGGATTGAAATATATGTGCATGGGTAAGGGGTTAAAAAAGGGTCAGAATGGAGCGGAAGGGGGGATGATAGTACTAGGAAAGGGGGAAATTAAGGTGGAACACCCACAATAAAATATAAAACATCCTATGAGTTTCTTCGACGTAATTTCTTTGTTAAAAATTACTTTGAAAAATACGATTGTTTATATAGGGAAATAGAACCCTGTGTTACGCAGACATTGAAAATGCAAGCTAACATATTACTGCAAGATGACTTGGTTAATGGAAAGAAGGGGGGCAGAAATACCACAGGCAGAGAATGCCACTCACAGGTCCAACGTCCGGACTCAAGACCTTTGCACCCACCACATAGTTGTGACATTAAGAAGAGTGCAGAATGCAAAACATCCAGGTAGAGTCAGTGTTTTGAACACATTGAGACAAGGACAAAGAGCATGTTGGAGTAAAAGAAGAGAGTGTATTGGAGGTGAAAGGAGGAGAGGGGGGGGCAAGGAGATAAAATGGAGAGTAGGAGAGTTGGAAGGGAGTACTGAAGAAAGCTTGTAAGCATCAAGGAGGAGGGGAAGAACTTCAGAGGATGGTAGAGAGTATCCCATATGTTAGATAGAGAGATGCCCAGAAGTTGGGGAGATATATACCTCTGGGGTGCTGAGAGATATGCCTCAACCCAACTTGAACATCGACTTGAACTGTTGCAAGTCCATTTGCACAACACATCGGTAATATCACCTCAATCCTACTAGATCGCTGATATGACCCTGTTGGACCCTTAAAACCACACTGCATCGAACTCCAACTCAAACTGCAGAGAGACACATCTCGAAGTTCACTCAATGCCAACTCACCGCCTGGATCAACACAACTCGATGCATCTTGAACCCATTTCATCAAAGCAAAAGAACAACGAATCCCCGTTCAATGCTGTCAGCTCACCTAATACATGAGCAAGGCACCGCCAAGATGCCCTGCCCCTCTGGCCACCTTTTGGGTTCATAGTGACTTATAATCCTGCATTTTGCCCCTTATCTTGCAAAACATATTTTAAAATCGCATTGCTGCAATTGCTTGACAGATGACCCATATGCAAGTTCCCAGAGTGCTATTCTCTAATCGGTCTGTGCTTTTTATGTTATTTCCACAGGGTGTGGTTTTGTTGGTGTTGTTCGGTTTAGTTATTTGCATTCTTCCTTGTTTAATTACAGTATACATATTCATATTCGACCCTAATTGGGCATTATTTTATTTTGGGCTATTGTACCTAAATGATTTTGATTGCTATTGTCATCACCTTGTGCCCCTCCTTAGAGTAAGGCCTTTCCTTAGTCCATAGTACCACAAAAGTCATAGGAGGTATACCCGTCAGGCTTTGTCTGTTTTATCTTCATGATAGGGATCACTACTGGTTTTGTAATATTGTGGAGCTGTGCAGGCGGTTTAGCCATCACTCATACCTGAACTCCTTGCGAGCAGTGGTCGTTGCTTAACAGGCACAGACTGACAAGACTTAAAGTGATTATTTTAGCACTCCTGTTAATTGTCGTCCCAATCTGGAGAGTAGCTGAGGTGCTTTTGGACCCCCGTCCATGGAGTTTACAAAGAAGAAGACAACCTCAGACTTTGAAAAGACAATACCCTGCGGAATGCCTGACTGGGAGCCTGAACACTGGCTGTTTGTCTCCAAAGACGGTGACTTTTCTTCGTGTTTCAACAACATACATATGCCTGTTCTCCAGCATGAGAATAAGACATCCTATTCTGCACTCGAGTTCAGGCCATTTCTCTTGCTGATTGTACATAAATCCCCTTTACAAAGGTATTTAATTCCATGGATTCTTTTGATCCACACTCAGCTTCTTGACTGGAAACATGCAGCCTGCATTCGGCAGTGTTGGACACTATTGGTTAGTGTTGGACACTCTTGGTTATGCAGCCATCTCTGCCTCCTGCCTCCCCATCCTCCTCATCAGATTTTCTTTACCAGCTTATGACAAATAAGTAGGGAGCATATGCATACATTATTTGGCAGTGCTGGGAGTGCCTTGCCCTGTAACCAGCTCTGCCTGCTGCCTGCCTCACCCATCTCCATTAGCTGTTTTACCACTTTACAGCAGATACTTAGGGGGACAGAGGCAGCTGGCATTTGGGACTACTGGGAGTGTATTGGTCACATGACGAGCTGTTCCTTCCACATGCCCCCAATTCTGCCACTCGGTTTCCTGCTTGGAGAGGATGCATAGGAGATACATGCATTGGCATTGTTCAATGCTGGGATTGCTTTGACAACATGACCAGGGGTTCTCCTGTATGCCTCACTCAGCTGCATCAAAGGTTCTCCCAACAAAGTACTTAAGCTGACCTGCCTAGGCATCCTAACACTCAGTGCCCCCAACTAAAGGTGAAGACAAGGACATCACTTGTTTGTGCATGGACAAAAACAAGGACTTTACTTATTTGTAAAACAAAGGGTGTGATGCCTGGAATGTATGGAATTAATCTGAACCTCTAGAATAGCTCGTGACAACCTTTACGACTATCATTTTGCAGCGTGCAGTGACATTGCTTAAAGGAGAAAGGCCATATGCAAATCAGGCTTGATCCCACCCCAAATAGGGCAGTGCAGTACAAATTGCATGGTAACATCCCTTTTGTCCGCTACCACGAGCAACCCCAGACATGTTTTGGCATCATCAATGAGGTGTAGATTTGGTCTCTGGTCATGGCAAGCTCAGGACCCACATCTGGGTATACCCATCCCACTCAGGGTGGTTATAGCAAAACAAAAGGAGTGCTGGCTGGGAAGGTTTTTGAATGAATCTTCATCTCTGGCACAGCTCGGGACAACACTCAGACCATAGTCCTTCAGCCTGTGATACCATTCAAGGCATAAAAGATGTTCTATCGCATCACAGCTTGCTTTACAATACTGCATATTTGCTTACTGCAACATGATTTATAGAGGAGGATTCATTTAGCCCCGCCTGCCTTAGCTTCTGCTGCAAAACTTGCGGCGAGGCAGAGGCTCCCAAGCTGGGCTCAACCATTGTATCAATGTATGTGCCCATTTCAAGCACTGTGTCAGCCAAACATATGTACAGAAGAATGGCATGAGCTTCTCAAGTCATGGGCAGCTAGGCTACCCGGCCTTCTACATGGATGCCGATGGGTGAATAAGAAGCTAACTTCTGTACCATTGCCGAAGGTAAGGTTAATTTAATTTGCAGTTCCTTCTGTAAGGAGCTGCGCTGGCTTATGGCTGCAGACTGTGTCATCAGGGCAGGGGATGTGTGCTTCCCGCACTGATAACACAGCCTGCAGGCATAAGGCTTTCCACGCGCTATTTAAAAAGCCTCATCAGGCTGTTTTAACAATGTGGGAAGCACACTCCCCACGCACTGATAACACAGCCTCTAGGCAAAATGCCCCCTTAATGTTTTTGAGGAGCAGGACCAGTGCTCTGAATGGGCCAGCTCTATCCGGCCCTCGGTAGCTACACTTTTTAATTTTTGGCCATAATGAGGGCCAGGATTTCTCCAAACTTGAGGAAAGTACTGGTACTCATTGCCGCTGCCCCTTATTTGCTTGTCCCAGCTGACGTTCACTCTTTCTCAAAGTGCAGGAAGCACATCTGGTCTTTCTGAAGTTCGCTCTGTGTCAACAAAATATTACAATTGGTTGATAGCCCAGGCACAAGGGTGCCTGAAGGAGGACTATTGTCCATTAAGAGGAGTGAATGGGGGGGGCAAGGGTGACTAATAAATGAGAGGGAAGCGTAACATTACATGCATCGACTTTAACAGTTACTGAATTTTCTTTAAATGTGAATACAATTGAAACATATTTTTCTTTCCATGTGAAAACAGTTCAACAGGTTTAAAATCGTACACAGCTTTTAGTGTAATCTTCTTGACAGGATGGGTAAAATAAGGCTATAACCCTATTTTTGGTCCACATGTTTTGTAAACTATTTAATTGATGCCAAGTTAGTGTTGTATGCAATTTGTGTACTTTTAAATGCATTGCTATTAAACCCAAACCTTAACACATACTTATATTAACTACAAATGGAAGATATGTAGCCAAGAGCTTAAATCACAGACTGAGCTCAAATCCTGGTTTTACTGCTTAAGCAAAGTGTGTGATCCTGGGAAAATCATTTACTCTCACTATGCCTTTTCTTTTAAAACTGAAAGTCCTAAGGGGAAAAAGTCGCTAAAGATTTCATTTACACAACCACCCTGCATACCTCTGCAGTTTTCAGTGGGGTTTGTGAGAGTTTATCAGTTATGTTTCTCTTTAAGCACCCTAGATTAGCAATAGATCATGCTTACTCAATGGTATTAGTTGTCTTTCTGACCCCCCCTTTCCTTCAAAGCCTGACAACTTTTATACATGACAATATCTGTGCCAAAATAGAGCAGATTCAGTTTGTGATTGTTGGACGTCTGAGAGGTGACTGCATGAGGCTGACAGAATCAAATTTCATTATGAATGACTAAAAACTACACCATTATACTGAGATTTTGTTTGGAATCAAGTATTGTATTGTTTTGGTGTGTCAGGGTCCCAAGGCCAGAACAAAGGGAATTACACAGAGAGAAAGAGGGTGCACATGTGATTGGAGCGGGAATAAGTGGTGAGAGAGACAAATAGAAAGTGATACGAATAGATAGTGAGACACAAAGAGCAAAACACACATATAAAGTGAGACACAGATAGCTTTGTGACTGGGTGGCAAGAAGGAGAATTTGATGGCGTGGAGATGTGCAATTTTTGGACCTTACGCTTACGGGGTCTGAGAACTGGCCCATTTAATGCCTACATTGGAGAGTACCTGCACTCTTTTTCCCCATTTAAAGCACTACGCATAACTGCTGTCATTCACTGCTGTCTCATGTTTCAAAGAACATTTCAAAAGCCTCATCATGCTGTTTTACCAGTGCAGGAAGCACACTACCCCTGCACTTATCAAACAGCCTCCAGGCAAAATGCCTTCTTAATGTCTATGTAGTGCAGGACTGCAGTTATTTGCCTTTCAAAGAACATTTAGAAGGCCTTATGCCTGCAGGATGTGTTATCAGCGTGGGGCTCTGTGCTGTCAAGTGTCTCGGAATAATCTTTCCCCCGCCCAATGATCAGAGGGAGAAATATTATTCCCAACCATTTGCTAGCAGTCAGCACTGCAGTAATAACAGCCTGCAGGAATGAGGCCTAAATGTGGTTGAAACGCAGGACTGCAGCAGGGCCGACTTGATAGGCCTTTCATTTTTTTCATTTGAAAGGTGTCAGAGCCTAAGGGCCACCCAACCCACTAGCAACTGCCCCATGTTGGTAGTCAGGAGTCTTATGTCACTGCAACTGCTTTCATTCAAGGCTTTAAATGCACACTTTGCAGTGCACAAGTTACAAGCTGCTTTTAAAGGAGCCTTTCAAGACATCACCTCCCGGGTCGATACAGTATTCCAAAGTATACCAAATGTTCTTATCACCTCTTTGCCTTTTTACCCAGGTTGCTCTACTTTAGTCCCTTGCTGACAAAAAATGATTAATAGCTTTTCGTGACTGCTCGTCGCATGATAATCTGTGGCTATTAAGCCCATTGTAGCCATCATAATCTATGCAACCCACATGTGCCTCGTGCTGGTTTCCTCTGCTCTAGGCAAGGAGGTTGTCCACAAACATGTTGAAAAAGCCACCACAAGCTGTGACACATCTTCATCTGGCATGGGTCACAGCTCGTGGAGCACATTTTAACATGCTTTTTAGAGTCCCCCTTTGTCTGGAGCTCAGAAAAACATTCTGAGGCACCTGTGGGATGCATACATGACAACGAAGACAAAGAAATATAGCCAGGGGGTCTGTAGCCAAAGAGGAGCAGAAACACTAAATTTCCACTGAAAATTATTAAAACACCTAGATGTCCTGGTGATGGTGATAAGTTAAGGTATAGCTCGCTCATCTGCCTGTCTGCGATATGAGCTAAATTTGATATCAATGAATGCGCATGTCCTTTGGAATATCCTGACTGTATACAGAAAGACAATTCTTGATGAAAGAGTGCCCCAGTTTGATATACTATTTGACCTAGAAAAAGGTAATCCTGACTCTATACCGGTCAGGTGGGCAGAGGCCTGTGAAAATCATCTCAAAGAACTACTTACATATTGTGAAACATTGAAGCAGAACCCAAATCAGGTGAAAAAACTATGGGAATGAGACTGGTGCTCAACCGTAAATACTAGAAAACGTTGATGAAAGATGCGGCAAAAGAAGGAAAAATGCGGCAAAAGAAGGAAAAAGCCAGAAAAATCTCTATCAATATCTGATGAAAGCCCCTAATGCGAATTATAGGATGATCTTCATGAAATTTCGGCCTAATCTATTTGACACAAGAGTAAGAGTAAACTTGAGACACAGGACAAAGCAAGTAACTATGACATGCCGTTTCTGTGGAAATCATCCAGAGTCCCTAAAACATCTAACATTGTATTGTACGGGGTTGACAATATTGAGATCTCTACACCTGTACGAAGTGGTAAAGCTTTATCCAACATTAAGCAGAGAAGACCTGTGGTCAAAATTTGCCAACCCAAGAGAAAAAGATGTGTACGGTTTGATACATTTCTTATGCAAATGGAATGTGTCGTTAACTGAGAAAAATTAGTTGGACAGCGTCAACATTGTGACGTAAGATGTGTGCTTGGTAACAGAAAAAAACACAAAATCACTATTTGTATGAAAAATGTGGACTCAGTTGAGATTAACAGAACTCTAAGAACTGAGGGAAAAAGGAGGTGGAATTGGAGGGGAGCTTAATGATTCTTCTGTAGCCTTCTACACTGTCTTTTTTATTTTTCCTTTCAAAGAGTTTGTATAAACTAAATGAAATAAAAAAATAAATAAAAACAATAGGTCACCCAAAAAGAAATGATGTACACCAAGCACGTCTCAAAAACATTGCAGCACTATAGTCATTTTAAAAATGTTTTATCCAGTTTTCAGTGAACCAGTTGTTTGTGGCTTTTCACTTTTATGCCAAACACTGGCAAAATTGCCTAACTTGAAAATAAAGTAAAAATGGCACACACACAGACCGTTGGTTCTTCATTAATGCCGTATTGCAGTTCATCCCAATAAAAATAGTGATATCAGAAGTGCTAATCATTTAGGTTTGTTTGCTAATCAGCTTATCAGTTTTAGCAAAACTAATTTATGCCTTGCCATTGCAGAAAGGTGAAAGAACAAGAGCAAATAAGGCTCGGTCACACCAAAAATAAGCAGTGCAGCCCACACTCCTTGGTCACATGCCTTCTGTAAACTACATGGGTGTCACCAGTGAGGTGTAGCTTGGGTCCCTAGTCACAGCAAGTTCAGGACCCACGTCTGGCTATAGATTAGCTCCTTATTTGAGAAAGTGCATGCCCAGAAGTTGGTAGCTTGATCACAATGCCATTGAGAACCCAGATGCACACGACTGATAAGGCCCAACAAGGCTGGAATGTTCCTAAAGCAAAAAGGATGTGGCCTAGCAGTCAGGGATTAACTTTGTTGGCAGTACCATATTGATGTGTGCATTGCTTTTTCCCTCAATGGGTCACATATGCTGAAACAAACATTGGTGTGGAAGGTTACCCAGAGCACTGCCAGTGGTTAATATAAATTCATTAATTCATCTTTACTGGCCATCCCCTATTTGTGCCAGTTAGGACCTAAGAGCAAGAACCCCTGCCACAGCAAGAGATAACTATGTACCTTTTTACGGATGTATATGAATTGTTTGTTTGCAAATTGCTCGAATTACAATTGACCTTTTCACAATTGACTGAATTGTGAAGGTCAATTAAAACATATATGCGGGGGGAAACCCCCCGCAACCCCCCACCCAACCCAAACCCGCCCCAAACCCTTCTATATATATATATTTATATTACCAAAGCGAGATATATATATATATATATATATATATATATATATATATATATATATATATATATATATATATATATATATATATATATATATATGTGTGTGCGGTCAATTGTGAAAAGGTCAATTGTGACCCTTTAAATTCGTGCAATTGTGCATTCGAACAATTGCAAACGAACAATTCGGGTAATACGCCTTTTTACAGCTACATCACATCTGTAAGGAACTCATGGTGGCAACAGTACAGACAAACACAAGTGATCACAGTTCAAGGGTGTTTATTAAACTGTATAGGTAGGTTGGAAAAATGCCTACTCTAAACCTAAATATAAGATGGGAGCAAGCTACGAATATCAAGTAATAATAAGGCAGTCCTAGTGGTGTGTTGCCAAATGCAACTGCCCACACTAAAAATAAATCTAGTGCCAATCCTTACAACTAATACAAAAAGTGTGTGGGGATAGTGTTCTCAAGAAAGAAAGAAGTGTTTCACAAAATGATATGTCAGGATGTGGTAGCTGGGGCCTCCCTTCCCCACGTTTTGTGCACGGGACAAGGTGGGAATCCTGAGCACAGCACATGCTGAAGCTTTCCCAGCACAAGACTACAGTTCTAGTCTCCGTGATCATGACCTTCGGTGGTTAAGACTCCTTTCTACAAAAAGTCTCTTGCCCCCGAGGACCTGATATGTTCAAAATAACAAACAAAAAGTTCCTTTCCGTATGTACATTGGGAGATGGCTTTTCACCCCTGGAGCCCCCTCTTCTGGGCTCAGATCCACAAAAGTTCCTAACGATATCAGGACCTTCGGAGGTTAAGTCTGAGGGCCCGATACATTAAAAATAATAAACATAGGTTCCCTTCTGCTTGCACTTTGGGTGATGATTCTTCACCCCTTGGGACCCACTCTTCCAGGCTCAGATGCCCCCCAAATGTCGGGTCCACCTCTTCCAGGCTCAGACACCTCTCGAATGTCATCCTTCCTCCATAGGGTTCCCTACGGCCTGTATTCTAAAGATTTCCTCTGTTTCATTCACATGTCATTTGGTGATGGATTTCACCCCTGGATCCTCCTCTTACGGGCTCAGAACTTTCTCGAATGTTAGCGTCCCTCCGTCGGGTTCACTATAACTTTTATTCCAAAAGATGTATACTGTGTTGCATCTGATTGCAGCTAGGGTTATGATTCTTCACCCCTGGGTCTGCCTCTTCTGGGCGCAGACCATTCTCCAATATCAGCCTCCATCTGTCGAGTTCACTCTGGCCTGTATTCAAAAATCTTAATGTCTTTTTAGACAATCCAGTGTGGACATCCATCTGTTGGGTTCACTATTGCCAACACAATGTTCATTGGGGCCTCATGCTTCGTCCCGTTTTGCAGGCATACTTCTGTCGGGTTCATATTTGCTAGCCTCGCAGTTCCTTCTACTTCCTTCTGTTTTCCCACTACACAGGATTCGCTTCCCTTAGCTTTCAATGGTTTGCCGGTCAAAGACTTTCGATTGTACAGAGGATTTTGCTAGACCCCTGTATGACCACATTGACCGTTTTCTAACGGCTCTCCCCAGGCCTTCAGGTATCGGTAGTCTCAATGAAAAGGGGAATCAACCAGAGTCTCTCGAGTCAGCACCCACATGGTGCCAGTCCCGCTGCAGCAGGTTTTCCCGTAAAATGTTAACAGTTCTTTGACCTTCCCTTAATTTGCCTTTTGCCAGTTGTGTTCAACACAGTTCGGTTTCTTATCGGTTCTCCCCTCAACTCACCGGCTGTAATGTACTGCTTGGCTTTTCTTGTCTATGGAGTCAAGGACAGTACCACGGTAGCAAGCGTCTCTCCCTGTCCTGCTTATTAGTGTAGGAGGGCTGTGTGTACAGTTGACATCTGCTGCAACACACGCTGGCTACTGTTCGCAGTCTTATGATTCCTTCCACAGAGCCTTCCTGTGGTTCTAAAGGGCAAGGTTGCTTCTCTCCTTGTCGCCCCTTTGGTTATCACCACCTTTATCCTCCCCTCGAATAGCCGTCTCATTGAGCTGTCTGCCTAGCTTGTAGTGTCCTCTCGTGCTCTGTCTTTTATCCCTGTGGGGAAAGGAAAGGGCCGTCATGTGGTTGTAATTCTGGTCAATTGCCTGACTTTACCTTACCCGTGTGATGGGACATGTCAGGTAAACAGCTCTGTGGTTCATCTGTTGTTTTTCATGGTGTTCGTGTTGGAAAAGGGGGTGCAGAGTTTCTAAATATCCTGCTGGTTATGATGGGGAAAAAGTGTTGTAAGAAAGTATATCCCTTGTCTTAGGGTTCGTGGTGAGCTCGGGTTTGTGAATTAAGGGTGTGGGAACTATAGTTTTTGGTCACAGTCTACTGGGAGTTTGGAAAATGATAATCAGAGGGACGGGGAGAAGAATGGCTGGGAGTACTCGAGTAGATAATTGGAAAATAGGGACTCTGGGAGGTGTAGTTACCCACAATAACATTGGTCAAGTTCCTAATTGGTCTCACAGAAAAGGAGGCATTGTTGGATTTTGATAAGGAGGAATGACTGTAGAGAAATGTATTTAATTTGGAATAACCTATAAAGTCCTGAAGGACTTCGTCCTCCACCCTGGTGTAATACCATGTCTCACCTGGTGCATTTCCCCGAGCACATCCCCAGGATACCCTACCAACGTGACCCACCCTCATTCATCGGCCCTCAGGGTTGGGATCTGAGACAGCCAGCCGTTCCGTGGCCACCTGAATAAGTGATTCTTGAGGTCTACTTGGGAGAATACCCTCAGGTTTCTCACACATGGCCATAACCGCAAGGACATGTGTCTACAAATTCTCCCAGTGATGAGATGAAAATCCTCTTAACCTCATCCACATACCACTTATCGACACATCACATTCATTCTTTTATCATCACCTACGGCACATTAACGCTCACCCTCTCACCCTACAAGCCCCTGATATTGCTGAACACATGATCAGACATGAAGTTGATTCTATATTTAATACTGATTTTTCTATTGTTCTAAGCTTAATAGAAAGGAGCCTCTAAAATATATACAAAAATATATAATTCTGCAGGTCCTATGATTCCACAGCTGTTGTCATAATGGGAAAACTCACTATTACCGAAACCTGCCATATCCGAAAATGATACAATCACTAGAGCTGACAGAACATCAAGCAAAGGTGGGGGAATTGCTTTCATCCCCAAAACCCAGCTTGGTATGAGAGAAGTTGCCAGCCAACCTATTCACTCAGGAGAACTCCTCTCTGTCAAACTTCCCATATCCCCTCAGCACACACTACTAATACACTCCATCTATAGACCACCTGGCCCTCTGTCCTCCATAGAGGAAGACATTACGCATCTCCTCACTCATAACACCAAACCCAACTCCCAAATTGTACTGTTAGGTGATCTAAATCTTGGCTTTCACGACCCACAAGATGCCAAAGCCTTAGAACACTCCTCCTGGATCTAGACTTCACTTAGCATATTACCGATCCCACGCACAGCAAGGGCAGAACTTTGGATTGGGTAGCCGTCTTAAACTGTAATACCAAAATACTCTCGAACTCCCTGTGCGCCTGGTCAGACTACCACGTCATTCATTCCGAGCTCCAGAACATCTGTCATGTACCTCCCACTGCTCCTCAAGCACCCCCAGCAATTACCAGAAACAACCGATTGATCACCCTGGAGAACCTACTCCCTCTGATCCGAACTATCCCCTTACCTCTCCCAACAAGGACCCTGCTAATCTAGTGGACACATACAACTAAATCTGCTGCAAGCACTAGACCACATAGCTCCCCTTAGAACGAGAAAAGCCAAACCACCCAGCCACCTAAACAAATCATTTTCATCAGATTCGAAAACCTTACGGAAGTCCAAAAGGTGTGCAGAAACCAACTGGAGAAAAAATCTCTCAACTCAGAACAAAGAACTATTCAACATTGCCTCCAGCATTTATAATGATGCTATCTTGAAAACCAAAAGTGACACCTTCAGCAATAGAATACTTAATGCCAAATCTAGTACCAAAGAACTGTTCACCATCCTTAAAGAACTGGAGTCACCCATTCCCCCCAGCTTTGTGCAACAAAGACACCCCCTGGTGTGCAAATATCCTCTACTAGACAAAATGGCATTACTCCAAGCAAAGATCGAAACCAAAAAACTCACCCTCGCCTCCAATGCCAAATGCAGCGAACACCTTTCTCCCCCACCCTTAAACCGTCCAAATGCCAGGGAGACTTCTGCCCAACCGCCATTATTAAAGAAAGCGCCAAGGAGTTTGTTCCCTTCATTACATCCTTTATCAACACCTCCTTCTTTTTTTTATTTTTTTATTTGTGTTTGGTTAATAAACCTTTACAAAAACTCATATTTCCATTTCATTATCTGTTTACAATATTAAAACATTTCATAACCTTTTCATCATATTAAAAATACAAAAACAATCATTATCTTCACTTTGTATCAAAATTCTTAAAATATCAAACACCTTCTTCACATCCTGCTCCGTGCCCAAAAATCTCAAAGATGCCTGTGTTATGCCCCTAATCAAAAAGCCCACTCTCAACCCCAACAAACTCTAGACCAATCACAACCGTACTGTTTTTTCTAAAAAATCCTGGATAAAGCAGCCTATATCCAAATACAAAACCATCTTGAAACAAATAATCTATTAGCACTCCGACAATCCGACAATCAGGATTCAGGCCAAGAAATGGCACAGTGATAGCCCTCTTTAAAAATCCAGATGGACGAAGCCAAAGGTAACGGTAGCCCGGCCCTACTCCTATTACTTGACTTGCCAGCTGCTTTCGATTTAGTCGCTCATAGTATTCTAACAAGCCACCTAATCACCTAAGCCTCATTTTCACCTAAAGCAGCCAAATGGATCCATTTGTTCCTCTATGACAGATCCATGAGGGTCTTCTCAGCATCAGCAGAAGAAGCTCCCACTCTAATCACATGTGGAGTCCCACAAGGCTCATGTGTATCACCAACTTTGTATAAGATATTTACAAAGTTGCTGTTTGACCACCTAGATGACTTGAACGTCCTGTATACAATTTACATGGACGAAGCGCAAATTCTCATCACTCTCTCGGGATCTTATGAGAAAGATTCCACCCGCCTAAACGAAATATCCAGCAAAGACTGGATGGCCAAGCACAGCCTTTGACTCAATTATGACAAAATCAAGCTATTACTCATAGGATCTAGGCAACGCCTTAACAAGCTAGACCCCCAATACACTTATTTAAGACTGATGACAATAACATTACAGTGACTAAGGATGCTAAAACACTGGGAGTCTACCTCAAATCCACCCTCTATCTCACGAGACAAATAAACGCAACTGCATCATCAATGGGCTATACCTCTAAATTAGTAAACGCATGCAGACCCTTCTTCTCTATCACCAGCTGAATCACATTGGCCAGAGCTCTTATACTCTCCAAACTGGACTATTGTAACACCCTCTACTTAGGCACTAGCAAACAAAATCTTCACAAACTCCCAAGTCCTGCAAAATAATGCCCTCAGAGTGGCATTAAACATACCGTGGACCAACCACATCTCTCAAACCAGACGGATTATTAAATGGCTACCCATACAAGACAGAATTATCTTTAGAACACTTATGATTAAACACATATGTCTTTCTAATATGGCCCCCGAATAACTGGCAGATACATTCTCCAGAAAACTCTCCACCAGACCCACCAGAACTAAGTACACTCACTGTCTCAACATCCCTAAGTTTAAGCTGGAAAATTCAGGTGGCTCCAGCTGCCCAGTGTTGGCAGCCAAGAATGGGAAACTCATTGCTCCCTACTCTAAGAGATGAACCATCCTTTGCGGCCTTCTGGTGTGAAGTCAATTCATGGGTCTTCTCACAGATCCACCAATGATTACACTCTCTGCATATTATCCTCACTGTATATTTTCGACTGCTTTTGACTGTTTATTCTTTTGACAAATGTTAACTAAACAGCCAATCATGTAAAGTATGTACATTTAAAACTTTACCCATATCTGTATATATACCGGAACACTGCGTGTTCATGTAAGCTAATGCCATGTCTGTAACTATTGTTGTCCACCAAGTTAAGTGCCTAGATACCTCCAGGTTCAGCGCGCTATATAAGCAAATAAACTAAACTTTGTGAGACAGATCTGATTTTATTCACACTTTTGGCTGATTTAGCCTATTGTGAGAGCAAAATGTAAAATAATTGAATACATCCCATTTATACACAAAACAAAAGTCAAAAGTATTACACATGTTTTTTTTTAAAATGGTAAAACATGTGTAGAACACATAGCGCATAGTCAAAATAAGCAACAAAGTGTCATAATGGGAAAACTCACTATTATGTAAAAGGCTATTTAACACTGAGACATGATTCTCTCCCATGTCATTGTGCATACTAGACATCCTCATCTCTCCTAAGTACAGCACCCAACCAAGTATCCACACTGCTAAGGTGGGAGGCGGCCTTGCAGTCATCCAACATTTTAATTTGGCTTGTACCATCCTAAACCATGTAGCAAACAACATTATGAAGCTCCTCACATGGGACTTCCCACTATTGAACTATTGTAAAGTAGGCACTTTCACTTTCTAACTTATCTATACCCGCTTTCCAGACGTTTGGCAATACTCCATTAGATCACTGACGACCTCAAATCAGCATTAGCTGCACACCAAATTAACAGCCTTTGTGATTTCAACTTACCAAGATCCCGTGCCTCTAAAAGCACCTGGGATTTTCTCCTTAAACTCAAGGATTCAAGTGATACATAGCTCTCAACTCACCTGCTTTTGGCAGGTGTCAACCGCCTTCAAAGCAGACGAATCACCCGCCAAGTCCCTCATACGCCCATTCACTTCAATGGGCCTCTCACCCGCCAAAAAGGAAATCGGGTGTTTTCACCCGCCTAGGTGACAAAAAAGGTTGGGAGCTATGAGCGATATGAACAGCCAGTTCGTCACACTCGACCTTGCCTTTTCTGTGTCTCCATTAGGCAACTGCCTCAACCTTATCCCCTCCACATTACAGATGTTGCTGCCATCCCGATCCACCTCACCCACACTCTCTCTACTAGCAAGGAACAGGGTAAGCCCATAATGTCTCATGTTGCTCCTCCGAAAGCCTCCCCATAGAAGCTCCAGAACAAAGTATTGCCATACTGACTTCGGGTAATCCAATCAACTCTGACACTGGCAAACTATGTGGCCTTTAACCATGCCTTCATAGAACTGGTAAACATGCATGCCCATGTGAATCAACACCAGCCCTAAACAGTTTGCTCCCTGGTATTCTCAGAGCATACCCGACATCAAACATATCCTCCAATAACAAGAAATAGACTGGTGTAAAGCACACAAATCAGACTGACTCCTTACAATAAAAATCCTCTGAAGCAGGTTCCGGGAAGCCATCACTAAAGCCGAAGCAGCCTACTACTCCACAGTCATCGCAGAAGCAGCCAATAGGAGCAACACCTTCTACATGATACTCAAACACTGCTCCAACGTGCTACCCAAAAATGTACTCCCAGGATCCACAGAAGAATAAAACACAATAAATAATAACTTGGTGCTAGGATAGGGTAAATCAATCACTGCATCAATGCCTCTCAACCTGTGGCCTCCCCATTCACAATCGCACCCCAGAACACACAACCAGGACCACCTTTTGCCGCTTTTACTTGTAAGCATTTTAGCATCACTAAAACATACCCCCTACAAGGATGACACTCTACCTGCTGACGGCATAAAACAGATCAGGGACACTGCACTCACCCAATTCTCCAAACAGTGAATGCCTCACCCACTTAAAGTAACATTTGGAGCAGCCTAACAATAGGACTAATCCAACCAGTCCTAAAACACCCACACTACACTGAGAACACCTCGCTAGCCAATCACTAGCTTTCCAGTTATCATTACAATAATTGAGAAAGCAGTGGCAAACAAACTCCATGATTCAAAGAACCAACTTGGTCTACTCCATGATTACCAATCATGAATCTGACTGATAATCACCACGGAGACCACTATCATCCCAATAATATAAAATGCACTCTACTTAATGACAAAGGAGGCACCTTCTTCCTGGACCTCCTGGACCTCCCTACTTCATTCAATAGGCTTGATCAGACTATGTTTATCAGTCTCTTCGCTAGCAAAAGAGGGTGCTTAGGAATGGTTCTGAACTGGTTAAACTCCTACTTCCTATATAGACACTAAAAAGTCCAGATTGACAACTTCAGATTGGAGCATCATAGGGTTATCTCTTCAGTGATTGTTTTTTTCTTGTTTTTTTTTTATATTGTGCCATGTTGGTTAATACAAGCCTTATACACATTGCATCATTTAATAATACTAAGAGTACCTATACAATTACATACACATACACTACACAGATAAAATATGGAAAAGATAAAAGGTCATGCAATTCATTTTTTACACACATAAATAAATTCAACTGCATATCATAAAAGTTATTTTCAAAGCCACATCCATGATGTAAAATTACTTAAAATTTCATCCAAATGTCACTAATTACTCCATCGAATTTCTACATAATTTGCTTAAAAGAACAGGTTTTATCCAACCCTTATTTCAGAAAATGTTCCTAAAAACACACATCCTAGCCAGTAAACAGCTTTATTACTATTTTCCATATATAAAAGGCCGCTGCCACAGATTCAGGACCAAAAATGGTCCTCCAGAATTGATCACACTGCAACTGTGCAGAATTAACTATAAACTATAAACTGTGAATAACCCTTGATTTAATGTGGGTGCATGCTTTGACATTGTGTCAGAACATGGCTTGGAGTTTCAATATCAAACCCACACAGACGGCAGACGCGTTTTTCTCAAGGTATGATTTTCCACCTGCCCGTATGCTCCAAGGTGCATAATAGTTTCATAAGCAAATAGGTTATACATTTGTGAATAGCCTTAGAGCAAGGTTTAATCAGGCAACTCTGTTATGTGTATTCCCTAAGCCCCTGATTACAATATTCTGAATACATCGGCTTAATCGCTAAACGATCCAGATTATTACAAACCTCTAGCTATTTCGTTCTCTTTTTTTAAATACAGGGCCAATTAGGAAGAGATGTCAAATCCTCAGGCCATAAGCTTAGGTCGCCAAATGTGCAAGTGCAATTTTCCTATGTTGTTTTAGGATTTCAATATTTTCTATCTGATCTGTCCAGCATCGCTAACTAATGATAGAGGGTATCCGGTATTTCAAACGTCAGTGATTTTTAATCTCTGCATGAAGACACTGGGGTTACTTCTCTTTGACCCAAAGATGGAACTTCACCAATATGAAGATAATACACAGTATTACATCAAAGTGAGCTGTGCTCAGGGCTCATACATCAACAAGTATGTTGCTTCTATTCAAGTGTGAATGACAAGCATCATCCTGAAGCAAATCCTACAAAAACAAAATTCCTCCGAATAGGCAATTCATCTAAACAGGATACCATTCAAGGGTGGCTAAATGAGACTCACTTAATGGACTCACTCCTCAGCTGGCCCTAACCAGCAAATCACACAGGATGACTATCAACAGTGGAAAAATATTACCAAACATAACTAGAACTCCTGCACCCACTAGGGAACTTCAGAACCATGATCCGAGCTGTAGCCATCTCAAACCTCAATGGATGGAAATCCTGCCTTGACAGCATCTTGGCTATACACACATTCCACCTAAGGGCCATTCCACCTGCTGCAGATTGCCTGATCACAGGATGAAATACATTTGGCCAATTCTCCCCCACTTTTTACCTATCGAGCCAAGATACTCTTCAATGTAGACTGGCATTACATGCAAGGCAACTACCCTCTGGATTCCTACTTACCTCATTCCTGGCCTGAGATGAAACAACCACATCCAGGAGTTAAACCTTCACAAGGCTTGAGACAAAACTGGTGTACAAAGAAAATAACAGAAAACATACACGTTCTTGCTATTCACCAGCCACCTCAGACACTAGCCGGGTCGCAAATTAGTATGGACCCAACACCCTTGAAGGTGTGGAAGGAACTCAAGATGCTGACCATCAACATCTCTTCCCAGGAAACAACCAACACTGATAGCCAGAAAGCCTCAGAACCATTGCCACTGACTTAAACATTTGTTGTATTTCAAAATCAACATGCACATTAATCTATTGCTCTCTAGCTATGATCACACTATACAAGCCCAAACACAAATACAAGAAACACACGTTTATCCACACCATTTCCAGTGGTTTCGCTCCCCCTACTCACATATATAGTACTTTACCTGTATTTCAATACATGTACATCCTATGTTCTCAACTGTTTATGTAATAGATCGTTTTTGGTCCAGAAAATGCAGAATTCTTTTTTGGGAATACATTGCCTTACTCTTATGATAAATACCATTACGTTCAAGTAAACCCTCAATTTCTCTTGACATCAGTTGCGCTTAGTAAAGATCATGGACAGACTCCATCCCTACCCCCGCCAACCCCACTGCACAATAAATCTCATTGTGGATCTTAATTTTTTTTTTATCAGAGACTTCAGAGGGAACTTTGACTTTCAAGAATTTGAAATAATGGTGTATGCGCTAAATACAATATTTTTCCATGTTCTGCCCATATGAATAGATCACTGAATATCCAAATGCAACAGTTCTCTGGGTAGTTCTCGTTATTCACATGACTGCATGGACATGTTTTGAGATTTGTTATTCAAGGCACCCTTTACACATTGCCCAAACAGAAGGGACAAGTGACAAGAACACCCTATTTCATAGGTTGTGTGCACATTGAACTGATGACGCAGGAAAGGGTGACCCAGTACATTACCACATTCTGATGCAGCTAATGCCCCAAAAGAATTGACACACCTGATGCTTGCTCTGTACTAAGTAGTAATACATGGCTGTGTTTCTTATCACAACAATGCCCATGTCTCAAGAGTACAACGGGTATTCGGAAAAATACTCTCAGTTTGACATTGGCAGAATTTTCCTTGGTCAGGCTCCAGTTTGACTTTGTAAAGCAGGCATTACCCCCCTTTATTTAATACCCAATATTTGGTTGGCTGTCCAGAGCTAACCCTTTTCATATGTTTTGGGCATATTGAATTGGTAACACAATTATAATATTAATACAAAAAGATGGGCCAGGGCCCGATTCGTGGAATGTTTTGCAATGCTGAAAAGTGACTTGCACTACTGAAAATTAACTTTGTACTGTTGACACAAACTCTGATTCATGGAACAGTGCAAAATGTATTTTTGCAGTGTAAAGTCCGTACAAAGACAGTGAATAGTCATGTTTGCAGTACAAAATGACTTTGCACCGACTATGAACTACACAAATACACTTTGCACAGTTCCATGAATCGGGTCGGCAGTGCAAAGTCACTTTTCAGCAGTGCAAAGTCACTTTGAACCGTGCAAAAATATTCCATGAATCGGGCCCCAAGTGCATAAGAACATTCGATCCAGACAATGCCTCAAATAAGCTGACATTGCATGCCCTTGTCTCAGAAGTGTAATGGGTATTCTAAAATATGCTTTCAGTTTGACCTTGCCAGCATTTTCCCAGGGCATGCTCCAGTTTCACTTTGTAAAGAAAATCTTGAAAACCCCAGATTTGTTCTGCTGCATATCAAATTTAAAGCCATTTGGAGGGAGATCAGGCAGCCTATGTTCTTAGGCCATCATACTCTTGAAGTCAGTTAAATAAAAGTACCACAAAGGAATTAAGAAACTATATAACAATTAATTCTGTGATTATTGTAACATAAACCCTCTGCATGGCTGACAATAAATGTGCTAACGCCATGCATGTGAATCTGGACTCGTACAACTGATGTCCAGTATGAGTCTACCATTATTAACATGATGTATACCTGCGGGTACGAATCAGCAACAAAAAAGGTAACTAACAACCTAAAGTGCTGAGCAAGTCACTTATGTATGCAGTAGTATCTTGACAAAAAAACGGTGCACAAAGGTGGCTTGTTTAGTTTAAGATGAAGGTGGTATAGTGGAAGGAGAGCATAGCTCTCATTGCTTCCACTAAGCTCTCGTAAAGAATTGCCTTGTAGGGTGGAGTGGGGGAAAGGATGCAGACATTTGGCTCAGAGTAGTGAAGGTGCCTGAATGGTATGGGGTGGATGATGATGCAAGAGAAATCCCTAGGTGGATCAGCCCTGGGCACAGCGGGCATGGAAGCTGTTTTTCATCAGTGGCGGAATGGTCGAAGATATGGCTTGGAGTTTAATACGTATAACAGTTTGGTGGGAATGGGAAGAACTGTGATTTGGTAGGTAGGAGAGAACATTTTTAAGCCATGCACTGCATAAAAGGATGACTTATAGTCTCAATGTTATTTGCATCTGTGGTCTGCAACATTGCTATTGGTTTGAGAGTTTTGGTGGCAATGCTAATCATTATCTCAGAGGAGGAGCTGGAACTAAAGCAAATCGTGTGCATACTAGGATATGGGGCGGATGCAGTATTGCATCAAAAATATTTTGCCGGGAGGCCACCTAGGGGCGCACAGGTAATGGCTACCTGAATGCCGTACTCCCGCCGAGGATTTCCATTTAAGGGGACTGAGACCCTCCGGACCCCCGAGGTAGATTCACTTGGCTGGATCGAGTTGGTGACCCCCCGTGCCTCCCAAGGGCGGCCCCGTCCACCGGCCCCTTGCAGCCGGGGCCCCATCCGTGAGCGAGCCCAACCAAAGCCATACAGGCCCGCAGAGGGCCCATACAGTGCAGTCGGTCCCACAGCACAACAGTTCCTGGGGAAGGAGTGCAGCCCCCCTTCCCCGAGGGGTCCCAGGGGCTTCGCGGCTCTCATCCACAAAAAGGGCAGGCGGAGGGACAGAGATCATTGCGCCGGACTCAAGCAGGTGGTGGCTCCTGGGTCCATTCCCAGGGCGTGTGCCCGCACGACATCATCCAGGAGGGGAAAGGAGGCATCAGATGGAGGTGGTGGAACAGCGCCGGCGGTCTCCCCACCCTGAGTGAGTTACCCCGGTGGCTTGCCCTCACGAGCCCCAGGGAAAAAAATAAAAAAATTCATCCCTCCCCTGGGGACATAAAAGAAAACACCGCCAACCCCGGTGCTGGTGGGGCGTGTGCCCGCCTGGAAGCTGCCTCCCCGTAGAGGGGCGCCTACCCCCTGCGGGCTCCCCCGAGACACCCTAGTCCAGATAATGCTAGGTGGGGCCTGGAGGAGACCCCCCAACGGCCCCGGACCGTGGCAGACCCAGCAGTAGGCACATCGGATGACCGAATGCACTGGCAGGAGGCCCTGCAGGCATATTGCTACAAGGAGACGGGGAGCGATATTAGCGACACTACCTGCACTGGGGACATGGCCCAGCCAGAGGCCTCGATGCAGTCCACGACGGCGATGGAAAGGGGCTTCGCCTCTATCCTACGACATCGCTCAGAAATTTGAAAAAATTGACCAAAGGGTAGACAAGGTCGAGGACAGGCTTCTACAAGTGGAAACCAACCAGTTGACATCAGCAACCCAGGAGGTTCAAATTGGTATGAGGCTAGCGGCCCTGGAGAAGAGGGACGAGGAAAGGGCCAGACAGATGGATGACTATGAAAACAGGCAAAGGAGGAACAACCTCAGATTTTTCGGGGTCCCTGAAATGGAGGACGAAATGGAGAGAGTATTAATTGAGTGGTGAGAGACATTATTACCCTCCTGTTCACAGAAGAGATGACTACAGAACTCACGTTCGACCGGGTGCACAGGGCAAGGGGAAGTGCGGGGAGCCCTCGGTCGGTCCTGGTCCGGTTCCACTACTATATGGAAAAGGCAAAGGTGCTGGAAGAAGCGAGGAAGGCGGGGGATATCTCCTACAACAATGCTTGGATCACAATTTTCCAAGACCTCTCCGCCTACACTTTGGCCAAACAGAGAATGTGCCGCTCCCTAACGCAGCTACTAAAGTAGAGGGGTGTGCGCTACAGGTGGGGGACCCCTTCTCCCTGGCCTTCGAATATATGGGCCAACGGACAATGCTGGTCACGGAAGAGGACATAGGGGGAGCAATCCAGGACTATGTGACGGAGCCGACCCCCAGAGGGGCCCAGTTGGCCCAGTGGCAGTCAGTGTGGGCGTATCTGGCCATTCTGGTGCCAGGAGAAGGAAAACCAGCTCGAGGAAATGTAAAAAATTGAACACCCCGCCGCCCGCAATGGTAGGAGAGCATATCGACTCGGAGGGCTGACGATTGGGGTGACCCGACCAGTGGCGGATCTGGAATGGAGGTTCTAGAGGTTTCACCGTAAGCAGAGTCCCCTTGAAAGGCAAGTATAGCATGGGCTACCGAAGGGACAAAGCAGTGGAGGGTCTCAAAGAAATGAGCATTGCACTGAAGGCCTGGCCGAGGAGGGCAGGCTGCTGGTCCGGCCAACGGCCAGCAATGGCGGAACTAACTGGCTGGACGCCGGGAAGGGGGGAGGGGGTCACAAGTTAGTTGGGGTTGTTCTTTTAGGGTTAGGGATCGGGGGCAGTTGGGGTAAAGTTTAAGGCCCACCCGGGGGGAGGAAAGGGGAACGAAAGAAATCAAGAGGTGAGACAAAAGGAGCGGGAAGGGAGCAACGATGTGATGAAGTTGACCAAGAGAGAGGGAAACCTAGATTATGGCTGATAGCCTGCCGGCCCTGGGAGTGGGTACCCTGAATGTGCGGGGTCTGAAAACCCCCACTAAGAGGTCTCTGGTTTGTAGAGAATTCAGGAGGGCGAGACTGGACTTTCTTTTCTTGCAAGAGACACATTGGGCATGTGGGAAGGAACCCAAAATGAGGGGGGGAGGAATTGGAGAGGTTCTCTGCGCATCCCGCAGGACAAAGAAAAGGGGGCTGGCCATCATATTCACAAGGGACGTAGGCTCCGAAAAGGAGGCCATACTGAAGGACCCCGAGGGACGCTATTTGTTGGTAAGGGGCACCCTAACTCTTGCTGTAGTATACGGCCCGAATGAAGGCGAAGCTCAATTCTGGGAAGAAGTGAGTGACAGGCTCGAGCTGTTTGTCCAGGGCACGGTGGTGGTGGGGGGGGGACTTCAACATGGTTCTGGACCCAATCACAGACAGAAAGCGGGTAGGTCCCCAAAGCATTAGGTCCACAGATGAAACCATGGCACGAAACTTCCAGAGGGTTAACTCGGAGCTGGGCCTGGTGGATACAATCCCGACCACCAGGACGGACGACCCCTCATTTACATACTAGTGTGCCATCCACACCTCATATTCCAGAATAGATTACATCCTAGTGGACGAGACCCTGCGCCCATGTATCTCTGGCCATAGGGTCGACCCTGTCCCCTGGTCGGACCATGTCCTGGTCCGTGTCACCATAGCGGAGGGATGGTATAAAGACCGCAGAGGACTCTGGAAATGTAACGATGCCCTATTAAAGGACAAGGTCCATGCTCAGTAAGTGTTAGATGCTATAACGGAATTCTTTGAGCTAAATGACAACAGGGAGGTTGGCGCACACACATTGTGGGACGCCTTTAAGGCAACCTTACGAGGAGTTCTCAACAAAATAGGAGCCCAGAATAAAAAAGGGAGAGGGAGGCCCAGGAGAAGACTGGGAGAGAAAAAAATTGCCTGACTCCAGCCGGGGGGTCCCCCGAATCAGCCCCTGGAGCGCGACCGGCTTTGCCACCCTGGAGGGCTACAGGCTCCAGCTAAAGGACCTCCTCATACACAAAACAGAGAGGAGTCCTCAGCTGGTCAAGCAAAAATATTATGATAAAGGGGACAAAGCGGACAGGATGCTAGCCTGGAAGCTGAGGGAGGTCCAGAGAAGTAGAATGGTGAAGGCGGTGAGGAATGCCCAGGGGTCCATAGGTTATGATACTTCCCACATAGGAGAGGCCTTCCGCCAATATTACGAAAAATTATATTCATCAGAATACGAAGGGGGCGACGCCCAGATAGAAGACTTCCTGAGCTCCATCCAAGTCCCGGCCCTGACGAGGGAGATGGTGGAGGGGTTGGAGGGCCCGGTTACCGAGGAGGAGGTAGATAAGGTGATTAGTGGGATGAAGGTGGGAACTTCCCCCGGGGAAGACGGCTTCATGGTGTACTTCTACAAAAGGTTCCGCTCTACCTTAGCCCCGCACCTGGGGAGGGTTTTCAATTCCGTCCTGGAGGGGTGCATTCTCCCCCAATCCATGATGGGGGCCATAATATCAGTGCTGCCCAAGAAGGGTAAGGACCCCGCAGAATGTTCTTCATACCGCCCCATATCGTTGTTAAACATAGACGTAAAGATCCTGGCCAAGGTGGTGGGGAGGAGGATGGAAGGGATAATGCCGAAGCTGGTCCACGGGGATCAGGTGGGTTTCATAAGGGGAAGGCAGGGGTCGGACAACATTCGCAAAACAATAGATCTGTTTCATTACGCTCAAGAATCTGAACTTGAAGCATGTGTCCTCTCCTTAGATTCAGAGAAAGCCTTTGACAGGGTCGAATGGAGATACATGGAATTCCTCCTCCAAAAAATGGGCTTCGGGACACACATCAGGAACTGGATATCCGCACTCTATAGAGCCCGCACAGCAAGGGTCCAAGTGAACGGGAAGTTGTCAGAGCCATTCCCCCTCTCCCGATGGACAAGGCAGGGCTGCCCACTCTCCCTCTTGATATACGTCCTTACGATGGAGCCACTAGCAATAGCGGTCAGAGCATACCCGGATATCAGGTGGATTAGAAGAGGTGAGGTAGAATTTAAGCTTTCCCTGTTTACGGATGACATCTTAGCCTACCTGGTAGAACCCGGCTCCTCGCTCCCCCCTTCTTGTCCTTGGTGGCCACGTTCGGGTGCTCCTCGGGGCTGAAAATCAACACAACGAAATCAGTATGCTCCCAATGAGAGCACGAGACCTGGAGCTAGATCCCCTGGACAGGTTCAATGGGATTGCAGTGGGGAAGGACTCTATATGATACATGGGCGTCTTTCTTACCAGGGACCTGTCGAAACTCGCCACCACCAATTATGACCCCATAATGGCAGGGATCACATCAGACCTGAGGAGATGGGGCAAGATGATTCTGTCCTGGTATGGCCAGATGATGGCGGTAAAGATGAATGCACTGCCATGGCTTCTGTACCTCTTTACAGCGCTCCCAACCAGCGTCCCCGATCAAACCTTTAGTGATCTACAGAACGCAGTACGACACTTCATATGGCAAGGAAAAACCCTGAGGACCGGGAGGCCCATCCTGACTCTACCGAGGGAGGAGGGGGGGTTTGGGCTACCGGATTTTCATCTTTATTTCCGTGCCCGCCAGATGCGCATCCTCCTGGAACATATGAAAGAAGGGATGGGGACATACTGGTCATATTTAAAGGACATTGATGCCCATCGTCTAAAGGTTTGCGACCACCTGTAGGCCCCGCGCAAGACAATCCCGAGAAACCTGAAAACCCACCCGACCATGGGAGTCCTTTGGGAAATCTGGAAAGAGGGCCCTCAGACTGCTCACCTTACATCATGGCAGTCCCTGATGACCACTCTCTGGGGCCACCCTCTCAAACTGGGTAGTAGGGGGTTCCGGCACTCCCAGACCTGGTCAGACATGGGAATGGAATGGGTGGGGGAGATGTTCAGAGAGGGCGAATTTCTAGCATACGAAGAACGGAGGGACGCTCTCGGACACGGGTCTCTCTCTATCTTCGAATACCTCCACCTCAAGGACATCCTCTGTAACCAGTTATGGGGTCAGAACCTGAGGAGACAGTTGACCCCCTTCGAGAAGTTCCTGGACACGGCGACTTCAAGGAAGGGGGCTGTATCTAGAATGTACAAAATCTTGAACAGCAACAACCTTCCCGAAAAGGAGGAGTTTCCGCGCATTCTGGAATGACCTGGCAGGAGAGTATATTTCAGAGGACGATTGGTCAAGGATATTCAAAATAGCATTCCATGGGAACCTATTCACCTCGGACATGGAGCATGATTTTAAGATTCTGCAGGGGTGGTATAGAGACCCAGTGAAACTGTCAAAGATGTTCCCAGGGGTGTCACCAAGATGCCCAAGGGGCTGCGGCCAGGCGGGCACCAGAGGCACATGTGGTGGCACTGCCCAAAAGACCAAGACTTCTGTGGGAAGGTGAGGGACTGGATTGCGGAGGTAACAGACAAACCTCTCGACTGGATTGGGGAGGTATCAGACGAACTTCACCCACTAAATCCTCTGACAATGCTGCTGGGGCTCCCCCCGGAGGAAACAGAAATAAATAGGTACCCAAGGATGTGGGAAACAATGTTGAGGGCGGGTAGGGTGGCCCTGGCGCAAAAGTGGAAGAGCCCGGAGACCCCCTCCAAGGAAGACTGGATGAACAAAGTGAAGAACATGTTCCTAATGGACAAACTGACTGCAATGGTGAATAACGATTCTGGTTCATTCCTAGCGAACTCGTATGGGGTACAGCAGACTTGGGGATGGGACATTCACTGACACCAAGGCGAGGCCCTGGCATGAGAGGCGGGGGACGGGGACAGAGATGTGCTGTAAACAAACCCGGTGCCCATGGCCCAGGGGACGGCATCCTCAACACAGCCGGCAAGATGGTCACCAATCGCATCATCTCCTAAGTACAGGTTACGAAGAGAACATTCGGAGTCTCCCAAGATTAAGGTTCTTGGTTGGGCGCAGGGATGGGGGGGAGGGTCGGTGTTGGGGCAGGGGGATGGGGGAGGAGGGTTATGGGTTTAATAGGCTAGTTGATTGTATACACTTCAAATCCGCATTGAACCTGTTTGCAACAATAAGAAAATGTGAATAAAATCAAAGTTTAAAAAAAAAAAAAATTGCCTCAATACTGACAAGAACTACATACAAAATATTCGAAATTCAGCAGCTCTGGCACAATAATACTTGACGTATTCCTCTTCACCCTGGGAATTCTCCTAAAAGAAACAGAAGTTGTATGGCAGATTTCCATAAGATCCTAGGCTTGTTCTATGTTCAGGAACTAGTGGGAATTGATTCTGCATGAAAGTTAGGTTTGCTGAACTGTCTCAATTTCATAAAATGCCCTGTTCCTTAAAAAGTTTTATTAGTGATTTCTAATAAGGGGATCCACAGGGTGCACATTGAATCACTGACATTAACATATAGAAACACATGGATTAATGTTTCTGTGCACCCTCTTTTGACTAACCAGCAGCTGTTAGGCAACATAGCCATCTTCGAATCACATGTACCTGCACATGACTTATACATGACAGCATCAGTGTACTTCTCTTTAACCACATACTGAACTAAGGAACGTCAATTAATATTATATTTTACAAAGGTAGCGGGCGCCCCTCTCTCGCAAGAACAGACATGATAACCTGTTCAGTGGTTATTAACCACTTGAGAGTTCGCAGCCACTGCTTTTACTCACTGTGCCTTTCACAGATGGGAAATATCCATTTGCATATCAGTCTTTGTCCTGCCCTGGGGCAGTCCAGCACCGAAATACAATGGCAATTCGAATCTGAACGAGAGTACCACCAGCAACCCCATACACGTGTTTCACCCTTGTTGGGGATCATCAGTGAGGTGAAGCTGATGCCTCTCTGAGCACAGTGAGAGGGAGACCACGTCTGGTTGCCCCCAGGAGACCTAGGGTTACCAATCCCAGGTTCCTTAAAAAATAGTTTACAAAGGTAGCGGGCGCCCCTCTCTCGCAAGAACAGACATGATAACCTGTTCAGTGGTTATTAACCACTTGAGAGGTCGCAGCCACTGCTTTTACTCACTGTGCCTTTCACAGATGGGAAATATCCATTTGCATATCAGTCTTTGTCCTGCCCTGGGGCAGTCCAGCACCGAAATACAATGGCAATTCGAATCTGAACGAGAGTACCACCAGCAACCCCATACACGTGTTTCACCCTTGTTGGGGATCATCAGTGAGGTGAAGCTGATGCCTCTCTGAGCACAGTGAGAGGGAGACCACGTCTGGTTGCCCCCAGGAGACCTAGGGTTACCAATCCCAGGTTCCTTTAAAAATAGTTTACAAAGGTAGCGGGCGCCCCTCTCTCGCAAGAACAGACATGATAACCTGTTCAGTGGTTATTAACCACTTGAGAGTTCGCAGCCACTGCTTTTACTCACTGTGCCTTTCACAGATGGGAAATATCCATTTGCATATCAGTCTTTGTCCTGCCCTGGGGCAGTCCAGCACCGAAATACAATGGCAATTCGAATCTGAACGAGAGTACCACCAGCAACCCCATACACGTGTTTCACCCTTGTTGGGGATCATCAGTGAGGTGAAGCTGATGCCTCTCTGAGCACAGTGAGAGGGAGACCACGTCTGGTTGCCCCCAGGAGACCTAGGGTTACCAATCCCAGGTTCCTTAAAAAATAGTTTACAAAGGTAGCGGGCGCCCCTCTCTCGCAAGAACAGACATGATAACCTGTTCAGTGGTTATTAACCACTTGAGAGTTCGCAGCCACTGCTTTTACTCACTGTGCCTTTCACAGATGGGAAATATCCATTTGCATATCAGTCTTTGTCCTGCCCTGGGGCAGTCCAGCACCGAAATACAATGGCAATTCGAATCTGAACGAGAGTACCACCAGCAACCCCATACACGTGTTTCACCCTTGTTGGGGATCATCAGTGAGGTGAAGCTGATGCCTCTCTGAGCACAGTGAGAGGGAGACCACGTCTGGTTGCCCCCAGGAGACCTAGGGTTACCAATCCCAGGTTCCTTAAAAAATAGTTTACAAAGGTAGCGGGCGCCCCTCTCTCGCAAGAACAGACATGATAACCTGTTCAGTGGTTATTAACCACTTGAGAGTTCGCAGCCACTGCTTTTACTCACTGTGCCTTTCACAGATGGGAAATATCCATTTGCATATCAGTCTTTGTCCTGCCCTGGGGCAGTCCAGCACCAAAATACAATGGCAATTCGAATCTGAACGAGAGTACCACCAGCAACCCCATACACGTGTTTCACCCTTGTTGGGGATCATCAGTGAGGTGAAGCTGATGCCTCTCTGAGCACAGTGAGAGGGAGACCACGTCTGGTTGCCCCCAGGAGACCTAGGGTTACCAATCCCAGGTTCCTTAAAAAATAGTTTACAAAGGTAGCGGGCGCCCCTCTCTCGCAAGAACAGACATGATAACCTGTTCAGTGGTTATTAACCACTTGAGAGTTCGCAGCCACTGCTTTTACTCACTGTGCCTTTCACAGATGGGAAATATCCATTTGCATATCAGTCTTTGTCCTGCCCTGGGGCAGTCCAGCACCGAAATACAATGGCAACTCGAATCTGAACGAGAGTACCACCAGCAACCCCATACACGTGTTTCACCCTTGTTGGGGATCATCAGTGAGGTGAAGCTGATGCCTCTCTGAGCACAGTGAGAGGGAGACCACGTCTGGTTGCCCCCAGGAGACCTAGGGTTACCAATCCCAGGTTCCTTAAAAAATAGTTTACAAAGGTAGCGGGCGCCCCTCTCTCGCAAGAACAGACATGATAACCTGTTCAGTGGTTATTAACCACTTGAGAGTTCGCAGCCACTGCTTTTACTCACTGTGCCTTTCACAGATGGGAAATATCCATTTGCATATCAGTCTTTGTCCTGCCCTGGGGCAGTCCAGCACCGAAATACAATGGCAATTCGAATCTGAACGAGAGTACCACCAGCAACTCCATACACGTGTTTCACCCTTGTTGGGGATCATCAGTGAGGTGAAGCTGATGCCTCTCTGAGCACAGTGAGAGGGAGACCACGTCTGGTTGCCCCCAGGAGACCTAGGGTTACCAATCCCAGGTTCCTTAAAAAATAGTTTACAAAGGTAGCGGGCGCCCCTCTCTCGCAAGAACAGACATGATAACCTGTTCAGTGGTTATTAACCACTTGAGAGTTCGCAGCCACTGCTTTTACTCACTGTGCCTTTCACAGATGGGAAATATCCATTTGCATATCAGTCTTTGTCCTGCCCTGGGGCAGTCCAGCACCGAAATACAATGGCAATTCGAATCTGAACGAGAGTACCACCAGCAACCCCATACACGTGTTTCACCCTTGTTGGGGATCATCAGTGAGGTGAAGCTGATGCCTCTCTGAGCACAGTGAGAGGGAGACCACGTCTGGTTGCCCCCAGGAGACCTAGGGTTACCAATCCCAGGTTCCTTAAAAAATAGTTTACAAAGGTAGCGGGCGCCCCTCTCTCGCAAGAACAGACATGATAACCTGTTCAGTGGTTATTAACCACTTGAGAGTTCGCAGCCACTGCTTTTACTCACTGTGCCTTTCACAGATGGGAAATATCCATTTGCATATCAGTCTTTGTCCTGCCCTGGGGCAGTCCAGCACCGAAATACAATGGCAATTCGAATCTGAACGAGAGTACCACCAGCAACCCCATACACGTGTTTCACCCTTGTTGGGGATCATCAGTGAGGTGAAGCTGATGCCTCTCTGAGCACAGTGAGAGGGAGACCACGTCTGGTTGCCCCCAGGAGACCTAGGGTTACCAATCCCAGGTTCCTTAAAAAATAGTTTACAAAGGTAGCGGGCGCCCCTCTCTCGCAAGAACAGACATGATAACCTGTTCAGTGGTTATTAACCACTTGAGAGTTCGCAGCCACTGCTTTTACTCACTGTGCCTTTCACAGATGGGAAATATCCATTTGCATATCAGTCTTTGTCCTGCCCTGGGGCAGTCCAGCACCGAAATACAATGGCAATTCGAATCTGAACGAGAGTACCACCAGCAACCCCATACACGTGTTTCACCCTTGTTGGGGATCATCAGTGAGGTGAAGCTGATGCCTCTCTGAGCACAGTGAGAGGGAGACCACGTCTGGTTGCCCCCAGGAGACCTAGGGTTACCAATCCCAGGTTCCTTAAAAAATAGTTTACAAAGGTAGCGGGCGCCCCTCTCTCGCAAGAACAGACATGATAACCTGTTCAGTGGTTATTAACCACTTGAGAGTTCGCAGCCACTGCTTTTACTCACTGTGCCTTTCACAGATGGGAAATATCCATTTGCATATCAGTCTTTGTCCTGCCCTGGGGCAGTCCAGCACCGAAATACAATGGCAATTCGAATCTGAACGAGAGTACCACCAGCAACCCCATACACGTGTTTCACCCTTGTTGGGGATCATCAGTGAGGTGAAGCTGATGCGTCTCTGAGCACAGTGAGAGGGAGACCACGTCTGGTTGCCCCCAGGAGACCTAGGGTTACCAAAAAAAATAGTTTACAAAGGTAGCGGGCGCCCCTCTCTCGCAAGAACAGACATGATAACCTGTTCGCTAAAGGTGCGCCCGCTACCTTTGTAAAACTATTTTTTAAGGAACCTGGGATTGGTAACCCTAGGTCTCCTGGGGGCAACCAGACGTGGTCTCCCTCTCACTGTGCTTAGAGAGGCATCAGCTTCACCTCACTGATGATCCCCAACAAGGGTGAAACACGTGTATGGGGTTGCTGGTGGTACTCTCGTTCAGATTGGAGTTGCCATTGTATTTCGGTGCTGGACTGCCCCTGGGCAGGACAAAGACTGATATGCAAATGGATATTTCCCATCTGTGAAAGGCACAGTGAGTAAAAGCAGTGGCTGCGAACTCTCAAGTGGTTAATAACCACTGAACAGGTTATCATGTCTGTTCTTGCGAGAGAGGGGCGCCCGCTACCTTTGTAAAACTATTTTTTAAGGAACCTGGGATTGGTAACCCTAGGTCTCCTGGGGGCAACCAGACGTGGTCTCCCTCTCACTGTGCTTAGAGAGGCATCAGCTTCACCTCACTGATGATCCCCAACAAGGGTGAAACACGTGTATGGGGTTGCTGGTGGTACTCTCGTTCAGATTGGAGTTGCCATTGTATTTCGGTGCTGGACTGCCCCTGGGCAGGACAAAGACTGATATGCAAATGGATATTTCCCATCTGTGAAAGGCACAGTGAGTAAAAGCAGTGGCTGCGAACTCTCAAGTGGTTAATAACCACTGAACAGGTTATCATGTCTGTTCTTGCGAGAGAGGGGCGCCCGCTACCTTTGTAAAACTATTTTTTAAGGAACCTGGGATTGGTAACCCTAGGTCTCCTGGGGGCAACCAGACGTGGTCTCCCTCTCACTGTGCTTAGAGAGGCATCAGCTTCACCTCACTGATGATCCCCAACAAGGGTGAAACACGTGTATGGGGTTGCTGGTGGTACTCTCGTTCAGATTGGAGTTGCCATTGTATTTCGGTGCTGGACTGCCCCTGGGCAGGACAAAGACTGATATGCAAATGGATATTTCCCATCTGTGAAAGGCACAGTGAGTAAAAGCAGTGGCTGCGAACTCTCAAGTGGTTAATAACCACTGAACAGGTTATCATGTCTGTTCTTGCGAGAGAGGGGCGCCCGCTACCTTTGTAAAACTATTTTTTAAGGAACCTGGGATTGGTAACCCTAGGTCTCCTGGGGGCAACCAGACGTGGTCTCCCTCTCACTGTGCTTAGAGAGGCATCAGCTTCACCTCACTGATGATCCCCAACAAGGGTGAAACACGTGTATGGGGTTGCTGGTGGTACTCTCGTTCAGATTGGAGTTGCCACTGTATTTCGGTGCTGGACTGCCCCTGGGCAGGACAAAGACTGATATGCAAATGGATATTTCCCATCTGTGAAAGGCACAGTGAGTAAAAGCAGTGGCTGCGAACTCTCAAGTGGTTAATAACCACTGAACAGGTTATCATGTCTGTTCTTGCGAGAGAGGGGCGCCCGCTACCTTTGTAAAACTATTTTTTAAGGAACCTGGGATTGGTAACCCTAGGTCTCCTGGGGGCAACCAGACGTGGTCTCCCTCTCACTGTGCTTAGAGAGGCATCAGCTTCACCTCACTGATGATCCCCAACAAGGGTGAAACACGTGTATGGGGTTGCTGGTGGTACTCTCGTTCAGATTGGAGTTGCCATTGTATTTCGGTGCTGGACTGCCCCTGGGCAGGACAAAGACTGATATGCAAATGGATATTTCCCATCTGTGAAAGGCACAGTGAGTAAAAGCAGTGGCTGCGAACTCTCAAGTGGTTAATAACCACTGAACAGGTTATCATGTCTGTTCTTGCGAGAGAGGGGCGCCCGCTACCTTTGTAAAACTATTTTTTAAGGAACCTGGGATTGGTAACCCTAGGTCTCCTGGGGGCAACCAGACGTGGTCTCCCTCTCACTGTGCTTAGAGAGGCATCAGCTTCACCTCACTGATGATCCCCAACAAGGGTGAAACACGTGTATGGGGTTGCTGGTGGTACTCTCGTTCAGATTGGAGTTGCCATTGTATTTCGGTGCTGGACTGCCCCTGGGCAGGACAAAGACTGATATGCAAATGGATATTTCCCATCTGTGAAAGGCACAGTGAGTAAAAGCAGTGGCTGCGAACTCTCAAGTGGTTAATAACCACTGAACAGGTTATCATGTCTGTTCTTGCGAGAGAGGGGCGCCCGCTACCTTTGTAAAACTATTTTTTAAGGAACCTGGGATTGGTAACCCTAGGTCTCCTGGGGGCAACCAGACGTGGTCTCCCTCTCACTGTGCTTAGAGAGGCATCAGCTTCACCTCACTGATGATCCCCAACAAGGGTGAAACACGTGTATGGGGTTGCTGGTGGTACTCTCGTTCAGATTGGAGTTGCCATTGTATTTCGGTGCTGGACTGCCCCTGGGCAGGACAAAGACTGATATGCAAATGGATATTTCCCATCTGTGAAAGGCACAGTGAGTAAAAGCAGTGGCTGCGAACTCTCAAGTGGTTAATAACCACTGAACAGGTTATCATGTCTGTTCTTGCGAGAGAGGGGCGCCTGCTACCTTTGTAAAAAAGTCAATTAATATTATACACCTGTCAATTGGAATCCTTGAATTCAACGGAGTCATAATTACTACTGCATGAACGCATTTTATTAATCTTAATCACTGATAAACCCCGTACTGCACTTTAGTAGTAGGTGATGTGTTTTAGACATGCAAGGTTAAAAAAAAAACATTGTCAGTTTTCTTTTTGTCTGTCAGAGAGCAATTTTGTCATGCCTTCCAGATGTTAAGGCAGACCTTGAGGAGCAGAGCTGGAGTGCGAAACCAAGGTTGTTTTTGTATTCTCCCATGATTCACTTTCCCACCTCATTCACATGGGACAGACCACTACAAGGACAGGGTGGAACCCGTACCATAGGAGGAAATACGGCAATCAAAGGTGATTTGCTTTCTAAGCATTAAGATATGGGAAGACCTAATGCCTTTTCAGCTAACAAGCAATTGTCTGTACGTTTTACATACACACAGTGCATTGCTCAGTGGATGTGAACGGACATGAAATACCAGGGATGGCTTCTGGTCGGAGACTGCTGTGCTAAAACTACCCGAATTGCTCAATTCATGAGGATGTTACACAATGCCAGGCAGACATTTTCTATCCGGGGTTACATGTACATGTGGTTATTTTCATCCATGAGAGCTGAAAATGCACCATTATCACCTGATTTGCATGCATCGAGTGCATTGCTCAATGGCTTTGAGCTGGTGTTGAGCTTCAAATGATAGCTACTGGGCAGCACTGTGGCGTATTGAATGTTTTTGCTTAAAATGGCTGTACTACTCTCACATTTTAGGTAGTAGGCCTTGTTCATGCATATTTAAAGCCATCATAACATTGACAGTGTTTGTGTCAGTAATTTTCAGATTTGGCATGGACATTTCTTCCCAGCATCTAAAGCATTGGAGACACATTCTTTACTTTAAATTATAGCAGTGGCCCTACATGCATGAGGTACTTCACTCTCAGTGTTTGTCAGACTTGGCCTGGACTATGTTTCCCAACATTTCAAGTCTCTTTACTTTAGAACAAAGGACTGTGTGTTCCTAGATGCATCAACTCCCCTCTCTTAATGCTCATCATAGTTTACCAGGTGTGTGGTACCCACATTTTTGTATTAATCCTATTTATTGCACAACATAGGTCTGAATTTCCCAAAATGCACCAATTCCCTCCTCAGTGTTTCTCAGTATTCAAGATTCTTGACTTCGGAACAAAGGGATGGGTGACCCAACATACATAAGCATCCTCACAATCATTGTTTTTAATCTGCTCCCTCGTTCTCCATAGCTTCACTTGGTTTGCCTGTGTGCCATTTTGTCATACTGTTTCTCTGTGCTTTCTGATTCCACTCCTAATTTCCCTCTCTGCACTTTCCCTGCTCAGTCTGTGCTTAATTTGTTCATGCTTGGTTCGTGGTGCCTTGGTTCGCTTTTGTCATGGGTAAAGTACAGCTAAGATACTAAGAATGGTTAAGGTACAGCACACATTTTGTACCAGATTAGGTACCTGCGAGTTTGTACAGTACTTAAGAGTGACATTTGAACATATTCTTGTTTTCTTTGCCTTAAACTGCAGTATCACCTAGAGCTTTTGCCACCAGTTCTGCTACAAAATCTCCCCAAGAGTCACTTCGTACAGCTGAGGCACTGTCTGTCATTCCAACACTAAGGGCCCGCTTCATGGCATTGTTTGCACAGTTCAAACTGAATTTGCACTGCTGAAAAGTGACTTTGCCCTGCAGACACGAACTCTGATTCATGGAACTGTGTAGTTTTGCAGTGCAATGTCAGTACCATGTAATTTTTGCAGTACAAAGAGATTTCGTACTATCTTTGATCTTATTGACACAGAAGATGCTGTGGCGATGAAATGATGAGAATTAGTGCATCAGACTACTATGTGCAGTGAGTGTACTCACTGTCCATATCACATTCCCTATCATGCGTGTGATCACATGAATTGTGCTGATAAAATTCCTCATCTCCTTTTACGTTTGAATAAAAAGAAGCACCTACCTAAAACTCCATCCCACCAATACGGAATGTGTCCTTCTAGGCCATCCATCTAAACTCGAGGACATCCAAAGGTGGTTGAAAGACATAAACCTTGATTGATTCTCACAGCAGTTGGCCCCTGTTAGGGAGTATTCTCAGAAATGTGCCAATTCCCTTCTACCTTAGAGACCCCCAGCTATTTTGCTGGACTTCAGGACTTTTAATTTCTAACCTGGAGAGAGTGAGCCCTTCTTTTCTCTCTCTCATGTATTTTTTATGTGATTTAGACTATGTGTTTCTTTTAACTTTGGAGTCTGACAAACTCCATAGGCATCATATTTTACATTGTGTCACACAGCACCTTCAGTTCAGTGGCACAGGTATGTCTCTTAGATTTCCCAAAGGTTTAAATACATTCTCTTGGATAAACTACGGTTTCAAAGAGCAGTGAAATGAAATTGACTTTACTTACATTGTATAACTTTCTAGACCCAGCACACACTATCTTACAATAGGGTGCTGAAGGAGTTACTTAGTATCCCCTTTGTCTAGTTTCTCATCTAACAATTGTATTTTACCCTATCTACAATTAATGGCTGGTGGCAGTGGTTTACTGTTTACTACCATTATGTGTTTTTAATGCGGGCTGCATTCACAGCTGCAGTAAGGCACCAATGGGTGCCATTTTTTTAAAATGGCTCAGGTATTCTTTTTTCACCATTTCTTGTTGGAAAGGTGATTTACTCTGCATGACAAACCAGGTTTGGTCCCTTTGTTCATTTTGTCTTTAGGGGGATTCATGAGTGAAACCCGCCTCTAGCACCAGTATGTCCGGCAGGAGGTGAGGGAGGTGCCGAAAACGCAGTGCTTATTCCTCTTGGTTACAGGAATCCACCCAAAGGTGATTGGCTGGCTGGCCGTCTGACAAGCAGAGTGTGTGATTGACAGCTAGGCTGAAATGAATGGGGGAAACCTGCATAAAAAGCAAAGCTTTTTGGCTTGGAAGGCAGAGTTGACCACTGGACGAAGGAATCCAAAGAAGAAGTTAGAAGAGAAGCCTGCTGCAACTCCTGGACCGTTGGTTTCCCGGTGAAGCCCTGCTGCTGTGCTGAAGCTCCAAATTTGCCTTGACTAGAGCAGCCCTGCAAGGATGACTTCTTCCCTTGAGTTGGTGGAACCAATCAACTCCAAAGTAAGCCCGTCTGGGCGTCCTCTCAGAGCTGGCTGTATTTCCACTGCTGCTGCTGGAAACGAAGTGCCAGCGAGAGGAACACCAAATTGTGTGCATTGCTTTTAAGTCAGACCCGGGCACTAGGAAGATCCTCCGCACTTCCCTGATGCAGGACTGACCAAGCCTGAGCCACCGCAACAGAGTGTTGGACCCCAGAAGTAAGGAAAGTCTGAAGTGGTATCCGAGAACCGCAGTGTTGCTATTTGCTGTCAGACACGAGGAGCTCAAACACTGAAGGACAGCTGACTTGTAGTTTGCCCATTGCTGCCGCTGACCTTCCCATTGCAGAGCAGGAGTCCCGAGACATCCTCCCTCTTGTTTCCATGACTGAGGCTCAGGAACAAAAGGATGTGCAGAGCTGTACAGCAATATAAGCTAGCTGGAACCATTTCTTTTAACCAGAGGTACTGAAAGTCTCAGAGAATGTGCCTCTTGTTGTGTAGCCTTACTTGCTCTCAGATGAGACTTGTCTTGGTTACCTTGCAGAGTTGCTATAGTTTTGCCCCCCTCACAAGCATCTCAGGTTGTGGCCCTTCAAGTGTTCTGTTTTCTACAAACATTTCTAAAAACATTGTGCAAGACTTTTTACCTACCTGCAAAGAAGATCTTCAGCTCCCCTAGACATTGTGCAATTAACATTGGCTGTCCTGGCTTCCTAAGTGACTCATCTTATCTCTGACTCTGTGCTTTATCTTTTCCCCAGGAAAGGGTTAATTTAATGAGCATTGGAAGGTTTCAAAAGTACTTACCTGTTTATGAATTATTTGTTAACCTTTGTTTTATTCCCCTATCTAACCTTTGCACCAAACTCAGTATTGCTCTAAATGTACCAGTGATAATTCAATGTCCATAGTGCCATAGCTATTTAAGTCACCTGCGGGTGTAGGAAGTGTCTGTGTGCCATCCTCAATGGGTATCATCTGATTTAGAGAAACTAGGAGTGTTTTTGAAGTATATTTCAATTGTTACATGTTTGTTCCCTTCTGAAGGCGACTTATACACTGACTGTGAAATAAATGAATAATTGTTTTATCAATAAACCTTGAGTGCAAGAGTTTATTTGAATATCTGTATTGTGAAACTCTCTGTTAGAACATTACTGCTCACATTGACCCCTCTTGAGATAAGCCTGGCTGCTCAGCCACACTACCAATCTGTGTAGTTCAGACTGTTGGGTCCCTATTGCCAGGAGATCAAGGTTATTGTAGTGCACCCAAAGGATACTGCATACAATCTTGTCTAACAGACCCATGTGCGAAATCTCCTGGGCTCCTTATTGACAACAATCTCTCCTCCCGGCTACATTTTTTCTGGCAACATATCAACAAAAACTCTAAATGCACCTGGCATCAACTAGCATTCCTTTAGAAGTCAAAACCGTCACAACAAACCGGAGAGAGCGCAATCCTCCCTGGTGTGCCAGGCACACACCTACACCCCCATTAGGACCATTGAACACATTGCGTAATGTCTCCTAAGGGAAAAATTAAATTTGACTGCATGTTACACATCCAGGGAGAATTTTACTGGCTACCTATCCTAGCCAGAATACTATTGAAAACTGCCTTCATCACATATAAGCCAGCCACTGCCTTAACACCAGACTACCTAGCCACACACCCTGTAGGCTCAGGTGGGAAGGACTCATGTAGTAGACAGACCATTGTGAGGCTTTAGCCTAAACTGGGCCACAAGGAGAACATCAGGAAACCCACATTCTCTTGAAACACACGAGTCAACTTGAACACCAGCGCAATCAGAATCAGGATGGCTCCGATCCTTCTGCAGTTCAGGATGGAACACATCATCCTGCACTTCAGGGAATATCTAGGAGTCCCTTTAGACCTGCCAACTCCTGCATTTAAACCACCCCTGTTGTTTAGGATAATCCAGCTAGTATAACCTGTATCCACCCTTCCCATATACCACTGTTAATCCCAAATTACTCATACAGCACTCCACTGCCTCCTAGAAAGGTTTAGGGCTCTATAAACCCACATACAAACACACAATCACCAGTAGGTACTTATAGGATAGAGGGACATATATGTAGCAGGCCTCTGGTCACATTTAGAAGCCTTTTGAATCCATTGGAGGCTGCAAAAATGCCATATCTGTTCTTTACAAAGGACCCAATCCATGATTGTGATAATAATGAACCCATGAACACATGGATTTCTTATATAGAGCTTCATGTTAAATGACACCTTCTTCAAAATATATTATTACTCAATTTAATGGTACTAAATGTATTGCCCTCGGAAGGATGAAGGGCTAGTTCAGCCCTACTGATGGGCTGAAACACATAAAAGGAAGATGCCCCAAGGTCTGGTAAAACAATGTAACTATTAATTATTTAAGAGCTATCCCCTGTCTATATGCCAGTTGTGTTGGTGAGGAAAACTTCCATGGTGTCTGTAATTATACCAATTTGTGAAGGAAACTTGCACTGAATGCTCTTCTTAACCATATCCATATGTTAGGGAATCTTGAATTGTCCGAGCCAATACTGTACATGTGCCTGTTTGTGACATATGATCGCCCTTACCTTGCCAATGCTATACATTTACCCACGTGTGAAGAAAGCTTACACTGGGCCTGACCATAATGGATCTTCCATACGTATGGTGTAAATGTATTCAGATGTGATAGAAGGTTGCAATGGCCCTGTCCATGCAGAACTGTTTTCGACACACTTGAACTCACCTTGCAAATGCTTACCTGCGTCTGTTTATGAGTAAAGTTTGCACTGGCCATCCACAGCTTTTTATGGTTTGTTTGTTTGTTTTATTAATTATAACGCACGCGAGACCACAGGGTATCAGGGCACAGAAAGGCAGACAAGAAGGTTTTCAGCTTTGGTTACATTACTGTGCAAATATATACAAAAAATGCAAAATATGTACAAGAAAAGGTTTTAGGCTTGGATTACAATACTATATAGTCAGATAATAAGAACAATGCTATGCAAACATATATATAAAATACAGTGTAAGTACAAGCCAAAGAATTGGCGGTTGGGTTACATTACTGTGAGGTCCAATAACGAATTTACAGATTATGTACAACTAACAAATATACAGATTATGTTCAGATAAAGTAGGCACGGAGAGTAAAGGCATGAGTGTGTGGCACTGGGTGTTAATGGTCATTTTCCTTGATCCAGTGGATGAGCTTATGCCTGAAGTGTAGGTATGACTGATCTACTCTTAGGGCTAGAGGAAGGGAGTTCCAATGTTGGGCGGCTTCAACCGGGAAACTGCTTCCTCCAGTTTTGATGCGTTTGAATCTCGGAACAGTCAGGAGGTTGGAGTTGGCAGTTCTAGTGGGGCGGTTGGAGGACTGTCTCTTGAATCTGTCTATGAGGTATTGTGGGGCAGCGTTGTTGAGAGATTTGTGTGTTAGTGAGGCTGCTTTTAATGAGATTTTGTCTTTTGTGGTAAACCAATTGTTGGATCTCCTGATGTCAGAGTTTGCATATGTAGGAGGTCGAGGAGGCCATGGAGTTAACCTGTCTATTAAATGTGAGGGTAACATCTAGGTAGAAGCCAACAGTTTTGACTTCCTGGGCCACGTTATGAGCAAAGATTGCATTTGCCTCATCCATGCTGTACCTGTACCTGTACCTGTTTGTGATGGAAGCATACATTAACCAGATCCATGGTGTCTGCACCTGTTTATTAGATGGGTTTGCACTTGCCTGGATCATACCATATTCATGCCTGTTTCATAGGGAAGATTGCAATGGCCATACCAATGGTAAGACTTTTTGTTAACAAATTGTAATAGCCTAGACCATGCTGTCCTCATTTGTGAGGAAAGCTTGGACAGGCCCTGTCCATGCTCTACATTTTGGTTGTACCAATTGGAGGTGTGAGGAATGCCTGCATTTCCTGCGCCTTTTCAGCACATGTTAATGAGGGAAGCTAGCACTGGTCCCACTCATGCTGTACCTGGGTTATTTATAAAGGTGCTATAAGCTGGTCCTACTCATGCTGTGTTTGAACCTGTCCTAAGCATATACTTCAGCAGCAAAACATATTAAATCTTGTCTATGGTGAAATTTGTTTATACTTCATACTGACTACAATATTGAACCTATAGGCCCTTTTAATGAGGTAACACTTTATTGGATGGATAGGGATGCAGAATTTACTCTTACACCAATAATAAGACCTTCTCAGGAAGTTGGCAAAACATAGCTGTTTTATTTTCAATTGTCTAAAACAGGGAGTACAACGGACATCAACAGACATCTCATAGCATATCTCTCAAAGTTTTACATGGTAAAATACATTTTTATAGCAAAAACTCGATATTGTTGACATCATCCTACATGGCAAACTAAGAAAACTTATCTGGGATTGTTGTTTGGTCTACGGAGAACATTTAGATATACTTTCTTTGGGGGGATAGGATTATGATTGGTTCTCTATAGTCAGGTGGACAACTATGCCCACCCCCAAGTCATCTTCATTGTCATCAAATACACAATGGTTCATTGGGTCTCAAACTATAGGGCTCTTTGCTACGTGGTCCTCTATAATTGGTTGCCACGCTTGTACCCTTCTGGAATATTCCACTCGCTAGCAGCATGCAATCTGGTACCCCTGGTGCTTGTGGGTGGACTTGACCATGCCTCCCCACCCAATTAGCCCATCATCCATCATCACTCCTGTTGTCTGCCATTCGAATTGTGTTTGAACTCGGCCTTGCAAAGGATCACTATGCCTGAGAATAGAAGTGAGTGTGAGCATGTTCTTATCTTCAGTCTCGATGTAGCTTGCCCAAAGTCTATTTCCATTTACCCCATGTGACAGGAGACCGCGTTTTAGCTCCTTCTTTGCATTTAATGCTATTACATTAATACAACTTGGCACTCAAAGTATTTTTCCATTGCACCTCAACAGGAGCTTGTCTTGCTTCTCACGTGCATTGTATCTTCTTGAATAGATAACCAGTTTCTTGGCTGCCTCAACCCTTGACACTGGGGCAGAAAAGCCTTCTGGATTCTTCCTCCATATTCAGCTGCTTTTCTCTGCTGCGCCACACGCACACGTTTAGCCCTTTAGCTACTGAGGTCCTGATTTGCAAAAATGCGACGTGGAACATCCAGATTCTACACACATATATATATTGGTGGCGCTGCCTGCAGTCTATTCACTATATATAGCCAGCCTTCGTGGTTACTTAGCTTACTTGTGTGGCAGCATCTGTACAGTTATAAAGCAAATTATATTTTCTTCAGTGTTCTTCACACATGCAATCTTCATTCCATACATGAAATGTTACTCGACTCTTTATTTTCACATCAGATTCTAGAAGGTCTATTTGCCTTCTCTCTTGGCATCTCTTCTTAGCGTGTCATCTTTGCTTCATGTGACGTCACCAATTTCCTCTTTCATTCTTCTTTACACTTCTTCCGGGACCTCTCCTAAAAGGCTGTCAGCTCTCCGAGGATACATGAAGAACAATTTTCTCAACGGATACCATGTCTCAAAGGCTTTTCGTGTTATGGGCATTACTACTGGTGTTTTGCATGTCACAATTTCCGTTTCTAGGCAAGACGAGGCAGAATTTCCAGTAGAGGAACTTGGCTCCTCCTCTACACTATATTGACAAATGGAGGAACTAGTAGGGATGCAACATGGTGGGCTGCATTTTCTTTGAAAGGGGGTAAACAATAGCATGGGGTGAATTGTGCTTTTGGAAGATGGAAATCAATGAGTATCTGGGTTTCTAGATAGACAGCTGTGGATACAAATGAAAAACCAACAAGGGACTGATTACAAGTTTAGAGGTAGTGTAAATCATCCAGTATGTTTGAATACTGGGTTGCCAGATTCTCAAATAGTAGCACAAATGAAAGAGCAAGTGTTAATTTCTTCTGTACTATTTTTAGAAATGCACAGGCCCCATCTCTGTGAAATGCACATAAAAAAACATTTCCGTCCGTGTTTGGGGATGAAAATGCACGTCTGACAGCCGCAGTTTAAAGTGTGACTGTCCCCCTTAAATAAAACAATCATGACACAATCAGCAATTAACTTGACATGATCCCCACCTCTCCCTGCACCTCTTCCCAACATGACACTCATATCTGTGCAATAATTTGGGATGCACATTTAAATAAACAGAAATATATCCTGATTTGCGTAAATGCTCAAACGGGTGATCAGGGCATCTGAATGAGATGTGCTCATTCAGATGTCCTCTTTGAATCTGGCTGCCCCTATTTTGGCGCAAGTGATGAGCAACCCATCAGTTGCACTCAAAAACTGTTGATAATGTGGCCCCTGATGTTTTACTAATTCGCCAAACCTCACATTTCAAATAGAAAATTATGTTTAATTCCTGATTTTGTGTGATGGTAATTACCGCCACACAAAGCATTACCACATGCTTTTATTTCCTCATGCAGCAATTACCACATATGGCAACAACAAGTCCCCTTGAAGTCTAATGGGTCTCCAAACTTGGGAATAACTATTGGGTCTGCAGGACTTGTAATCATACAGTCATGCAGACCGGAAAAGTTACCACATGTAGTAACAGTATTACCATTTTGCAGTATTCCCAAAGGAATTATCACACAACTCGTAATAAGGCCCTAAGAAAACAATTCACAAATAGTCATGCTTGTTTGTTTGTTTGTTTGTTTTTATTATTTATAATGCGCAAATGTACCCGGGGGTTTCAGGGCGCAGCCTTTACAAGAATATTCGAAGCTTGGTTACAGTACAAAGAATATACATAATACAAGAATAACTACACCAGTGTTATATGCAAGTCAGTGGTAGGCCTACAGGCCGTTATATACAGGTAGGCAGGGCACACAAGCGGGTAAGCAGGAAGGCACATATAGTTGCAATTTGTACAGGTGGTGCTGGGCACTTCATGGTCTTAGTGGGTCTCGCTTTTCAACCATGAGATTACCAGTGATCGGAAATTCTGGTAGGGCATGTCAATTCTAAGGTTTGGAGGCAAGGAGTTCCACAACAAGGCAGCTTTTACCGGGAAGCTATTGCCCCCTATGGTGGCTCGCTTGAAATGGGGAACAGTTAGACAGTTTTTGTATGCGGTTCTGGTGGGTCTTGAAGAGGACTGTCTGTGGAATCTGTTGATCAGATAAGTTGGGGCGGCATTGTTCAGAGACTTGTGAGTGAGTGATGCCGTTTTTAATAGAATTTTATTTTTGGTGGTTAGCCAATTATTCTGTAGGCTATAGTTTGTAATGTGTTCCCTTCTGGAAATGCTCAGAGCTGCTCTTAGCGCATTGTTCTGAAGGGTTTGCAGTTTGCTGGTGGTAGCCTTAGTAGATCCCAAGTATAGGGCATTGCAGTAGTCAAGGCGGGACAGAATAAGAGCTCTGGCGAGTGTCAGGCAGCTGGAATCCGACAGGAAGGGTTTAGCTGTGCGGATTAATTTGCAGGTGTAAGCAGTGGAGGATGCAAGGGAGCTCACTTGTCTTTTAAAGGAGAAATTGGAGTCAAGATAGAATCCCAATGTTTTAACCTCCTGTCCGGAGGTTAAAACATAAAAACACAAATGATGTGTTTTTGAGGTGTTATTCAGAGAAATATTCATGTCACCTTATCCCGAAGGTGGCACGCCCATTTCTTAGGGGCCATGCTCCAGCAATGAAGTACTAGCAGACCCTGTGAAAACACAATTCATAAAGGTATTCCTTGGCTGCTCCCAGTTAGGTGCTGGGAGCTCAAATAACTTTGAATGACCACTAGAAGTCACGTCTTGGTGAGTTGTTGTTTAAAATTAAATGAATAGGTCGGCCACCAGGGGGCGCGCGGATGAGTCGCCTCTCCGTGTGAGCGCTCTACACAGGGTCCGGAAAGTGGCAGTGAGCCCCCACTTCGAGACCCCCCCCAGAGCTGATTTTTGACCAAGAGACGTGGGAAGGTGTCCCCCCCACCTGAGAGAAAACCCGGAGAAAATCGGAAGCGGCATCGTGGTGAAATTAACGCCGGCGCTTTGAGGCCTTCGGCGCGGCGTGAGTTCCGCGGAACTCCCAACCCGGGCCTGCGTATACGCGGGAAGTGCCGCCCTCTGAGTCTGATCCGGCGCACTTCTCGGTCCTCCGCGTGGAACCGGCTGCGCACCTCTGCCAAGGGCGGTTGATACCCCCACCGCGACACGGTAGGCGGACCCCTCACCCCCCCTGCAAAGCTCAGGAGGCCCTGGTGGCTTGGTCCTTCACGTCCCCCGCGTTGGCGGGTGCTAACGTCGCTTCACGACCCGGATGCTGTGGGAGGCCTCCCTTTATGGACCCTAAAACCAGGCTAGCGAAATATACGTTTTCACCAATTGCCAGATCCCCAGGGCCCTCCTTGATTTCTATAATGTCGACTGCAGGATCCGAGGCCACCGCGACCAAGGCGGATGTTGCTGATTTGCTTGCCGAAATGAGGGGCATGCGAGCAGATATTGGCAATAGGATAGACAAGATCACGCAGAGGATCGACAAAATGGACGATAGGCTCGAACAGGTTGAGCACAACCAAACATCTCTGAATGTGCTGGAAGCACAGATGGATCACCGAATCGCAGATATATCGGACAGAGAGAATGAACTGCGCCTTAAGGTCGATGACCTCGAGAACAGGGAGCGCCGGAACAATATCCGAATATTTGGTCTTCCTGAGAAAGAGGGCGAAACCGAAATGGACCTGAAGCAATCGTTGCATGCCATCCTGAAGCTCCTATACAACGATGACTCAATTGACGCGCCTAAAATTGACCGCATCCATAGGGCCGGAGGTAGACCGGGGGCCCCGAGATCGGTCCTGGCCCGATTCCATAACTATGCGGACAGAGCGCGAATCTTGGACAAGGCCAGAAGCGCCCCACAGCTGTCCTTGGAGAACTCCGTCATTTCACTTTTTCAGGATTTGTCATCCCTCACGTTGGCGATGAGGAAAAAGTGCTCTCCGATCACGAAAATGTTGAAAGACAAGGGCGTCAGGTATCGCTGGGGGTATCCATTTTCCCTCACTTTCGAATGGGAAGGCTCGACAATGAGACTTGTCTCGGAGAAAGACATTGCTGACTGTACGACGGATCTGCTGGGTGCGCCGGAGGGTGCTCCCTCTCATGAGGATCAAGGATCATCTGGTGGTGAATGGAAAGTCAAGGCTTCGCGGCGAAGAAGGATTCCAGGCTCTAGAAAATACAGAAAAATGAACACCTCCCAAGATATGGAACATTGACAGGGTGCCTGAGGTACTTTGACATACTATTTGGTTAGAGGTAAACTGGGAAAATTACTCCACCACGGAGGTTACGAACTCTCATGTGCGAGTCGACCTCCCTATATGTGACTGACTGTGAAAGGTCGCCTCCTCCAAGTGTGAGGTATTGTTAGCTCGATGTCTCGCAGATGTTAGAAATGTGATAAGGCATAATATCTCTGCTCCGCTAGCTCCTGGGGGAGGGTAAATGTCTCTGTTACTGAATTATTGTTATCGTTAAGTGCACACAAAAGTTGGGGGCTCACTGATATATATTATCCTATTATGATAGGACCGCCTGTTTTGCGGTCTTCACGGGTGGTCCGAGTTCGGCTGGGTGATGTCAACCTGGGCGAATCGGGCGCCGAATGTGTTGGGGACGGGGAGGGGGGTGGGGGAGGGGGTGGTTGGGGAACACACTTCTCACACTGATTTTGACACGACGTACACGCAGACACACCTTGCGCACACCGAGGCCCACGATATGCTCCAGACGAGTTGGTCGTCGGTCTCCATGGGATTCTCTGGGAACCAATCCCATCACGACGACCCATGCATAGCGATGGCCGACAGGAAATGTGCCGTGGCACAGAGGGAATGGCCGCCCACGATCAACAATTACACTCAAGATGGCACTCACACCCCGTAGGGACACATTACGCATTTGCACACTCAACGTCAAAGGCTTGAACTCTCCCACAAAACGGTCGATGGTGGCCAGGGAATTTAGAAGGTCGAATGTAGACATCTTGTTCCTTCAAGAAACGAGATATCGGAAGGGAGAGGAGAAAGCCATCCCATCACGTGATATCGGGCTCACCTACTGGAGCTCGGGTATACTCAAAAAGGCAGGGGTGGGAATTCTGGTTCGTAAATGCCTCCGAATGACAACCCTTGACATATGGACGGACAATGAGGGGAGGGCGATCACGGTTGTGGGCAATATAAGGGGCACGACGATTACTCTGGCCACACTCTATGCACCCAATCAAGGGCAAAATCGCTTTCTCCATAGAATCTCTGAAAAAGTCTTCAATATGGCTAAGGGATACACGGTCCTGGGCGGAGACTTTAACATATGGATGGATAGCTCTATTGACAGACAGACCAGGGCTGATGCTTTAGACCCTCCCAACACTCGAACTGAGGCTGAAATTAAGTCTACCCTTGATCTTTATGGCCTTGTAGACAGCTGGCGACATCTACACCCGTCGGAAAAAGGCTTTACCTTTCACTCCCTCCCCCACGACACACTCACACGCATCGATTATATCTTTCTCTCTAACGATCTTCTACGTGTACTGCAAGCTGCCACTATATACCCCTCCGCTTGGTCAGACCACGACATGGTCACAGTTGACATATCCTGGGGTGAGCTGTCGCCGCGCAACACAAAATGGAGGTGTAATGACTCCCTCTGGGCCGACCCGGTCTTTAGAGAGACCTTTGAGATAGAGATTGAGCAATTCTTTCCGACTAATGATACTGGGGAAGTAGGGAAGGTAGCTGTATGGGAAGCAGCCAAGGCTACTTGGAGGGGTATCCTTATAGGGGAGGGGGCCCGAAAGAAAAGGGAACGTACAATATTAGAAAGGGGCATCAGGGAGAAGCTTGCTGTGGCACAGAATCTGGCGCAGACCACCCCGGCTGATAGACCAAAGTACTTAGCTGAAACTAAGCAACTTAGAGAAGAATTGAGGATTCTTATTGCTGGCAAAACGGCCCAGACCTTGCAATACCTTAAACAGAAATACTATGAGAAGGGGGACAAGGCAGATGCTCTCTTGGCGGCCCGCCTCCGTGCGCAGAGAGCAGAGAGATGGGTCGACCAAATTGAGAGGAATGATGGCACCCTGATAGATACAACGGTCACATCCCCGAAGGACATACAGGAGGCATTTGCCTACTTCTATGAGGACCTATATATGTGTGACCCCCCTCCCCCTGTGGGGAGCGTGGATGCATATCTTGTGGGGGCGCGTCTCCCCGCCCTCACGGGCGCGGAGGCCGAATCTCTAGACGCTCCGGTCACTGGGGAAGAGGTGGAAAGTGCCATCAAGAGGCTGAAAATAGGGAAGGCCCCGGGGGAAGATGGATTTACACCGGGTTTCTATAAAGCATTCTCCACCCTCCTTGCACCCTTCCTAGCATCCTTGTTTAATCACATTCTTGACACTGGGCAGGCCCCTCCGTCCTTTTCTCGGGCCCTATTGGCTGTAATTCCCAAGGAAGGCCGAGACCCTAAACACTGTAGCTCTTATCGGCCCATCTCACTTCTTAACATCGACGCCAAGGTGTATGCTAGGGTCATCGCGGCTCGGCTCGAAACATATCTCCCTAGACTGGTGCACTCTGACCAGGTTGGCTTTGTTCTAGGCAGGCAGGGCGCAGATACCATGCGAAAAACACTCCACTTATTATACGAGGCACAGGGAATGGAGGGGGACCCATTGCTCTTATCACTTGATGCTGAGAAAGCTTTTGATAGGGTGTCCTGGGACTTTCTAGAAAGAGTATTGGTCTCATATGGGTTGGGATCCAGACTCTGCCGTGCCATTAGAGCATTGTATGCCTCCCCTACGACATCGGTGGCGGTGAATGGGGGATACTCACGTTGGTTCCCCCTTGAAAGAGGTACGAGACAAGGCTGTCCACTGTCGGCGATATTGTTCGTCATGTCCCTTGAACCGCTGGCGCAGAAACTAAGAAATGACGGTAGAGTCAAGGGCATCACGGTGGGAGAAAGAGAGTACAAACTGGGGCTATATGCGGATGACATCTTGCTTCATTTGACCGACCCCTTGGCCTCAATCCCAGCTGCGCTTGAAATAATTGAGGAATACGGCGCGCTGGCCGGCCTAAAAATCAATACGGAGAAATCAGTCCTCCTCCCGATTGATAAGAGTAGAGATTCTGAGATCGCACGCTTTGCCCCGTTGGGAGTCCAAGTCAGCCTCACTACCCTCCGTTACTTGGGCGTTAATGTTACCCGTGACTTCGATTCCCTATATGGTGCTAACTTCCCCCCACTGCTACTTGCCTTACAGAAAGATAGCCAACGGTGGTCTAAACTCACAATCTCCTGGATGGGTCGTTTAAATGCCATAAAGATGGTCTTTCTCCCCAAGATATTATATTTGTTCCAGATGCTCCCCGTTAGGTTGCCCCCGGAATATTTCGTAGATGTGCGAAAAATGTTTTTGTCCTTCTTGTGGCAGGGCCAAAGACCCAGAATCCCAAGACCCTTACTCCAGCTCCGCAAAGACAACGCGGGAGTAGGCCTCCCGGACATGGAAACATACTACAGGGCGGCGCAACTTAGAGTCCTTGTCCCACACTTTAGGCAACGCTCGGAACCCCAGTGGATAGCCTTAGATAATTACCACCTTCGTCCCTTTATTGTGCCTGAATGGTTATGGGTCCCCAGATCCCAGTTACGTGAAAGTGTTAGATCTCACCCTATCCTAGGTACATTATGGGCTATTTGGAGACCAGGCAAGAAAATGGTTGGAGTCACGACGTGGCCATCCCCCCTGGGTCACCTTTGGTCTCCAGGGATCCGTGACGCCATACCGGAACCGGGAAGCTACGAAACATGGTACCAGGCGGGGCTGGAAAGAGCAGGCCAATTATGGCGTGGGGGAACCTTCGTAACTATACAAGAGCTCCAGGAAGCGCTTGGCATAGGAGCACTCTCGGTCTTCCTCTATCTGAGACTCAAAGGGGTGATGACAAGGCCTGTATGGAAAGACCAGCTGCAGAGGGACCTTACCCCTTTTGAGGCGATCCTTGATCGATGTACAGGCTCCAGTGGTCTGATCAGTGCTATGTATTCGGCCATGATCGAGACTGACATCTCCCCTTCTTTGGTGCTCAAGGGCAGATGGGAGGCGGATATGGGCAGACAGATCTCCGAAAAGCTGTGGCTACACATCTGCAGACGCACTGCGAAGTCCTCAATATCCTGCCAATACAAATTGCATGCTATAAAACTTTTGTATAGATGGCAGTATGACCCGATCAGGCTCGCCAAAATGTACCAAGGTGTTAGTCCATACTGTTGGAGGGGTTGTGGGGAGCGGGCTGGCTACTGGCATATGTGGTGGGGGTGTACCATGGTCCAGACTTACTGGTCGGAGGTTCTTAGCTGGATCAGGGACCTGGATGATGAAGAGAGGGTGAAGCAACCAATGTTTGTCCTCTTCGGTCTGATCGAAACAGGAGACGACGTTGTGAAAGCGCCTAGGATGGTACAGGGCCTCCTGATGGCTGCGCGAGCTTGCCTCACCATGGTTTGGAAGCGGCCCAAGCTCCCTAGTAAAACCGAATGGCTTGGGGTGGCACAGAATCTCTACAGAATGGACTGCCTGACCGCTACGTTACGCGGAGATCGTACTAATGTTGAAAGTGCCTGGTCTGAGTTTAGAGCCAAGCATGCCCCGTAAAGACAAAGTGTGCAATACATTGTTGTGATTTGTGCCAATAATAGTAACAAATGAAGATTTTTGTTGTGGCGGCTCTCTGAGTTGCGTTATGTGTAATGGTCGGTCATCATACTCATATTCGAAGTTCTCTGGTGTTGTCTCGCTGTGCAAGGAGGTTTCCCAACCATTTATTTGGAGATATTAGAGAAGGGGGGGGAGGGGGGAGGGGGAGGGGTGCGACTGGGCGTTGTTGTTCTTGTTCACTATACTGTTCACTTTTCAGGAAATACTGTACAGGATTTATGTTGATGATACTTCTCTCTTGTGCTCTTTCTACTTATACACTGAAATTTCTTCATCGCAATGTAAGTGAATGTTCAACTTGTATAAACTCAATAAACTTTGAATTTAAAAAAAAAAAAAATTAAATGAATACTGTATCATCACTATTGGAGAGATAGAAATGCAAATGAGGCAGCAGCATTTAATAGGCAGAAGAGTCGGAAATTACACTTCAATAAATTGCATTGCCCTTCGGGCTGGTTTAAAGAAAGACCTGGGCATGCTTTGCTGTGTCATGAATTTAAAAGTGCACCTTATTTGTAAACCAAGCAGCACCTTTAAAATTCATGAAATGCCCTCGGATTTGTGGAATTGTGGACATGGGGTTAAAGAGTATGAGAATGTGCCCATCTATTAAATGCACATTGCAATGCTCTTTACAAATAGATCAGCGTTTGGGACACCTTTCATAGTGAGGAGGAAGTAGTCAATATTGTGTTGTACACTGATGTGTGAAGCTGTTTAAGGGTCCACTAAGTGGAATTTTAAGCACAGTGCAAAGTTACTTTGCACTTCCAACACACACCCTGATTCATGGAACTGTGCAAAGTGGATCACTTTGCACTGAAATCATATACTTTGCATAGTTCCATGAATCAGGATTGAGCAGTGCATAGTGTATTTTTGCAGTGAAAAGTGTTTCTGCACTTCAAAAATACACTTTGCTCTGCTCCATGAATCAGGTTATTTGTTGGCAGTGCAAAGCCGCTTTGCACCAGTGAAAAGTCACTTTGCACAATGCAAAAAAATCCATGAATCAGGCCCTAAGGGTATATGTATTGGAACAGCTATACTGAGACGAACAACTGAAAAATGTGCTATTAAATGTGATTGCTAAATATATAGGTTGTCCTTCAATGGTTATGTTTTTCTGATTCTGTGTGTGTTTTCCCAGGGTTTTCAAATGTTTTCAAATTCTGTGTTATCAGTGTGTATCCTTTATTTCCCTCAAACACATCATGGACAATGTGTAGATGATAATGTATCTGTTATTGTCCATTTCATTTATAATTCTTTTGTAACAAAAACATCACAGATTACACTGATGAAATTCTTGTTATCTCTGCATTCTTGGATGTATAGACTACAGAATGTATAAAGGAAAAGAAAACTGCACACACAAAAATCCAAAGAATCAAATAAGGACTTAATTGGCTCCAGTTGCCTGCGAAAGGGCAATGTGGCTTCAGGCCTGAATTAATTTTGCAGTGAACCCTGAGACATGCACTACCCAAAGGGGCATGAGACCCAAGATTATATGTATATTCATTTTCCAAGCTGCATGCAGGAAAAAGACTAGAGCAATATTTTGGTTAAAGAACAAAGCACTTGTGTGGAACTAATCTTCTAATCACATAGTTTACCACAGAGCACTCTGTAACAATTATGTTTAAACATTGACTAAGGGGTTGGTTAACTAGATTCTGAAAACATTAAAAAAGAGCTGGGCATTTAATTTGATTGTGATCAGTGGTTCCAAATCACAGACATAACCCTGTTATTCTTTTACTGAACTGAACAATAAACATTTGCTGAAAACCTTGTAACATGGGAATAGAGGTGTCCTTCCCTTGGCCCATTTCCCTAATGAACTTGAATGGACTCGCATCTGATGGAGGATTTTTGGAATAAAAGGCACCATTTAATCAATTAGTCCAAATGAATCTTTTCTGACAAAGCCACCAACTTAACTTTGTCAGCCTTGTAGCATTGGTAATCCAATGATTAAATCAAATAATTCACTGCAAACGGCTACTCTTAAAAATAAATACATGGCCCATACAATAAATAATTAATGGGGACATATCATATAGCTTATTTCAGTTTAGATCATATTTAGTATGAACATGTTTGTGAATGTACTAACCTTGCTTTGAATGTTCACTTGTTTGCAGGAATCTATGTGTAGCACACTGAGAGCTGACATCTAGTAGACATTTTCAGACATTTTTGGATAAACCCCAAAAAGAGAACATTATTTTTGGGGAGCAGAAATTGGATTAAATCTGATTTTACTGAAATCCAAAAAGCCTATAAATACAGCTTTGTTTTGATTCGAGCAAGTGCATTTACCCAATGAATTACACACATGTGCAATAATTGTGGTTTAAACTTCATGGGCAAATTAGCTAATTTAAAGAGCTAGGAAATAGATTCTGACACTTCTTGTCCATAGAGAGATTTCTGCAGATTGCATATGGAGACCAAGCATTACGACATTATAGAGAGATTGTATAGTTGGTAGTTTGTCTGCTAAGCTCCTGCACACTGGCTGTGTTCCTTTGTACATGCTACAGATGCTGAAAATAATCAACAAACAAAGATGTAATCCACAGGGATTTTCTAATAAGGTGATAAAATCAATCAACACTACCATTAAATAGATGTTCCACGCAGAACATGGAATCTCAGATACCCTTTATGCACAACTATTTAAACATGTCATTCACATGGATTATTCAGCAGGTTGGAAAATAAGACAAACAACTGCACTTCATATGCAACACCCAAATTTAACATCTCACCAAAATGTCATGTGCCATGAACCAGACAATCATTGAAATAAAAAAAACGCAGGTATCTACATTTGTTTATTTAATCATGTTTTATCATGTGAAAAATGGGGATAAATACCTTACTATAGCCTAAATAACTAGACCATCAACAATGCATAACGGAACCCTCCAAATATGCTACGAGAATACAGCAATTAGGAACTTGGGTGCCAATGAAATTGTATTGTATTGTATTGTTTATTTATTTATAGAGCAGTGGTCGTCAGGTATCTGGGCACTTACACAAGTTTAGGTTGGTTGCAGGTACATAATATTAAGTTACAATTACAGGGCAAGAAAATACAGTAATAATATAGTAAAATACAGTAAAAATACAGTAATAAAACAGTATACAGTAAACAAATTACAGACATATTTAACTCTGCAGGAAGAGTAACAAAGATGTACATATATACAATTCAGGGTGACAGCATCAGTGGTCATTGGCATGTAGCCATTGTTTAACCTTAGTCTTGAAGGCAAGGAGGGAAGGTAGTGCTCTTAGGGAGTCCTGTATGGAGTTCCAGAGATGAGCGACCATAACTCGGAAACTAGATCCACCTGTATTTTTTTATTTAAACTTCGGTATTCTAATGCTGTTAGAATATGCTTTTCTAATAGGTGTTTGCATGCATAGATCAGTTTACACGTGTAACTAGTTGCAGAGGCAGTGGCGTTCACTTGTCTGTTGAGATGCGACATTGATCTTAATACCATCAATAGTGATGGAATTGTATTGGAGGGGTAGTTTGTTTAGTTTGTTGGTGGACCCTATGATTAGGAGTTTGGTATTTTCGTCATCAAGACAAAGGCCGTGTGTGGTCATCCACGTCTGTAAAATTTGGTAAATTTTGTTGATAAGCTCTACATCCTTGATGTAGTCTTCTTGAATTGGAACAAGGATCAGGGTGTCGTCCTCATAGTTGGTATATGAGACACCCAGGTTGTCCAATATATCGAAAAGTGTCTTTGTAAATATATTATATAAAGTGGGGGAGAGGCATGATCCCTGCGATACTCCACATGTGATTGGTACTGGGTCTGCTGATGAAGAGGGTGAGAAGACTCTTATAGTTCTATTGTTTAGGAAGGAGTTTATCCATGAGGAGGCTTCTTTGGAAAGATTGGCGGCAAATTTGAGGTGGTTGCATAAGACTTTATGGTCAACCAAATCAAAAGCACTTGGGAGGAACAATACTGTTGTAATTGGTCTATAGTTGGTTGGTATGTTAGGGTCTAGATTCGTTTTTTTTTAGAAGGGGTAGTACCCAGGTATCTTTAAGGTTAGTGCGGACAGAGCAGGATTTGAAGGAGTAGTTGATGAAGGTAGTGACAAAAGGAGTGAGGTCCTTTGCTGCTTCCTTGATAATGGGTGCTGGGCAAGTATCCCCAACGCACCGGGAGGGTTTGAGTGATCTAATGATGGTTTCTGCCTCAGTGGCTGAGATTGACCTGAATTTTAATTGATTAGGTGGTTTGGTTTTGTTGTCGGCAAGTTCTTGCAGGATGTCCCCTTGGGTGGCTAGAGCTATCCTGTGAAGGGAGGTTTTTTTAGCTATTATTTTGTTTTAGAGTGTGGAGATTTTGGTGCAGAGGGCATTTTATATATTAGTACACCAGATTTTGTTTTTTGAACCTGAGTCGTTAGGGGCAATAGGGGATTCAAGTTCTGTGAGTATAGAGAAGAATTCCCTAGTACTTGAGTTAGCTTTTCTAATTCTGTTGTTAAACATTTCTTTTTTGGTTTGTCAGACAGGGAGGTGAGGAGTTTTTTATCTGAATTGAAGGATTATTTTTTTCCATCTTGTTTCTGCTTGTCTTTTTTCTTTGTGGAGGGCTTTTGGGCTAGGTGTAAACCAAGTGTTGAGTTGGGCTAATGGTTTTTATTTGCTCAATTTTAATGGTGTGATAGTTTCTATTGCTGTGTTGATGGTGTTATTATACAGTTCAACCAGTTCTGTGGGATCAGGTGGAAGGTGGGTGTGATTTGTGATAGGTTGAATCAGAGGTAAGAGGTTAGTGACAGTTATATTCTTTTTACATCTACTTAAGGCTGGTGGGGACATATGCTTAGGTCTATTAGATGGGGGACAGTCTTGGATAGTGAGAGATATCAGATAGTGGTCCGTTCAGGCACAAGGCTCTATGGCAGTGATGCATGAGGTGCAATTGATATCCGCAACCAAGTCCAGAGTACGGCCTTTGGAATGAGTAGGTCCAGTATTTCTTATCGTAAGGCCGACTTCAGCAATGGTATTGGCTAGGATGGTGGCGTTTTGGTCTTTAGGGTCATTAGGGCCTACATTAAAATCACCCAGTATGATGATTTGGGAGGCAGGCTTGGCGTTGGTATTCAGGAGAGTTTCTATATTTTCTTTGAAAGATCCTAGAGGGCCTGGAGGTCTGTAGATCACATGTATGGTGATGGTTCGTGAGAGGGATATTCCATATTTGATCGAGAGTAGCTCTGCTGAAGGGAAGGTTGTAGGTTCTATTTCTTTGAAGGTTAGGTCTGATTTACAAATGATGGCTAGGCCACCACCTTTGGTCGTTTCTATCTCCCTTCTTATGATAGTAAATTTTGCGGGGACCGCTATAGCTATAGCAGGTCCGGCTGCTTTGTGGTTCCAAGTTTCAGTGACAACAAGGAAGTCTAGTTAGTTACCAGTAATGATGTCAGCAATTTCTGTGGCCTGTGCGACCAGGGATCGAACGTTGATGAGGGCTCCTTTGATTTGGTGGTATTCCTTTGTTAGATCTGTATTAGAGGAGTCAGTAGACTCAACGACTCTATGAAAGTTGGTCAGGCATTTCGGATTGGGAGAGGGTCCAGATTTAGGTTGGTTATAGCGGGGCTGCTTTGGGAGTGGAAGCGTGTGACCCTTTATATAGGCTAGTGACGGTTTGCCAAGTCTAGACCCAAGTCTATGATTTCTCCATTTGGTGGGACATGGCTAATTAGGTTTGGATGTGTTGGATGGAGCTAGGAACCAGAGGGGTTGTGGATTTTGGTGTATGTGGTCGCCCTTGGGGGCCATTGTGTTAAGTTTAGGGGTGGCTAGAGGATGAATGGGCATGCACGTATTTAGATTATTGGGTTTTGAGCCATATATTAACAGCTATGGTAGGAAGGTGGATGGTGAGACGTTTTGGTCAAGGAGTAGTTTGTTAGCCCTAGATAAGTGTAAATGGCCTGGCTGTGCTGCCATTGAGTATGATATGAGTAGGCTTTTGCAAAGGAGTAGGCCTGTAATGGCTGTAAGAGGGAGAAGCATGGCTGGGAGGAAAAAGTAGCATGCCCGGCAACACAGGTGGCTATAGTGTACAGTACTTAATGGTTTTCTGATACAAAGCTAGGTGGGCAGTTTGTTACAGTGGTAGGTACGTGTTGTTAGCAGCATACATTGAAGGCAATCACAATGACAACGTATGTGCAAACTTGCGTACAAGTTGACAACAGGTGCATAACAGGCCTGCTAAGTATAGAGGCAGTCGTGAGATGGCCTCTATACTTGGCAGGCCTGCCTCACAACTACGTAGGCAGTTGTGAGGCAGTTGCATGAGTAATGCAAAAACACGGTACAGGGTAGGTATAAATATGAAAGAGGGGGCAACATATATGCGATAAAATAAAAGCAGTGGTGACTACAAACAAAGTGAGACGTCAATTTGATATGGATTTGTTGCAGCGGGGGTGAGTTTAGACATATGATCAGAGCAATAACAATAGGAAATTGGATAGGGTCTCAGAAGTGTGGTAGTTACAGCGAGCGGTGCAGGTACAAATAGGGGGTGAGGCCACAGTTGGTGCAAAGTCACGTTTGCTCGAATAGTACCGTAGCGGATGAGATGATATACTGGGCATTTACCTCAAAGTGTTATGCGTTGTAGATGATATAAAAGCCTAATTTAGTCTGATTGAATAGTGTCGAGGCTCCAGATACTAGTGGGTGCGGGTAAGCAAATAATTTGGGGGATGTGTCAGGGTTTGGAACATATCAAGCGTGCATGACATAGCCAATGAAAACTCTCACATCACCAATTTGAGTAATTAGCTACTTGAAGGTACTTCCATTCTGCACTGGTGTGGAAATATATAGGAACATATGGTGTTCTTTTTAGAGCGGTAGGATGCTGAGTGAATGGGAACAAGGCCAGTCATGCGGTGCCCATGTTAAATTTACAAGTAAAGCACATTCAAATGATGCTAGCTTGTGCCAATATAGTTAATTTAGGGCATTTTATTAAATAATTGATTCATAGTATTGTACATCAAGACTCAAAGATGCACATTCCAATCTGTGTGTTGCTTAGGAGAATAAAAGTGGTTTAAATGTAATGAGCAGTATACATGCTGTCATGGTGTCATAATAGATGCACACTATGGCCTAGGGTCCATTTTGAGCAGCAATTGCAGGTACATTGAACTGGATCTGTGGGGTTGAAAATGGGTCTTTAATTGGGTACAGTCTTTTGGCAGGTCTCAGGCTGCCCAATGCTGGATATTGAATAGTCAACTACTCTGCTTTGTCTACTGTGGACTACTGCTCCACATCATGTACAATTATGGTGTTTGTAGTCTTGCATGTGTTAACTGTATAGCAACCAATGATCACAATTCCAGGATTTGTAGTGTATGCCTTTTGAACTTTGCTTCAGCATACTTGAGTGGAACAAGAAAGGGAAGGAATTAGAAAGGTGTGAGAACGGCAGGTCGTAGTTCTGTCCGTGCTGCTAGTCTTAGCACTTTTTTGCCAGCAGACTACTGACAATTGGCAGAATGCAATTATTACATCGTTTGGGGCAAGGAATAGAGTGCTGTATGTGGGTGGGGTGAATACAGATAGAGAGAGAGAGAGAGAGAGAGAGGGAGAAAGAGAGAGAGAGAGAAAGAAAAAAAGAGAGAGAGAGAAAGAGAGAGAGAGAGAGAGAGAGAGAGAGAGAAACTGAGATCCAGGTAAAGGGAAGACAATTGAGAGTGTTCATCCCATGGGCAAAGGTACTGTGAGAAACCAGAAGGTGTCTCACCCGCTAGTCAACCGATAGAGGGACACTGCATACAAGGGCAGCCCCTTAATAGCCTGGCCAGGATAACAGGAAATTTCCAGTCTCGGGTCTAACAGGGGTCACACAAATTAGCCTTGAAAGGACTGTTGAAGTGGAACCACAGTGGGTTTGGAATAACATTTGTGTTGATATCAATCTATTCAATTAACTAGCGCAAGGTATCTGGGACAAAACTGTTTTCTGTTTAATATCTTCAGCCATCATTACCGGGTTTCCCGAGGAAGTCATTGTGGGTCTAGATTTCCCTACCTTTTCTATTCTTTTGCAGGAACCCACACCTCCCTATCCAGAGTTTTCACCCCAGGACTGCTGGCACTCTAATTACTATTCCCAAAACCCTCCAATATGGGACTGGGAGAAGACAGAATCTCATGAAACCTCTACCAGATATAAAGAGACCTTAAATCCAGAGTCAACGCCTAGAGACCAGATCATTGTTTATCATCGAGAGACCAATACAACCATCTCACCTCTATCTGCACAGTCAAAAAGAAAACAGTGGAATATGTGAGAGTCCCTGTATATATCCCATCCCTGTTCGTTCCCATGTCTTAAGAAGGAAGAATCTGGACAAAGACCATTTCTAGCCACATCACAAAGTGTAAGGGTATGTGAGAAACCTGAAGGTGTCTCTCCCGCTAGTCCCTGGGGATCTGTTATCCAGATGGCCAGGACATGGCAATCACTTTTGGATCCAGTTCCTGGGGGTGGACCAGTGTAGGGGGATCACCTGGATGAGGGGTCTATGGGGAGTGGAAGTGGGACAGCGGAAGGTGAGATGCGGTATCCCCTCCCTGTAAAAACTTTTCCTCATCCTACCAAGTAGGATACCTAGGAACTCAACCCCCTCCTTTCCCGACACAAACACTTTCTCACAGACAGCTCACTGTGAGTGAAAACAGACTAACACCAGATCCATGTACCTGACATGTCCCAATACAATGGTCAGGCATCGTCAGGCAATTACTGATCATCACACTCACCTGATTTCCATCACACTTCCCCACATGGATAAAAGGCGAGTACCAAAGCACACTCTGAGTGAGGCAAAGCACACAAGGAAACAGCGGTTCCAAGATTGCAGTTTAATACGAGGAGAAAGACGGCGAGACCAGAGAGGGTTGCAAGTAAAGAAGTGTCCTTGACTTTTTTAGACCGTTACTTTTGTGAACCGTGAACAATCAGAAACCTAAGACCAGAAACTAAAGCTGAACAAACCTACATTGTGTGTCAGAGGTACCCGGGGTCTCCTGTGTCGATAACCAAGGCAGGGAGGAGCGGCTGCCACCGTGGTACTGTCCTTGGCTCCTACAACAAAGCAGCAGCAGAAAAAGACAGCGCAGCCGGTGAGTCAGAGAAACTGCTACCAAACCAGCCTGCGTTAGAAACAAGGTTAAAAGTGTGCAACAGTGAATGAAGAAATCTAAAGAGAATAGCACGTGAAACATAAGTGACAAATGACGTGAATATAATTGAAAACCAGAGGAGTGATTGAACTTTTGGAGGCCAAAGAAGATACCATAGACAGAGTGTCCAGTGCCACGTGGGTGCTCACTTGAAGATCTCTGTCAGGTATTCAGCTCATTGGCAACTATTGAAAGGGTAATTTTGTTATCGAAGTGGTCCTGCAATGGGTCAAGCTAAATCCTGTACACATGCAAATGTCTTCGATAGTTGAATGCATGCTACAATTGGTCTGAACCCAGCTGAGGGAGACCAATGGTGACAGAGAAGGGATCTGAGCCCGAAGAGGGGATCCATGATACTGACTGTGATATAAAAAGGGATCTGACACCCAAATTGAACACTTCAAAGAGGAAAGGAATTTTGTGTTTCTTTTTTTCTTGTACATCAGGCCCTCTGAGTCAAGAGACTTTTGAAAAGCAAAGAGAATTACATCACAGAAGGTCCTGATGCTGGTAATGAAGCTGTGTCCTCGCGCCGAAGCAGTCAGAGTGTGTGCTTTGCACGATTAAACCGCCTTGTCCCATGCTGAAAATGGGGCTAAGACAGGCCAACAGCCTGAACATCCAGGCATGTCATTGACATGACACTTCTTTCTTTTTCATGAACACTACCCCTCACTATGTATGTTAAGCAGTAAGGATTGGCAAACATTTTTTTTTTTTTTTTTAGTATAGACGCTTTTATTTTGACGAAACTTACTAGGACTGCATTATTATTATTTGATGGTTGTATGGTTGTAGCTTGCTCCCATCTGTAGAGTTAGGTTTAGATGGGCATACATCACACCCTTGTTAAAGTTAAATAAGCACCCTTGAACTGTGGTCACTTGTGTCTTTCTTATTTTTTATACCATTCCTTCCTTACAGTACACATGTTTCGATCCTCAACGGGTTTTAGTACCTGCATTCAAACACAGTTAGTTCTATACCTTCTGCATCTCAGGGGATCAGTCTTTAATTGGTCTAAACGGTGGGTGGATATGTCCCTGTCCCATCCTCTGATTGGAAAAGTTGCAGCTGAGTGGTGGACAAATGGCAAGTGACATAAGGGACAACAATATCCAAACTGTCTGTGCACAACCCTGCCTACACAATTGAGACCTGGTCCTCAGACAGATTAAGACATAGGCTGCATTCTCATATCAGAAGAGGTAGGCCCAATATTTTACATTATAATTTGTGCATATTCACATTGGCTTTTACATGCACCTTCCTGTATGGTCTATAATTTTGATTGAACGTTCCTGTATGTTCTTATATTATGTCCCATTGCTGCAAATCCTTGTGAGTTCCTGTCAAGAATCTCAGCACTAAAAGGGACATAGTAACCCCAACAGATTTTGTAGACTTCACTAATATAGACAAATAAGTCATCTTGCAAATCAAGGTGATAGCCTAATTCCATCACCTCCAAGTTATTTTACCCACAATCCAAATGTATAATCCACTGAGAGGCAATGAATATGAACTTGTAGAGCGTGTTTATCCTTCCCTCCCATTTTTGCTCTCATTTTGTATTCCCTGTATTGAACTTCACACAGTGTCACAAATCCTACACATATCAGACTTTAGACAGATGTGCAATGTTTCTCAACAGATCCTTATCGTGGTCACATGGCCAAACTAATGCAATTCTTTAAGGAGTGAAGAATGTGCATACAAATAACCAGCTCAGGATGCTAAGCAGCAAAATAAGCAATAGGGTCTCTCAGGAAGGTTACAAAATGTCCAAGGCAAAAGATATTTCTGTTCTTGTTAGGGTCACCTGTGGGGAGTAGGTGCTCAGTATCCCAAATCTAGCATAAGGAGTACCTAGAAAGGTACCTCACAAAAGTTTGTAATTTCAGTTGATAGCAAAGTGTCAGTATCTGGTTGACTGAGTGGGCTGCAATTAAGTCGAGCTACCTCCCAATTATGCCTGTGTGATCCAATTGTGAAAGTTACACAATATGGGTTGATCGGAGGTTGCTGGCATGGATTGATGCCAATGGCCAAAGCCCAAAGCCATTCAAAAAGACATAGGATCCAAAGCACATTTAACCAAACCACCCCCACACATAGACAATGCAGAGATCATCTTGGGGATATACGCTCCTGGAGGTATTTTCTTGCAATTTTGACTTCACTCACTGATTATTTTGATTTAAGATGTGGAAGGCGTTGGGCACAGTGAACACTACTGACTAGACATTAATTAAGTCACAGATTAACCATATGAACCAACAGATGAACAACTGACAGCACACTAATGAGGCCAAATAATGTTTTTGGTTTCTTCCCCCTCCCCTTTTCCTTCCATTGTTTTGCTTTCCCTCGACTCTGACCACTCTATGTGTTTTTAATGATATTTATGCACATGATGTCTTTCAATGGATGTATTAATAATTCCAGCTAACATTTATTTTTAGTTCAACAAACCGTTTCTTTTGAATGTGATGAATACACATGATGTGTAAATACAAGCAGGGCATTGTATAATAGCAATGTTAGACTATGTATTAATCCCTGATGAGGAGCTCATGGAGGTCGAAACACGTGTCATCTTTTTCTGTGAGATAGGCATTAAATATTTGAATATTTGAGAATATTTTGTTTCACTCAATTACTGTTTGCTTGTGATTTTGAGTTCCGACAGTTAAACAAGTAACTTCACAGTTGAGATTAAAATAATTGGAGATAAGGAGATCATGGATATAGCTCAACTAGAGTTGGCATATGGTTATCCCATATACAATGTTCTGTGCAGTCTGTGTACGGTGGGGCGTCTTGCTCCTAGTTGGTACTGCAGTTTGTGTCATGATTGACATGGCATTAAACTAAAAGTGTCCAACCTAAGGTTAGACTGGTCCACCCCACCCCCCAGGGTCACCATCTCTCTAACTTGTTGTCCTGACTCCACATCCTCCAAAAGCAAATGTCCTCTCCTCATTGGTGTTCACAAGCTTGTGCTTGAGGAAGCACCACTTACTCCTTCCATCTGTAATTCTCTGTCCAGGTGCATTTCCTGTGCTTCCTCAATGCTTCAGCTTGATCTCTGCCCCCGCAGAAGAGGTACCCACACCCAGCAGGCAGCTACCAGTGATCGTGGCATTGGGCCTATGGCACCTGCTTGCTGGGCAGAGCAGACGGCTGGGAGGGATGACAGGACTTGTGGTGAAAAGGTAGAAGGGATGACTTTGGTGATTTCAGGGCCAGGTGGCGCACACTGGAAGGAGGTAGTGTAACGCATGTTGTGCCAGCGGGTGAAGATTGTCCATGCAGCAGCATGCAGTTAAGAAAGTGGGCAGGAAAACACATTAGTGAGAGAGGATTGAGGGAGCCATGGACCATAGCAGGGCTCCTCCTTCACAGTGCACAGTTGAATACGGGATGCCAGGAGTTACAAGGGTGCAGACAAACACATCAGTGGGAGAATTTGCGAAAAGGATAGGGGGAGCCCTGGGTTATAGCGAGACGCCTCCTCGGCCTGCAGTTGGAGGAGAAGTTTTGGCATCTACTGGCGAGGTTCTGTGGACTCTGTATCACATGTCCGGACGCGGCACTGCATGTGCTTGCAACATCACCAGTTGAAGGGAAGGATAAAATCTGGTGACTGGAGAAGGGTGCAGATTGATGAAGCCATTGGCTGTGCCTGGCGGCACTGGAGCAGTTGGCTGCAAATACTTGCTAGCAGTCGAGAGGCGATTCCTGGAGGCAGCAGGTGAGGGGTGCATGGTAGTGCAGGAAGTATAAGCGGAGCAGGCAGAGGAGGCCGGGCAGAGATTGATTTGCTGGTGAGATCTGTACCAGATACTGACTGATCTCTGTGAATATGAGGCTGTTGGACCCCGATCTTTGGGCATGGTTCATGGATACTAACAGATGGAGAGGTGTAGCAGGTCAGTTGTCGGTGTGGGGGCCAGGGTTTCACTTGCGGTTGTGTTATGTGTTGTGGCCCCATTTAGTGAGTTTAGGTGGGGTATCTTGGGGTAGTATTGGGATTATGTTTAGGAGTTCTAGGGCCTGTTTACCATGTTGTTGGTGCTGTGTTCGTTTTGAGGGTGTATTCTTATGGGGTGTGTTTTTATTTCTCCAAGTATGGATATGAGGGTGTGGGGTCTGCATTGTGGTTTTACTTTATCCCCATGGACATCTGATGTGGTTGCTGTTGCTCATTTTCTATGTTCCTTGCAAGTTTGAGTTTTTGTTTCATTTTTCATCGTGGGTTGCATTTTGGGTATGGGCAAATTGGACATGTGGGCACAGGTGGAGGGTACATATTGTGGTGATGATTTTTAGTGGCAAGGGCTTGGCTTGGACATTAGGCTGCACTTTTGGGGAATCAGACATGTGGGTGCAGGGTGATGAGGCTGTTGGGTAACAATGTTTTGTAATCCTTTTCATGTTTCATGTTTGACATGTGAATCTCTTTGTTAGTGTTGTCTTCATCACATTTGGTGGGGTTTTGGGAATGCCAGGTGGGTTTTAGTAGTTTGGGTATGGTACTGGACTGGGTTTGGACTGGATTTTGGCCATGGTGCAGGGACATGTCATGTGCAGGGGTTGGTGACATTTTTGTTTTGTTTGGGACGTTGGTGACATTTTTGTTTTGTTTGGTTATGGGATTTTAGCCATGGTGCAAGGTCGTGCCATGTGCCAGGGTTCTAATGTATTTGTGGATTTTGGCCACGGCACAGGGGATGTACCATGTGACAGGTCTCTAATGATTGATGTTTTTTTAATGTTTGGTCATGGTACAAGGACATGCCATGTGCTGGGGTTTCAGGTGGCATTTTGGGTGGATTCTGACCATGCTGTGCGGGCGTGCCATGTCCAGAGGTTTTAAGTGACATTCCTGGTTTTGTTTCACCAAGTTGGATTGGACACATCATTTTCGTGTGATGGATGGGGTATTTCTGGGCTGTTGATTATGTCTTGTGGGTCATCTGTTTTGAAGTTAGGTTGTGATGTGTCAGATCTGCGGTTTGGGGCATTTTCCATTTCTCTATAATGGTGCAGATGTTTTCTGCAGTGGTCCATGCTGTTGCCTGTAGTTGCTTATGTTTATTCTTGGCTGGTGTTTAGCGTGTGGTTTCCTTGGATGTTCCGACTAGTCTCAGTTAGTGGTTTAGCTTTTGCTCACAGGAGAGCAGGGGTTGTGCTCAGACATGGCAAGTCTGAGACTCGGGGAGCGGCAGTCCCAAGAAGAAGGAGGTTCATTTTCTTTGGTGGTGAGGTTTGTGTTAGTTGTTTCTTTGCTCAGGGGGGAGCAAAGGTTGTGCTTGAACGTGAAGGGTCTGAGGCTCTGGTGGCAGCCCAGGGCAAATGGAGTGTTGTTTCCTTTTGTTGGTTGAGATCCTGATGGGTGGCAGGAGGGGCATTTTGTTTAGGGGACTGTGGAGTTCTGGGTTCTAGCAAAATGACTCTGACATCAAGGTGTGGATGAGTAACTTATTTAATCAGTTTCCAAGCATAACATCCAGTTTCTAGAGTCATTATTCATTAGATGGTAAAGTCCAGATCTCATAGGCAAGCACAGGCATCTTCTCTCTCAGGCTACATCTCTCAACTCCCTCAAGAGAACACCAGTCACACATAAACATTCTAACCGGTAACATTCCATTGTCAATCATGACACTCACTCCAGATTCCATTAGGATGCAGGATAAGACCAGATCCTTACATATCTCCTCTCCTTAGATATATCAAAAATTCAACCAGTTAACTCAAGCATAACAGCTATATACAGCACGCAAACACACAAACACCCACAAGTTTGATGCACCTGCATCATCTCTCTAAACTAAGAACATTCTGCTAACCACTTCCTATATTCCATGAGCATCCACACCACCATGTGACACAATTACAACCAATGTCCCTTCCTCTTTCTACTAAGTGAAGAAGAGGCATCCAACTACTGAAAACCATTACTACACTTTACAAACATAGAGGCACCCATACCTCTCATCCAAATCTTAACGCCAACGTCCCCCAATAGAACACACACACACAACTCCCTCACACCCTTCAATTGCAAACCAATATGTGCCTCAACACATACCACCTCCAACTAGGCTAAGTATCCCTGATACTCGGGAATCTACCTCACTACTCAGTGACTCCATTACCCCAATTGTGCCCATTTTGAAAGTATTCCTCAGTGTACCAAGCTCCTTTTTGGGAGAACCCCACTTCATACATCCAAGCAACACACAAACATCAATAACTCTGCTAGAATCCTCATATTATCATGTCAACTACTGTAAAGTTGCTAAGCACAACAACCATTAACTTTGCTTAACCATCATCACATATACACTTTAACATAACCAAACTCTCATTAATTCTGCTTTATAACAGTTAAACCTGTGGAGAAAAACATTAGTGCAGAGAAACTCTACTTTAGTTTCCACATACCAAACTCTAGCAATACTGACTACGCAACCTATACTTCAATAAAAAGTCCATCTGTGGAAGGAAATTTGTGTTAGATAAACATGCCAGTAACACTCTATTCCACTACTAAGCATTTATTAACAAAGGCCATGACTTTTACACTCCATCCGAGCACACCAATCAATATCACGCACCACCGCTTGCAACAGGCCCCCGTCACAAATGTTCTTAAAACACAAATACTGAGCAACATTTCAAAATATCACTAGAACTACACATGTTTCAATCACTTCCTTCAAAAATTTCACTTAAACCTCCTTTAAAACTCTTCACATCAGGATTTAAATCCTGCACGCCCCTGGCTGACTGAGCACAAACACCTTTGAAACCTAAACTCAAAACAAAATTTGTAAACAAAAATTGTAAGCCTTGTTCTCTGCTCCTCAGCATTCGACCACTTTGATGGGGCACCCAAATATCTGGACAACATATCCCACAAGAAACTACAACCGTCAATTTCAAGCTCACACTCTCAGGCACTTACGCTCTTTAAATGTTATACAGGCCTCACATGACATTTATCACCAAACTAAACTTAATCTGCTATTACTCAGTAAATTTTGGCAACTTTGTCCACGATATGGAGTTTGTAGGGGAAGTTGATTTCTGGCATCGCCTCACAAACACTCAAAGTAAGCAGCTGCAGATTGCCACCTTTAGAGTATGGTTGGAAATTGAAAGAACTCTGAATATCTTTGTATGAACCTGCTAAACACTATGGCATTGACTTCTGCAGAGACTTATGATCCTATGTTCCATGTACCTCAGTATGGGTAATCGTTATTAATGTCTAACGATCAGAAGAATAGCAAGAGCAATAAGTTTTAAACTAAGATGAGCTTAATGGTAACTTAAATCTCATTTAGTTTGTCAGTATTAATATGTAATATGTATTAGGTTTCTCTGTTTTTTCTCCTTATGCAGTTTTAGGGATAAGTATTTGTGTATCGTCAACGAAATTGGTATATATATTACTCCCATGGCGTCTAATGCTGCGAAGAGAATTTTGAAATATGCATTATAGAGTGTTGGGGAGAGGCAGGATCCTTGAGGGACTACCAACGGGACTGAGATAGGGTCTGCTGTGTCACCTATGGCTACTGTAGATGTACGGTCTGAGAGGAATGATTTGATCCACGTAGTGGCTTCCTTGGAGAAATGGAAGTTATTGGCTAAAGTAAGGCACAGTTTGTTGTGATCTACTAAATTGAATGCTGCGGACAGGTCCAGAAGTAACAGGATACATAATTTCCCTGTGTCCCTGACTGTGTCCATTTGTTTTTTAGATCCAGCAACGCTGTTTCTGTTCTGTGGCCCGGGCGGAAACCTGATTGTCTTTCTCCTAGCAGGTGGTTATTTTCGAGGTGAGATTTGACTTGGGTGTAGGCAATTTTAGCTATGATTTTGAGTAGAAAAGGGACTGTAATTATGGGTTGAAATTCTTACTGGTGGCATGGTCAAAGGCAACATGATGAGGGTCAACATGATGAATGTTCTTAAATGGGGGAAAGCATGTTTCCTTACTGTGGGGTGGAATTTATTTTACTGATGTCAATGTCATCAAAGGCAACATGGTAAGTGTTTTTCAATGGGGGCATTTATGCAGGCCCCGAGGCACTGTTTCTTACTGTGGCATCCCATTTTTTGCTGGCGTTAGAGGGCAAATACAACATGATGACTGTTCTTATATGGGGAGGGGAGGAATTTGTGTAGCCAAACGAGATGTTTTCTCACTGTGGAATGCCTTTTATTTTGACTGGCACAGGTGTTTGTGTTTATGTAGGGATACTGGCATATATTGGCAGAGGCAGCATGAATTGTTTTGTTATAGTATCAGTAACTGGCGTTACCGGCAAAGCAAACATGAGTATGTTCTTAAGTGGAAATACTGGCATATATAGGTGCACCAGCATGGTCCTGTTTGGGTACAATCAGTATGAAGATGATTTACACTTGCATATTATGGCATGTAATGGGCAAAGGCACTGTGAAAATGTGCTGGAAATGCTTTTGTGCATTGTTGGTGACTTGGCATCTAATGGATTTGTTTTTCATGTCTTACCCTACAAAACCGATTGTAAACAATGTGGCTTTTTACCTACTATGACACAGAAAGTGTGCTGTATAATGCACCATTTTAGCCCATTTTATCCTACGGTGAGTCGTCCTGAGTGATTGTCTGGGGCAGTCACAAACCTCCTTACCTTTGAGTCAAGCAACGTCAGAATGGTAGTATTCAGACGAGATCCTCCCTAAGGTTCGCCTGTTAATTTACTCTGCTGTAATACTGCAGACGTTCAATCCACCGTAAATACTTTTATTTGGCAACATAAATGTGCAAGAATGAAATGGTGGACGCTTTGACAAATGAATGTTCAAGAGAAGGAGCTTTAGATATGATCGATTGGTAATTTTCGCTGCTGGCGTGATGAATATGACTGTTTATTAACATTCTATTACGCCCAGGAGTTAATCAATTGTTGTGTTGTGCTATTGTTTAGATGCCATGAATAAACTGCGGAATTATGCGTCTAATTTCAGCAATTCTAAAATATGTATGCAGTCATTTTTTGAAACCATTCATTTCTTATTGACTTCTATGGTGGATCATTTTACCCACTGCTAATCTAGGAGTGAGAACAGCATTATGGAGCAGTCCTGGTATGACCCTGTTCGACCTCAGAAAAGGCTGACTTAAATGATGCAAGTATACTGATGCACTTCAAATAAAGAAAGAGCACTAGTTTGCAGGCTTCCTTCAACCTTCACCATTTCTATAGGATTTAATAATATCAGGGTCACGGTTCGCTTGACAAAGGAGTGCTCATCAAGGCATCTGTACGCATTTTTGTTTTAACCTCGATCTGACAAGAGGTCGCAACAAGAACTTGTACACTTTGTTAAAATTCCATTATGAGATGACAGGCCATGGGGAAAACGACGAACAGAATCTGGGCCAGGAACTCAAGTTCTATTTATTTTCTTGCACTATTAAATTCAGATCTTGCACAAGGCACTTCCTAATGACCGAAATGCAGTGGCAAGATTTAAGGAACAAGATGACCATACCACCCCTCCCCCCACTGACATAGAAAAAACGAAATTGTGCGCTTCTGAATTTTAACGACATTATGAGGAGAGATTTCCAATAAAATTCTTGAAGAGGTTTTAGAACAAGGAATACTGAATTGTGTTTGTTTTCACATTTAACAACACTTGATGTCATGCAATATTTCTTTACTTTGCTTTTACATTTGTAAAAATCCACTTTTCTGGAAAGATCTGAGACTAAAGGCAACCATGCTCAAGGCAAAAACTCAGAAGGTTCCAGCGATATAACGTTCTGATTTTCTCTTGAATGGGCAAAACAAACTGAGGCCCGAATTAAGAGTCAGGCACAGTAGTGCATGTGTTGGTGATTTTGGTGCAGTAATCATGATCCATTAGTGTATGTTGGGTCCAGCAGTACTGCTGTGATTACTTACCAGTAATCTTCATTACCCTTCCTCGTCACAGTACTTACCTTTGAGGGTCTCCCACCATACCAGGAACTCTTTTTTCAAGTCTTCTAGTCTCTGGTTCCACCCCTCTCAGTAGGTATAACTCACACTTGCCCACAAATCCCCAGCAGGTCAAAAAGCAGAAACATGGGCACCATCTGCGCGAGGGCAGGGAAAGACGGACGTCCACACCGGGACTAGGAAGAGTAAGACTAGGAGTAATGAAGATTATAGTAACTAATCAGAGCATTACCTCAATGTTCTCTGCCTCGTCCCAGTACTTACCTTTGAGAAGAACCAGAGCTAGGACATGGAAAGGGGGCCCTATCCAAAAGGAAACACGCTAAGACTAATGCTCCACCATCCCAACAACCCTTTTATTGTGCAGACTAATCAGAACAGGGAATCAGGAAGCCACGCCTACCAGTCAATGAGACAAACATTGGTATCTTATAAAAAATGAAGGAACTTTAAAAAGGAAACCACTGCTCGCCTTCAAGAGAAATTATAGCCTGAAACAGACACTAGTACAGATGCATGAACAACCTTAGACAGATCCCTCTTTGGAGGCCAGTTGAGGTCTTCCCCCTGTGCAGGGGCATTATAAATGCAGCCACTGTGTTGCTTGTCAGTTCACAGAGACATTACATACTTTTCAACATGGAAATATTAAATGGCACATCCTGAGCCATACAAACTGTAATAGCAAATTTGTTATATACATTATTGGGTGTCCATGTACATTGCTATATGTAGGGAAAACTGTGAGGCTAGTGAAACAACAAATCTCTGAGCACAGGTTGAGCATACAACATTAAGTGGCAGATAAGACACTAGTTGACCACTAAAGGAAGAAGGGACACAACGATAGGGACATGAGATAGTTTGTACTGCAGAGAATCATGCCTCACCAAAGAGAGGGGTTTGTGATTAAAAAAGTCAACAAATAAGAACAGTGATGGATTTGTCACTTAGATACCGTAAACCAGGGTTTAAATGTATCAGCGGAGTGCAATAATTTCATTTTTTTATCTCATTTCCACAAGTAAAGCTTCCTTTAAATGGAATTCTAAACAGGTAGACTGTGTGAGATGGCTGCCAGGTTAAGATGGCGGCCATTCGGAATAGGTATTAAGGTAACAGGTGCAGTAGTCTGTGATTTAGACTACAGATCCTTGAGTGTGCAATGTTCAAAAAATAGATCTGGCCCCCATGTAATGAGATGTGTATTTTTGACACAATTGATTTTCAAATAACTCTGCCGCTAACCCAGAATGGTAATTGGCAAAGCTATGGAAATATATTATTGAAGTTTGGTGTGTTACGGTGACAATATGAGTTCTGTGTCAAAAAATAGTGCACTGTTAAACAACACAAACTTCATCTTATTAAGGGGATACATTAAAACTAAAATTGTACTCAATCTATAGATGTGGTGAGGATGTCAGGCCGCCAGCCACAAGAAACTGTCTGTAAGGATGTGTGAGAATCCCAGGCCGTGTTGGAATATTGTTAATGGTAGCTTCCTTCAGTCGGGTTCATGATAGAACAACTTTCCGCTGAAATAGAAAACAATGAGAAAGCAATGGTGAAAAGCTTTGATAAGTGTTAGTTAGCAGTTACATGCAACATTTTATTTATGTTTGTCCAAATAATTTGTGGCTGTAATGCTATGATGTAAAAAGTATTCTCAAAAAATGACTGTTGGTATGTAAATAAATATTTATAAATGTTAAATATATGATTTTTTAAATCTCTTTTTAAGTAAGAGTTTTTAGAAAAAATTGGATTAATAAAAGGATTTGTAATACTAAATTGATGTGCTAGCAAATACTAGACACATGCAGATATATCTGAAACATCGCCCTGATCATCTGTTTGTTGATACGCAAAACAGGAGATGCCAGTGGCTCACTTACACCTCAGTTATAGTTGAGTTACAAAGAATAAAACTAGAACAGATCTGGAGATGGCCAGAGCACCTACAGAATTTCCTTGAGCAAAGCTTTGTGAACCAAACTTGCACATGAGCATCTTAAAGCAACTCCATGAATGTCCTAATTTGTTCCAGTTCTAGGTGTTGACAATAACGTATACAGTATGAGGCATACACCACAATATGTCACGTGCATCTTATTAATTCCATTGTATCTATTTGAGGATAAGGCTGACGATCTCATGATTCCACACGATATACAACAATAGTTGCATGATCATAGTACAGGATAAACATAGATATTTCATCACAGAGGTAAGGTTTCTTTATGAGAAATTGCTAATGCAATTTCAGAGCTCCAGTCAATTCATAATACTTTGAAATGTAATGAATGTTCAAAGTATTGAAATGCAATTTGAAACAGTTGTAATCACTTGCTAAAGGTAAAAATCATATGCCAATGTTTGCCACTCTTCACAAGTCACTTATAATGTACTGTAACGGAGCAGTTGAAAGACTTTGTGAACAATACTTGCAAGGAAAGGGAAGTGAAGATGTCATTTTCAAATGGACAAATAATACAATTTAAAGAAAAAGTCAAAACGCAGAACCTTGACCACTATTGCATGAAATTACAATGATGTAGCACGGAAGCAGTACACATTTTTTACTGCTTGCCATACTAAACATTGAAAGTGGGCATCTCCATGCAATACGGCCCAGGAGACGAAGTTGATTCAATGACATTGCAGGTAGCCGACACATGGATACTGTGGCCCTTATTATAGTTTTGCCATAACAGTAAAGCAGGCGGTATTTAAAATAATGCCTGTTTTACAGCCCACCAAGGGATAAGTAGTATTCCAGAGTGCCTGTGGTAAATACTGCATGTTTATGAGGTGAAATACCTACTAATAATACTTCAATTTTGCCTCTACTCTAAAGGTCAACATAAAAAATGTAATACCACCGATCACCCCATCACATTTAAACACTTTCCCTTATGTGAAGAGAGGTGCAGTCAAATTCCTACACATAACGAAAAGACACCTAGAGAATGTGAAAAATCGATTATCTCTGATGCCCTCCTTATCGCTCCCGCCTGTCCCTACTATGCATTCATGTAAAAGTATTGGTATGGACCACTATGGTACAAATCCATTTCCACCCCAAAAGCAGGGATGGTCTTGTCTGTTGCCCACCATGCCCCCCTACATTCAAGCTTGGTATAGGAAACATGCCAGCAGGGGAGTTGCTAGGTCTGGAAAAGACCCGGGGCTACGCTGATGCCGGAAGTGTTGGGACTGGGGGCTAGCTAGTCTTTTGGCTGTAGCTCCTGAGATTCTATCCGGGGCTACAAGCAAAAGATCAGGGGCTATAGCCCCCTTAGCCCCCCTAGCAACGCCCCTGCATGCCAGTCACTTGTCGGACAATTGTATTTAGCTAATGGCTGACTAGATTGAAACAGAGCAAGCCATGTGTCTATTTCTGTCTGGCCAGCCTTTTAGAGGTGTTACTGAAAATGTGACCAACAATCTGAATACATTTCTAACATTTTCTGAGTGGCAGAGTACCCTATCCCACGTTTAAACATAGTTGGATACGGTGGGCAAGCGGCTGAGTGTAGATGTACATGTAATTAACTATGTCTTTAAACATACCGGCCTTTGCACATCCCCTCAATGTCACTACACGATCCCTTCATGACTCTGCAAGAACATCCCAGCATTGTTTCTTTCTCTTGCCTGCTTGCATGTGACTTTCCGTGCCCCACCTAAATTGTGTTGACTGGAATGTGTGGGCGAACTTCTGAAGTGTAAGGCTCTTTGTAAAGGAAACACATCAGAAGCAGACACAAACAGATCAGGCATTCCAGAGGTGAGTCCTTGAGCTGTCCTGCTGTTCGAAGAGCGGCATTCTTCCTATGCCTGATGAAGAAATCTGAAGAATATGAAAGCTTGCAAAAAAACAGCTAATGTATCATCATGGTGCCTTTTTTGGAGCAATGATATATATATAAAAAGTAGTTGGGTCATTCTGAATTTTTTTGCAAAGTTTGGTGAGGATTCGTCCAGGGGGGGAAAAGTTAAAGGGGGGATCCCAAAACTTTTTTTTTCCCATAGACTGAATGGGAAAAAACTTTGCGCACGGCTACAGCCCGAACCGCTGGACTGATTTACACCAAATTTGTGGCAGGAGCGGCGGCCTGGTCCCAAAAGCGTGCTTTTGTAAATTTGGTGTAAATCTGTCCAGCAGTTTTTTAAAAAATGACCAAAATGTAAGGCAACAAAAATTAGTGATATCTGTGTTCGCTTCGCGGATGGGCTTCCCTGTTCGCTCCGCGGACAGCACTCCGATTGGCCCATGTCCTTGCGTCATGTCCGCGGACATGCGACATGTTTGCTGATTGGACGGCAAAGGGCGTGGAGCGCGTCAGATTTTCTGTGGCGCCAGCCATCTTGTATTCGCAGTCGACCGCGTACAGCGCAGTGAAACGTGGATAAAAAATTGCATTTAGTGCCGTGTGTTGGTATGTAAGAGTGTTTGGGGAGGGTGGGGGAGTATGAGATAGGTTCAATGTTTTGTTTTTTTATGTGCTAGACTTTTTTGTTGCGTTCGATTTGTCCGCGGAGAACACGGCTGTTCTGACATTTTGTAAATAAACTAAATGGTGGGGTGTTTAGAGGACGGAGTATGTGTCATTTTTGTTCGCAAGGAAGGTAAAAATGAGCTATGAACACTCGCGGTGTACTTAATTGTTCGTAAATACACAAACTGGGGGTGTCCTCAGGACGCTGTCCGTATTGTAATCTGTCTAGTTGAATGTGTTCTAAGAACACTCGCAGTGTCCCGAAATGGTTGCAATTACACAAAATGGGGTTGTTCTGAGAACGTTGTTTGTATTGTTCGTTGTCAGGGTGAAAGTGTTTTAAGACCACTCCTTTTGTCCGCTAATAGTACAATTTCCTAGGGGCGTCAACCGACTTTTTGTCCACTAAAGAAACGATAAATCCGGCTGGTGTGCGCCGACATTATGTGATAATCCTATGACTGGCGCTATTGACCTGGCTGACTTGCTTTTGCGACACTAAATCATATCTCCCGCCCCTAAGCCTGATATTATCAAAGCATTCATATTCCCCGCCTCTCTCTGTGATGTTACAAGGTGCGTTATCAAACGCGCCCAGTCGTCTCCAGTCCTACGCAACTTTACACAGAACCCGGAAGACAACACACATTATGTCACAACACAGCGCCACAATTCAGAATATGAAACAGTGATTTAAAAGCAAACAGCAAGATTGTAAATGTTGTAAAGTACATTTATTTGACATCAAATGTTTAGAGAATATTCAGCAATTTGCATTTGTCTTTGTTGTCGATCCGGAAAAGTTCATGTTGAGGCACGCGATGTTCCTTTGCGGTACAGAGGGTGTTAGATCAGCTTACAAATCAGTGCGCCACAATTCGGAATATGAAACTGTGGTTTAAAAGTTAACAGCAGGATTGTACATTTGGTAAAGTACATTTATTTCACATGAAATGTTTAGTGAATATTCAGCGATTTGCTATTGTCTCTGCTGTCGTTCAGGAAAAGTTTATTTGGAGCCACGCGTTGTTCCTTTGCGGTAGATAGGCTGTTGGTTTATGATAAAAGCAGTAAATGGTCGCTCTGATAATCGGACGGTTGCTCCAACAACAAGCCATTAGACCACCCTATTGGTTGGTATGTTGTTTGTAGCCTCTAGTACTGCGTAAGGGCATATTGATCCTTGGCGATTGTCCCATAAAATGGTGAGGGTCATGAAGTTGCATATTTGGACCTGCACCTGGCAGTTGAAGACCCCATCCGCTGGAGTCTGCAAATCGTGACATAGGCAAAATGGAGCCACATACCTGTTTTAAAAAACATAAATTAGTCTCACCAGCCGATCTTCATTAAAAATCATCATTTTATTTATTAGGGCGTGAAACTATTTGCTATCGAAGATAGTGCAACAGAGTATGCTAATAATAAAATAATAATATGTTCCCATTCATATAGCGCTAAGAACCGTGAGGTATCTAAGTGGTGCTTATTATTAACCACGGTGTGTGGTGCTCATTTATCGACCACGGAATGATGAAAGGCTGAGTTTGGCCTTGCCGGGATTCAAACTTGTGTTAGCAAGCTGTGCACGGATGTCAAAGCGAGTGCTGTACTCGCTGTGCCACTTGACAGGCTACAGTGAAGTGGCACAGCGAGTAGAGCGCTTGACCGCCTATAGACCGGTTAAATTATTTCTATTAACCCACCCTGTGTCGTCTGCCTTTTTCAGAGCCCTCTAAACGACAGGGGATCAATTTGGCGGTGATAGTGCGCGGTAGAAAACATTATGCCACTTTCAACGAACAAGTTCAACTTGAGCGGTCTTTAATGCTATGCTATTGTAATTATATTTGGTATACAATAATCTAAAGGGTTACTTACAGTACAATTGCAATTTCCATTGTCTACGAGTGGTGCAGTCCCAAAATATGACTCCGCGTGTGCCAACGATCTTTCGCATAGTGATATAATATATAAAAGTGGTTTCGTTTCAGAAATTTCATATTTATCTTCTCTTACGTTTTAGCAACACTCCTTCAAGAGAAGTCTTTCATCACAATCTCTGTCTGTCAAGGTCAAAACACAATACAACCTTATAGTCTGCTTCGTGAGCCTCTCCAGGGCCCGAGAAAAAAATGGAAGCAGCTGTCCTTCACTGTGAACGAGCATAAATTCTTACTTTGCAACATTCTGTGTAAAGCCATCTGTAGAAGTTGTGGAAGCAGCTGACCTTCACTGTGAACGAGCATAAATTCTTACTTTGCAACATTCTGTGTAAAGCCATCTGTAGAAGTTGGTTTTTGCACGCCATGTTTGTATATTGTTTGCGTGATATTAAAAAAAGTTTGTTTAAAGGACATTATGGTCCTAAGTACAGCCGAAAGACCCCTGAAAATTGCAAGTTATGGTAAGCTTTGAAAAATAACTGGCGCCACCACCGTGCACTGCTAAGACTAACACCCAGGACATCAAAGATGACATCGCAAATGTCATTGATGAAATCACTGATGACATCACGTGTGTATGTACTTTTCATGGAATTTGTGTACTAGGGATTTTTATTATTATGTTGCGAAAAAAGTGTAAAGGATATTGCAATAAATATCATACCGTTATTAGTGCTTTGAACGATGCATTGATATAAATAGCATTGTATTATGGGATTCTATCTAGTATACTGAGCTACTAATGCAGAAACATAGCATTGTGTGCAGAGTACAAGATGAAAGTATAATATTTGTAATGTTAATATGTTGAATAATGAAATAATAATTCTCCTGAAATGTTCGAAAATTCACAAAATGGGGTTGTTCTGAGGACGTTATTCATAATGCGTGATTGCTTAGCTGTATGCAATGAGGGAATGGCACAGAGAGTAAAGTGGACGCCGTCCGCGGACACCGCGGCAGTTCGTGGACAGTGCGTGCTACATCTGGGTTTTTCCAGGAAATCCAACATGGAAAGAAGACTGTACGGATCAGCCAATCAGATGTCGAGGTTGTGGATTTGTGTTGAAAGAGACTGTGTGTGGTGAAGATGGCAGAAGTGGAGAAAGTCAGGGTGTTGGTGCTCGGAGATATGGTTGTGCATGGTTTACAGCAGTACGCTGAATGCAGGCATGTTGCAAAGAACTTTGATGTGAAAGGAGTGGAGGTGGTGTGGAGCAGTGTGCCTGATTTCAATGTACAGGGAATTCTACAAGTTTTTGAGGATATGGCCACGATGAACAGTCCGCATGTGGTAGTTTTGCACTATGGTGCTTTCCATTTGGGCAATGTCAGTGCCCCTACTTTGTTGGCTGATTTGGAACGCTAGGTTCAAGCAGTAATGAAGATCCTTCCAAATGCAAAAGTATTTTTTTCTGGATTACTACCTAGGGCAATATGGACAATAGTTCAGTTTTTTGTCCTCAGCAAAATATTGCTAGGTGTGTCATCAACCGAGGCATGTGTGCCTTCATGCTTAGAGCTGGTATGTTCTTCTGTAACAATGAGAATATTGATGCCAGTAATGCTGTTAATTTTAAAGAAGATGGCATTTCTTTATCTTTTACGGGAAAAGCCTTTCTATTTTGAAATGTAAGGGTTGCTTTGGAGAAGGTTATGTGAAGATTTTAGGAGTAAAGTAAGAAAAAAAAACAAGAAAAAAATACAAAATAACTGGTGTCTGTCAAGCATCTGTAAAAAAAAAAAAACAAACGGCTCTTTTCAGAGCCAACTTCAAAGGGGAAATGGGGCACACTATTTAAATTTACATTCACCACGCTCAGATTTTCGATGTGTCCGCGGACATGGCGGTAGTCCGCGGACATGAAAATCACTACAAGGGGGTTAGTATGTTCTATGTTACATGTATATGAAGTCAGGGACGTTATGGTTAAGTTGCGCTACTAAAAACCTATGAAATTCAGTAATAAAAACTTTGTTAAAGGGACGTTATGGTTAAGTTGCGCTACTAAAAACCTATGAAATTCAGAGAAAAAACTTTGTTAAAGGGACGTTATGGCTCAAAGTAAAACCGAAAAACCCCTGAAATTCGGCAGTTATGGTAACATAAGCAACCATAACTCGCGGGACCGTGCACTGCTAACACTAACACCCAGGACATCAAAGATGACATCACAAATGTCATTGATGACATCACTGATGACATCACATGGCTGGCTCTCCCTTTTTATCCTTTACTGACATATCAAAGCCACATAGTTTTCTTCCGTAACAATCAGGAAGTAAAAATTGAAAAGGTACTATATTTTTAGACTTAGGGTCCAGTCACATCATTTGAAATATATACATAGCGGAAGATACAGGCTTGAAAGAAAGCAATCCTTTCTGTGCATGAAGATAATCATTATGGTTATCAGCACTTTCTCATAGTTTTATTTTTATTACTCTACCTTCCCTCTATATGCTCATATTTGTATATATTATACTCACTCTCCATAGAGTGAATGGGAAAAAAAATTTGCTCGCGCCTACAGCCCAAACCGCTGGACGGATTTCCACCAAATTTGGACCAGGAACAGCGGCTTGGTCCCAAAAGCGTGCTTTTGCAAATTTGGTGAAAATCCGTCCAGTAGTTTTTTTTTTAAAATGATCAAAAAGTAGGTAAAAAAAAATTAGCGATATCTGTGTTCGGTTCGCGGACACACTTTCCTGTTCGCTCCGCGGACAGCGTCCTGTTTGGCCAATCGTCTTGCGTGATGTTCGCGGACATGGAACGTGTTCGCTGATTGGACGAGTGGAGCGTGAAGCGCGTCCGATTTTTCGGTAGCGCTCGCCATCTTGGATTCGCGGACGTCCCCGGACAGCGCGGTGAAACTTTGTTCAAAATGTGTATTTTGTAGAGTGTGTTGGTGCGTAGGAGTGTTTGGGGAGGGTGGGAGTGTATGAGATTTAATGAAAGTTGTGTTTATTATGTGTTAGACGTTCTTTTTGTGTTCGATTTGTTTGCGGCCATCACGGGTGTTCTGAAATGTTCTAAATAAACTGACTAGGGGGTGTTCTAAGGAGTCAATATGTGTCCGTTTTGTTCGCAAGCAAAGTGAAACTGTTCTAAGAACACTCGCGGTGTCCGGGGAGTGTTTGTAGGGGGTGTCCTGAGGACGCTGTCCGTATTGTTCTCTGTCAAGTTGAATGTGTTCTAAGAACACACGCAGTGTCCTGAAATGTTCGCAAATAAACAAAATGGGGGTGTTCTGAAGACGTTTTTGAGAACACTCCCGGTGTCCTGAAATGTTTGTAGGGGGTGTCCTGAGGACGCTGTCCGTATTGTTCTCTGTCAAGTTGAATGTGTTCTAAGAACACCCGCGGTGTCCAGAAATGTTTGCAAATAAACAAAATGGGGGTGTTCTGAAGACGCTTCTAAGAACACTTGCGGTGTCCGGGGAGTGTTCGTAGGGGGTGTCCTGAGGACGCTGTCCGTATTGTTCTCTGTCAAGTTGAATGTGTCCTAAGAACACTTGCAGTGTCCTGAAATGTTCGCAAATAAACAAAATGGGGGTGTTCTGAAGACGCTTCTAAGAACACTCGCTGTGTCCGGGGAGTGTTCGTAGGGGGTGTCCTGAGGACGCTGTCCGTATTGTTCTCTGTCAAGTTGAATGTGTCCTAAGAACACTCCCGGTGTACTGAAATGTTCGCAAATAAACAAGATGGTGGTGTTCTGAAGACGCTTCTAAGAACACTCGCGGTGTCCGGGGAGTGTTCGTAGGGGGTGTCCTGAGGACGCTGTCCGTATTGTTCTTTGTCAAGTTGAATGAGTCCTAAGAACACTCGCGGTGTCCTGAAATGTTCGCAAATAAACAAGATGGCGGTGTTCTGAAGACGCTTCTAAGAACACTCCCGGTGTCCGGGGGGTGTTCGTAGGGGGTGTCCTGAGGACGCTGTCCGTATTGTTCTTTGTCAACTTGAATGTGTCCTAAGAACACTTGCGGTGTCCTGAAATGTTCGCAAATAAACAAGATGGTGGTGTTCTGAAGACGCTTCTAAGAACACTCGCAGTGTCCTGGAATGTTCGTAGGGGGTGTCCTTAGGACGCTGTCCGTATTGTTCGTTGTTAAGTTGAAAGTGTTCTAAGAACTATCGCGTTGTTCTGAAATGTTCGTAGGGGGTGTCCTGAAAACGGTGTCCGTATTGTTCGCTGGCAAGTTCAAAGTGTTCTAAGAACACTCACATTGTTTGCGGACATTAAAAGTTTCCCATAGATCATAGTTGAAATGTTTGACTCTATGGATGTGATATGCTGCAGTGGTTGTTGCCAGGGCATAGAGTCTTGGGTGCATGGCCATTTGGCCATGCACCCAAGACTCTATGCCCTGGCAACAACCACCGCAGCATATCACATTCATATTTGCTTATAACTTTGGGTGAAAAACAAATGTATAAGGAACAAAGGTATTAGATACTATGGATGTGATATGCTGCTATGGTTGTCCTTATTATTGTATACTTACTGTTTGGTCTAGTAATGGGAGTCCATGTTTGTCTTCTTCATTTCTGTGATAAAAGAAAATAGCATGTTAGTATTAGTATTTTGTAATGACTTATTACATTGTATAAGCAATATAATTTTATTTTTTTTCGACCCTCATATTTAGTAGAGTACAAATCAGAGTACTGTGCAATTTGCTCAGTTTCTGTAATAGTTGCTAAAATCATTGGGTCTGTGGGAGAAAAAAAATCCATGTTGGATTAAAAAAAAACCCTTTTTCTGTTATGTTACAGTTTATTTGTTTGTTTGTTTTCAGTGTTCACTTGTTGTTTCTGGCTAATGCTTTATGCTTTGCTTTGTTGTATCTTTTTTGGAGCAGTAACAGATTATTAATTTGTTTTGATATTATAAAATTTTGGAGCAGTTAGATACCAATTGGCGTATTCTAACTGTCTATTTTTTTAATATATTTTAGTGGTTTTGATTTATCTATTTGGATATTGTTAAATTTTGGGACAGTTAGATACCAATTGGCATATTCTAACTGTGTATTTTTTGGCCTAATTTAGTGGTATTCATTTATCTGATTAGTTGTTGTAGAATCTTTGAGCTGTTAGATAGCTTTTGGAGTATTCTAACAGTTTATATTATTTTAACACAAATTTATAATTTCGGGACAGTTAGATACCAATTGGCGTATTCTAACTGTGTATTTTTTGGTCTAATTTAGTGGTATTCATTTATCTGATTAGTTGTTGTAGAATCTTTGAGCAGTTAGATAGCTTTTGGAGTATTCTAACAGTTTATATTTTTTTAACACAAATTTGCTTAAAGGTTTAAATACAGTTTATTTATCAAATTTTGGTTTTAAGAACATCAAATAAGCATTTGTAAGATTTGCTGGTAATCTCTGCTTTAGAGTAATGGTACTATCATTACATTCAAACCATCCACATTTCTTTTCTATATATGCAGTGTAGTGCCCTGAATTGGTTGTGGCTCCTGCGTGGTAGATTATACCTATTGTTGTGAAGGTTTTCTTACCAAGTGATATTTGACCATGTGTGAATCCAGTCAGCTTGCAGTTGTTTTTGGTACCATCTGCATTGTAACGTAGACGCATTAGTATTACGTATTTACTATGTGTTTGTATTACTAACGTGAAGCGATTATCTGAATTGCAGGTAGAGCATAATCTACCATGGTTTGCATTTTGTACAAGTTGCTGAAATGGAATGGATTCACAATTTGGTATTGATATATATATGAAGTGTTCATTGGGGATTTCTTCTTGTGTCACATTGTTGCAGAGAGTGCATGTATGTTTCCACATGTATGAAATCTGAAAGATTTCATTTATAGGTATGTTTTTGTTTTCCAGTACTTGTAGTAAGTACATTAGAAATTCTTGTGGATCTTCCTGTGAGTTTATAGTGAATTTCACCATTCCAGCACAGTAGTCCAATTGTCGTCTTATTCCAAAAACACTATATGTGTTGTCAGGATTGTTTGCTGCATTTCTGTGAAGTACTAACATTTGCAAACACAATGGGTCTGCATTGTGTAAGTAAATATTGTCAACAATTGGTGGTAATTGAAATAGAATATTCATTGCTACATTTGCATAGCAACTTACACCAACTATATTTGAGAATTTAAATGGTCCAGGTAGTTCTGTATCTAACTGCTTTTTTGGAGTTTGTCTTCCTTCTTTAAAGAAGTACCTGGTTTACTTTCTCTAATTGATTCTTTTTTGTTTGTGGTACTTGATGAAGTATTAGTTTCTTTTACTCTCTTTGGAGGATTTGCAGTGACGTCCTGTTGCATTTCTGTTTGATTTAGTTTTCTTTTACAACATTTTAGTTTTTGTGGAACATAATATGTGTTTAGATGGGGAGTGTATAGTGAGCGAAGTCTATTATATTCTAAAATGCAAGGAATATAAGCGTTTACTTTACTTGCATCAAAGTTGATTAGAAATAGACCGTCAAGTGTACGTAAGCGTGATAGTGCTACGTAGCTCATGCCTTCTTTAAAGACTGTGTTACCAATATCTATCATTGCTTTGTCTAGGGTAAGACCTTGTGATTTATGAATCGTGACTGCGTATGCAAGAGTTAGAGAAAATTGTTCTCTGCGTACATACATATCTTTGAAGAGAAGGAATCTAGCTGTTGAGCGTCCTATCTGTTTTACTTCTGAAAGTTTGTCAAAGAGTATATTGACAAACTGAATTTTGTTGTCACGTGGGTATGTTTGAAAGCCAACAACTGTACCCAGTGCTCCATTAACTAGTCCTTGGTCCACGTCAAGGTTACGTTTAAGCATTACTCTGCAATTTAAGGATAATTTTAACATCTTTTCTAAGCCTGCTGTGTTTGAGATTGATTTTTCTAAATTATTTAGTCTTATTGTGGCTTGGTCACACATGGGTAGTGTCATACCATGTACATCTAGTTTGTCTGTGGCGCTAATTTCCATTATTGGTTGCATTTCTTTACTTAACATTATTTCATTGAATTTGAGACAGCTTGCAAGAGTTGGCATTAAGGCCATACAATTGACATTTTTGTGGGCTAATTGTTCCATAACATCTGTAGCACATGCATTATCGCCATAAAGTGCATTAATGTGCCGGGTTTTCAATGTTGCTTCTGCTTCTTTAGAAAGTATACCAACTCTCAAACTTTTTAAAATGTTGGCATAAGTTAGATCTGCAGATTGGCGCATGTTTTCTGTTAATTCTCTGTTTTGGAAATGTTGCCAAAGGTTGACATTTCCAATGCTGCCAACAGTTTTACGGCAGAGTTTGTGCCCTAATGTTTTAAAAATAGGTTCACCTTTTACTGGTGTTAATTGAAGCAGATCTCCAAAAACAATGATGTGTTTTCCTGCAAAGAGCTCTTCATAGTCTGTTTTGAGTACTTTTTGTAATCTGAGGTGAATCAAAGCTAACATCAGGTTGGAGACCATGAACACTTCATCTATTAGTAGCATTTTCATTTGTTTCAATACTCTGCGTAATTCCTTTGCAGCTTCTGCAGAAAGTTTGTAATAGTCTAATTTGTTCTGGTGTTCTACTGGTAATAGTAGTAATCGGTGTGATGTAACACCACCTATGTTGTAGGCAGCTAAACCTGTGGGGGCAGTGACAACAGCTGACAGTTTGTTGTTTGTCAATTGTTGAAGGAACTTACTAATGATTTTGATTAGGAATGTTTTGCCAGAACCAGCTTCACCACTGACGTACAGTAGTATAGGTTAATAATTATGGCAGGAACATTCTTTATTTTCATGTTTTACACCATGTGCAATTTGTTTTGTTACTTCTTGAAAAATGCTACTTTGCTCATTGTTTAGTTTTGATTGTAGTATAGTTAAGTCTTCCTTATCTTCATACTGACACATGGTGTTTTCTACTTCTGTCATAGCTAATTCTGCCTCATTTGTTATTAGTGGTTCTCCCAGTGGTTCTTGGCTTCCTGTTACAGAAGGTTGACGACTGTCAGGAGTATCCTTATCTAGTTGGGCTTGGAGTTCTTCTTCATGTTGCTGTTCATTGTGCAACATTGTTTTGTACTGTGTAAAGTTTACATCAGTTATAGTGCTTTCATTTGCTTTGAAAGCATCCTCATATGAGTCATAGTTATCTAGTAATTGTTCTTCTTTTCTCCATGGTTTGACGGGTTGTAGCAGGGACATGTAATATACTTCTTTATGTTGAGGAGTCTTCAATGACAATTTGATATGATTAATTAAATTTGGTTTAGTGAGTTTAACTAAGCTGCCTTCACAGTCTGTCACTCTATATTTACCTTTTTTTTCATCAGGTTTCATATTATTTTTGTATGTGTAGTTTTGGGCTATTTGCTATAGACACATGTTTTCCAAAGTATTACTTCTGTTTGGATAGTATGTGTCCAATAAATTGTTTTTTAAAATGTCTTGGCTGTTGGGATCATGTTTGGCTATTGTTTCTATATCTTCATATGATTTTAGAACTCCTTTTCTAGATTTAGCTGGACCAAGACTTAGCCATACTATATTTTCAGATTTACCATACAATGAAGTACCAGTTAAACGATCAGCTGCTTCACAAGATCCAGATTCACATTCTCTATGGGTGAGCATTTTTATGCCCGAGCTGTATAATTTCTGAGATACTGTTTTATCTGATGACAGGTCATTCCAGAGGTCTTGGAGCTCTGTCTTTTCTGCTTTAGTTAAGTATGCTGTGACATATCGTGCAACTGCAGTAGAATTGTCTGAAATGTACTGTATATCTATGTTTGCATTCCATAAGTGGGCAATGATTGCATTATAATCATTGATATATTTTTCTTCTTCTTTTCTTTTTATGTAATATGTATTTTTAGGTGACTTACCTTTAACACTAAGCCTAACTGAAGACATGAGGTTGTTTACTTGACCTGTATTTGTAACTGGTCTAGGGAAACCAAATCGGCATTTGGTGTAGTATTTGCCTTTGTTCTTGTATTTGCGACGACAATATTTTCCACATTTGTGTCTTTGAAATTGTAAAATTTGTGCACGAAGATCACTATTTGTGGCTTCTGATGGAATTTCACAAGTGACATAGTTTTCAATAAACTGTAAAACAGTGGCATCACTGTCTTGACCAAATTTAGGAGCATCTTTAATCCATAAAAGCATGTGGATATGTGGTGCTCCTCTGGCTTGGTATTCTTTTCTCCAAAAGAAGTGTTGCACTTCTCCAAGGGGAGGAACAGTTTTATTACAAATAAAATGTAGCATAGCAATGAAGCGATGGTGAAAATATCTTGAAACATTAACAGGATCCAAAGAACAAAGTTCTCCAGGTGTTAGAATATCTATTTTTATTTTGTTTTTATTTGATATGCGTAGGAAATCATGTAAATCTTCCCATGCATATTCTGCACAACTTAATGTAACAAACCAAGTGGGTGGGCCAAGGTTTCTGATCATACAACGTACATCTCCATGACGTCGAAACCAGTACTCTTTAGTACCACGCATATTTGCTAATAGATTTGTAATATTTGATTGTAAAACCTCATCCTTTTGTTGCACTTTCTCTAATAATTGTGTAGCTGTCATATTTTGAAAGTGTGATCCTGATTTTAATATGTGTGCAACTCCGTAACATAAAGTTGCTAGTTCACTTTCAAAGAGTAGGTGGAATTTGTATTCCACATTTTGTCTAAATCTGGGATCTTCAGAATACATCCTTAATGAGCGGTATTCTGAAGCTGATATTTGAATAGGTCTATCATCATACCTTCCTCCTTTGCCGGTAGGAAAGAGTAGAGGAAAAGCACGTGCTTCTATACTTTTTTCCCATATACTGATTGGCGATCCTTTTGTTTGACGCATTTGGTAAGTTTCCAGTACATCTTGTACGGTGTCATTACAGTGAAAAGGATGAATTGTATAATGGTCTAAAGTATTTGATATTGTAGCAGGATATAGTAGCTCAAATTGACCAGCTTCTTGTGTTTCTTGAATTATTTCAGTTGTATCTTTCAAGTTTTCTTCAATATTAATTTCTTTGTAATATTCATTATTCTCTTTAAGATATTGGAAGGCTTGTCTAACTTTATATAAATCTACCAGCTGTTGCCATATTTTTTTGTCTTTTGTAGGTACTCCATTTACTAATATAATTAAAGATTGCTGCATTGGACGTTGCACTCCTAGAGTATGCACATTTTCTTTTAGATTTAATGGTAAATAAACTACTTTTTCACGAATGCCTTTTACCAATTCAGAGGGAGGTAATTTTGCTGTTTTTGGTTGAAGGCGTATTATTGCTTGAAATGGGTGTACTGTTTGAATTATGATGCTCTCATATAAATTAAGTTGTTGTAGAGGTTTTGGTACTGGGTATAATTCCAAATTATTTGTGATAGAACGTGAAGGAGTTTGGTTCTTGTCAAGTTTTGTAGTGCAATAACTGCAAAGTATTAAGGGCTCAGTTATTTCATATTTGTTTTCTGCTACAAGGTAGAGAGCTAATTCAAACCATTTAGAATCTTCATTGTCTTCTATTTTGTATGATAGGTCCACAGTTTTTGTGTTACTTTTATAAAAAATTCTACGGCAACATACACATACATGGTTTGGTACTTCAGCTGATGTACTTTTAAATTTTAGTATTTCTTTTTTGTATGTGTTTAGCAAAAGGTTGCCATGTGTAGAACTGTTGCTTAATTGGTTTAAAGCTATTTCATTCTGTAAATGGCTTTCACTTCCAAAATATTTTTTCTGGATATAGTGAATTTCTTCAAGTAGGTCTTTTGCTGTACCATGTAGAAGGATGTTATTTAACTTGGCTAGTGCTAAAGAAGGACTTTTAGCATAGTACAGTTTATAGACTAGATTTCTTATAGTTGAATGATGTGTTGATATCCTTTTGATATCATGGAAACTGGTTTTACAAGTAGGTCCTGTAATGCAGGCCAATGAATGTCCTTGTAGTCCTGTGTACTTGCGCACTGGACAGGTATCTATATTTTGCAGTAATTTAATTTTGATTTTGTCTTTGCTTTTTACATATTTATTGCGGAATTGGCGTAAAGATTTGAAACATTGTTTGGGAATGTTACACATTGACGTGCATGGCCATTTGTACACTAGACGTTCTGATTCAGTTGAATGGAGGGGTAATTCTAAGTTTTCAGGGCATATTTTTGTAAAGAGTACTTCTTGTTCCATTATGGTATTATTCACTTTTTCATAACCTCGACCACTGCTATGTATGGCAATTGTATTAGTTTGCTTTTGTTTGTACGCTTCTTCATTAAAATATGGTTCTGTGCTTGTAGTGTGATTCCATTCACCTGCGCTGATACTTAAGAAGTTCTTTCTGTCGATATTTCGCTTATTGAGAAGTCCTTTTTGTAATTTAGTTATTAGTTTTGTTAGTGGTTTCATTTTGTTTAACAGTAACATAAATAGATTTCTTTTGAGAAGAATTGCACTGTCCATCAATGCTTCTAAGAATAATTTCCTACGATAGGTTTTAAGCTTTGAACCTGATTTCTCTCCTGTTTTTATAAGATTTTGAAGGACTTTGTGACGGTATATTTTGGCTAAAATACTTTTCTTGGTATGCTTACTTTGCACTATATTAAAATTTGAAGAAGTAGTTTTATCTGTACTGATAGCTGATTTTCTGTTAATTGTTTTTTATTTTGTTTTACATTTTGATAGAGGAAGCGAAGTTGTTGTACTTGAAAGTTCTTGTGTTTCACTAAATGATTGTATTAGCTGTTTTGTTTCAACTTTTTTTACAAATTCTGCTAGAGATGGATGCTTATGTTGGACACCTTTATTTTCATTTGCTCTACTTTTGCGTTGCATTCTTTAGGGTCTGTTGAAAAAAATAAAGAAGATATGGGTTGGGGTGTTCTGGAATGTATGTGTGCTGTGTGCATGAGTGTTTGAGTAAGATGATAAAGATGTATGTAATGGTGTGTGATTGTGCATTGGAAACTAAAACTAGTAGGGATAGGTATTCTTGAATTCATGTGTTACTAAACTGGGGTTCAGATGACAAAAAAAAGTAAGCTAGTGGTGTGGAAAAGTACAAATAGTAAATCTAATGTATACAATTAAAACAGTTGTTTGTTCTATAATATGAAAATTGTAGCAGTTCAGTTGGGTAATTTGTGTGTCCAAAAATAGAAATTTTCGGGCCATTCTGGCTGTAAATCGCTGTTTAAGACATGGACATTTTTGGACAAAATGGTACAAAATCTCTATTTTTAGAAACCGAAATAGCTCGTATTAATGTTATAGTATATTTGATTAATAATACAAATATTATGGTGATATTTTACTTACTTTTTTAAAAAATGAACAGGTAACTTCTTAGTTTTTCTTTCTTCTTCGAATTCGGCTGCTTCTTTTCACGAAACTGGTCTTCACTGCAATTGTAAAAGCTTCAAATTAATAACTTTGTTTGTATATAGCACTGTTTTTAATTTAGATATTGATTTTTTTAATTGAAATCCTAAGTGCCTTCGGTAAAACCATTAAACTAATTTATTTACATAAGATACATTGCATCAGTTCAGTACATATGATATGTTCTTAATGAACAAATTGTATTGAATGACTAACTGTAGCAAAAAAAATATCTTCACTATGTCTTGTGAAATTTATAATATATTAGTGAATACCACTATTTCTGTAAGTAAACTGTTCTAGGTAATAACGCCTCAATGTCGTGTCTAATTTAAAGTGATTAAGTAAATAAATAAATAAAAACAAAAAATATGAAATTGTATAAGTATTTTTATAAAGGTTTAAACATAGATTGTGTTTGCATGCAATTTTGTTTGAATATATGTAGTCTATATTTTTCATTTAAAAAATGTTAGTTTAACATGATTTGAGTGTGTGTGTATAAAGAAAGTAAAAAGTATAAAGGTTTATAAGTGATAGTTGATTTTAGGAAATTGAAAAAAGTACAGTAAATTCATTTTACAGATTTTACAAGGTAAAAGTCTGTTTGAAAATGTTTTCATCTACTATACAGAAAATATGCATACCTGAAGTTTGTGTTCATGCATATGGATTTGCATGGAGCTGCAAGTAGAAATCTTGAAGACTTGTACAGTATTTCTGGTAGATGCTGCTTGCCAATGATATGACACTTGTACTCAGAGAGATTCAGAGTACATTTGCAGTGCTGATCTATGATGATGCAGTTAGATGTAGACGTCTTGAATGTGATTGGTGCATGGTCATGTGATTTTTGAGGTACATCCAATGAGGGAATGGCAGAGAGAGTGTAGTGGAAATGGTAGAAGGCTGTTCATGTTACGATATGTCCGCGGACATGGAGGTAGTTCGCGGACATCGGGAGTTACATCCGGGGATTTTTGGGTTCAGAAGTCATGCAAATGAGAATAAGCACTGAAAGGGATTGGTCAGGAAAGTTTGGTGGGTGTGTTGTGCCAGGAGAGATTTTCTCAGATACTCTTTTTGATGAGAGAACAAAAGATAGCTATTGCTGTGTGTTTCAGAAAACAGATTGTTTGGATTTTAGGAGATTCGTGGATACATTGGTTGAAGGTGCATGCAGAAAGCTGTGGAGTAGCTGTAGATCTTGGATTCCCACATGTGGAAGTACACTGGCATGGAGTACGTGGAATGAAGTGGTTGGACTTGCTACCTCTCTGTGCTACTTTGGAGACAGAGCAACATCCAGACATAATTGTAATTCATTGTGGAGGGAACAGTTTAGGACATGTGACTGGAATTTTTTTGCAATTTTCTATGAAAGAAGGATTTAGGAAGGTTATGGACATGTTTCCTAATTCTCAAGTGATATTTTCGCGGATTGCGCAGAGACAAATGTTGCTTCGTTCTTCTTCATTTGGTCCACAAATGGAAAAAGCAAGGCGCAATGTTAATAAGGCTGTTTGTGGCTTTCTAAGAGATTTTGGCATGTCTTCTTTTCACAATGAAAATATTATGTTTTGTAGTACATACATTTTTCGCAGAGATGGAGTCCATCTTACTTATGCTGGCAATCAGATTTTTCTGAGAAATGTACAAAATGCATTGCAACCTTTTTTGGAATTACAACAACGATTTTGAAGTAGATGTTAAGAATTTACAATTTTTTGACTTACAAACACCACCCAAAGGCTCTTTTCAGAGCCACCACTTCTTTCCAGAGAAAATTACAATGTTTGTGATGGAGTAGCAACGCAATTTTTTTAATGTTCGCGAACTGTCCGCAGACTTCTAAAAAATACAAAGAGCCCTGCTTCATTTATTTTCACTTCTATTTTTTAACTGGGAAAGGCGGCTCTGAAAAGAGCCTTATTTTTTTTTGATTTTTGTAATTTTGTATTTTTTTTGGTTTTTCAGACACGACACACTAGGAGAGGAGGGTAAAGGAGGGTAAAGGGGGGGACACCAACCACAGGGATAATAAAGGGCGAGCTGAGAGAGGAAGATGTAGAGTGGGTTTTATTTGGGTAGTGAGCAGGTCTTCTCATGCTCTGAGACGATAGTCTCAAAAGCACTCCGAAGTCGCTCCCCCCTGCAGAGTACTGTGTCACAGTACATACATACAACTGTGACCCTCGAAAGGTAAGGGTCATCAACATTCTGTATGGCCTGTGAGGCAGCTTGAGAAAGACGCTGTCCCACAGAGGTGGTCCTTGTGGTGACAGGATCAGAAACAGAGGATGAAGTAGAGGAAATCAACCTGCTACGTTCTTCGCAAGGTACAACCCTGCAAATAGCCCCAGAGTGAAATGACCTCAGGTGTCGCTTCATAGTAGTGGTCCCAAAGCTGTACTTACCGTGCTTCCCGCGACTGAGTATCATTTTGCACTCATTGCAGGTAACACGGTTCGCACGAGCCTTAGGACCATTCCCATGAATGGTAAATAACCGCCACACCCAAGACTCACGCCTAGTGCGGGTAGTAGGGATTTCCTCTACCTCATTCTCATCATCCTCTTCTTCCTCCTCCGCATCCTCACTCCTGTTCCCCTCTTCAGGCCCTTGGGGAGGTGGTGGTGGTGGAGGGGGTGGGGGTGGTGCTGAAGCAGGTGCAGCACCAAGTGGCAGTTCAGCAGCCAAGGATGCCATCTCGATGATGGTGTAGTCTGCAGGTGGCAGCAAAAATCACTGTGTTCTGAAGAATAGCCAGAAACACAATGGGAATAAGCTCTTGGGCGTGGTCTTTATATGGGTGCTTGTTCGCGGTCCGCGGACATGCGCACTGTCAGCGGACAGATCGAACACAAAAAATCGATCGGAAAGTTTCAAAAGGTATATAGAAACTCAAGATTGCTATGTGGGACTTGTGCCATGGTGAGATTTTATTGAAAAATATTATGGATTAACTGAAAATGTACTTTTAAATTGTTCGGGGACACGAACAGTGTCCGCATTTCAGGACACACGATGAGCGTGGGCGCGGTCATATGATCCGTTTGCGAACTAGTCCGCGAAGGAAGCGCCTGTCCGCAGGACACCAAGTGCACGGAGATTGGTTAGCGCATGCGCATTGATGTCCTAGGGACACTGTTCGGGTTCTGAAGTAATTAAAAGTGCGTCACAGGTGAAACGAACATTTCAGGACACCGCGTGTGTTCTTAGAACAGTTTAAACTTGGTAGCGAACAGCAAGGACAGATATAGTGTTCTTCAGGACACGTGTAATTTAGTTTATGTACGAACATTTCAGGACACCAATTGTGTTCTTAGAACAGTTTCAATTGGGTAGCGAACACTACGAACAGGTATAGTGTTCTTCAGGACACCTCCATTTTCTTTTACGTACGAACATTTCAGGACACCAATAGCGTTCTTAGAACAGTTTGAACTTGCTAGCGAACAGTACCGGACAGGTGTAGTGTTCTTTAGGACACTTTAATTTTTGTTTGTTTATGAACAAATCAGGACACCGCGTGTGTTCTTAGAACAGTTTCAACTTGCTAGCGAACAGTACGAACAGGTGTGGTGTTCTTCAGGACACCTCCATTTTCGTTTATGTACGAACATTTTAGAACACTCGCACTGTCAGCGGACACTTTTATTGTTTTTTAAAAAAAAAACAGAAACTATTCACAATACAATATAAAAATTAAACTTTATTTAACATATATTAATAATTTATGACAGAGAAGGTGAGGCAGAAACAAACAAAAACAAGAGAATTTGGGGTTTGGGATATATGAGTAAAATGAAGTACGCTTACTATTTCTGGTAAGATAAGTCATATGCATTCAGTGGGTCTGGTCTTGTTCTCAGTTCTGTTGTGTCTGTGAGGTAATTATGTTGGAAGCCAATTTATCTTCTTGTGGTATATTCCATTTCACAAAATATTGTATTTAAATGAATGGTTAGTGTGTTACATATATGGGTTACATTTCTTATGCATTACTATATATAATGTGTTTGTGTGCTGCTTTTTGAATTTGTTAAATGTTCCTATATTATGATATAACAATCAAACATACTCCACCACTCCCCCACCCCACAGTTTTTAGGTAGTGGTACTGTTCTCCGAACATGTACGCGAACATTAAATAAGTTCGCGGACATCAAGTTCATAAGAAGAGATCTAGTCAGTTCCCTATGACATGTATATAAAGTCAAAGTCATTATTGTTAAGTTGTGCTACTAAAAAACTATGAAATTCAGTAAAAAAACTTTGTTAAAGGGACGTTATGGTTAAGTTGCGCTACTAAAAACCTATGAATTCCGTGAAAAAAACTTTGTTAAAGGGACGTTATGGTTAAGTTGCGCTACTAAAAAACTATGAAATTCAGTGAAAAACCTTTGTTAAAGGGAAGTTATGGTTCCAAGTAAAACGGAAAAACCCTTGAAATTCGCGAGTTATGGTAAGCTAAGCAACCATAACTCGCGCCACCACCGTGCACTGCTAAGACTAACACCCAGGACATCAAAGATGACATCACAAATGTCATTGATGACATCACTGATGACATCACATGTGTATATACTTCTCATGAAATATGTGTAGAAGGGATTCTTATTATGTTGCGAAAAAAGTGTCAAGAATCATTGCAAGAATATACCCTAATAAGTGCATTGAACGATGCATTGATATAAATAGCATCCTATTATGGGGTTCTATCTAGTATACTAAGCTACTCATACAGAAACATAACATTGTGTGCAGCGTACAAGATGAAGGTATGATATTTGTAATGTTAATATGTTGAATAATGAAATGATAATTGTTTTCTTAATAGATTTTTGTGTACTGTGAAATATGTAATAAGTAGCTAATAAAACCCATGTATTACATAATTGCATTACTATAGACAAAACACAAAGACACAAGAACACATACCAATATGGGTATATACAGGGAAAGTGAAGTTAGCAAAAAAGCACAAGTAGTAGCAGAAACAATTCATAACTTAACTGATTAGTTTCATGCAAATAAATGATTGCTCTGTTTCAAAGCTGCTATTTACCCTATGTATATGTATCACTTGATGTGATTGGACCCTAAGGAAAGTAGTGTGAGTACAATGTATACAAATATGACCATATACAGGGAAAGTACAGCCATAAAAAGAACAACAGAACTATCAGAAAGTGCTCATAAGTCTAGTGATTATCTTTATACACAAAAAGGATTGCTGTCTTTCAAGCTTGTGTTTTCCCATATGTATATGTTTCATATGATGTGACTGTACTCTAAGGGAATTACTGTAAGAACCTACTAGAAGGATATGTCTACAAATAAAATAAAATTCTTAGTTTCTGACTGTTACTGAAGAAAACCATGCGGCCTAGACATGTCAGCAAAAGAAAAAATAGTGAGCCAGACATGTGATGTCATCAGTGATGTCATCAATGACATTTGTGATGTCATCTTTGATGTCCTGGGTGTTAGTCTTAGCAGTGCACGGTGGTGGCGCGAGTTATGGTTGCTTAGCTTACCATAACTGGCGAATTTCAAGGGTTTTTCGGTTTTACTTGGAACCATAACGTCCCTTTAACAAAGTTTTTTTACTGAATATATATATATATATATATATATTCAGTAAAAAAAACTTTGTTTATATATATTCAGTAAAAAAACTTTGTTAAAGGGACGTTATGGTTCCAAGTAAAACCGAAAACCCCCTGAAAAATCGGCAGTTATGGTAAGATAAGCAACCATAACTCGCGCCACCGTGCACTGCTAACACTAACACCCAGGACATCAAAGATGACATCACAAATGTCATTGATGACATCACTGATGACATCACATGTGCATTTACTTTTCATAAAAACTCTGTACAAGGGATTCTTATAATGCTGACCAAAAACTGTCAAGATTCATTGGGATAAATATCATGAGCTAATTAGTGCATTAAGCAATGGATTGATATAAATAGCATTCTATAATGAAGTTCTATCCAGTATACTAAGCTACTCATGCAGAAACATAGGCAGTGTGTGCAGCATACATGATGAAGGTGCCATATTCATAATCTTGCCATGTTGAATAGTGAAATGATAACTGCTTTCTTATTAGAGTTTTGCGTACTGTGAAACATGTAATAAGTAGATAATAAAACCCACTTAATACACAATTATTACAGACAAAACACAAAGAGACAACAACACATACAAATATGACTATATACAGGGACAGTGAAGTAAACAAAAAAGCAGAAGTAGTAGCAGAAAGAGTTCATAACCTAACTGATTGTCTTTATGCAGAGAAACTATTGCCCTGTTTCAAAGCTGCTGCTTACCATATGTATGTGTATCACATGATGTGACTGCACCCAAAGGAAAGGAGAGTGAGTATAATGTATAGAAATATGAGCATATACAGGGAAGGTAGAGTAATAAAAATAAAACTATGAGAAAGTGCTGATAACCCTAATGATTATCTTCATGCACAGAAAGGATTGCTCTCTTTCAAGCCTGTGTCTTCCGCTATGTATGTGTTTCATATGATGTGACTTGACCCTAAGTCTACAAATATAGTACCTTTTCAATTTTTACTTCCTGACTCTTACTGAAGAAAACTATGTGGCATAGATATGTCAGTAAAGGGAAAAAAGGGAGAGCCAGACATGTGATGTCATCAGTGATGTCATCAATGACATGTGTGATGTCATCTTTGATGTCGTGGGTGTTAGTGTTAGCAGTGCACAGTGGCGCGAGTTATGGTTACTTATCTTACCATAACTGCCAAATTTCAGGGGTTTTTCGGTTTTACTTCGAACCATAACGTCCCTTTAACAAAGCTTTTTCACTGAATTTCATAGGTTTTTAGTAGTGAAACTTAACCATAACGTCCCTTTAACAAAGTTTTTTTACTGAATTTCATAGGTTTGTAGTAGCACAACTTAACCATAATATCCCTGACTTTAAATACATGTAACATAGAACATACTGAACCCCTAGCTAGTGATTTCGATGTCCGCGGACTACCGCCATGGCTGCGGACATATCGAAAATCTGAGCGTAGTGAATGTAAATTTAAATAGTGTGCCCCATTTCCCCTTTGAGGTTGGCTCTGAAAAGAGCCGTTTTTTTGTTTTTTTTGCAGATGCTTGACAGACACCTGTTATTTTGTATTATTTTTCTTCTTTTGTTCTTACTTTACTCCTAAAATCTTCACATAACCTTCTCCAAAGCAACCCTTACATTCCAAAACAGCATGGCATTTCCAATAAAAGATAAGGAAATGCAATCTTCTTTAAAATAAACATCATTACCGGAGTCAATATTCTCATTATTACAGAAGAACATACCAGCTCTAAGCATGAAGGCACACATGCCTCGGTTGATTACACACCTAGCATTGTTTTGCTGAGGACAAAAAACTGAACTATTGTCCCATATTGCCCTAGGTAGTAATCCAGAAAAAAATTACTTTGGCATTTGGAAGGATGCTCATTACTGCTTGAACCAAGTGTTCCATATCTGCCAACAAAGTAGGGGCACTGACATAGCCCAAACGGAAAGCACCATAGTGCAAAACTACCACATGGGGACTGTTGATCCTGCCTATATCTTCACAAACTTGTACAATTCCCTGTACATTGCAATCAGGCACAGTGCTGCACACGACCTCCACTCCTTTGACATCAAAATTCTTTGCAACATGCCTGCATTGAGCATACTGTTGTAAACCATGCACAAACATATCTCCAAGCACCAACACCCTGACTTTCTCCACTTCTGCCATCTTCACTACACACAGTCTCTTTCAACACAAATCAACAACCTCAACATTTGGTTGGCTGATCCCTACAGTCTTCTTTCCATGCTGGATTTGCTGGAAAACCCCGGATGTAGCTCGCCCTGTCCACGGACAGCCGCGGTGTCCGTGGACCGCGTAACTCTTGGACAGCCCTTCTGCCATGTCCACTTCACACTCTGTGCCATTCCCTCATTGCATACAGCTAAGCAGTCACAAAATGCGGAGAACGTCCTCAGAACACCCCCATTTTGTTTATTTTCGAACTTTTCAGGACACCGCGAGTGTTCTTATAACACATGCAACTTGCCAGCGAACAATACGGACAAAGTCCTCAGAACAACCCCATTTTGTTTAATTGCAAACATTACCTCCACGTCCACTCTTCCTCGTCCCAGTACTTACTTCATGAGGCCCCTGCCTCCGACACAGGACCTTCTTCTATTTCTTTAAATTCCTATAACTCCTCCCCCACATCCACATCACTCAGTTTCATATTACCAAGCCGGAGCATGGGACCTTCCCCGCAGGGAGGGTGAGGAGGGTCGTCAGTACAATGACGAGGAAGAGTAGGACTAGGAGTAATGAAGATCACCGGTAAGTAATCAGAGCATTTCAGGACACCGTGAGTATTCTTAGACCACATTCAACTTGCCAGAGTACAATACGGACAGCGTCCTCAGGACACCCCCATTTTGTTTATGTACGAACATTTAAGGACACTGCAAGTGTTCTTAGCTCAATTTTAGCTTGCTTGCGAACAAAACGGACACATACTCCGTCCTCAGAACACCCCACCATTTAGTTTATATAGAACATTTCAGAACAGCCGTGTTGTCTGCAGACAAATCGAACCCAACAAAAGTGTCTAGCATATAAAAAAAACAGAACATTGAACCCATCTCATATTCCCCCACTCTCCCCAATTACTCTTACAAACCAACACACTCCACTAAATACAATTTTTAATCCAAGTTTCACTGCGCTGTCCGCGGTCGCCCGCGAATGCAAGATGGCGGGCGCCACAGAAAATCTGACGCGCTTCAGGCATCACGCCGCCCAATCAGCGAACACGTCAGGTGTCCGCGGACATCGCGCAATGCCGCTCGGCCAATCAGGGCACTGTCCGGAGAGCGAACAGGGAAGTCCATCTGCGAAGCGAGCTGAGATATCACTAATTTTTGTTGCCTTACATTTTCGTAATTTAAAAGAAAACTACTGGACGGATTTACACCAAATTTGCAAAAGTACGCTTCCAGGACAAAGCCCCCGCTCCTGCCGCAAATTTGGTGTAAATCCGTCCAGCGGTTTGGGCTGTAGGCGTGCGCAAAGTTCTTTCCCATTATGTCTATGGGAAAAAAGAAACGTTTTGGGACCCCCCCCTATAACTTTGCCCCCCCTGGACCAAACCTCTCCAAACTTTGCAAAAAAATTCAGAGTGGGCCATATACTTTTTTGGTGAGGATTCGTCCAGAGGGAGCGAAGTTATAAGCCACCCAAAAAAATGCTCTTCCTATGGAAACACCAACTTAACCATAACTACATGGACGTTACCGTGTCCATGTAATATATTCAGTGAAAAAACTTTGTTAAAGGGACGTTATGGTAAAGTTGCGCTACTAAAAACCTATGAAATTCAGTGAAAAAACTTTGTTAAAGGGACCTTATGGTTCCAAGTAAAACCGAAAAACCCTTGAAATTCGCCATTTATGCTAAGCTAAGCAACCATAACTCGCACCACCACCGTGCACTGCTAAGACTAACACCCAGGACATCAAAGATGACATCACAAATGTCATTGATGACATCACTGATGACATCACATGTGTATGTACTCTTCATGAAATATGTGCACACGGGATTCTTATTATAATGTTGCGAAAAAAGTGTCAAGGATCATTGCAATAAATATCATACCCTAATTAGTGCATTGAACGATGCATTGATATAAATAGCATTTTATTATGGGGCTCTATCTAGTATACTAAGCTACTCATGCAGAAACATAACATTGTTTGCAGCGTACAAGTTGAAGGTATAATATTCGTAATGTTAATATGTTGAATAATTAAATGATAATTGTTTTCTTAATAGATTTTTGTGTACTGTGAAATATGGAATAAGTAGCTAATAAAAACATGTATTACAAATTGCATTACTATAGACAAAACACAAAGACACAAGAACACATACTAATATGGGTACATACAGGGAAAGTGAACTTAGCAAAAAAGCACAAGTAGTAGCAGAAACAATTCATAACTTAACTGATTATTTTCATGCAAATAAATGATTGCTCTGTTTCAAAGCTGCTATTCACCCTATGTATATGTATCACTTCATGTGATTGGACCCTAAGGAAAGTAGTGAGAGTACAATGTATACAAATATGACCATATACAGGGAAAGTACAGCCATAAAAAAACAACAGAACTGTCAGAAAGTGCTCATAAGTCTATTGATTATCTTCATGCACAAAAAGGATTGCTGTCTTTCAAGCTTGTGTCTTCCCGTATGCATATGTTTCATATGATGTGACTGGATTGTAAGGGAATTACTGTAAGAACCTACTTGAAGGATACGTCTACAAATAAAATAAAATGTTTAGTTTCTGACTGTTACTGACAAAAACCATGTGGCCTAGATATGTCAGCAAAAGAAAAAAGAGTGAGCCAGACATGTGATGTCATCAGTGATGTCATCAATGACATTTGTGATGTCATCTTTGATGTCGTGGGTGTTAGTCTTAGCAGTGCACGGTGGTGGCGTGAGTTATGGTTGCTTAGCTTACCATAACTGGCGAATTTCAAGGGTTTTTCGGTTTTACTTGGAACCATAACGTTCCTTTAACAAAGTTTTTTCACAAAATTTCATAGGTTTTTAGTAGTGCAACTTAACCATAACGTCCCTTTAACAAAGTTTTTTTATTGAATTTCATAGGTTTTTATTAGTGCAACGTCACCATAACATCCTTTTCAATAGATGAAGACCACTAGCATCTTAGGTGCTCAAAGTGGGATCCCCGGGTGGTACAAAAATAAAAGATTTTCCTTCCTAGAAGGAAAATCTTTTACCAAGATGGCCACCATGGAAACGGAAGGTGGGACGTATAAAGAGAACACCACAGGGCATGAGTGGGGTGGGGGGGGAACAGGGGAGACACATGGGCATGAGCAAGGGGTGGGGGGATCAGGGCACACGGGGCATGAGCAGGGGGTGGGGGAACAGAGGTAGACACGGGGCATGAGCGGGGGGTGGAGGGGGAAAAGGAAGAAAACACGGGGCATGGGCCGGGGTGGGGGGAACACGAGAGAGACACAGGGCATGAGCAGGGGGGGAACAGGGGAGACATGGGTCATGAGCAGGGGGTGGGGGAACAGGAGGGAGACATGGGGAATGAGTGGGGGGCGGGGGGGAACAGGGCAGACATGAGGCATGAGTGGCGGTGGGGGGGAAAAGGATGGAGACATGGGGCATGAGCAGGGGGTGGGGGAAAGGAGGGAGACATGGGGCATGAGCGGGGGGTGGGGGGGAAAGGAGGGAGACATGGGGCATGAGCAGGGGTGGGGGTAACACAAGGGAGACACAGGGTATAAGCGGGGGTGGGGGTAACACAAGGGAGACACGGGCATGAGCGGGAGGTAACACAAGGGAGAAACGGGGCATGAGCGGGGAGTGGGATGTAACAGGGCACACACGGGGCAAGAGCGGGGGTGGGGGGAAACAGGGCACACATGGGGCATGAGCAGGGGTGGGGCGAACAGGGCACACATGGGGGCATGAGCGGGGGGTTGGGGAGAACAGGGCACACACATGGCATGGGGGTGTGGGGGGTGAACAAGGCACACACGTGGCATGAGCGGGGGTGGGGGGAACAGGGCACACACAGGGCATGAGCAGGGGTTGGGGGGACAGGAGGGAGACACGGGGCATGAGCGGGGGGTGGGGGGAAGGGAACAGGGGGTGGGGGGAAAGGAGGGAGACACAGGGCATGAGCAGTGGGTGGGGGGAAGGAGGGAGACACAGGGCATGAGCGGGGGTGGGGGGAACAGGGCACACACGGGGCATGAGCGGGGGGTGGGGGAACAGGAGAGAGACACAGGGGATGAGCGGGGGTTGGGGGAAGGGAGGGAGACACGGGGCATGAGCAGGGGGTGGGGGAAGGAGGGAGACACGGGGCATGAGCGGGGTTGGGGGGAACAGGGGAGACACAGGGCATGAGCGGGGGGTGGGGGAGTAACACGAGGGAGACACGGGGAATGAGTGGGGGGTGGGGGGTATCACAAGGGAGACACGGGGCATGAGTGGGGGTGGGGGGTATCACAAGGCAGACACGGGGCATGAGCGAGGGGTGGGGGGTAACACAAGGGAGACACTGGGCATGAGCGGGGGGTGGGTGGTAACACAAGGGAGACACGGGGCATGAGCGGGGGGTGGGGGGGAAGGAGGGAGACACGGGGCATGAGCGGGGGGTGGGGGGAACAGGTGAGACACAGGCTATGAGCGGGGGGTGGGGGGCAACAATGGAGACACAGGGCATGAGCACGGAGTGGGGGGTAACACAAGGGAGACACGGGGCATGAGCGGGGAGTGGGGGAGACACATGGCATGAGCCAGGGGTGGGGGGAACAGGGCACACACGGGGCATGAGCGGGGGGTGGGGGAAAGGAGGGAGACACGGGGCATGAGCGGGGGTGGGGGGGAAAGGAGGGGGACACAGTGCATGAGCGGGGGTGGGGGAACACGAGGGAGACACGGGGCATGAGCGGGGGGTGGGGGGGACAGGGGAGACATGTGGCATGAGCAGGGGCGTGGGGAGATGAGGGCAGACACGGGGCATGAGCGGGGGGGTGGGGGAAACACAAGGTAGACACGAGCCATGAGCAGGGGGTGGAGGGGACAGGGGAGACACGGAGCATGAGCGGGGTGGGGGGAAGGGGAGAGAGACACGGAGCATGAGCGGGGGTGGGAGGAAGGGGAGAGAGACACAGGGGGTGGGGGGAACACGAGGTAGACACGGGCCATGAGCGGGGGGTAAGCGGAAGGGGAAAGAGACAAAGGGGCATGAGCGTGGGGTAGGGGAAAGGAGGGAGACACGGGGCATGAACGGGGGGTGGGGGGAACACGAGGGAGACACGGGCCATGAGCGGGGGTTGGGGGGAAGGGGAGAGGCACACGGGGCATGAGTGGGGGGTGGGGGAAGGTGAGAGAGACACGGGGAATGAGCGGGGGTGGGGGAAAGGAGGGAGACACGGGGCATGAGTGGGGGCTGGGGAAGAAACAGGGGAGATCCGGGGCATGAACGGGGGTTGGGGGGATGGAGGGAGACACGGGACATGAGCGGGATGAATGGGAAGGAGAAACGGAGCATGAGCGGGGGTGGGGGGAAAAGGAGGGAGACACAGGGCATGAGCGGGGGGTGGGGGGAATGGGTGGAACACACAGAGCATCAGCAGGGGGTGGGGGGAACAGGGGAGACACGGGCAAGAGCGGGGGTTGGGGGGAAGGGGAGAGAGACACGAGGGCCTGCGCCTCACCAGAAACATTACTGCCTACAGGTACACTCGTGGCCGATGCAGAGCCAGGCAGCCCACGTCTACACTGTGCAGGGAGCAGATCCCGCTCCTGTTGACAAAGCCTCTCATGTGACAAACAAAGATGGCGGGCGTCTCTGAAAATAGACGCACTGCACGCTTCACGGCAGACAATAGAAAAGCACATCAGACGTCTGCGGAACATCACGCAAGTCGCTTGCCCAATCCCCGTCCTGTCCGCGGAGCGAACAGGGAAGTGTGTCTGCGAAGCGAACACAGATATCACTATTTTTTTCTGACCTACTTTTTGGTCATTTAAAAAAAAAATACTGGACGGATTTTCACCATTCAGTGAAATAAGGGACGTTATGATTCAGTTGCCCTAAGAAAAAACCATATCATAATATGGATAGGTTGTTATTAGTGCAAAGTAACTATAATGTCCCTTTAAAAAGGTTTTTGCAACTGAACCATAACGTCCTTTTAACAATGTATTTTCACTGAATTTGATAGATTTTTAGTAGCGCAGCTTAACCATAACATTCCTTTGACAAAGTTTTTTCACTGAATTTGATAGGTTGTTAGTAACGCAACTTAACCAAAACGTCCCTTTAACAATGTTTTTTTCACTGAATTTTGTAGGTTTTTACCAGGATGCCCTTAGTTTGTATAGATGTACCATACAACATACCAAATTGATGGCTCCATGCCAATGGGCACAGTAACCGCGGACTGTGCGTCAGTTCGCGGATATCAGGTAGCATCCGACCTGCGGGAAAAGGCAGCGGTTCTCTTACATAGGGGTACCATTCAGCAAAGACAAGGAGCATATACAAACAGCACCATGTAGGTGAATTGCAAGAGAAAATACAGTAGGTCTGCAAACTCTGTACTTATGAAAAAAACAGAGCAAAGGCATAGGATATGCAGCATAATGTGATGCACAAACAACAGAAGCAACATCTGCCTCCAACAATATTACTGCGCTGCTGCTTTACATAGAAACAAAGAATGAACTGGCAGAGTAAGGACTGCAAAGTACTGAGAGCAGAACGTCACTACAACGTGGTAAGCACAATAAAGATTGTCCTATAATTGCACAGTTTGTGCAGTGTACAATACTAGAAAAGCATGATGTTTCTTTTTTTATGCAGTAATGGCAAGCACCCTAGAATGGCTGGAAGAGAATGTCCCTCATGACGAAATGAGTGATGATAGTAACCCCAATGGTACGCACCAGTCTGAAAAGTAAAACAGTTTATACATATTGCTTCATATACACCTAATAGATGTTTATTTCTTTAACAGAACATACTGGAAATGAAGGGAATGCACCAAAAGCAGCACCTCTTCCACAATAGCATACGACCACAGGAAGTGAAGGAAACTCTGTAAATAACAAACTAGACAGCCTGGACGCCAAAATGGAGCAATTGCTAAACAATTGTGCTGACTTAAAAGATTTTGTACAAGGACATAATATGGAAAAAAATAAAATACCACTGCTCCAACTGCATATGTAACCCTTCTCCATTTCCCAGCCCACCATCCCCTCAAATTCCCTGTGATCAGAGACGTTACGATGAGACCTCAATCCCTTCCTCCACTCACGAACAACTTGTACAATTCCCCAATTCCCCTGTATAAATATCCTTTTCTGCTACCCGTTCCCTTTCCTAATAGTACCTATGTATGTGTGAAAATAAAGCTATAAATGTAAATTGTTGCTGAGTGTGTGTGTGGCTTTTCCTTTTTTAAAAAAAATCCTGTTATGACTATGCACCGCACAGTACTGTTCAGGACGACCGCAATTAAGCAAAATGGAGGTGTCCTATGGACACTGCACCTGCCCGCCTTATCTGCAATCACAATGGAGGTATCCATAGCCCGCAACTACTGGCTGCATGTCTGCATTTTATGATGCACCTTTAAATAGTTGTGGGAGGGCACGTTTGTCCATTGCAGAACTACGCGCATGCATATCTCTTCCTCTGTGTCCTGTGAACACCGCCCCTGTCCAGCATGTTCGAAAGAACTTGGGACATACTTTTAGTAGTTCCAGGCACCCACCCATATCCTACAGATAGCTGTGCACATGAACATCCCACCTGTTGTACCCTACAAACACCCAGCTTGTTCGAAAAAAAATTTGCTGCACGTGTGTCGCTCTTTTAATTAGTGTACGGATCCCAACCCTGTGCGTAGGACAACTATGCCCATGCGCACAAAGTATTCCGCCCAATATACATCCAGCGGACATCCGTCCCATTCAAGAACATTCACGACATCACCATGTGACTGCACCCATGCTGCACATGGGCGCTTATTTGCCAGACACAATCCAGGCCCCCGGACATCGAAAAATTACTGTTTTCTGCAATTTATGGAGTGTTGCTGTACATCTAACTATTTCTGGTAACGATTTAGGCCTGCATTCCGGTTCCAAGTGCTCCACAGAAGTCCTATAAAAAGCCACACCCCAGAGCTGCTCGCTTTCTGTTTTTGGCTTTCCGGAACAGAGCAGCGGTGCACATTGCTTCATGCTGGAATTGCTTTGTAATCAATTTTGCTGTGCTATATTACCTTTGCAACTAATGGCAACCATGGCTGCTGCTACTACCTCTAACCCACCACCACCTCCTTCAGAAGGGCCTGGACAAGGGAACAGGCATGGTAATGTAGATAGAGATCAAGAGGAGAACGAGGATAAAGTAGAGGAATTCCCCATTGCCCACAGCCAGCGTGAGTCGTGGGTGTGGAAACTATTTACTACTGTAGAGGACATGCGCAAATCTTGTGCGAACCAGGTGAGATGCACTGAGTGCAAGACAGTACTCAGTCATGGAAAACCTGGTTTGTACAGCTACGGCACCACCTCCATGCGACAGCACCTAAAAGTGAACCACAAGGCAACATTTCTGAGGGTTGTCCCCTTCCAACAAGGCAGTAGGTTAATTTCCTCTACAACATTCTCTGCATCTGCTCCTGCCACCAATAGGGACACGCCAGTGGGGCAACAGATCCCTTTACTAGTCTTGCAGGCTATATGCAATGCAGCAGAACAGTACTGTTCAAAGGACACTGTATTGTGCATGTACTACGATGCGGTGCTGTACAGGGGAGAACAACTTCAAAGTGCTTTTGAGGCTTTGGTCCGGGAGCATGAGCAGTGCCCCCTACCTGAATAACAACCATCCAACATCTTCCTGTCTCCACTTGCCTGTTCTTATCCCTGTGGTTGGTTTCTGTTCCCTAAACACCCTTCCCTTTCCTTTGCTTCTGTATTGTGTGTTGGGAGAACAGGTTAATTGCAAAAACAATGAAAAAGAGAAGAAAAACGGCTCTTTTCAGAGCCACCCTTCACAGTTCAAAAATAGAATCCAATGAAAAGATGCATGTCACTGCGCACACTATAAGCTCTGCGGGCAGCGTGACAAAAAATGCAAAGCGTGGCTCCATCACAAAGATTGCACGCTCTCCCAAAAGTAAGTGCTGGCTCTTAAAAGAGCCTTTTTGTGCTGTTTGTCGGTAGAAGGTTTAAAGTGCTGAACACCTACTAGGGAAATGTTTGATGTACTTCTAAGAAGCTCTGCACTGCATTTTGGATGTTACGCAGAAATAGCTGGTTGCCCACATCAGTAAGATGGACTCCATCTGATCGAAACATGTTGCTACTACGAAACGTAAAATTTTCATTGTGGAATGAGAACATGCCAACGTCACGCAAAAAGGCGCAAACAGCCTTGTTCACATTGCGCCTCCATTTCTCCATTTGTGGGCCAAATGAGGAAGAACGCAGCCATACCTGACTCTGGGTAATGCAAGAAAAAATTACTTGTGACTTTGGAAACATTTCCATGACTTGCATAAGTGTTTCCTTCATCGAAAACTGCAGTGAGATGCCGATGACACGTCCTAAACTATTCCCACCACAATGAATAATAATAATAATGTCTGGATGATTCTGCTTCACCAAACTGGCACAAAGAGGAGCCACACGCAGCCACTGCATCCCACGGACTCTGTACCAGTGGAGATCCACATTATGGATCCCAAGGAGTGCAGCCACTCCACAGCATTCTGCGTACACTTTTACCAAATGTATCCATGACTCGCCCAAAAGCCATACACTCTGCCTACTGCACAGCACAGCCATAACCATATCCATGTGCTCTCCTATTTGCAAAAACACCTTCTGGCTCAATCTTCCCTTGCACGCCACACTCAAGAAACCTTATTGACCAATCCCCATGCCTGCACAGTCCCATTTCCATGTCAACTAACCGTGAATAGAACTGCATATGGCACGTGCGCACCTCCAAATGCTGCTGTGTCGGCAGACATATTGTCCTTTGACACTGGTGCAGGAACACGTCTGAAGCTCGGTATCCCCTCTTTATTGGTGGCTGTGAAACATTTTTATTTTTTGTTTGTTTTTTGTAAAAGTGCTTCAAAACTAAAAACAATGTTTTCTATTTGTTGAGTATTGTTCTCTTTTTCTCCTTACATTGTTACACAAGCTTCTCCAAAAGAGCTTGTAGATTCAGGAACACAACAGCATTTTAAATGGGGGACAAAAAGAAATGAGCTCCACTGAAAAACCTCCCATTAAAAGCACTAAGGATCTCATGGGCACAAAAGAACACCCCTGCATCAAACTGAAAAGCAGACATGCCACCATTCACAAGACATCTTTCCTTCTCTACCTCAGAAGAAAGTTCGTCCGGATTGTTCCACACTGGTCTTTGTGGTATGCATGAGAAAAGCAACGTTGAAGTGGGAAAAAGGCACATCACTGGTTCAGCACCTCCTTCAGTTCACCGCACAAACTTGCAGCAGTGCGAAAAGCCACATGCAGTGGTCCACAATGCAGAACTACTATGTCAACAGTACTCCAAGTTGCCATATCTCTGCACTCTGCAAGCACAGCCTGCAAACTGGATAGAGCCATATTACACCACAAAGCGTGCACTCTTCCACACTAAAACTTTCAACCACGCCGCTACCCCTGGCATATGTGTACAGGTCACCCACAAACGCATCACCGACGATGAGCAATTTCACTCTGTGCATCTCTGCCTTGATCACGGGAAAGAGCAATGAAAAAATATGTTACCACCTTTCCTTTTAAGAACACCCTCAACAATTGAATGGATAATCTGCAGTCCTATTTCCATACCAAGTATAGTACGAAGGACAGCATGTGGCACGTGCCCTTCCCCAACTACCACGTGGGCCGTGGCCCAGTAAAGCAGAGGCAGTACTTCTTCCCTTTCTAGTATTCTTTTTCAAGCACTCCCTCATTGGGTACTGTTAAGCAATCACACGCGCATCCACCAATTACAGCCAAGACCTCTGCATCTAACAGTATCATCACTGCTCAAGACTCCATAATAACCGTTAAACAATCAGAGTGCAAGTGTCCTGTGAAAGAGGAGCACCTCCATGGCAAAGTACTGTAATGCTATCTACGATTTCTGAATCCACATCGCCACCTATCACCACAACCTCAAGGTATCAATAGTTTTATGCAATACATTTGCAACTATGTCATAAGTGTCTCGCAACAGGGTAACTGGCACTAAACCTCTATAACATACTGAAAAATCATACTTTCATTTCTCCCATCACCGACCATCAAATGCCACCTACACTACTATGCACTAGTAAAGTTGACATTTACCCATATCTGCCATTGTAAAATGCAAACTGTTACTCTCCTCTTTCTTTCTTTCTTTTATTTTTATGACCTTCTCCCCATTAACACACCTACCAGACTCATAAAAATCTCACAGAATAGGATCCGCAAATATATCCTATCAAGCTAAGCCTAGTGCATACATTGCATGCATAACAACAGCCTGCCTGCCACTAACTGCCACTAACCTAGCACATGTCACAGATTGCAATATTACTTCTTGTCTGCTTGGAGAACAGTACCATGCATAAGTGTGCTTAAATAAATAAAACAACTGAAACAATTGCTGCACTCATGTAGCAAGCATATATATGCAGAAAAGTAAAAGTAATTGGACACACAAAAACATTCTCATCTGCAATCTGTACATCTTCCTGAACCTTTTTCTCATCATTCTACAATCAGAAGTAATCAATTTTCAAACTAAATAGCCCTACACCAATACATACACTTGCTAAAGACCATGCCATACAACACACTTACAAATAACCCACTTACCCCTTTCCAAAAAATGCTCATGATCTCAAGTCCCCATTCAAATAGTAAGCCATCCATTTCTAGACACACACTACCTCTTACACTTTCAAACAATGTATTCCCCAAATGCAATCACTGTGCCAGTAACAAACGTATTTTCTTACCATCCTCTTATACAGTTCCTGTACCCGCCTCTATCCTGAAACCACTGGCCTGTGAATTTCAAAATACAACTAAGAATAAACATACTCTCATCAAACAACAAAGTAAGTACAGTAAAATAGTAGTATTTTGCATCTTCCTAAGAGAGTGCAGTGTTCATGCATTGTAAGTCGCGCAAGTGTGTCAACCCACCAGTATGTGCTTCATTCTAACCCATGTTACCTCTACAGTTTTGCACTGTATATTGTCATCACGCCATCATAATACAAACCCCAAGATAGTAATGTAATATTCCCAACTGAAAGTTACAGCCCATTACACAGTGACACACTTCCAATTATGTGCCTACCCTCATATTCAACAACTCATGCACATTGCACACACATACATTTCAAACTCTGCACAACCACACTTCCCTTTTTTTCTCCAACAGCTACTACAGAATGCCTACCAAACAGCAACTCTGTACAACGCAAAAATAGATCAGCACAACATAAAAGCATAGAAAGGAGCCATCCACCCCCAGCAAAATGTGTACAGAAAGTTCAAACAGAAGAGCTAAAACACTCACTAACAAAAAGGGAATCACCTACCAGTAAGGAAACTGTAATTCCTCTGTCAAAATGTAGAAATGAAAGGAAATACACTAAAAAGAGTGCATCGCCCACTACTGCCAACAGAGCATGTACAAATGGTAATGTCACCACAAGGAAGCACTCCCAAAAAATAATTTTACAAAAAAGGTTCCACCACAGAGTCCTTCAGAACCTTCTAAGTAGAGGTGAGAAATCACGCTCAACCCTTAAATCTTACTGCAGAAAAGTAATCCTGGAAGCTCTTGTAGACAGTACAATGGTCCTGAAACGGAAATTGTTTATATTACTTTTAAACAGAATGAAACCACTAGCAAAACTAATTGGTAAATTACAGCCAGTACTTCAAAACCAATGCAATGTCAGCATAGATACCTTTGGCACCATCTGTGCAGGTGAGTGGAGTCACCCCACCAGCACAGAGCTATACTACAATGAAGAATCATACAAACAAGAGAAAATAAACCAAATTTCCATACATAGCAGTGGACGAGGGTAGGAAAAGGTACACAATACTATAATGGAAGCAGAAACACTGCTCTGACAAATATCTCCATCAAACTTAGATGCCACTGTCCATTCCACCAAACTAGTACGCCTCACGTACAAATGGCCTTGCACATCAATGTGTAATGTTCACCAATACTCTATCAAAGCTTTGCAGCAGTTCCTCAATCACTATGTGAAAGCCAACGACAAAGGCACAATGAAAATACTACAAGCTATTGGGCCTCAATACGACCTGTGCGGAATGCGTTTAACGGCGCCGGTAATGGTGCTGGCGCCGTTAAACGCATTCTGCACTATTACGAGGTTCCCTTGCGGGACCCGATGTGGACGTCTGCTTTTACTAGACGTCCAGAGCGGGTCCCGCGAGGGGACCAGGGAGCTAATGAAGGGCCGGTCATAATCGGCCCGTTGTTAGCTCCCGCACCCATTCCCATTGAGCCCTATGGGGGCTCAAATGGAAATGGGGAAGGCCTGGGCCCCCCGACGGAGGAATTACCGACCCTCCAAACTCGGAATGGCCCGGTAATTCCCCATTCAGGGAACCCAGACCCGGTTTTAAGGCCCATTGACTCCTGTCCAGTGCACAAACACACAGGACTACAAGGGCATTCCTTAGCCTGTATTTCTGGACCTACTTGCAAAATCACCTTCCAACATATCAAAACGTTAGCAACGCATCATTCTACTGTAAGAAATCTCATTTACAAATGGTACTATGCAAAAAGTCCATCTCTAGCGCTGGAACCTTTAAATAAAATTCTCCTACATGGTACAGCTGAACAGTTGCTTGAAGAAAAAGACCACATCCAAAGGAAATATTTTGGAACTGAAGAGCACTTGCAAACTCCAGCACTTTCAGGAAACAGTAGCTACAACTTTGAAGATGTCAACTTTCTATGTCAAACATACAACAAAGAAACACGAATGTTCAAAAGCACATCTGCTGAAGTGCTAAACCAAGTATGTGTGTTTTGTCGCAGAACTTTCTATAGAAAGAGCACACAAATTGTAGATATAATGCACAAAATAGAAGACAATGAAGAATCCCAATGGTTACAATTAGCTCTGTACCTTATAGCTGAAAACAAATATGAAATTACTAACACCTCCATACTGTGTACATACTGCACTGCAAAACTTCACAAAAACCAAATGCATTCACGGGCTATCAGTAATAATTTGGAAATATTTCTACTGCCAAATGCACTCCAGCAGCTTAATTTGTATGAGAGCATTATAATCCAAACAGTACACCCATTTCAAGCAATAATACGACTTCAACCAAAAACTGCAAAATTGCCTCCCACCGAATTACTAAGAGACATATGTGGGAAAGTAGTTTATTTACCATTAGAGATCAAAGAAAATGTAGACAAGTGCAAAGGCCAATAGAACAATCTTCAATTATCCTGGTAAATGGTGTACCTACAAAAGACAAAATAATTTGGAAGCAACTACTGGACTTAAACAAATTCAGGAAGGCCTTGCAATACCGTAAAGAGAACAATGAATACTACAAGGAAATAAACGTTGAAGAAAACCTGAGAGAAACCATCAAAATAATTCAGGACACATCAACAACTGGCCAATTTAAACTTCTAGATCCTACTGCAGCCTCAAATATTTTAGATCACTATACAGTTCACCCACTGCACTCCAAAGACACCATAGACGATGCACTAGAAACATATCAAATGCAACAAGCCAAAGTATCACCACTCAGTATATGGGAAAAAAGTGTAGCAGCACACGCCTTTCACTGTACTCTTCCCGACTGGAAAAGGTGGAAGATACGATGAAAGATGCACACAAATATCAGCATCAGAATACCACCCTTTACGAATGGTTTCTGATAACCCTAGATTTTGACAAAACGTGGAATACAAATTCCATCTCCTCTTTGAAAGTGAACAAGCAACGCTATGTTATGGAGTTGAAACTCCATAACACATTGAAAACAGTCCCATTTTCAAAACATGTCTGCTGCACAGCTACTTCAAAAGGTGCAAGACAAAGACAAGGTTTTACAGTCAAGTATTACAAATCTCTTGGCAAACATGCATGGTACAAAAGAGTACTGGTTCCGGTGGCACGCAGATGTACGGTCTATGTTACGCAACCTTGATCCACCCACATGGTTTGTACTCTAAGTTGTGCAGAGTATGCATGGGAAGATTTACATACTTCACTACGCATAGAAAACAAAACCAAAACAGGTATAGACATGAAAACACCAGGAGAACTCTATTTTCTTGATCCTGTAAATGTATCAAGGTACTTCCATCATCACTTGATTGCCATGGTGCACTTCATTTGCAATAAACACTTCTTCCCCTCGGAGAAGTGGAACACTTCTTTTGGAGAAAAGAATATCAAGCCAGAGGAGCACCACACATCCACATGCTTTTGTGGATTAAAAATGCTCCTAAATTCGGTGAGGACAGTGATACAACCATTTTGCAGTTCATTTACAAATATGTTACTTGCATAATCCCTTCAGAAAGTAGACATAGTGACCTACATGCACACATTTTACAGTTTCAAAGACATGTGTGGCAAGTATTGTCGGAGCAGATATAAAAACAAAGGCAAATACTACACCAAATGCCACTTTGGTTTCCCTAGACCAGTTTCAGCAACAGGACAAGTAAACAGCTTCTTGTCTTCGGTTAGACACAGTGTGAAAGGGAAATCTCCTAAGAGCACATACTGCAGGAAAAGAACCGAAGCATCAAAGTACATCGATAATTACAATGCAATAATTGCCCTCCTATGGAATGCAAATGTAGATGTTTAGTATATTGCAGACAATTCCACTGCAGTTGCATGATATGTCACAGCCTACTTAACCAAAGCAGAGCAAACAGAGCTCAAAGACCTCTGGGATGACATATCATCTGACAAAACACTGTCACAGAAATTGTACCGCTTTGGCATAAAAATGCTGTCCCATAGAGAATGTGGCTGCTGCGAAGCCGCAGACCATTTAACCGGCACTGCCTTGTATGGGAAATCTGAAAACATAGTGTGGCTAAGCCTTGGTCCTGCTGCATCCAGAAAAATAGTTCTGAAATCATAAGAAGGCATAGAAACAATTGCCAAAAACAATCCCAACAGCCATGACATTTTGAAAAACAATTTATTGGACACATGCTACCAAAACAGGAGTATTACTTTACAAACCATGTGCCCTAACCACATCGCCCTAAACCTCTCATACAAAAACCAAATTCCCTCGCATCCTCCACCGCCTATATCTGCAGGCTCATTAGGGCATGCCAAGCTTTCCTTACACAAGCCAGCTGCATCATCCTTGCAAGCACCCTATTAGTTTCCAAACTCGACTATTGCAATGCCTTGTATTTGGGAGCTAACAAATACATCATTGACAAAATTCAAATATTGCAAAATAATGCCCTTAGAACTGCCCTTAACTTACTCCTTAGAGAACACATCTCTAATATAAGAAGAAAACAACAGTGGCTAAATATTAGCAACAGGATCTCATTTAAAACAGCCTCACTAACCTTAAAGTGCCTTAACAATTCAGCAGCCCCCTACCTCGCGGAGAGAATAGTGACAAGAACATCGACCCACCCTACCAGAGCCACGAACTCCTACTGCCTACAGATACCTAGATGCAGGCTAAAAAAAACATGCAGCAGTAGTTTCCCGGTTAAGGCTGCCCAGTACTGGAATGCACTCCCACTTGAAATTAGAATAGATCAATCGTACTACAGTTTCAGACGTAATATTCTCAAATGGCTACACTCAAATGACTCCCAGGACTAATCACATAATATGCAGTGTCTGACTCTCGCCCCCAACTCTAACCTAGTTCGCTTGTTAATATGCATATTCTTTACTAGACTTGTTCATAATTACCTGTAATATTTCTCATGTACCTTTGTGCCTTACTATGTAACTAAGCTTCAAGTATCCATGTATTCTGTTCTCTGTTGCGCCCAGTTATCTTTGGGTTGGGTGCACCATACAAATGAATAAACAAACAAACAAACAAACAAAAATAACATTAAACCAGATGAGAAAAAATGTAGATACAGAGTCAAAAGTAATGAAGGCAGCCTGCTGAAACTTACCAAACGCAGCCTGATTAATCATATGAAATTGTCATTAAAAACTCCTCATCACAAAGAACTGTACTACTTGGCTCTACAACTTTTCAAACCATGGAGAAAAGAAAAACATTTATCAGACACCCATGCCTCCTATGAAGATTCTTTCAATGCAAGTGAAAGTACCATTACAGATTTAAAATTTACACGGTACAAAACCATATTGGACAATGAACGCCAACAAGAAGAAGAACTTCAAGCACAACTAAATGAAGACACTCCTGAGAGCAGTGAACCTTCTGTGACAGGAAGCCAAGAACCACTTGGACAGTGACTCATAGCAAATGAGGCAGAATTAGCCATGATGGAAGTAGAGAACACCATGTGTCAGTATGTGCAATCTGCAGAAGAATTTGCAGCGTGCCATTTTTCTAGAAGTAGCTAAAGAAATTGAACATGGTATACAGCACAAAACTAAAACTTATATCTGTGAACACTACAAACCTGTACTGCCATATGTAAGTGGTGAAGCTGGTTCAGGGAAAACATTCTTAATAAAAATGATCAGTAACTTCCTCCAACAATTAACAACAAACAACCTTTCAGCTGTTGTAACCGCCCCCAGAGGCTTAGCTGCCTATAACATAGGTGGTGTCACTTTACTCCGATTGCTACTCCTTCCAGTAGAACACAAACTTTCAGCAGAAGCTGCTATGGAGCTACACAGAGTTTTGAAAACAAATGAAAATTACGTCTAATAGATGAGGTGAGCATGGTTTCCAACCTATTGTTAGCTTTGATTCACCTCAGATTGCAAGAGGTCCTCAAAACATACTATGAAGAACTCTTTGGAGGAAAACATGTCATTGTTTTCGGAGATATCCTTCAATTAACACCAGTGAAAGGTGAACCTATCTTTAAAAATTTAGGACACAAACTATGCTGTAAAACACTTGTAAGCATAGAGAATGTAAATCTATGGCAACATGTCCAATACATAGAATTAACTGAAAACATCCATCAATCTGTAGACCTCACCTATGCCAATATTTCAAAAAGCATTCGGATTGCTGTACTATCTAAGAAAGCTCAGTCTATCCTAAATACCAGACACATCCAATTGCTATACTGGCATAACACGTGCTACTGATGTCATGACGGGGGGTGGGCAGGAGTGGGAGGGAGGGGGGAGGGATCAGGGGTTCAATACACAGAAGGACGATTCAGAGTTCGGGAAGGGCAGTGTGAGGAAGGCGATGGAGGCGGCAGGGTACCCACTGCACAGCCAGAACAGCAGGCAATCATCTCCAACTTTGAAATGGCAGAGTCAAATGTGGTCTGCCTGAACACAAAGCAATTGAACTCACCAATGAAACACCGGGCAATTCTAGATAGACTAAAAGCAATGCAGGCGACGATAGTGATCCTACAGGATACAAATTTCCTCCCCAAGGACGAGAAGAGGATGGGCCACAGCGCCTTCCCACACCAATATTATGCATCTAGCAGGGGGAAAAAGAGGGTACTCGCCATTTTGATAGGGCAGGCACTGGAATTTAAAAAAATACAGCTTCGCAGGGATAGAGAAGGGAGATACCTTGGGCTCAAAGGAACGATAAAGGGTAGCATATATACAAATATTGCCCTATATGCCCCCAATGAGCGGCAATATGTGTTTATAGCGGGTTTACTGGAAAAACTTGCGAGGGTCATCTGATTATAGAAGGGGACTTTAATTGTGTTATGGATCCACTGTTGGATAGAACACTCCCTCCCACAGCAGTGGATCAGAAAAATAGGCAAGCACTGGGTCGCTTCTTTAGGGAACTGGGACTAATAGAGACATGGCAATTCTTTCAAGGGGATAATAGAGAATACACTCACTATTCAGCCATCCATCTGGGCTTTTCCAGAATAGACATGATCCTGGTCTCTACTACTCTGGTCCCTCAAATAACAAAAGTAGAAATAGGAGTGGAATATGTCTCAGACCATGATCCAGTGCTGGTTGGAGTCAAGTGGGGGGGTGTAGGGAGTAAACAAAAGCCAGCATGTAGACTAAATGACCTACTTCTGAAAGACATAGCACTAAGAGCCCACACGGAGAGCTCCATCAATAGCTTTTTTAAGGAGAACCACATTAGGGGGTGATTTGGGATGCTGGGAAGGCGGTGGTCAGGGGAGAGTTTATATCACAGCAGCAGCATATTACAGGGAGAGAACCCTAATAACACACCTGCTGGAGAAAGAGGTGAGGGAAGCCGAGGCCGTGCACAAAACCCAAAAATGAAGAAAGTCCCTACGGGAGCTCAGGAAGATTAGAGTCCAACTTGAAAACCACAATGCGAACGAGTGGCCCAGTCATGGCTAAAGACGAAACAGACCTACTACATACATGGGGGCAAGGTAAATAGATTCCTCACTGCAAAATTGAGGAAAACTCAAAACTATATAGCACAGCTAAACAATAAGCAAGGAAATCCATGTACAGCAGAGCATGAAAAAATTGAAATAATGATGCAATTCCATGAGGAACTTCTATGCAGTGAGAACCTGGACCCAGAGCATCAACGCTCCTATATTCAAGCTATCCCCCTACCCTAGATCACAGAGCAAGATAGGTTAACTCTAGGGGGCCCAATTTCAGCACAGGAGGTCAGCAATGCCATTTCAGCATTGCCAGCAAATAAGGCCCCAGGTCCGGATGGCCTTGGAAACTGCTATTACAAAACCTTTTGCACACAACTGGTGGCCCCGTTGACAAGGCCGATGTGGTGAGATCCACAACCATTTTTCCCCTGAAAATGGGGAAAGATCCTCTGGCATGCTCCAGCTATCGACCCATCGCGTTATTAAACACAGATGAACAGATGAAAAAATGTACACAAAAATCCTTGCATCCAGATTGATGAAGGTCCTACCGAGCATCATACATGACGACCAGGTGGGGTTTATTACAGGACGACACACACAGGACAATGTGAAAAGAGCAATAGATGTAATAGACATGGGGAGGCATACACAACAAATGTTTGCAGTGGCCTCCTTGGACGCCAGACGGGTATTTGATAGCATGGACTGGCAATATCTGAAGTTAGTTCTGGAGAGCTTCGGATGCGGCCACGAATTCACAAAGATGGTGCTTGGCAGCTTCCAAATCCAATGAATGGTCAAAGCTCAGAGTTTGTCAAGATACGGCAAGGTACGAGACACAGTCTCCCCTCTGTTCTTCGCGATGGCAAAGGAGCCATGTGCAATGCAGTTTAGACAAGATGCTGGATCAAGGGGGTAACATGTGGCCAAGAGACCCATAAAATAGCACTGTATGCGGATGGTATCATGCTTTTTATGGGAGACCCGAAAGTCACGATGCCTAGAGCTATGACAAAGCTGCAGGAATTCAGAAAGATCTCGGGTTTTCTATTAATCTTTCAAAATCTAAGGCTATGAACGTTACAGAGAAAAGAGAAGTGACCTAGAACCTGGAGAACGCATTCCCAGTGATCTGGGTAGGGGAATCATTAGAATACCTGAGGATTCATCTAAAAAAGGACCTAAATAAGCTATACAAGAAAAATATAGTCCCCCTATGGAAACAGCTGCAGGAAGACATGCACACTCCTCTCCTCTATGTGGTAGGTTCGATTCCGATGACTATCCCACCTGCCAAAACTAAAGAACTGCAAAAAGCAATACTCAAGTTCATATAGCAAGGCAAGAAACCTAGGGTTCAAAGTCGTATCCTGATGCGCTCTCCGCTGCTCTGAGGCCTGGGAGTCCCGGAAGTGCATAGATATATAATGGCAGCACAGTTGGCACTAATGCTGAGTTGGGGCGAAACCAGAGAACCACAAAGGATGATGTCGGATTGAACGGACTGCCACATCAATTCCTTTAAGAGCTTTGTTAGGCCTTAAAGCAGAGGGCTGGGATGGGGGAATCCTCCTGGAATCAACTAGGATGTCACTGCAAAGCCGGGACAAACCCCAGAGGTGGACATGCATCTCCGAGGTCTGGGCCCCTGCACACTGCTAATGCACAACCTGGATTTCTCACTGGGCCTCAGAGAAAGTTTTGGGATGGTTGGACTGGCGCAGATGCATTGACCATGAGAGACATATATAGTAATTCCTCCCCCATGCTATGCTAGAGGAACTGCGGTGGGAGGGGAGACATATTTCACATGTGGTGGTCATGTCCCAAAGCATTGGCATTTTGGAAGGAAATACTCAGACACATAATGGACATCACGGGAGTGGAGCTACCGATGTCCCTGAAAACAATACTGTTGGGTGCACCCATAGAGGGAATTTACGCAATGTCAGGGGCGAGAGCCAACTTAATCACATATCTTCTGTCGGTGGCGAGAATGACCCTCGCAGAGAACTGGAAAAGTGAATCTGGTCCGCTGACTGCCTGGTGGTAGGTCAACATTTGGGGAGTGATGGCCATGGCAAAGATATGTGCCCTCAGCACAGGGAAATACCTACAGTTTCTAACAATTTGGAACCCATTTCACAAACTGGTGAGGGACAGAGAAGCCCAATATTTGAAAGCACATCTACTTAAATCACTCATGCCCTCTGAGCCCCACGCCTGGAACAAAAACTGGGTCAACCGACCGAGAAGGAACTCAATATGGACTCTGGATCCCAAAAGTTGGAGTAAAAAGAGGGAAAGGGGGGAAGGTGAGGGTCAAGGGGGGAGGGGGAAATATTTAAATACTTGGAGGCAAGAGGGACATCACTGAACTGGAAGGGGTGAAAATAAGTTGATCATAGATGTAATGTCACTAGTTCATTGAAATTGTTATATTGCTATGAGGTTGTATGCCTTCGATCAATAAATAAAGATGTTTAAAAAAAACATAGGACACAAACTGTGCTGTAAAACTCTTGGAAGCATCGGGAATGTAAATCTCAGGCAACATTTCCAATACAGAGAACTAACTGAAAACATGCGTCAGTCTGCAGACCTCACCTATGCCAACATTTAAAAAAACATGCAGATTGGTGTGCTATCGAAGGAAGCGCAGTGTACCCTAAATACCAGACACATCCATGAGATGTACGGCCATAACACATGTGCTACTGATGTCATGGAACAATAAGCACACAAAAATGAATGTCAACTGTATGTCCTTAATGCCAACTCTAGCAAGCTGTACACAGTTCAATGCAACAATACTGAAAAAAGAAATGCAATCAATAGAGGAAATTCACTCCACAGTGAAACTGGGCGTACACGTTATGACAATATCTGTGTGTCAACAAGCCATAGCATGACTAAATACCTTAGAAAACTCTATCTCCAACACAGCTGGTTGGGAGAAAATGTTATCATTATGTGTAAACTGTAGATTAATGCTAAAGTGTAACCTTGACGAAGAGGAATGTTTAGGTAATGGAGCACTTGGTACAGTTGTTGGGTTCCAGACATACCCACGTGACAACAGCATTCAGCTTGTCAACATCCAGTTTGACAAAATTTCAGAAGTTAAAAGGATAAGACGCACAACAGCTCGATTCCTTCTTTTCAAAGACATGTATGAACGCAGAGAATAGTTTTCTCTGTCGTTAGCTTACGCAGTGACTATTCATAAATCGCAAGGTCTAACCTAAGATCAAGCATTAATTGATATTGGCAGCACAGTCTTTAAAGAAGGCATGTGTTATGTAGCAATGTCATGCCTACGTACACTTGAAGTAGTATGTCTAGTAAATTTTGATGTAAGTACAGTCAGCGCTGAAATTCGTTGCATCATAGAGTACAATAGACTATGTGCACTCTACACACCCCATCTCAAAATGTACCCTGTTCCTCAAAAATACAAAGGTTTTAAAAGAAAGCTTATGCAATCAGAAGTTCTAAATGATCTCCCAGCAGTACTACCAAAGAAATTAAAATCAGCTCATGCTGCATCAACTACCATGAACACAGAAAAATTGACTGAAAAGGACAACACATACCCAATTCCACACACAAAGAGAAGAACCTCTTCAAAGAAACCACGTGCATTTCCATCAAAGTACTCAGACACAAAACTGCCTGGTCCATTAAAATGCTCTAATACAACAGGTGTAAATGGCTATGCAAATGTAGCAATGAATGTTCTATTCCAAATGCCAGCAATTGTTGAAAACATGTATTTAAACGGCTCAGACCAGTTGTGTTTACAAATGCTAATCCTTCACAGAAATGCAGCAAACAATCCTGAAAACACTTACAGTGTCTTAGGAATAAGGCAGGAACAGGACTACTGTGCTGGAATGGTAAAATTCACGTTATACAGACAAGAAGATCCACAGGAATTTCTAATGGATGGTGGGACACCTCCAGGTAGGGCTGCATGAGATGGCCCACATTGCATTTTGGGTGGGGAGGGGACCACCCCACTTTGCATTACAAAATTCACTACCGGTTTAGGGTGCCCCACAGCCCCCCGCCCCCTAAAGTGCAGCCTACCATTTTCAATTTTTGTCTTTGTTTACCCAACTTCCCTTGGCGCAGATGGCAACATTTGTGTGCCAATCTCCCCCCAGAGTGCTCAACATGTACGGGCCCATCCACTGGGGGGCCTGTCCCTTGTTTTGTGGTGGCCCTCCCCCCACCCCAAATGGAGGGGGGACCTCATTCAGCCATTCGTAGGAGCCCCAGGGAGGGCTGCATGAGGTGCCCCCCTCATCCATTTGGGGCGGGGGGAGAGGGTCACCACAAAACATCAGACAGGTCTCCCAATGGGTTGGGCAGTAGGTTTTGGGCACCCTGGGGGATATTGGCACACTGATGTGCCTATCTGTGCCAAGGGAAGTTGGGTAAACAAAGAAAAACATTGAAAATGATAGACAGAATTTTAGGGGGGCTGTGGGGCACCCTAAACCAGCTGGGACCTTTAGGGGTGCACCTCATGCAGCCCTCCCTGGGGGCAGATTTCTGCCCCTAGGAAGAGGCAAATGTGTTTTCACTGGGGGGTGAGGTTCAGTAGACCACCAGGGATGGCTTGCAAGTGAGGCCTGATTGGAAAGTATTAGTGCAGGTTTGTTTTTGCTTGGGTGACCGTAGGTAACAAATGTTTTTTGTTTTGTTTACAGCTTTTTCTACACGAGCATATGCAACGTTATGTGAGTACTGTTTTTTATTATTCTACGGTTAGGGCCCACTTTCAGTGGGGTGGTTGAGACTGGGGCTGGATTGTTGGTGGTGTGGGTGCGAATGGGCCGTCTGGGTAGATATTTTGCTGGGCTGGGACACAATTGCCGGGGCAGGCCACAAATTGCCCCCATGCCAGCAGAACATTGATGTTTCCCTGGGAGTGGATGTCTAGCATGTGGGTTGACCGTCAGTGAGCCTATGCTGCAGCTCTGGCTGTGCTACGTTAAGGATGTCACCTCCTAGGAGGAATGGGGATCCTACCGGGGTTCCCTGGAGCTGCCACTGGCTTAGGGGATGGTACACCCACATGGCAAATGGATGTCCAAGGCCAGGGACATCACCTCCAACCGTCCTGGAGTTGTGAATGGGCTGCATTACAGTTTTTCCCTTCTGGGGGGTATTGGCACACTGCCGGGACTCCCTGGTGGGGAAAAGTTGTAACACAGACCAGCAAGAATGCAAGCACGGTTGGAGGTGATGTCCCTGGCCTTGGACATCTGTTTACCATGTGGGTGTACCATCCCCAAGCACAGCGGCAGCTCCAGGGAACCCCGGCAGGGGCCACTTCCCTCCCCCAAGGGAAATTCTGTATCGCAGCCCAGCCCACACTCAACGATGGCTGGGGCTGATGTCACTGGCCTTGGGCAGCTGTCTCCCATGTGGTTTCACTGGGCCAAAGCTCAGCAACGGTTTCAGGGAGCTTTGGCAGGGTCCCCGACCTTTACCAAAGGGAGAAGCTGTAACGTAGGCCAGCCAGAGCTCCATAGGGTTAGGGGGTGATATTCTTGGCCTTGGGTGGGTGACTACCATTTGGCTTGAACGTCTCCATGCCCAGTATTGGTTCTAGGGAGGGCTGGTACATTCCCCGTCCTTTCCCGGAGGGAGAAGCTGTAACGCAGGGCAGCCATAGCTCCAGCAAAGTCGGAGGTAATGTCCCTGGCCTTGGGCACCCTTCTCCCATGTCAGTCTTTGGAGGGGCTTGTGGGTAATAAATTCTGGGGAGATATGCGCTAGTCAGAGCTATTTGGATTCCCACAGGTGGCTTCTTTTCAGAAATGCATGGGGTTCCCTGTTTTCCTTTGTGTCTTCGAGACCCTAGGTCCAATTCTGTAGGTTGTCTTCCCACACCCGTTGGGTGATACCACTGGTTCAGCCTTTTCCTTTGCACCCAGGTAGGTGCACCCACACGTCAGGTACCATTTTCATGTGCTGTTGGCGGCGTGTTTTGGTAGGTGGCCAGAGCAAAATTTCTGAGAATTGTGTTTAATTCCAGCAAATTTCAGAGACATTTCCCTCTGTCCACCCACTGAAACACGTCGCCAAAAACAGATGTCATACATTCCCACGTTCCCACAGGTGTCCTTATAAAAACGGTACCTCACATGTATGGGTGCACCTGCCTGGGCGCAAAGGGAAAAGGCTAACCCACTGGTAACCCCAAGTCTTTCGGCGGCAAAGCACATTTTGTACATGTGGGCAACCTACAGATTTGGGCCTAGGGTGTTGAAGCCAGCAAGCAAAACAGGGAACCCCATGCATTTCGCAAAAGAGGACACCGGTGGGAATCCGCAGAGGTCTGTCTTGCACGAATCGTGCCAGAATGTATTACCCACAATCCCGGGCAAAGTCCAAACTTTGTCAAAAACCCCAATTTTCAGACATTTCACTCTGGCCACCCATTAAAACATACCGCTAACACCACATGTCCTAAATTCTCGTGTTTCCACAGGTGTCCTGATGAAAAAGGTACCTCACATGTGTGGGAGCACCTACCTGGACACAAAAGGAAAACGGCTAAACTACCTGTAACCCCCAAAGGGTTTGGGGAGACAACCTACAGATTTGGGCCTAGGGTGTCGAAGACAGTCTGGGGTTGTGGGTAATAAATTCTGTGCCAATTTGTGCTAGTCAGACATCTGTGGATAACCCTGGGTGTCCTCTTTTCAGAAATGCATGGAGTTCCCAGTTTTCCTTGGTGGCTTGGACACCCTACAGCCATATCTGTATGCTGTGCGCTTGAGCAACATTCCTGAAATTCTGCTGTGCCAGAAGACTTGGGGTTAGCCGTGTGTTAGGCTTTCCCCTTTGCGCCCAGGTAGGTGCCATTTTCATCGGGACATGTGTAGGGACGCGGGAAGGTAGGCCATGTGTTGTTGGTGGCGTGTTTCGGTGGATGGCCAGAGCAAAAAGTCTGCATTTTATCTGCATTGTATCTTAAAAGTATTAATTTTACGTATTGGCTTTGTGTTTGTATATGTAAGGTCGAACGATTATCGGAACTGCAAGAAGTACACAATATGCTATGGTTTGCTTTTTGTACCAGTTGCTGAAATGGAATGGCATCACAGTTAGTTATAGAAACCTAGACAAAGCGCTTGTTAGGAACTTGGTTGCAGAGAGGTCATGTATGTTTCTACATGTAGGAAATCTGAAAGATTTCATTTATGGGTATGTTTTTGCTTTCCAGTATTTGTAGGAAGTACATTAGAAATGTCCAAAGGATGGTGGGGCACCTCATGCAGCCTTCCCTGGGGCTCCTACGAACGGCTGCATGAGGTGCCCTTCCCCCATTTGGGGTGGGGAGAGAGGGCAACCAAAAAATGTGGGACAGGCCCCCCAGTGGGTGGGGCAGTAGGGTTTGGACACCCTGGGGGCAGATTGGCACACTAATGTGCCCATCTGCACCAAGTGAAGTTTGGTAAACAAAGAAAGAAATTGAAAATGGTAGGCTGCACTTTAGGGGGGCTGAGGGGCACCCTAAACCACCGATAAATTTTGTAATGTAAAGGGAGTTGGCCCTCTCCCCCTCACACCAAATGGAGGGGGGCATCTCATTCAGCCCTCCTTGGGTGCGGACAAGGGGGGGGACATCTCATGCAGCCCTCCCTGTGGACAGATGTCCCTTCCTAGGAGCAGGTAACCGCCCCCAGGGAGGGATGCATGACATGGCCCCCAGTCCATTTTGGGTGCGGGGAAGGGACACACTCTTTCCATAAATAAAATTCCCTGATGGTCTAGTGGGCGGGGGGGCACTCCCCCAAAAACAAACCATGTTTTCATTTGTCTTCGTTTTTTTTTTTTTGGTCCCATCACTAGGGGCAGATGGTGGCAGATGGGCACCCATCTGCCCCAGGGGGGCCCTAACATGCTGACCCCATCCTTTCAGGAGCCTGCCCACACTTTCCTGGTGGCCCTTCCCCGCCAAATGGATGGGGAGCACCTCATGTACTCAGGGAGGGCTACAAGAGGCGCCCCCCTTTTCACATGGTGTGGGGGGGGGCACCACTCTTCATGTACAAAAAAATACCTGGTGGCTAGTGGCCCCGCACCACCACCCACATCTTCATTTTGCAAGCTTTTACTATTTTATTTTTGTTTCCCCTTCCCTGGGGCCAGATGATCACCCATCTGCCCCCTGGGGACTCCATAGCTGTGGCCCCATGATTTGGGGCCTCGGGGGTAGGGGGCTGCTTAACTAGTAAGTGGCCCCCACTTCCCCCACGTCTGAAACGGATCCCTGGCAGTCCAGTGGCATTGCTGAGGGCAGATCGAGCGCTATGCACACGATCCGCACCCAGAAATGCTTTCACAAAAGGTGTCGTTGGAAAGGGTAGAGTCTCCCCTTTCCAACAACACCTCCCTTGATCTCCGGCTTGAAAGCCGGAGATCGAGGCAGAGAAATGTGGACACTGACCTTCTCTTTTCACTGCCGCAGTGATATTACTTTTACTTTCATGTCAGCGTGAATTATGCATGCCGATGTGAAATGAAGGTAATCGGGCCCACGGGCAGTGAGGAGGGACCTCCCCCTCACATAGTCCAGGGGTTGGATTACTGTTTTGAGCGATCCCGGCTTTGCAGGGATCGCTCAAAACAAGATGCCAAAAAGGACGAGCTATCTTAGGTGCCAAGGAGATACCTCGTCCTTGGCACCTAAGAGGTTAAGCACATCACTATCATGATGTGATTCCCTCTGCCAGTCATCAGTGTTTACTAAGCGTAATGTGTACTCTGATTGAGTTGTATATATTGCAAAACACGTATCCTTGATCATGCTTCATCTTCATCAGTTAATTAGTTAAAGGTTTAGAAATACATATTATGTTTGTGTTCCAGGTGAGATTTTCTTGGTCGGGAAGTACTGTCACATGGTAATGACAATGTAAATTAAACACGCAAGAAGCAGAATTAGAATCTGCAGGTGAGGCACTAGTCAATGAGCTACCCAGAGAATGAGGGATGGTAACTTTTTTAATTGAACAAAGGACAGTCCATGGGCCTCTTTCCCTCTACTACCTGTCTGGCTCATATCTTGACGATCTGTCAAGGGTCGAAGGCTGGTTAACAGAAAGCCAACCTATCAGAATCCCTGGTGTTATGCCGCCCATGAAGTAATATGCCAACCAATCCCATGTTGGTGAGATGATGTCTTTTTACCTTTATCACTGTAGAGGTGGTTCTAGGTGGAGCCATCAGATAGTTGTAACCCAATTACATGTTTAACCCATATAGAGTCCATATGTAACCTAAAAGCACTAACATATTCCCAGTCCCTGTAGGTTTTGTAAGCTGATATTATAGTATGTCATCATTGATGATGAGTTTAAAGTATTTAACCAATTGGTTCTAATTTGTATGATGAGAGACACAAGACTTGAATGCTTGTATACTGTCCCTGCTTTAGTTGGATTATAATAAAGCTGGGTTTTGCTGCACACTTTGCCTACTTCTTCATTTGAGTCTGGTTTGAATTGTCTCCAGTTCCTCGGGGTCTGTTTGGGACTTTTTGTGTAAGTCTTAACACTACATGTGCTAATAAGAGTACATGCAGTAATTATAAATAAGTCCAGTAAGAGTAAACAGGAAGCAGAGTGGTAGCCTTTTTTAAAAATGCAATCCATTGACAATCTGCCATTTTCTGATGCCATGCATGTAAGAAGTCAGTAGATGCTGGTGCCTCTTTCAACCAAAATTTAAATAATTTTTGTGGGAACCCAGCGTGCTAGCTGATGAGGACTTAAAGATGTCTCCCCACCTCTTCAGCCACCTAATTTCCCAAACCCGCCTAAAGAAATGAGCAGAGCTGTAGTGCAGGATTTGGAAAGATGCCAGTGATGTGTCCATGCACCATGACAAAATATATAGAACATGTTTAGATGACTTCAAACAGCGGTCCCTGACTCATGGTAGTACATCATCAGGAACACCATGCCACAGGGAGTTCCATGTGTTAATATCCCCGCACAAATATCACCATACAAAAATATTGCAAATTTTTTGTGGTGATATTAAGTCATGGAACCTGCAGGGGACACCCCCAAACCCCCTGGTCCCAAATACCCCATAAATTATCCCCACTAATAATATTGCCTATGGCCTTACTCCACAAGTATATATATATATATATACATATATATATATATAGTGATATTATTGGTGGGGATAATATTACCTGATAACCCACAGGGTTGGCACTGTGTTGCTTCTTGCCCTGTAGTAATGTGAAGATCATGTTCATTTAATCTTTGACTTGTCGGTGCGAGAAGCATGCAGACAGCCAGGGGTTCAGAGATGTATCTTTTGACTCGGATGGCTAGTACATTTTAAAACATAATCATGTTTTGTGTAAACAATTGAAGTGTATTGTTCAACATATACATTATTAGAATGTATGTCATGTGGAAAGCCATATTGCAGTCTGGCCTATCATAAGCCAATGGAGTCTCCAAATAATTCCCGCTAACACTCTAACCAATTAAGACCTACTGCTTTCTGGCAGGGTTGGTCCAAGAATGTATTGCATCCCCATTACATCAGCAGTATGATCAGGTAACATTGCATGCTGCCCATGGACATGGCATACACCTCAAATAAGCAGGGATATATATTTTATTTGATGAACTCATTGAGGGCCCTCCAAATGGCAAAGCTGTCGGCCATATTCAAAACTATCCCTGAACAGATACATATTTCATGCCATCTTCATAGCCTGCAGGTGGAATGCTGGTGACCTTTCAGAACATGCATTATATCAGAATGTCATCAGATGCCTGAGATGAATGCATATACCCAAATAAAAATGCAGGCATATACTGTGTGAACAGGTGACAATCATCACTACCATACAGCAGGCCCTGGCACATACGGGCAGTGGTCGAAGTGAGCGGAAACGGTCAGGAGTGGTGTTCCACTAATTTAAGTTTTTACTGTTAACAGCTGCACTACATTTTGCAACCATTTTCACCATTCCAGAATTGTTCTTTGTGAAGTTAAAGCACACTTCTCCACTTTACCACCGGATATCAGTTACAGCTAAAGTGAAATCTATTTCAACTCAATTGGCTGTCAACTAGCTTGTCTACAACCCTTGAAAAATGTGTTGAACGTTGCTCCTTTAAAAGTGCAAAAAAAGAAGTGCAAGACTCTGACTACTTGCAGAGAGGTGCTGTGTAGCTTTCAAACTTTTGATTATGTTGCAAAGACTGCACCATGCACCTGGTAAACTGTTGCCTATTGCGACCGCCTATATCAAAATAGGGTGCAATGTGTTCCAATAATCAGGGCTACTTTTCAAACTCAATAAAGAACTTCAAGGAAGGACAGACTGGGCCTGATTCACAGGAGCGTTTGATAATGGCTCAGTCCCCTTGGAAAACTGTTGGTGAATGAAGCCCACTCTGTCACACGTCTTGGATTCGAACATGTAACATTAATGTTTCTGGTGTGACGCCCACTGAGCTATCTCTGCGTCATGCACTTGCAGATGTACTTTCCACAGGTGACCTTCATTCCTAAAAAAATATACAGCTGTCAAAAACAGGGACGTCATTTCACCAAAATGCCAGGGGTAGCGGAAGTGACATCACACGACCCTTGACCCCCTGATGACATCACAGGAAGTGATGTAATTTGTCCCCACCCCAAAGTGATATCGCGGGAAGCAAAGGTACACAACCTTTCACCCGTTGACAAAACAGCAAGTGGCATCACATAGCATTGTACACTACGAAACATATGGTTACGATATCACTATAATGTGATGTACATTTCATACTATGTACTATAATGTGATGTACATTTCCTTTCCTCCTCCCTTCCCCACTACTCTCACCTCTTACTACTGCTCTTCCTTACCCTTTCCCTCTAAACTATCTCCTTCCTCCCTTCCCCCTGCTCGCATCTAGCCTCTCCTTTTCCTCTCTTCTTCCTTCACAGTCCTGCATTCCCTCTTTCCCCCGTCCTTACCTCCTCTACATCTACTACTCCCTTGCACACCTCTCCCATCCCTTCACCATCCTCACCCCTGCAATTTTGTAAGTTGTTCTTTATACTGTTTTTAGGTTGTGGTTCATTTGTCATCTCATGCTTGCTGTATTGTTTACTTGTTCTCATGTAAAGCACTTTGGAGTAAAGGGCTATATAAATTAAATAAAATACAAATACAAAATACATGAATGGATCGCCATATGTATCGTTAAGATCAGTGTGTATAGACCCATATTACCAAATTACTGTGAATGCAAGCAGACGTCCATCAGCAAATGATAATGATGTGTTATTATATAGCACTGATGCTTAAGAGCTTTATATAGGAAAAATATACACCCAATATCACCCAACCTGTGTTGGTACTCATTTATCGACCTCAGAAGGATGAAAGGCTGAGTTGAGGCGTTTAAGAACAGACTAAATCAGTGACTCACCCCCTGAAGTGTGCCTGCAATAAAACTTTAATGAGTCTATAAATTATTGGATAGAATTCCAGAAAGACACATTATTTGGTATTCCTATTTTTTCTTATTTAGGGTCAGTGCTGAAAGTGTTAGACTTGTGGCACTAATGTTCTTATTTTTCTTCTTTGTATTAAGGGGCCTGAACAAGAAAGCCATATACTCCAGAAGTAAAGAGCCACATGGTGCTGGCTACAGCCCAGGAGCTTGCATTAAAAAAAAACGAAAAAAAAAAACTTGTATTCTTTTTTTTTTTAGAGGTCTCAATGGAGGCTACAGTGGTCACAAGGGAGACCTCAGAGGTCGCAGTTGCGACCTCTGCCGACCCCTAAATTACGTTCCATGTCAAAAACCGTTAAAAACGGTTAATTAAAAGAAAAAAATCGATTGTATACAATGGTTTAAATATTCCCATCAAACATTCCTTGAATAAATAGGTTAATATGTGTGTTTTATATAAAGAAGAAAATGCATTTTTACAAAGTTGTTTTATTGTTGGATTTGTAGAGAACTGATATAGTTCTGACCATTTCTTGTTACCCTGCACATTCCATGAAAATGTTATTCCTACATATTAGCATTAGTCTCTAAATCCAGTGCGCGTGCAACATGCACTAAACACAGGTGATCGCTTGTTCAGACAGGATTAAACCTGTATGGACAAACCCATTGCGCTCTCGCCCTTCAGCATTTTTTCAATAGGCTTCAACGCTGCCAGAAGTTACTTCTGGCAGTCAAGAGATTAGAGAGGGGCGGCGAGAGAAATCAAGGTGCAATCATTGAAACGCCTCACGGTAACAGAGACTAAATGCAGTTTACAGAAAGAACACATTTACGCAGCGAGAGATAATCCATTCGGCTGCACCTCAATTGAATCTCTTTCGGTTTTATTGTTCCAGGTTTTAACCTCGCCGTTTAGGCTTGGCAGGTTTTTATTTCGCCCCTGACAGTTTCCTTCGATTGAGTTTGACCACCACGTATTGTGTGATGGAAGGCTCTGATCTATGGGCCTGCACTCGACTGCTGTCCTTTTATACGCCTTCTATTTACCTCTGGAGGTAGGAGAGAAATGGTATAAAATTGAAGGCACTTTGTGTTGCCATTGTTGCTACAATGAGCATCTCTGACAATGCTTTACTTAGCTCCCTGCTATGAATGGCCGGGGTATTTCCATCCCCTTCACCCCAGCACATGATTAAAGATGCCTAACAGGCTAATCACTGATTCAGTGTCAGTCATTGCAGTCAGGCCAGATAAAACCAGGTGTTTGTTTTAATTATTAAACATTATATTGGGCAGCCCAAGAATATTAGTGACAGAACACCTATTACAGGTGTACAGAAAGAGTTTGTAGACGTGCGGACTTGCTTTACATTTGCAGGTGTCCAGAAAAAACATATTCTGTGTGTGAACACATGGCTGTGCACATGCAAATTCACTCATGTTGAGCAATGAACCCGTGTAATGCAGGCAGCAGGCATGTTGGGGCGACTGCAGCATCATAAAACACGCCTCTGATTCGTAGATGGATGCATTTTTAACTGCATTGGGCACTGGCTCATTCCCCAGGGCCTGGTCTCTCCTGTCAGAAACAAGCTTAGTCTCTTCACAGTACATCTGGCAGCTTCTTTAGATATTCCTGTTACTCAATCAGAGACATAATTTCACCAAAAAGCCGGGGATAGCGGAAGTGACATCACACGACCCTTGATCTGTTGATGACATCACAGGAAGTAATGTCATTTGACCCCACTCCCAAGTGCCATTACAGGAAGTGATGCCAAGCGACCTTCAGATTGTTCAGATGCGTCTAGCACCCATGATTCCAAGGACTCTCATTTCAGCCAGATATAAGAGCTGAGGCACAGAGGGTGGTGTGATTTGTCCACAATCACACATTTGGGGAATGTCATTTTCCAGATTCGACGTGGGGTCTATATGTAAAACACACAAAATGCACTACTTTTTTTTATTTTCTTATTTTTTTTATTTTGTATGGTTTATTACAAACCTTTAAAATACAGATACATCTTTATGCTTTTACATTCAAAAGAAAAAAGAAAAAAAAACGAGAAAAGCAAAAGAGGCAAGACGGAGAAGTCTATTCATTCTAGATCAACAAATAGTGGCTTTGACTTGCCACAGTGTCTAAGGGAAACTGATGATTTACAGTTCCTCATTTAGGATTTGAAAACGAGACAATATTTCTTCCAAAAAGAAAGTCAAAGTGATCTTTAGGGCCCTGTCGGTTTCATCGAACATTATCTGCCACCAGTCTTCGGCACTTCGCGTTGGATACTTCACAATGAAGCTTCCCAAGTGTTTTGTCCTTTGGTGGTGAAGTGTTGGGCAGAATAGCGTTAGATGTTTCAACGTTTCTTCATGAGAATTACAAAGTCGGCATTGCTCAGTTTCAATACTGGTTACACACCAGATGCTTGTACTTTCTTTTATTTTAAATAAGTTTAAACGAAATTTAATGTAAAGTCTTCTCCTTTATGGATCGGAAAATAATTTCCAATAATTTTGGGTCTCATTAAAGACTCTTTTATCATAAGGCATGGATTTCATTATTCAATGGTTTCTTTTTTGTCCACAGGTTAAGCACCAATCAAGTCTCCATAGCATTTTTTTTAGCATGGTCTGGGTTAGTTTTTAATGTGACTAAATTGCTATCAAGTTTGGACAATAGATCTCTGCATCGCTTCGCCCAGAGTACTAATACTGAGTTCTTGTTACTAGAACCTGTATTTTGCAGGATCTTAAACTGTAACAGTGTTTCCGACATAGTGGTTTTCCAATATAAAGAAAGCATGTTCCAACACACTCGGGCTTTGATGGATGTTAAGCTAAGTTTGTGTCGGATGCATGCAGTGGGTGTTCCTTTAGGTAAACTCAAGACTCTGGACCAGAAGATGTTCTGAAGTGTGTTGCATACGTCTTCTAAACAGCCAAATGTGCATTCTGCGCCAAAAATTAATGCAGGTACCGCCTTTTGTTTGTAGAATGCTAGTACTGGCAGCAGGGAATATTTGCAGAATTTTTTATTTAGGACGGCTGCCTGAAGTGCCAGTTGATGGCATTTTTTTTTTAATCGTGTCAACCCACGGAGTGTCATTTATATTTGAGTTGCTTTGTATTCCCAAATATCGTGCGTGCAATACTTGTAGCAGGGTAACTAAAACCTCTAATGCAGGCTACAGCAAGTGTATGAAATATCTATAGATTAATGGACACAGAAGTACTTCTCTGTGGCATTGTTGTGTTAAACAAGCCACAAAAAGCACTGACCTGGGGAGGCATGCGCTGCTGTTTTCCCAGGAGCAAAATGCTGCACGAGCAAGACCATAAAATGTAATAATTAACCAGGATTTAGTATAAACAAAATTCCTTGGTTATAAATCTATCTATGAGTCAGCTACCACTATGATCGAATAAACCTATTAGACTGGTCTGCATGCACACAGGGTAATGCACCTGGTAATGTTATCTTTGCTGGAGTATAATAGCAGGGAAAGGTTGTTTCAATATACCCAAAACCCCCTATAGTTTCTATTATCTAAGCATAATACAGGGTGCCAGAGGACTTAAAAGGCCCCACCATTTAATGTAATATCATTGCTGCACGCATAAATCTGTGGCACAACACAGTTATTTTAAATTGAAAACATCCAGAAGTTGGTTCTCACCTGGGGACTCACTGACAGACATCAAAGTGTGCACTGCACACTACCACTTTGTCAGACAATGGTGTAGTACAACATTTGGAGTCCCCCCTGCGAGCAATGCAGTGGGGGCACCCCAAGCTCCTTAACAAAGCACAGGGCACGCCACACCCTGGGCAAGCCTGGACCACCTTGTGTTCGCAATGTCCATGATGAACTAACTGGACTAACAACAGGACATCAAAGATGACATCACAAATGTCATTGATGGCATCATTGATGGCATCACATGTCTGACTCCCTCTTTTTTCCTTTACTAAGATATGTAGGCCAGTAACAGTCAGGAACTAAAAATTCAAAAAGTACTATATTTATAGACTTATACTTCAAATATGTTCTTACAGTAATTCATTTGGAGTTCACTCACAGCATATGAAACATATACATAGGAGAAATCACAGACTTGGAAGACAGCAATGCTTTCTATGTATGAAGATGATGATCAGTAAGGTTATCAACACTTTTTTTTTTTATAGTTCAGCTGTTTTTTTATTACTCTACTTTCCCTGTATGTGCTCATATTTGTATACATTGTACTCACACTACTTTACTTAGGGTCCAGTCACATTATTAGATATGTATACATAGGTAAGTAGTAGCTTTCAAACAAAGCAATCATTTCTGTGCATGAAGATAATCAGTTGGATTATGAAGATTGTCTGGTAATGCTGCTGTTTTATTGTTTATTTCATTTTCCTGTATATGCTCATATTTGTATGTGTTGCTGTCTGTGTTTTGTTTGCAATAATGTAATTATGTAGTAAGTGAGTTTTATTAGCTACTTATTAAATGTTTCACAGTAGGCAAAACTGTAATAAGAAATCATTTATCATTTTACTATTCAACATGGCAAGATTATTAATATTGCACCTCCATCATGTATCCTGCACACAATGCTATGTTTCTACATGAGTAGCTTAGTATACTGGAAAGAACTTCATAATAGAATGCTATTTGTATCAATGCATTGCTTAATGCACTACGTACCTCATGATATTTATTCCAATGATCCTTGACACTTTTTTTTATCAACATTACAATAAGAATCCCTTGTACATACTTCTCATGAAAAGTAAATGCGCATGTGATGTCATCAGTGATGTCATCAATGCCATTTGTGATGTCATCTTTGATGTCCTGGGTGTTAGTCTTAGCAGTGGACGGTGGTAGTGTGAGTTATGGTTGCTTAGCTTACCATCACTGGCAAATTTCAGGGGTTTTTCGGTTTTACTTGGAACCATAACGTCCCTTTAACAAAGTTTTTTTCCCTGAATTTCATAGGTTTTTAGTAGCGCAACTTAAGAATAACATCCCTTTAACAATGTTTTTTTACTGAATTTCATAGGTTTTTAGTAGTGCAACTTAACCATAATGTGACATGAGTGAAAACAGTGATACTAATGATAGACACTACACTTCTCTATATAAACCAATTATTACCCATTAATTTGTGTACTTACCAAATTGCTTTTTAAAAACACCATAGAGAAATTAAAAATAATACAGAAACAGAGACCTTAGAAAATCTGCAGCGAATGGAGCAAAAAATGGATCTATTAAATGAAGAGTGCACTCAGAGATATTATTGTCCCAAGGGGTCTGGCATGTGTTTCTAAAGATACGTTGATCGAGCTTGCAAACATTTCCTATCCACCTTACCATAGTTTTCCTCTTTTTTACACATGAAAAATCAGGCAGCAGGGCGCGGCCATCTTGTGACAATCTTATCTGTTGCCGCATCGCCCAAGGTGGACTGTCCTGGCGGCAGTAATTCATATTCCCCGACCTTGAGGCTGACATCAACAAACCTAGTGATATTCTCTGTCTATCTCCAGGGCATTACGGCGCAGTGTAGCCAAAATGCACCCACTCATCACCTACCTGATAACGTTAGTTGGTGCAGTACCCAGAATATCAACACACATCATCTCACAGCACAGGACGTCCCAATTTTGAATATAAAACCATACGTTTAAGGGAAATAGCAAAACTGTACCATTTTTAAAGTACTTTTATTTCACAATAAACGCTCTAAGGACATCCGGCGATTGCCATTTTTTTCTTCATTCTCGATCCACAAATGTTCATTGTGAGTCACACGGTGCTCCTTTTGGGTATAAAAAGCATGTTGGATGCACTGTGAATCGCAAGGCTTTGGCATCGACTTGGCACTAGGCCACCGTAAACGATGTCAGGTTGCTCCTTATAGCTGGTACCACAGAAGGGCATATCGGCCCGTGGTGATTGTCCCAAAAAAGAGTCATTATTATGCAGCAATTCAGGTGTATCTGCAGCTGCCGGTTGAAAAACCTGTCAGTTGGTATCTGGAATCGATGACAATCGCAGAAAGGCACGATGGTGCTGTTTACAAAACAATAACAGAAATGTGTCTCAGTAGCCGATCTTTAGTGAAGTTCATCATTTTACCTATTGATTCAGCCCGGGTTAAAACCAATGATGAACAAGGACGTCAAAACAATGGGAACACAGAGAAAACAATGTGGAAAGTAGTCTACAATTTGTTTCAGAGGTTAGTGCTATGGAGTATGTTGAACTCGAAATGGGATGCGGATGCTGACGCTACAATCAGGGAGCAAGCTAAGAGAAAGAAGCACACAAAGACAGAATTTTAATTAAATATTAGCATTGAATTATGCATTTGTGGAACGTGGGGGAACCCACTAGTGGACTACACGCATCTCGATACTGAACTGCCCATGTGGGCGGGACAAAGGCCACTACACGCACAGGTTGTATTTGTGTGTCGTTGCAATATGACACAAGCAGCAACCGAGTACAATGTAAGGCAGCAATAATGGTTGTTGAATGATAAGTTGACTCGTTGGTCTATAAAATCATCGAAAGTAAAACTTACATAATATTTGGCATTTCCATTCTCTCGGTGTAACGCTGACACTCCATTCAGGGCCACATATTTTCATAAACTGAAATTACATGTTCCTTTGTCCAGTTTTGGAATGGTGAACCATATCATATTTGACAGTGTTACATCCCTCCCTTCATGCATTCCTTTTGGAAACTTTGCTATGGTTCAGGTAAAAAAACAATTGAACCTTATACTGTGTACGATGTGTGGGTTTCCTCAGCTCGAAAGCACAAATTCAACGGTGCTGGCCATCACTCACAATGGCAACCAATAGCCCTTCAGACCGTAGTGCATTAGAAATATTTTTTTTAAAGATATGATTTTTTTCCTACCATTCACCAATGCGGGCGACATGTCTACGGATTTACTTTGTTCCTATGGAGAACTTCGCACTCTCCCAGAAACTCCCACAAGTAGGCCAAACCACCTGTCAGCTCAGTCACCTCTTCACACGCCAAATCACGTGAACATTTTACGCAAGGAGCAAATCTCGAGCCCTGTCAAAATGTGCTCATACGAAAATGTCCTATAATGTGCACACGTGTGTTTGTACTATCCCACTTTGTGTCACTAGTGAGGTGGACGGTGTGAGTGTCTTGCCACCTTACAAATACAGACACATAATAAATACGTAATAGTAATGTCTGGATTCCCCTAGAAACTTAGGATAGGACCCAAAGTTATGTAAATATGCAAAAAACAGGGGGGATCCAGGGAGTTTGTCTGCCAGACATTAGTCCTGGGTGAGAGAGCCTAACCCAGATAATTTAGCTCTCTTTCTTTCACAGAGGAGAAATATCCCAATCATATCACTCTTTGCCCTGCCCAGGGGCAGTCCAGCACCAAAAAGCTGGGCAATTGTACTCTGAACAAGAGTACCTACAGCAACCCCAGACACCTGTTTCGGTCTGGTTTCACCTCATCAGTAGGGTGGAGCTGTGCCTCTCTAATAATAGTGACTAAGGGGTCAACGTCTCAATTCCCCTAGTAATTTAGGTGAGACCCAAAGTTACATATATATGCAAAAAACAAGGGATGTCCTGGGATTGCTATTGATACTCTTCTTCAGAGGAAAGTTGACTAGCATTTTGGTGCTCGACTGCCCCAGGGCAGGACAAATACTGATACTTTTGGGATATTTCTTCTCTGTGGAAGATAGTGAGATGAAGACTCTGAGTAAGTCTCTCGTAACCAGGCCTAACGTCTACTGAGGGACTCCCAGGGCCTTGGTAATTTGCATGAAAAAAACTGCATACAAGCAAAAAAATTGAAACAGTAAGTATATAAGAATTGGACTCACAAACACCACAGCATAACACACCCATTCAAGCAAATGCCTGACCATACACTGAAATCCAGAATTTTTGCTTCCATGGGTATCTTATGCTGCAGCACTTGTTGCCAAATACTACAATCTTCACTGCATGGCATGGCCAAAACTCTTCATACAGCCTCAGCAAAAGAAAACACTAAGTATATAATAATTAAACTCACCACAACCGCAACATAAAATAGCCATGCAAACAAACGCCTCACCAATAAATACAACCCAAAATGCCTAGAGTTTTCAATACCAACATTCTGAACACAATCCAACAAACAAACTAGGACACATCATCTCACTGTCCTATAAACACTATTACACTACTACCAATCAGTACACACATTTAAAAAACATATCCCTAAGAAGCCCACATACCACAGTCAAAATCTTTGGTAACATGGGTGTGTTATGCTGTGGTGATTGTAGCCAGGGCCTAGAGTCTTGGGTGCATGGCCGAAGGCCTACAACACTTTGGCCATGCACCCAAGACTCTAGGCCCTGGCCACAACCACTTCAGCATAAAACACCTATAGAAACAAACACCTACACCTACCAAATGACCACAACCCAAAAATATAATACATCCACCTCAAAACCTACCCACTTCACTTAACATTCTAAAAATAATTACAACCATCGTATAAACTCTTCAATACATATCCTCTTCACCCAATGCTCTTCTAATGACCCAAAACCAACATCATAGTAAATTAAAATAGCCAGAAGTGCGCCCAGTGTTCATTATGTCCGTGGACAACGCAAACACATCACAACCTTCTCCCACCTAAACAAATACAGAATTTGACCCATCTCTTACTCCCCCACCCTCTCTAAGCACTCATACACACCAACACACTCCCCAAAATTAGAGTCATGCTCATTTCCAGCGCATGGCCGCGCATCCAATATGGCAGGCGCTTTGAAACAATTTGACGCACCTCACGCCTCATCCCAGCCAATCAGAGAACATGATGCGTGTCCGAGTATTTTTTTTTTTAAATGACCAAACGTAAGGCAAAAAAATTAGTGATATCTATGTCCGGTCTGTGGACACACTTTCCTGTTCGCTCCTTGGACAGGACACCGATTGGATGACCGGCTTGCGTCGTGTCCATGGACATGTGCCATGTTCTCTGATTGGCTGGGATGAGGCGTGAGGTGCCTCTAATTGTTTTGATCCAGCTGCCATATTGGATGTGCAGACATGCACTGGAACTTAGCTTGACTGGCCCCTGATTGGCTCTGAAAAATTTGTGGACTTTTTCGTGGTCCGCGGACATCGGGATGCAGCCGCTGATTGGGTGGTAAGAAAACGTGAAATGCGTTGTTTCCGAGAAACGCCCGCCATGTTGGATTCACAGACTTTTTTGGGGTCCGCGGGCAGCGCAGCAAAAACATTAATAAAAAAAAAGCAACATTGCACTCGTCAAACGCAACAAACAATCTCTGGGGAGGTGGGGGAATGAGGGTGGGATGGGATATGGCCATGAGAAGCCAAAAGTTGGGTTGTTTCACCCCTGACAGTCCGCGAACACTCCAGATGTCTTGGGGGAGTCCTGTGGTGTCCGCGGACACTTCAGATGCCCTAGAACATCTGTACCTATTTCTGCATTACAGTGTTGGGGAAAAGCAGTTTTTGGATGGCTTATACCGTTAGCGTCACTCAATGAAAGTGCATCTAATTTTGCAATTGTATTCTAGACCTAATCCTGAATGGTTTTGAAAAATATTGCGGGATTCTGTCAAGAGGGGGCAAAATTAGAGGGGGGTCCCAAAATATTTTAAAGGCATATAAATGTGGTGTCATTTGGCGAATCTCCACAACATTTGGCAAAAACGATTTTGTATCTAGATATAAATAGTTTTCTAAAGTTTGGTGGAATTTTCTCAAGAGGGGGCAAAATTAGAGGGGGGTCTCAACATTTTTAGATGGCTTATAACTTTGTTGCTATTTGACGAATGTGGACAAAAGTTTTGCGAATGATTATAGACCCAACCTTCAATGTTTGTGTAAAGACTGAATGGATTTTGTCAAGTGGGGGCTAAGTTACATGACTATTTATGTACATACATTTTGACACTTTTGAAAAAATAAAACATGTGCGTATTTCGAGCAAACTCGTGAGGAGCATTGACATTAAAGGATGGTTTTGCAAATGTGCCCGTGTTTTATTTTTTGACAAGTGTCATAATGTAGGCACAAAAAATAGTCATATACCTGTGATGGCATAAGTTCATGACGCAGACAATCTGGCTACTGGCCATGACCGTGGCCATGACCACAAGGGACATAAAATGGTGTTAAAGTGGCCATGTCCACCTGGGACTGGCTTTGTGGTAAAGTTATTCGAAAGTAGGATAGGTTTGAAAGGGAAAAAAATGTGCTTGTGCTAATATGGTCATGGGGTTCTGCAGGCTGCCATAGATAGGGAAGAGGGGCTCTGTACAGAGCCCCGCCTTCTCTTTCCATGGTGGTATTCTTGGAAAAGGATTGTCCTTCCTACAGCGGGACGTGAGACGTCCTGCTGTAGGAAAGAACATCCTTCCTTCCTACTGTAGGAAGAGAAATCTATTCTTTAGCAACCCGGCCTCCCACTTTGGGAACCAGGGTTGCTAATGTCCTTTATCCGCCATTGCAGGGGCTGCAATGGAAGATAATAGTCCGGAGTCCTCGTTATTTATTTCTTTATTTATAACACGCTAAAGCCCGCAGACATCAGGGCGCACAAAGACACACTTCTCTTGGGTCGATAACTTGGGCTGCCGGGATGTTATCCCCTGTTGCAGACAAAAAATGATGTTAAAGTGGCCATGTCCACCTGGGACTGGCTATGTGGTAAAGTTATTTGAAAGTAGGATAGGTTTGAAAGGGAATAAATGTGCTCATGGTAATATGGTCATACGGTTCTGCAGGCTGCCATAGAAAGGAAAGAGGGGCTCTGTACGGAGCACCGCTTTCTCTTTCCATGGTGGCAATCTTGGAAAATGAGTGTCCTTCCTACAGTGGGACGCCTAAGCACCCCAGGTACCCGCTTTGTGCATTTCACTTTGGTATCTTAAGCTTTGGTACACTCCCAACAGTGGTAAAGAACTGCCACAACCCTGATTCTTTCTGGGTGCTAGAGGTAGGCACATCCTCTACCTCATCTTCTTGGTCCTCTTCATTGTCTTTGGAAGTACTTCACTTTTTCTGTTGTGTTGGTCCTCCAGCTGGTGGTGGTGGTGGCTCTTGGGGAGGAGAGAGGGTAATATCTCATGCCATGTTTAAGAGAAATAGCACTTTTACTAATATTCTTCCAAGTATGTGATTGTTAATGGATAATGAGTAAGTATAGGTGTATGACATGTGCAAGGGTACGTTTTGAGCTTAAAAGTTCCTAAATCAGTTGAAAAATGCAGTTCCAAACAGTCTTCCAAGCATGGACCTGATTCTGAAGTGCGGACACCTTCGCAGACACATCATCATACTGCGTGCCAGCACATGATCATGTGGCTCTGTCCAGAAGGTCTGTGATGATATCAGAAGTTTTCAGACGTCGACAGATGCAACAACAGTGGAAAAAGTAGCAAAAAGTGTATAGAAGAGTTAAAAATGATACTAGAAGGTGGGAAATGGCAGAGCTTTAAGGTGCAACATTATAAATTGGACAGAAGTATTGCTAAATTAGGGTAAGTTTGATATTAGTAAGTTGTAGGAAAATAGCATGCACTGGTAAAAACCCATGAAATTCAGTGAAAAAACTTTGTTAAAGGGACGTTATGGTTAAGTTGAACTGATAAAAACCTATGGAAACCGATTGGCTAATTGATTTGCGTCATGTCCGTGGACACACAACTTGTTCGCTGATTGGTAGGCGTGAAGCGTAAGGTGCGTCAGATCTTTGGAAACGCCTGCCATCTTGGATTTGCGGACATCAGACACTGCCATGGACATTGCAGGAAAAACATATAAAAAAACACAACATTGCACTTGTCAAATTTATCAAATAATCTCTGGGGAGGTGAGGGGTGATGAGGATGGGATGGAATATGGCTGCAAGAAGCAAAACAATGGGTGTTTTTTGCCGCAAAAGTCTGCCAACATTTCGGATGTTCGCCGACAGTCCTGTGAAAGTTCATGGACACCTCTGCATTACTGGTTTGGTGAAAAGCAGTTCTTTTATGGCTTATAACTTTGGCGCCACTTAATGGAACTGCATGTAATTTTGCAATTATATTCCTGACCTGATCCTGGATGAGTTTGCAAGGTTTGGTGGGATTCTGTCAAGAGGAGGCAAAATAAGAGGGGGCTCCCAAAATAATGTAAGGCTTATAAATGAGGTGCCATTTGATGAATCTACACTTAATTTGGCAAAATGATAATAGATCTAGATATAAATGTTTTTGAAAAGTTCGGTGGGATTGTGTCAAGAGGGGTCAGAATTGGAGGGGGGGTCCTAAAATATTCTAAAGGCTTATAAATGTGGTGCCATTTGACAAATCTACACAAAGGTTTGCAAAAAGATTATAGATCTAGCTATAAATGTTTTCCTGAAGTCTGAATGGATTTTGTCAAGTGGGGGCAAGGTTATATGACAATTGTATGTGCATCATTTGACACTTTTGAAAAAATAAAACATGGGTGGATTTTCAGCAACCTTGTGTAATGAGCATTGAGAAGGACCTGAAAGTAGGATTTTGTAAATGTGCCTGTGTTTTATTTTTTGAAAAATGTCATAATATAGGTACCAAAAATTGTGATATACCTTTGGAGACTGAGGTGTAGCCTCTGGCCATGGGCAGTGGCCAGATTTTCCGGGTCATGGAATAAGGCCATGATCCAGACAATCTGGCTACTGTCCATGACCACGAGAGACAAAACATGGGGTTAAAGTGGACATGTCCACCCGGGACTGGCTTTGTGGTAAAGTTATTCGAAATTGGGATAGATTTGAAAAGGAAGAAAAATGTGCTTGTGGTAATATGGTCATAGAGTTCACTTTTTGCCTTCTGCAGGCTGCCATGGAAGGCAAAGAGGGGCCCTGTATGGAACCCTGCCTTCCCTTTCCATGGTGGCCATCTTGGAAATGATTTTCCTTCCCACACCGGGATGCCAGAGGCATCCCTGTGTAGTAAGAAATATCCTTTTTTTTAGCACCCTGGCTTCCCGCTTTGGGAACCTAGGGTGCTAATGGCCTTCATCCTCCACTACAGGGGCTGGAATGGGGGATAATGGTCCAGAGACTTTGTTATCCACCCTCCCTTTGCTTGGGCTGATAACTTGGGCTGCCAGACCGGTGTCCACTGTTCCATCCCTGGAAAGGAGGATAAACGCCACAATATTGCCATTAGCATAACACAAAATGCAAATGGAAATGTTGGAAAATCTTGTTGAGTGTATGTACTTTACTGAGAAATATAAAGTAGATGGAGTCAATACGTTTTTTTAGTTCTGTTTTTTAACTCTGAAAGGTGGTTCCTAAAGGAACATTTCTTTTATTGTTTTTGGATGTATTTTTTATTTGTTTGTTGGCAGGAAAGCTTAGAACAAAACGTGGAGAGGAAAATGACGGAAGAGTCACAAAACACTAATATAGGACAGGTGGACAGGGGAAAATGTTGCGTGTGTGTTATGCCATTTTAAGATAAATAGCAGTTTTTCTAAAAACATGTACTGTGTACTAGATTGTTAATGATTGAGTAGGAATAGGTGTTGGAGCTGTGCAAGGGAATTTCTGAAGTTGAAAGTTCCTAGATTAGTAGAAAATGCATTTCCGAACTGTCCGCGAAGCATGGATCTTATCGTGAAGTGCGGACAGGTTCTGGGAGACGTCATCATGCCCCACACCAGCACATGGTCATATGGCACTGTCCTGAAGGTCTGCAATGAAGTCAGATGTTTGTAGACATTATGGTTAAGTTGCACTAATGAAAACCTATGAAATTCAATGAAAAAACTTTGTTAAGGGGACGTTATGGTTAAGTTGCACTAATAAAAACCTATGAAATTCAATGAAAAAACTTTGTTAAAGGGACGTTCACCAGTTATGGTAAGCTAAGCAACAATAACTTGCGTCACCACCGTGCACTGCTAAGAATAACACCCATGATATCAAAGATGACATCACAGAATTGATTGATGACATCACATGTCTAGCCCCTTCTTTTTTTGTTCACTGACATATCTAGGCCAGGTGAGTTTATTCACTAACAGTCAAAAACTTAAAATTCAAAAGGTATTACATTTGTAGACCTTGCTATTCTCACATGTTCTTACAGTACTTTCCTTAGAATTCAATTGCATATTATGATGCACATACATAGGGGAAGAAGCAGGCCTGAAACACAGCAATAATTTCTATGCGTAAAGACAATCATGTTGGTTATACACAGTGGCTCATTATACTGCCTCTTGTTTACTTACTTTACTCTCCCTGTATAAGCCCCATATTTGTATACATTGTGGTCTCTTAATGTTTTGTGTGTAGTAGTATGAGCATGCAGTAAGTGATGTATTATTACCTACTTAGTATATGTTTCACAGTATGCAAAAGTATGATACTGATTCATTTACCGTTTTACTATCCAACATGGGAAAATTAGAAATATTACATCTCTATGGTGTATGCTGCAGCCAATGCCTATGTTTCCGTATGAGTAGGTGCCTGTTCTAGAAAGAACACTGCAATGGAATGCTCTTTGGAGCAATACATTGCATAATCAAGTATGTAGATAATCACACATCTCCAGATGACCCCTGATACTTTTTTCCAACATTACATTCACAACCCCTTGTAGGGACTTCCCATGAAAATTAAATGCACATGGCAGGATCAACACTTGCAACACTTAGGTGTGAATGGTAAGACTAGCTGTGGGCTATTCTACCTACCATCAGCCTTGTAATATACCTCACAAGCCCATTTTGAAAATCAGGGATTTTCAAGGTGGTATATGCAAATAACTATTTATATTTTTCTAATATCCTTCAAATTTTGATGATTAGTATGTAATTTATATTTTGCTCACATCCTGCCTGCACAGCAGTGCATTTCGAGTTGGTGATTGGCTATTGGTCAACCAATACTATTAATTACGAAACCCAAAGTGAATTTTATGACCAACTAAAGCGATAAGGACACAACCACTCTAACCATAATGTTAAAACTTCAATATCCTCCCCTGACACAACCCTGAAAACCAGTCACTCAAAGCAAATAAAAAAAGGGAGGCCTGTCTGATCAGGATTTGCAGACTCAAACAAATAACTGAAATGGTGGCCCCTTGAAACCTATTCAACAAGACACAACACCCTTCAATGAGTGACAAATATCTAAACACCAACTATTCATCTTTGACCTACTTGTAGAAATTAAGTTTGACTAGTTCCTCATGACAGCTGATGACTAAGTTGTGGTACAATATACAGCAAATCTTCTTAATTTCATAACCTTCCTCATTCAAGGAATGATAGAGAGAAAGAGAAGGAAGATTCACTCTCATCCACCAGCATCTGTATTTGTAATTTTGTGATGTGTATGTGTGAAGGACAAGGTTGCTATGTCCCTAATGGGTCTCAATGCTTGACCTAAAGTCTTCTGCAATGAAAAGAGATCGGGCTGCAAATAAAATAAAAAGGTTTTCACCTGTCTTTTAAATTAGTTAAGTTCCTTAATAAACTGGATAGTTTCTGGTAGTTCATTCCAGAGTTTAGATGCAATAACTGCTCAAGGTTGCCCAAGCACTCGGATCGCTTAAACCTCTCAATAGATATAGTAAATCTTAGTGCTCTCAGTGGGCAAGATGAATCCTGTATTTCTATTCTTTCTTTTAGGTAATCAGATGCTAACCCATATCGGGCTCTATGCGCTACAGTGATACGCTTGAAGATTATCCTAGATTTAATTGGTAGCCAGTGTAATTTACCAAGGAACGAGGAAATGTTTGAAACTAGAGTAATGTTTGAAAGTATTCAAGTGGCCACATTTTTAATCACTGATAGTCATTATATAATATGTTCTGCAGATACAGCACACAGTGCATTACAGTAATCTTACAACCAATTATAACACAAACAATCTAGCACAATGATCAGCAGACCAAATGGGTTGGTTTTATCTTAATAGTATCAGGTAACAGTTAACAGAAATTCGAACTTGGTTTGTCTGTGGAAACATTGATAAAGTATAACATTATGCTTACTGTTTTAACTTGTGTTTAGGTTTTGATCATATTTCAGAAAGTTGCATGTCAGCATTAAGACATTTAGATTTTTGTAAGTGAGCAGAAGTAGTGACTGTTAGAATTTGAATCTTATCCTGGTTAAATTGCAGCCGGTTTTCAGCCATTCCTCTTCAATTTTGAATTGTATTCTGGAAGTGTTAGAATGATAGTCAACATCTAACTGAAAGACAACTTGGTTGTTGCTAGCATTGCTTTGGAATACAACACCTAATTCGGTGAAAAGGTAGTGAAATGGTGGAATATAAATGTTAAACAACAAACGGGAAAGACACAAGGCTTGAGGGACCCACAAAACAACCTTTTTTGGTATAAACACAACTTGGGGCATGTCATCACACGTCAGTATATGTGGAGCAGTCAAATACATGATTGCCTTCTTCAACTGGTTTGGAAATGAAGGCTGACACATTCACTGTGCAGAATCTTACAGCATTGATTGCCTAGGTGGATGCCCACTTTGTTGTGAGAGTGGATTTTAGCTTTTGCAAAATTGCAAACAGATTATGCTCTACATACAATGTCATGGCACAACCCATCATTATCATTGTTGATTTCTCAATAGCAAAGGCTGCTGCAGTAAGTGCTTGTTTGTACAGGAACATTTCCTTCGTTGCTGGATCCAAAAGACCACTGTAGTATGCTACCAAGTGGTATGCCAACAAAGTTTTCTGTTTGAGGACCGCCGTCATTACATACCCATTTGAATGTGAAAATAAAAAGATATGTTCATAGTTTGGTATTGCTAAAACTGGGGCAGTGGTGATAGCATCTTTCAACTCATCATATGCTTCTGTCATTTCTTGTCTCTACTTAAGGGTATCTTTCTCTTTCTGTGCTTCCTTGAGTGCTTGCACCAAGGGTCTGATATATGTGGTACAGTTGAAGATGCAAAATCAGCAATAATGGCCAAATGCCCAAAACGGTTGCATTTCTTTTACTGTGGTTGGACGACCGGGTATGTTGTGACTTGCTTGTGCTCTTTCTGGTGTCACCTTTCTCCCGTCTCACAATATGATTTGTCCCAAATAAATTACTTCTTTCTGGCAATTCTGTATTTTCTCCTTGTCCTCTTTGTATCCCTTTGCTGCTAGTAATGTTAGAAGTAATACTGAATCATGCCTACACTGTTCCTCTGTGGTGTAACACACCGATAGTATGTCAGCATATTGTATGACACTGCCTTGTGTCTGTATGTTGTCAAAATCCATTTGTAGTACTCTGTCTGGGGGATTCACAATACCCCTCTGAAGAGTCAAGGCTGTGGCATGTTTCCTGGAGGCTGGGGCCTCTCTCTACTGCTGCTGCTGATGTCTTGCTGGCCCCTCCACCTGCCTGTGAAACTGATAAAATATCTCTGGCTTCCCCATAAGGGTGACGCCCATGGGGTGTCAAGGGCACAGGGTGTTTCCTGGACGCTGGAGCCTCCCTCTACTGCTGCTGCTGTCCTGCTGGCCCCTCCCATCCACCTGTGAAAATGATAAAACTCCCCGGCTTCCCTGAAAAGGTGACCCCTGCAGGGAGTCAAGCACGCACAGTGTTTCCTGAAGGCTGGAGCCTCTCTCTACTGCTGCTGCTGCCATCCTGCTGGCCCCTACCACCTGCCCTTGAAACTGATAAAGCTTCCCCGTTGTCCCCGCGAGCTTGAAGCCTGTCGGGAAGCAAGGGCGTTGGGTGTTTCCTGGAGGCTGGAGCCTCTTTCTACTGCTGCTGCTGCCGCCCTGCTAGCCACATTATGTGCCAATATCATAAAAGGGGACCATATAAGACACCCAGCAGTGGCAAAAAAATACCCCTGAAAGACTTTGTCACCTGTGACAGTAACAATTTGATCTACACACTCTGTTGCCCCTGCGGGAAATACTATGTGGGCAAAACAATCCGGAAAGCAAAGGAACGTTGGACGGAACACAAATCAAACATCAGAACATGTAATAATAAATCACCAGTATATAGACATTTTAAAGAGAATGGACACAACATCACCCAATTGAGATGGGCAATACTGGAAGTGATCCATCCCCTCCCAAGGGGTGGAGATTTGGCCAAAAGATTATCCCAGAGAGAACTGTTCTAGATTCATAAACTTGACGCACTGGCACCAAATGGCCTCAATGAAGAATACTATTTAGGCCCTTTCTTATAAATCTGAGCTGATTTATCAGTCATTACATGCTTCAAATAACCACATATGAGCAACCACATTATATCAAACCTAGGAATCTGTTACATTGCGGATTTGTTTTAGTCAAATGAATACATCACACTGGTGAAAATGTAATCAATGTATCCAATAATGAAATGTACTGACAATATTGCAAAATAAGGACAGTAGTTGTTCTGGATACAACATTTGACAGATCACTTAACATGTGACTAGATTGTGAACTCCATACAAGACAGTAAATTGTTGTAAATATGGTGGAATCTATGTATTGTGAGTTATGCACTAAATTAGGTGATACTTTATTCTGATATTTAAACTCTTAGTTATGTACCATGTGTTATGCATGCAATTGATGAAAATTCACCCTGCGGTCCAAAAATTCTTAAAGTGTTTTTTTGCAAAATGTATTGTTATTTGAAACATAACATGTCCATCAGATCAAGGAGGGGTATTTCCTAATGATTATTAAGATTAATCAACATAATATGACCAATCAAACATCAATTGTGAGGAAGGTCTCTATAATTATATCTCTCTCTCTACACCTCTACATCTTCTAAACGTCATGTTTTTTTTATAAATTGCTAAATTGAAATACATTTCTTGAAATTAGAAATCGGATTGCCTCTAAAACTCTGTTTATTAGTAAGGGCATCCACTTTTTCCTTTCCTCATCATTTAGAAACTAAAATAAAATAACAATCCGTCACTCTGACTTTGCTTACATATGTGACGTCATACACACACGTTACGTGATGACGTCACACCCAACAAATTCCATAAATATAACAATTCTTGAAATTAGAAATCATATTGTCTCTGAAACTCAGCTTATTAGTAAGGGCATCCATTCTTGCCTTTCGCCATCATTAAGAGACAAGAATAAAATAATAACCCGTCACTCGGATTTTGTTTACACATGTGACATCATTCATGCACGCTACGTGATGACGTCAAGCCCAAAATGCCATAAATACGGCTATTTTGTTGGGAATGACAAACATCCGGTGCTGCACCAGCCCACCGAGCTAAACAGGACTGTCACTAGGAGTGGAAAGAAACTGAAACCAGTAAGTACTGATTTAGGAATTTTGTCCTTTTACGCTCATTTTGATTAACAGAATTAACACGCTCTAACCATCGGTCTCTACATTCCCAGGTGATTTATGTCTTGAATTGTTACACCGTTTGACCTGACCAGGGACATTCTACTGCGCTTTAGAAGCGGATAATGTTTGAGCTCCATCCTGAACACACCCATTAATTATCCTTCTAGCCACCACCAACAGAATAAGTGTTTTTCTTTTAACTACTGATTATTAGGAATTTATTGTACACATTTTTAATATCCATTGGTAATACCTTTCTTTTTACTAAACAAATAGGACATTAATATATATTTTTTGATTGGAACTTTACCAGATTCCATAGTAATATTAACAGCTTGAATCGTTCTCTTTAGAATAGACTCTGAATTGATCATCTTTATAAAGGTTAGGCTAATCCTGCAATATATGTCCTAGATATTTCTGAAGAAAACAAGAACATGACCATTATTGGTCATAATCTTTTTTAAGGTTAGGCTAATAATGTAATATATGTCCTAGATACTCCTGGAGACAACAAGAACATATCAATTATCGGTTTGATCATTACCGTGGAGGGAATAACATCCTGTTAACCATTTCATAAAGAAAAAGGAACAGGGTAAGCACATCACCATCTATTACTGTCACTAGGCTTCACACCTTATTTTGGAAGGTTAACGAAGGGTGTACAAGATTAATCGAGTATTGTGGTACAATTCTTTTAAGTTGCATAAACCATTAATCTAGATCCAAAATCCATTTTTGGTGCATTGACACCTACTTACCTTACTACAGTTTGCATGACTCCAACATCTAGTCCTTTTTCTTCTAATGTGATGACAATGTGGATCAAACTTTGATGCTGTCAAAATTAAGTGAAATGTATGTAATTTTTGTTATAACAATAATGTCTGAAAATGTTGTAAAACTATTAAGTTTGTATCCCTCATCTAATCGAGAATATTATTTAAATGTATTCTTTCTACTAGATTTAAAGTTTGATTTTCATAATACAGCCCCTGAAGAAGAGAACCTTTCTCAAAATGCATTGGGCAACCTAATCTGGAACAATAAATCCTGAACCAACCAAATATCAAGTTATAAATTGTGATTCTTTGTATATTAGTGAAAAATGAAAATGTTATGGTTACTTTACCTAATAATCAGACTATGTGAATTTTAAATCTTACTCAAGAAATTGAATGTCTAAATAATTTTTATTCAAGTAAAAGAATGAATATTGAATCACTTACCCGTAAATACTTGGCTATATAGCCGTAGACAGTGTGCAGGGGATGGGAGTTCCCTAATAGGGAACTTATTCTGTCCTCACCCTGCTAGCCCCTCCCAGCTGCCCGTGAAAATGATAAAACTTTTGTGGCTTCACTACGAGGGTGAAGACCGTGGGGAGTAAAGAGTGCGGGGTGTTTCCTGGAGGCTGTAGCCTCTCTCTCTACTGCTGTTGCTGCTGTCCTGCTGGCCCTCTCCATCCCACCCATGAAACTGATAAAACTTCCCTGGATTCCGTGCAACGGTAAAACCCATGGGGGTCTAGGGCGCAGGATGTTTTTATCCCACAGGGGTGTTCGCAGGTCGTGGGATTGTGTGCCCCGCCTTCCTGAAGCTACAGCCATCGAGTCCTATGTCGGACCCTGAAGAACGCTGCCTGCCGCTGCTGGTTGATTGAGTGCAGCAGTGCTTAAACATTGGGGCCATTGCTTGTTCTGCACTGCCATTCATTCTAATTTTGGTTTCGACACCGTGAACCCACGAAGCCAGGGGACTTTAAAAAAGGCTTTTTTCATTACAATCTGTAGGCATTGGGAAGATCAGAAATATTGGGAACAGTGCCATTATATTTATTTTTTGCATTTTAATTTCTTTTTCCTTGGCTCCACCCACACCACCATGTCTACTATTCTGGAACAGCTGCAGGATTCTGTGGAGACAACTAGCCCCCTCCCTGTGTTTGGAAACAGGTTTGGCTTGGGTTTCGGCATTGGCCTGGGGCCTAAAAGGAACATGTTGTCCCTAAATTGAAACAAAGCTACAAATTCTGCCCTGTCACCCGGGGTGCTGCCGACTTTTCAGCTTCTACTAGACCTGATGCTGCTGGCACCTTTGGTAATGCCCATCTATTAATTTCTGAAATTCAACACTTTTTGCACACCCCCAATGACATTAACAGTTTTCTGTTGAACTGTTGAATCTGATACCGTCATTGACTCTGTTATTGAAATCAATGACCCAGCCATGGGCATTACATTTTTTGGCACCTCATTCGGCTCTACAATTGCTGTCCCAGGCTGCCCAGGTTGCTTGACTTTGCACACCAAATTGGACTTTCTGGACTGTTCAGACCACTCATATCAGCAGTTGTGCACATGGGCCCCCCAAATATTCAGGGTCTGGTGGACCATGTTTGAGCAAAAATACATAATAGACCTGGCCATAGCCAGAAGGAATCTCCCTGTGTTTCCCTTTTCACAACCCTGCCCCCAAGTGGGCAGGAGGCCAAGTCATTTCCAAAAGCAACCACTGATGACACTGAAAAGACGAGCAGCCTACGGCCCTTCTCCCTAGCTGTATGCATGGGTGTTGAGTTAGCTGGGTGCTTGTCAAACACTTTGGCAGTAATTAGTGTAGACCAGCTGGGATCCCCCCCCAGCTCACAACACGAAAGAGGCACCTTGTGCCACTAATGCCATATTTGAAGCTAAAGAGTAGGGGAGCCCAGCGGGAAGGGAGTGTTGAAGCGTGGTGCTGGCCGAACTCTTGTCATTGAAAGATTTGCTCCTGGCCCTCATGGCAATGGTTAGAAAGAAAGTAGAAGCAGCTATTGTACTGGCCTTATCGGGGGGTGAGAATGGCACTTGGGTCAGGCCTAATGCTCTGAAACCAGTAGGTCCGCCCACTTATGCCCTCTGTACCAATCTCCCCAAGTTAAACAAGGGTCCCAGTGGGAGTCAGGATAGAAATAGTGCATTTTCAAGAAAGTTAATGCCTAAAATGACAAGGAGCCAAATCAAGGACTGCAGGTCGACAAAATCTTAGGCATCACTAAGATAACAGTGAATATAGCCAGGCGGCTGGCCAAAGAGTTGTCTAATTCTTCCTATAAACCCACTGCACCCCATTGCCCAAGTTCAATATTCCTGCATGGAGTACCGAATCCGCCCCTAAATGAAAAGAACCAAGGGAAACACTTCAAAACAAATGTCTGCACTGGTTGCACTCGGTGAGGGGGTGTCTTTTCCTAACCATGGACCATATCGTAGACTGCGCTAAGATACCCAAGACGGGTGAGGATAACTCTGACTCTATCAGGATAACTTAAAAACTCCAAAAATGTAGAGGGACATATTGAGCTCTGGATGGTCATGTAATCCTCCAAAAAACAGTGCCATTGTAATGGGCCACACTCTCTGTGGAAACCTGCCCATGGCGATGGTCATGATGGGGGCAAATTCTGCTCCCCTAGGAGTGAGACAAGTAGGTTTTTCTCGACCAATGAACACTAACTGATACTATGGCAATACCTGAAGGAGCCATCTGTGTATTAGCTTAGCATGCCCCTGGTCTCTTGGACACCTGTGTTTTTCCTGTTACTGATTTGTGACACTGTTTGGTTTGGGTGTGTTTGAAATTATTATAATTTGTGAAGTGTGAAACTTTTGCGGCTTTGAGCTGAAAAAGGGGGATTCACAGTACCTGTGTGTTGAAATCTGTGTCCAGTGTGGCAGTGGTGGGTATACTAAACATTATTGTGGCTGGGTTAGGAACCAATGGAAACTCTGCCTCCACAATATTATTCATGGTGCGTAAACTGTGAATGAATCTCCACTACCCTCCCTTTGATTTTTTCACTGGGTACACAGCCATGTCACATGGGGATTCTGATGGTACTATAATGCCTTGCAGCAATAGTGTTGCAGTGGTCTCATATACTGCTCCATCTTCTTCTTTTGACTTTGGTATTGTCTTACAAAGGGTAGTACTGCCCCTTTCTTTAGTGTTATTCTGGGATTCCATGGGTCTTTTGGTACCTTTTCAAAATCTTCCTGAAAATCCAGTGACAATTTATTGGCCTGTTATATCCTCTGGGGGACCTCTATGTGTTCTACTTATAATTGACATGTAATACATATCTCAAATATTAATTCAACGTCATAGGCCTCCTCCCGAAACAGTGAGTGGTCAATCGCGTCAGTCAATCGCAATGCTGGATCAATAGCTAAAGCTGTGTGCCAGTCTATACCATCTTCATCTATCCCATACAGTCTTACTCTGTCCTCCCTTACCACCGACGCTTCTAAGTGCACTACAATAACTGTACCATTTTGAATGTCTGTTTATACTTTGGGTCTGAACAAAAACTCTGCTGGTAATTGTAAAAGCTTGTCTTGTATTCTGGGACCCATCCCAATAACACATGTATTCCATAGGAGAACATGTCTGCATTGAGAGGCAATGCTTTAAAAACTATTTGTCCAAGAAATACCTGTATGAATGTTTTGGTATGCATACAGTGACTATCTTGTGTCAAACACACTATACCCTTTTCCGTAAACAAAATGGTCATGTTCAATTTGCTCATCAACCCTCTGCCTACTATGTTCACTGGTGTATTTCGTGAATATAACAAGGGTGCTAGCATAATGTACATTCCTATTGTGACCGGTATATCTTCTGTGAAAGGAAACACCATCATAGCCCCAGAAAATCCCTGTGTGTCCATTATCATGTCTGATAATGGAAAGCCCCCTCTCTGACACAAGAGCAGGTCTCCCTTGAGTCTACTAAGAAAGTGAATGTCCTGTTTCCTATTACCACCCCTACCCTGGGTTCCCATTCCAGGTCTGGAGTTACAAATAGGTCTGGACACGTCAGAGCCCTCTTACGGTAACCCTATTGTGTGTATAAATGATATTCCCAGAGTGGATCCCTGCTTCTATCATTCCTATGCAGTCCTACTCCTCATTTGAATGCCTGGTCTGAAGGCTCTCTCTTTTCTGACTGCTCTGTCACTGTGGCTACTATCTACTGGCCACCTGGTCAGGTAACCTCCTTCCTCTATGAGTGGGTGGAACTCTCCTCCTCCCTTCTAGCCTCGACCAGTCAACTCCTCATCAGAGACTTCAACATCCACCTGGATTCTTCCTGTTCCTCTTCCGAACATTGTTATGACCTCCGCGACTATCTCTCTCTATTCTATCTCACTCTGCAGGACACACCCTAGATTTTCTGATCTCCACAGACCTCCCATTTCTCCACTCCTCTCTCCTGGAGTGACCACTTTCTCCTCTCCTCTCATCTTTCCCTCTCTCTACCCCTCAGGCAGAGCCAATCCCTACACTAACACCCTCCTTCTCAGTCATCAGACTCATGACGCGTGTGACAGTTGAAGCTTTTGCTCCCACTTTCTCTCCCCTTCCTGCATCTCTGCTGACTCACACTCTGACGCAGCCCTTTTTACCTCCGTTCTTCTATCTCTGACACTCTTGATGTACTTGCCTCTGTCATGAGGATCCGCTTGAAGCCCAAATTGAAGTCCAACTCTTGGTACAACTCAAACCTCATCACCCTTAAACACAAGTGTAGGGTAGCTGAGAGGAAATGGCTGGCATCCTGTGCATCCTCTGACAAACTGGCCTGATGCCTGCTCCAAAGGAAATATGGACTTTCTGCCTATGCTAAGAAGAGAGCCCAAATCCAAGCCTGCATCTCTGCGGCATCTAGCAACTCTGGCTAACTCTTTAAAATCTGCAGGAAGTTGGCCAATCCTGCTGAAGTCTCTACCTCTTCTGTCCCCTCCCAGGCCTTCTGCACGGCCTTGGCTTCTCATTTCATCTCTAAAACTCAGGACATCCTGTCCACCCTCTCGTCCTCTCCTCCTTTTCACTCTACTTTCTCCTCTACCTCTGGCCTCCCTGCAGTCACCTCTCCTCCTCCCTTCTCTGCCTTTCCCCTTTTCACCCCATACGAGGTTTCTAGACAAGTCCAATCTATGAAAGTCTCATCAAAACAGGTTCTTCCCTGTTCTTCCAAAACCATCAAGGATCACATTAACACCCTTGCTCCAGCCATGGCCGACTTTTGCAACCACTCTTTCGCCACTGGACCCTTCCCTTCCATGCCCCCGGAAACACTTTGTTGTTCACCCTCTTCTTAAGAAACCATCAGCCAACCCCTCCTGTCTGTCTAACTATCGCCCAATCTCATTACTCCATTCCTGGGCAAACTCTTGGAAAAGCTGGACATCTCCCAGCTTCATCTTCACACTGAATCTGTTGGTTGTCTCTATTCAGAGCAGCCAGAAACTGCTCTCCTGAACATCATGAAGACCTGCTCTCTAACCGTGATGCCAACCACCCCTCTGTCCTCATCTTACTCAATCTCTCTTCTGCTTTTGACATGGACAACCATGCTAGCCTACTCAGCTGGCTATGTGATAACATGGGTATCACTGATATGGCCCTGGCCTGGCTGACCTCTTTGCACTCTCACCATCCCTCCCAGGTGCAACATGGGTCCTTCCTTTCCTCTATCTCACTCTCTACCTGTGGTATCCCCATGGATCTAACCTTTCTACCTGGTTGTTCAACCAATACCTGGCACGTCTCGCCCACTGCATCGCTGTTCTCTGCTCCAACTTTCAATGCTATGCCCAGCTCATTGTCAGGCTTCCCTCAGCCACCTATTCTCCCTCTCTCATCCTGTATTGTCTCTCTGCAATCCAGGAGTGGTGAGCCACCAATGATCTCTGCCTTAATGCCAGTAAGACGGAGATCCTCCTCATTGGCACAACTGCACCTTCCTTTGCTGTCTCTCTCTGGCTGCCATACTGGACCCTCTTCCTGCTCCCCCATGTGAGGCTAAGAACTTCAGGGTCATCTTCGACTCCTCACTCTCCTGCTCTTCTCATATCTCTGACGTCTCTAATAAGTCAATCTACCAGCTGCACCTTCCCAGAGGTATTCTTCCTTTCCTCACCTTCCCCCAGAAGCTCACTGTCTCCAGAGCTCTGCTTCTCTCTAGGCTGGACTACTGCAACAGTTTCTTTCTAAATCTGCCTGCCTCTACTCTCTGTCCTCTACAACTCATCCAGAACAGGTCTGCAAGACTTTTCCTTGGCCTCAAGGCCAGGGATCGTATCTCTCTAGCCCTGAAATCTCTCCATTGGCTTCCAGTGGCAGCAAGGATCAAGTTCAAGATCCTCTGCATTGTCCACAAGGCATTCTGGTCCCTGGGACTGAAATACCTCCAACTCTCTGTTTGTAAATATCTTCCTACTCGAGCTCTTCGCTCCTCCACCTACAACTCCTTGAGGGTCAGTCGCATCTCCAAGAAACAAGTTAGGCGCAGATCTCTTTCTTCAGATAGCTCCTCCCTCAGGAACAGCCTCCCAGCCTTGAGCAGAACCATCTCCGGTTCTGGAAGCACCTCAAGACCTTCCTCTCCCCTTCTGATCTCCTGTCTGATAATGCACTGGTCACCTGGCCACTGTCTGAATTCGGGCCCAGGTCCATGCCCATCCAGTTGCACAACTGGACTGCCTCCTGGCATCCCTTGCACTTGTTGTCTGTATCTGTAACCCTACTGTCTCATTTCCTGCACTTATTAGACACTTGCTGCCGCACCTTTACCACATGCACTTGTCACCTGTTGGCTGCACTACTTGTTCATCCCATGCCCTGCACTCTTCCATCCTCCCCAGCACTTCTCCCATGTACTTGCACAATCGCAATATCTTTAGGCCTAGTAAGATCATTGTTTTTTCCTCCTTCTGTCTCCCCTCCCTTGACTTGTTGTGCCTTGAAATACTTGTGTATAGGTGCATTATAAATGCCATATCATATCTTATCATATCGTTATATAATTGTACCTGTGGATAGACATGGGGTTCCCTCCCGTAATGTTTACCCCAGAATAATGCAGTACGAAGGCCAATGGTATCAAATTCCTGTACTCTGTTTGCTGTGATAGTATCTGCAAGCCATTTGGCTGTAGTTGCTGAATTTAAGGCTGTGACTTTACTGTAGTTTCTGTGTATAATCAAACGTTTTTGTCAGGTGTATTGCATCTGCTGTGCTTTTAATGCATTGTTAGGTATTGCATGTATGATATTGTGGGGGATACATGGGTGCAGAATTTGCTACCCGACCTCTGTGGCCATGAGGTGCTAATCCATATGGTGTAATTCCTGTACTCTTACATCCTCTTGCATAATGTGCTGTCATTCCACATGTCCAACATTGTCCTTCAAAATTCCCAAAGCTCTGCCTCCATCAAATCCTCCTCTGAATGCATGTGCAGATCCATTTCCCCTACCCCTTTGTGAGTTTCCCTTTCCTCTTGCGATACATCTGTTCTCCCCTCCCTACATTATATCCCATTGGTCCGGCTTGCTGGTAGCTTTGCTCATATTGTTCTTCTCCCACATTTGTAATCACTGCCCCATCTGCCTCACTTTTTGCCAATTTCTTTTGTACCAATTTAGCTTCTTCTCTCTTCCTCTCTTCTACATTCTGCCTTTCCTTCTCATGTTTCAATCTACACAAATGGAAAATGTTGTATTGTATTTCAGGCCACTTTTCATCTCAATCTCCACCCCTTTTTGTAATTGCATCTGCACATCTTTGGGAAGACATTGGCATGTAATATGGAAAAACACATGGATATTGTTGCCCTACACTTCTCTTTTTTCTAAGCTCCACTTTTCCTTTATCTCCTGAATGTATTTTACGGGGTCCTCGTCTATTTGTATTTTCCACGTCATAATGGTGTCATGTCCGATATGTCTGGGTACATTACCATTATTGCCTTCCACATATTCGCCCTACAGTTATTAAATGGCAATCAGTCATGATGGTTGCCATTTGCTGTTACTCCCACATATCCTGCTCTCCTCCAGATATCATGTGCCTTCTCTCCCAATGTTGAAGTGTGTAACTTTTCATATCACCTACAGCTAAAGTAACCGCTGCAGTCTTTTTATATAATTCATTAATCCACTTGCCTGTGCCTGCAGTCAGGGATGTTAATTTATTTATTAAATCATGCTAATCTGTCTGGGACGTACTGAGCCAATCCTGTACCCTTCTGTAAACAAGGGAAACTGCATACCCTGCTTTTTGCACGTGGATACTTTCCATGGTCTCTTGTCCGTTACCACAGCCATGCAGCCTTTTAGCGCTGGGAATGAGGGCCCTGGTAGCTCCTCCTCATCCATTTGATGTTCATCTCCCTCGGGATTGTCAAATTCTTCATTCCATTCATTTTCCTCTTCACCATGTACTGAATCATGAGCAAGGTTGGTGGGCCGTCCCACGCTCTCCCATTTCTGTATGCTGTCCGCTCTGTCTGGCATACCCGGGGAAACCCTCCCACCCCCTACATGTTTGTTGCCCCTGGTAATCTTATTTGGGGATCATCAACAGCTCTGATGTCTACTTTAAACAAAAATTGTCCTGTTCACCACTTATCTGGAGCTAACTCTGCTCATCGTCTGTCATTCCTCCTCATTCTCGTTCTTTCTAGCTCTTCTTGCGTGTCTCGCAATTGTGCTTCTAAACTTTGGCAAGCCTCGCTCTCTTGCTGCAGTGCAATAATACTTCTTGTGTCTTCCTTTACCTGGAGGAGGAGCAGTCGGTGGCACACGTATATCTTCATGCTTCTTTTCACTACCATCACACTTGCTTTCCTTCTCTTCCTCAAACATTTTGCAGAGTTCAAGAATGCCTAGTCTTTTTTTCAACTGTTTCCACGTTTATTTGGCAGTCAAATGCCCTTACATGTGCTTTAGCACCTCCTCTGTGTTTGTTCCCCCTATGGGCCATGGCCTAAACTTCTTAAACGCAGTCTAACAGTCTAACATACCCATTCTGTTTTATATTTTACTATTTTCTCCCAATATTGGGGGAGTGACTTACACATGTGGTGAGTCCATCATGTAACACAATATTATTTACTTACCATTTAAAATGGATACTGTTCCAGCAGCGTCTTCCTTTTCCCTTTAAATAAAATCACCCCTCCCTCTTTTGTTATATACTCAAAACACCCATAAAACAAATTCAACTTTCACCTGTCCATACTCATCATCAGACCCTGACAAAACCTCAATCCTCTTATTAATCACAACACAAAATCCATTTGTGATGTCATTGTTGATGTCCTGGGTGTTAGTCTTAGCAGTGCACAGTGGTGGCGCGAGTTATGGTTGCTTAGCTTACCATAATTGCCGAATTTCTGAGGTTTTTCGGTTTTACTAACCATAACATCCCTTAAACAACATTTTTTCATTGAATTTTATTCTTAATGTATGGATATACTCACATTCGGGGATTTTCAAGATCCTCCGATGTGGAACCTCCCTCAATGACCTTCAATTCCCTCGGCCCAGCATGCCACCCGCATGATCGAGCAGGACTCTCGTAGAACTCGCCACTTGTCAACCTTCTGGTTAGTGTGCACAGATTCTGGTCTCGATCGGCCGACACCACTGTACAATGTGTGTGGCTAAGATCCTTTGACCCTCTGAGGGCTCTAGGAATCTCGCTAGAGCCTCCAAAACATTCCCACTCCCAGACACTGACTTCTCTAAAATAATGGAGCAGACCAAAGAGCACAAGAATCTGATTTCATTATTTCATCCATAAAGTAATTTGGCCAGTAGAAGGTGCAAGACATTCTCAAAAATGTTCCATCACATCAGGGATTATAATCCGAACACAATACATTGTCATAATTCTAAAAAACACTACTACATCCTACTGATTGGATATTAAGAAGCAAATACCTATATTTTGTATATATTACAAATGCTCATTGGCCAGTCCCTAATTTCTGGACCCACCATGGTCTTTCCCTTTAGATGAGTCGTCATTTCATGAACATCATCGGAACAATTTTTAATTGGCTGAGACCAAAATGTGCTGACCCTATTATGGAAATGGTGCGTCATTGGTCAGTTGTTACTCATACAGCCTAGGATGTTGCACTTGTCCACAATAACCCAATTATATTTTGATGTGTGGGGTGAGATAGAAATGTTGCCGTGGGCAGAAATAACAAATGTACTTCCATCTCACTTTCTCACGCCGGGCACCAATCTCCCAGACAGTTTGCTAACCCTGGACCATTTGTTGTGTCCTCCTTTATGGCACACACTGTTGCTTTCAGGTGCATGACATAATTGAATCAAAATTGTTACTTTATCATGGTGCAGGGCCAATCTGCAAAGCCCACTTCTCCCATTTATTCATTTTGCTACTTTGTTCTTTGTGTGCACACTAAACCTCTTCTACCATGGGGGCACTGTGTGTTCATCTTGCTATAATGTCTTTGGCAAGGTTACTGTGTATACCTTGCGATCAAAGCTTTGTGTGTTTTTTTCTACCATCAACAGAAAATAAGTAATTGTTGTTTTTGTAGGCTGAAACCCTCTAAACGCCAATTCATGCAGTTTCAGCTCCCTATTGCATCTTCCCTCTTCTCTTAAACTTGGCATCCGCAGCCTTCTGAACATCAATGTGAACCAAACACAATCTCTGTTCAGCAATGTAACATCCAGTGGAGTATATTTCAACTATGAATCCTGCAGGGCCCTGCTCACGCGAAATGCCAGTCCTCGTTATGTTCAATATTCTCTAATGTACCCCACCTAGCTATGCCGACCACCATTAACTAAGTTCCCTCTCTGTGTATTCAGCAACCTAAGCTTCTCTATAGTTAAACACTAATTTCCTACAGACTAGCAAAAACAAACTCTATTCTACTTGTGTTATATTTTGCTAAATAATCATGGTGAATGCAGCAAACTATTCCAACTTCCTTATTGTATATGTCCTTTCCTGTTTGGGGACTGCCAGGGGCGTGACCTTGTGTGTCACTGGTCTTATCTGTACCATCACAGATATTCACAGGATGATACTATAGTTGTTTGCCTCTTTAGCCATCATTTGGGAACATTGTTATGGATGTTTTCACAGATATCTTACCACTGATATGTCCAATACATGAGTTATCACAACATTACCTAATTTGTGGTTTTTAGCAAACATTTTAACACCACCACATATGCTGTGATTTGCAAGTGCTTCAACCCATGGAAATCCTGGCATTGATGATTATAGAAAAGCATTACATTTTAATAATTTCACTGACATTATGATCATTGCAAATCCTGCCAGTGATCTAGCACTAAGACTGTGTCAATCACTTTGCACTAAGACAACTACTGTGTGTTTTTATAAATAAGCTTGCATGAGGAGGTGCAAACAGTGGACATAACTGTACAAGGGGACCTCCATCAAAAGTAATCCAAGGGGAGAAAAAGTAATCCTAAAAAAGAGCAGACCCCAAACAAGAGGTAACACACATTTATTGGACCCAACAGCTGGGAAGCATGGTTCAGATTGATCCATGGAAATTAATTTAATGGAGTGAGTTGTCAACGCCGCCCACTGCGGCTGAACATTTTATACAAAAATGTATCAAATTATCATACTACATTTTTGTCAAATTTTAAGGTAGGTCACAAAAGATGATTGGTGGGACTACGTCAGTCCCTTATATCCGGATGTATATTAAATTATCCTAATTTTATAATACATTTTGTGGCCACGGTTACATTAACACCCCTTCCTACACTGCCCCTCGGTTAAGTGATTGTGCTGAATGGTGACTGGAGTTTAATTAGCTGCATTTGATTTCTATTTCTCTGCCAATTCTCCTTGTGCACCCAGGTTTCTAGCTTGTTGGCCTCTAAATAATATTTTAGAATAACTTTGGTGTGGTTGGGTTCTCCTGGGAACCTTCAGATGTGCAATATTTAAACACATGGGCCTCATTACGAGGATGGAGGTAACCTTGCCTGTAAAACTGGCAAGGCTACCCCCAAACACGCATCCGGGTCTGGCACCCATGAATGGGCAATTACCGGGTCATGCCGAGTTTGGCGGACCCGGCATGCAGTTACTTAAACTCCAGTCACCATGTGGTCAGACCACACTTGGCAGCAAGGCATGAGAAGGGAGCTGGGGGGTCAGAGCATTGGGGCTGGGGCTATGGGGTGAAGGATGGGGAGCGAGTCAATGTAGGGAAGTTTTGGTGTGCCATGCATGAAACTTTGTACAGTGTCTCACTGATGTTTATGGGGCAGACCATTGGTCCGGCTCAGTGTGAACGGCCTGCCCCTTGCCATCTAAAGCTATTTTGTATATTTGACATTGCCAACCAATGGCAAACACATGTTTTCTGACTGTTCAGCACAATCCCTTAACTGAGAGGCGGTGTGGGAAGGGTTGTGACATCACCAGGGTGTTAATGTAACTGTGGCCACAAAATGTATTATAACATTACGATAATTTAACATATATCTGGATATACGGGATTGACTTAGTCCCACCAATCATCTTTTGTGACCTACCTTAAAAATTTTACAAACATTTAGTATGATAATATGACACATTTTTGTATTGCTCAAAGAAAACCCTCATACCCTAAACCCCCTACATCTTGCACCCCCACCCTGTACCTGCTCCATAAAACTACACCGTACTTCCTCCAAAGCAGCCACCCCTCCTTGAGTTCCACCCTGGGACTTCTCGTGCTGCGCCTCTATCAGTGTCAACTTATGCAAGCGATGCTACGTTCAATAATGTCCCCACACCTGGTGTCACCAACCAGGTCATCCTTGATGCCACCACATTACTTGCTATGGACTTGCAGGCTCTCTGGGATCAGATGAGTGCCAATTGTAACCTGCTGTAAAGTATTTACAACAATGTCCACTGCAGGCTGTAACTTTTCTGCCCATCACCACTATGTGGTGTATTTGCATACGTTCTTGCTATTACCCACAGCAGAAGGTAACACCTACTGGGAAGGGATTATAAAAGATGGGAAATATTGGTTAATTGCACATCCGGAAACCAACCATATTTTCTAATGAGATATGACAGAAATGACAGATCATATAGGCAGAATGTAACTAAGCAATGATGTGCTAAGTTGGCACATTGAAAATCTTTCATGATGTGGCAACTGGGCAATATGGAAAATGACAATGATCTGTTAGATGGCCATTATGTATTATGATAGAAAAGCATTATGTATACTGGTATCAATGGCAAATAGATATGATAGAAAATGGCAATGATTCCCGATCGAAGCATATTGCTAGTTTCAATCAAATATACATACATAAATAAAGCAGAGATATAATCTGCACTGCTGGGGGTGGGGGTCCCCTTGCACCCCCACCCCCAGCAGTGCAGGGCACCTGCCAACAGGCCCCCACTCATGCCCCACTCATGTCCCCTTGCACCCCCACCCCCCAGCACTGAGGGGCACCTGCCAGCAGGCCCCCACTCATGTCCCCTTGCACCCGCACCCTCCAGCAGTGCAGGGCACCTGCCAAAGGGCCCCCACTCATGTCCCCTTGCACCCCCACCGCCCCCCAGCAGTGCAGGGCACCTGCCAGCAGGCCCCCACTCATATCCCCTTGCCCTCCCACACCCAGCACTGAGGGGCATCTGCCAGCAGGCCCCCACTCATGTCCTCTTGCACCCCCAACCCCCAGCAGTGCAGGGCACCTGCCAGCAGGCCCCCACACATGTCCCACTCATGTCCCATTGCACCCCCAGCCCCCAGCACTGAGGGGCACCTGCCAACAGGCCCCCACTCATGTCCCCTTGCACCCGCACCCCCCAGCAGTGCATGGGACCTGCCAACAGGCTCCCACTCATGTCCCCTTGCACCCCCACCACCGAGCACTGAGGGGCACCTGCCAGCAGGCCCCCACTCATTTCCCCTTGCACCCCCACGCCCCAGCAGTGCAGGGCACCTGCCAACAGGCCCCCACCCATGTCCCCTTGCACACCCACCCCCCAGCACTGAGGGGCACCTGCCAGCAGGCCCCCACTCATGTCTGGCCCGCACTCATGTCCCACTCATTTCCCCTTGTACCCCCACCCCCCAGCACTGAGGGGCACCTGCCAGCAGGCCACCACTCATGTCCCCTTGCACCCCCACCCCCCAGCACTGAGGGGCACCTGCCAGCAGGCCCCCACTCATTTCCCTTTGCACCCCACCCCCCAGCAGTGCAGGACACCTGCCAACAGGACCACACTCATGTCCCCTTGCACCCCCACCCCAAAGCAGTGCAGGGCACCTGCCAGCAGGTCCCCACTCATGTCCCCATGCACCCCCATCCCCAGCACTGAGGGGCACCTGCCAGCAGGCCCCCCACTCATGTCCCCTTGCACCCCACCCCCCAGCAGTGCAGGACACCTGCCAACAGGACCACACTCATGTCCCCTTGCACCCCCACCCCAAAGCAGTGCAGGGCACCTGCCAGCAGGTCCCCACTCATGTCCCCATGCACCCCCATCCCCAGCACTGAGGGGCACCTTCCAACAGGCCCCCACTCATGTCCCATTCATGTCCTCTTGCACCCCCACCCCCCAGAACTGAGGGGCACCTGCCAGCAGGCCCCCACTCATGTCCCCTTGCACCCCCACCCCCCAGCACTGAGGGGCACCTGCCAGCAGACCCCCACTCATGTCCCCTTGCACCCCCACCCCCCAGCAGTGCAGGGCACCTGCCAACAGGCCCCCACTCATGTCCAACTCATGTCCCCTTGCACCCCCACCCCCCAGCACTGAGGGGCACCTGCCTGCAGGCCCCCACTCATGTCCCCTTGCACCCCCACCCCCCAGTAGTGCAGGGCACCTGCCAGCAGGCCCCCACTCATATCCCTTGCCCTCCCACCCCCCAGCGCTGAGGGGCACCTGCCAGCAGGCCCCCACTCATGTCCCCTTGCACCCCCACCCCCCAGCAGTACAGGGCACCTGCCAGCAGGCCCCCACTCTTGTCTCACTCATGTCCCACTGCACCCCCAGCCCCCAGCACGGAGGGGCACCTGCCAACAGGCCCCCACTCATGTCCCCTTGCACCCGCACCCCCCAGCAGTGCAGGGCACCTGCCAACAGGCCCCACTCATGTCCCACTCATGTCCCCTTGCACCCCCACCACCCAGCACTGAGGTGCACCTGCCAGCAGGCCCCCACTCATGTCCCCTTGCACACCCACCCCCCAGCACTGTGGGGCATCTGCCAGCAGGCCCCCAGTCATGTCCCGTTGCACCCCCACCCCCCCCAGCAGTGCAGGGCACCTGCCAACAGGCCCCCACTCATGTCCCACTCATGTCCCCTTGCACCCCCACCACCCAGCACTGAGGGGCACCTGGCAGCAGGCCCCCACTCATGTCCCCTTGCACCCCCACCACCCAGCACTGAGGGGCACCTGGCAGCAGGCCCCGTCTCATGTCCCCTTGCACCCCCACCCCCCAGCACTGAGGGGCATCTGCCAGCAGGCCCCCACTCATGTCCCGTTGCACCCCCACCCCCCAGCAGTGCAGGGCACCTGCCAACAGGCCCCCACTCATTTCCCACTCATGTCCCCTTGCACCCCCACCACCCAGCACTGAGGGGCACCTGGCAGCAGGCCCCCACTCATGTCCCCTTGCACCCCCACCACCGAGCACTGAGGGGCACCTGCCAGCAGGCGCCCACTCATTTCCCCTTGCACCCCCACCCCCCAGCAGTGCAGGGCACCTGCCAACAGGCCCCCACCCATGTCCCCTTGCACACCCACCCCCCAGCACTGAGGGGCACCTGCCAGCAGGCCCCCACTCATGTCCCCTTGCACCCCCACCCCCCAGCAGTGCAGGGCACCTGCCAACAGGCCCTCACTCATGTCCCACTCATTTCCCCTTGTACCCCCACTCCCCAGCACTGAGGGGCACCTGCCAGCAGGCCACCACTCATGTCCCCTTGCACCCCCACACCCCAGCACTGAGGGGCACCTGCCAGCAGGCCCCCACTCATTTCCCCTTGCACCCCACCCCCAGCAGTGCAGGGCACCTGCCAACAGGCCCATACTCATGTCCCCTTGCACCCCCACCCCAAAGCAGTGCAGGGCACCTGCCAGCAGGCCCCCACACATGTCCCCATGCACCTCCACCCCCAGCACTGAGGGGCACCTGCCAGCAGGCCCCCCACTCATGTCCCCTTGCACCCCCACCCCCCAGCAGTGCAGGGCACCTGCCAACAGGCCCCCACTCATGTCCCATTCATGTCCTCTTGCACCCCCACCCCCCAGAACTGAGGGGCACCTGCCAGCAGGCCCCCACTCATGTCCCCTTGCACCCCCACCCCCCAGCACTGAGGGGCACCTGCCAGCAGACCCCCACTCATGTCCCTTGCACCCCCACACCCCAGCAGTGCAGGGCCCCTGCCAACAGGCCCCCACTCATGTCCAACTCATGTCCCCTTGCACCCCCACCCCCCAGCACTGAGGGGCACCTGCCAGAAGGCCCCCACTCATGCCCCCTTGAACCCCCACCCCCCAGCACTGAGGGGCACCTGCCTGCAGGCCCCCACTCATGTCCCCTTGCACCCCCACCCCCCAGTAGTGCAGGGCACCGGCCAGCAGGCCCCACTCATATCCCCTTTCCCTCCCACCCCCCAGCACTGAGGGGCACCTGCCAGCAGGCCCCCACTCATGTCCCCTTGCACCCCCACCCCCCAGCAGTGCAGGGCACCTGCCAACAGGCCCCCACTCTTGTCCCACTCATGTCCCACTGCACCCCCAGCCCCCAGCACTGAGGGGCACCTGCCAACAGGCCCCCACTCATGTCCCCTTGCACCCCCACCCCCCAGCACTGAGGGGCACCTGCCAGAAGGCCCCCACTCATGCCCCCTTGAACCCCCACCCCCCAGCACTAAGGGGCACCTGCCTGCAGGCCCCCACTCATGTCCCCTTGCACCCCCACCCCCCAGTAGTGCAGGGCACCGGCCAGCAGGCCCCCACTCATATCCCCTTTCCCTCCCACCCCCCAGCACTAAGGGGCACCTGCCAGCAGGCCCCCACTCATGTCCCCTTGCACCCCCACCCCCCAGCAGTGCAGGGCACCTGCCAACAGGCCCCCACTCTTGTCCCACTCATGTCCCACTGCACCCCCAGCCCCCAGCACTGAGGGGCACCTGCCAACAGGCCCCCACTCATGTCCCCTTGCACCCCCACCCCCCATCAGTGCAGGGCACCTGCCAACAGGCCCCACTCATGTCCCACTCATGTTCCCTTGCACCCCCACCACCCAGCACTGAGGTGCCTGCCAGCAGGCCCCCACTCATGTCCCCTTGCACACCCACCCCCCAGCACTGAGGGGCACCTGCCAGCAGGCCCCCACTCATGTCCCGTTGCACCCCCACCTCCCAGCAGTGCAGGGCACCTGCCAACAGGCCCCCACTCATGTCCCACTCATGTCCCCTTGCACCCCCACCACCCAGCACTGAGGGGCACCTGGCAGCAGGCCCCCACTCATGTCCCCTTGCACCCCCACCCCCCAGCACTGAGGGGCACATGCCAGCAGGCCCCCACTCATATCCCCTTGCCCTCCCACCCCCTAGCACTGAGGGGCACCTGCCAGCAGGCCCCCACTCATGTCCCCTTGCACACCCACCCCCCAGCAGTACAGGGCACCTGCCAGCAGGCCCCCACTCTTGTCCCACTCATGTCCCACTGCACCCCCAGCCCCCAGCACTGAGGGGATCCTGCCAACAGGCCCCCACTCAGGTCTCCTTGCACCCCCACCCCCCAGCAGTGCAGGGCACCTGCCAACAGGCCCCCACTCATGTCCCACTCATGTCCCCTTGCACCCCCACCACCCAACACTGAGGGGCACCTGCCAGCAGGCCCCCACTCATGTCCCCTTGCACACCCATCCCCCAGCACTGAGGGGCACCTGCCAGCAGGCCCCCACTCATGTCCCCTTGCACCCCCACCCCCAGCACTGAGGGGCACCTGCCAGCAGGCCCCCACTCATGTCCCCTTGCACCCCCACCCCCCAGCAGTGCAGGGCACCTGCCAACAGGCCCCCACTCATGTCCCCTTGCACACCCACCCCCCAGCACTGAGGGGCACCTGCCAGCAGGCCCCAACTCATGTCCCCTTGCACCCCCACCCCCCACCAGTGCAGGGCACCTGCCAACAGGCCCGCACTCATGTCCCACTCATTTCCCCTTGCACCCCCACCCCCAGCACTGAGGGGCACCTGCCAGCAGGCCACCACTCATGTCCCCTTGCACCCCCACCCCCCAGCACTGAGGGGTACCTGCCAGCAGGCCCCCACTCATGTCCCCTTTCCCTCCCACCCCCCAGCACTGAGGGGCACCTGCCAGCAGGCCCCCACTCATGTCCCCTTGCACCCCCACCCCCCAGCAGTGCAGGGCACCTGCCAACAGGCCCCCACTCTTGTCCCACTCATGTCCCACTGCACCCCCAGCCCCCAGCACTGAGGGGCACCTGCCAACAGGCCCCCACTCATGTCCTCTTGCACCCCCACCCCCCAGCACTGAGGGGCACCTGCCAGAAGGCCCCCACTCATGCCCCCTTGAACCCCCACCCCCCAGCACTGAGGGGCACCTGCCTGCAGGCCCCCACTCATGTCCCCTTGCACTCCCACCCCCCAGTAGTGCAGGCCACCGGCCAGCAGGCCCCCACTCATATCCCCTTTCCCTCCCACCCCCCAGCACTAAGGGGCACCTGCCAGCAGGCCCCCACTCATGTCCCCTTGCACCCCCACCCCCCAGCAGTGCAGGGCACCTGCCAACAGGCCCCCACTCTTGTCCCACTCATGTCCCACTGCACCCCCAGCCCCCAGCACTGAGGGGCACCTGCCAACAGGCCCCCACTCATGTCCCCTTGCACCCCCACCCCCCATCAGTGCAGGGCACCTGCCAACAGGCCCCACTCATGTCCCACTCATGTTCCCTTGCACCCCCACCACCCAGCACTGAGGTGCACCTGCCAGCAGGCCCCCACTCATGTCCCCTTGCACACCCACCCCCCAGCACTGAGGGGCATCTGCCAGCAGGCCCCCACTCATGTCCCGTTGCACCCCCACCCCCCAGCAGTGCAGGGCACCTGCCAACAGGCCCCCACTCATGTCCCACTCATGTCCCCTTGCACCCCCACCACCCAGCACTGAGGGGCACCTGGCAGCAGGCCCCCACTCATGTCCCCTTGCACCCCCACCCCCCAGCACTGAGGGGCACCTGCCAGCAGGCCCCCACTCATATCCCCTTGCCCTCCCACCCCCTAGCACTGAGGGGCACCTGCCAGCAGGCCCCCACTCATGTCCCCTTGCACCCCCACCCCCCAGCAGTACAGGGCACCTGCCAGCAGGCCCCCACTCTTGTCCCACTCATGTCCCACTGCACCCCCAGCCCCCAGCACTGAGGGGAACCTGCCAACAGGCCCCCACTCATGTCTCCTTGCACCCCCACCCCCCAGCAGTGCAGGGCACCTGCCAACAGGCCCCCACTCATGTCCCTCTCATGTCCCCTTGCACCCCCACCACCGAACACTGAGGGGCACCTGCCAGCAGGCCCCCACTCATGTCCCCTTGCACACCCATCCCCCAGCACTGAGGGGCACCTGCCAGCAGGCCCCCACTCATGTCCCCTTGCACCCCCACCCCCAACACTGAGGGGCACCTGCCAGCAGGCCCCCACTCATGTCCCCTTGCACCCCCACCCCCCAGCAGTGCAGGGCACCTGCCAACAGGCCCCCACTCATGTCCCCTTGCACACCCACCCCCCAGCACTGAGGGGCACCTGCCAGCAGGCCCCAACTCATGTCCCCTTGCACCCCCACCCCCCAGCAGTGCAGGGCACCTGCCAACAGGCCCGCACTCATGTCCCACTCATTTCCCCTTGCACCCCCACCCCCAGCACTGAGGGGCACCTGCCAGCAGGCCACCACTCATGTGCCCTTGCACCCCCACCCCCCAGCACTGAGGGGTACCTGCCAGCAGGCCCCCACTCATGTCCCCTTGCACCCCCACCCCCCAGCAGTGCAGGGCACCTGCAAACAGGCCCACACTCATGTCCCATTGCACCCCCACCCCCCAGCAGTGCAGGGCACCTGCCAACAGGCCCCCACTCATGTCCCCTTGCACCCCCACCCCCCAGCAGTGGAGGGCACCTGCCAACAGGCCCCCACTCATGTCCAACTCATGTCCCCTTGCACCCCCACCCCCCAGCACTGAGGGGCACCTGCCAGAAGGCCCCCATTCATGTCCCCTTGCACCCCCACCCCCCAGCACTGAGGGGCACCTGCCTGCAGGCCCCCACTCATGTCCCCTTGCACCCCCACCCCCCAGTAGTGCAGGGCACCTGCCAGCAGGCCCCCACTCATATCCCCTTGCCCTCCCACCCCCCAGCAGTGAGGGTCACCTGCCAGCAGGCCCCCACTCATGTCCCCTTGCACCCCCACCCCCAGCAGTACAGGGCACCTCCCAGCAGGCCCCCACATTTGTCCCACTCATGTCCCACTGCACCCCCAGCCCCCAGCACTGAGGGGCACCTGCCAACAGGCCCCCACTCATGTCCCCTTGCACCCGCACCCCCCAGCAGTGCAGGGCACCTGCCAACAGGCCCCACTCATGTCCCACTCATGTCCCCTTGCACCCCCACCACCCAGCACTGAGGTGCACCTGCCAGCAGGCCCCCACTCATGTCCCCTTGCACACCCACCTACCAGCACTGTGGGGCATCTGCCAGCAGGCACCCACTCATGTCTCGTTGCACCCCCACCCCCCAGCAGTGCAGGGCACCTGCCAACAGGCCCCCACTCATGTCCCACTCATGTCCCCTTGCACCCCCACCACCCAGCACTGAGGGGCACCTGGCAGCAGGCCCCCACTCATGTCCCCTTGCACCCCCACCACCCAGCACTGAGGGGCACCTGGCAGCAGGCCCCCACTCATGTCCCCTTGCACCCCCACCCCCCATCAGTGCAGGGCACCTGCCAACAGGCCCCACTCATGTCCCACTCATGTTCCCTTGCACCCCCACCACCCAGCACTGAGGTGCACCTGCCAGCAGGCCCCCACTCATGTCCCCTTGCACACCCACCCCCCAGCACTGAGGGGCATCTGCCAGCAGGCCCCCACTCATGTCCCGTTGCACCCCCACCCCCCAGCAGTGCAGGGCACCTGCCAACAGGCCCCCACTCATGTCCCACTCATGTCCCCTTGCACCCCCACCACCCAGCACTGAGGGGCACCTGGCAGCAGGCCCCCACTCATGTCCCCTTGCACCCCCACCCCCCAGCACTGAGGGGCACCTGCCAGCAGGCCCCACTCATATCCCCTTGCCCTCCCACCCCCTAGCACTGAGGGGCACCTGCCAGCAGGCCCCCACTCATGTCCCCTTGCACCCCCACCCCCCAGCAGTACAGGGCACCTGCCAGCAGGCCCCCACTCTTGTCCCACTCATGTCCCACTGCACCCCCAGCCCCCAGCACTGAGGGGAACCTGCCAACAGGCCCCCACTCATGTCTCCTTGCACCCCCACCCCCCAGCAGTGCAGGGCACCTGCCAACAGGCCCCCACTCATGTCCCACTCATGTCCCCTTGCACCCCCACCACCGAACACTGAGGGGCACCTGCCAGCAGGCCCCCACTCATGTCCCCTTGCACACCCATCCCCCCAGCACTGAGGGGCACCTGCCAGCAGGCCCCCACTCATGTCCCCTTGCACCCCCACCCCCAACACTGAGGGGCACCTGCCAGCAGGCCCCCACTCATGTCCCCTTGCACCCCCAGCCCCCAGCAGTGCAGGGCACCTGCCAACAGGCCCCCACTCATGTCCCCTTGCACACCCACCCCCAGCACTTAGGGGCACCTGCCAGCAGGCCCCAACTCATGTCCCCTTGCACCCCCACCCCCCAGCAGTGCAGGGCACCTGCCAACAGGCCCGCACTCATGTCCCACTCATTTCCCCTTGCACCCCCACCCCCAGCACTGAGGGGCACCTGCCAGCAGGCCACCACTCATGTGCCCTTGCACCCCCACCCCCCAGCACTGAGGGGTACCTGCCAGCAGGCCCCCACTCATGTCCCCTTGCACCCCCCCCCCAGCAGTGCAGGGCACCTGCAAACAGGCCCACACTCATGTCCCATTGCACCTCCACCCCCCAGCAGTGCAGGGCACCTGCCAACAGGCCCCACTCATGTCCCCTTGCACCCCCACCCCCAGCAGTGGAGGGCACCCCACCTCTCCTCCCCTTGCACCCCCACCCCCCAGCAGTGGAGGGCACCTGCCAACAGGCCCCCACTCATGTCCAACTCATGTCCCCTTGCACCCCCACACCCCAGCACTGAGGGGCACCTGCCAGAAGGCCCCCATCCATGTCCCCTTGCACCCCCACCCCCAGCACTGAGGGGCACCTGCCTGCAGGCCCCCACTCATGTCCCCTTGCACCCCCACCCCCCAGTAGTGCAGGGCACCTGCCAGCAGGCCCCCACTCATATCCCCTTGCCCTCCCACCCCCCAGCAGTGAGGGTCACCTGCCAGCAGGCCCCCACTCATGTCCCCTTGCACCCCACCCCCAGCAGTACAGGGCACCTCCCAGCAGGCCCCCACATTTGTCCCACTCATGTCCCACTGCACCCCCAGCCCCCAGCACTGAGGGGCACCTGCCAACAGGCCCCCACTCATGTCCCCTTGCACCCGCACCCCCCAGCAGTGCAGGGCACCTGCCAACAGGCCCCACTCATGTCCCACTCATGTCCCCTTGCACCCCCACCACCCAGCACTGAGGTGCACCTGCCAGCAGGCCCCCACTCATGTCCCCTTGCACACCCACCTACCAGCACTGTGGGGCATCTGCCAGCAGGCACCCACTCATGTCTCGTTGCACCCCCACCCCCCAGCAGTGCAGGGCACCTGCCAACAGGCCCCCACTCATGTCCCACTCATGTCCCCTTGCACCCCCACCACCCAGCACTGAGGGGCACCTGGCAGCAGGCCCCCACTCATGTCCCCTTGCACCCCCACCACCCAGCACTGAGGGGCACCTGGCAGCAGGCCCCCACTCATGTCCCCTTGCACCCCCACCCCCCAGCACTGAGGGGCATCTGCCAGCAGGCCCCCATTCATGTCCCGTTGCACCCCCACCCCCCAGCAGTGCAGGGCACCTGCCAAAAGGCCCCCACTCATGTCCCACTCATGTCCCCTTGCACCCCCACCACCCAGCACTGAGGGGCACCTGGCAGCAGGCCCCCACTCATGTCCCCTTGCACCCCCACCCCCCAGCACTGAGGGGCACCTGCCAGCAGGCCCGCACTCATGTCCTCTTGCACCCCCAACCCCCAGCAGTGCAGGGCACCTGCCAGCAGGCCCCCACTCATGTCCCACTCATGTCCCATTGCACCCCCAGCCCCCAGCACTGAGGGGCACCTGCCAACAGGCCCCCACTCATGTCCCCTTGCACCCCCACCCCCCAGCAGTGCAGGGGACCTGCCAACAGGCTCCCACTCATGTCCCCTTGCACCCCCACCACCGAGCACTGAGGGGCACCTGCCAGTAGGCCCCCACTCATTTCCCCTTGCACCCCCACCCCCCAGCAGTGCAGGGCACCTGCCAACAGGCCCCCACTCATGTACCACTCATGTCCCCTTGCACCCCCACCACCCAGCACTGAGGGGCACCTGGCAGCAGGCCCCCACTCATTCCCCTTGCACCCCCACCCCCCAGCACTGAGGGGCACCTGCCAGCAGGCCCCCACTCATATCCCCTTGCCCTCCCACCCCCTAGCACTGACGGGCACCTGCCAGCAGGCCCCCACTCATGTCCCCTTGCACCCCCACCCCCCAGCAGTACAGGGCACCTGCCAGCAGGCCCCCACTCTTGTCCCACTCATGTCCCACTGCACCCCCAGCCCCCAGCACTGAGGGGAACCTGCCAACAGGCCCCCACTCATGTCCCCTTGCACCCCCACCCCCCAGCAGTGCAGGGCACCTGCCAACAGGCCCCCACTCATGTCCCACTCATGTCCCCTTGCATCCCCACCACCCAACACTGAGGGGCACCTGCCAGCAGGCCCCCACTCATGTCCCCTTGCACACCCACCCCCCAGCACTGAGGGGCACCTGCCAGCAGGCCCCCACTCATGTCCCCTTGCACCTCCACCCCCAGCACTGAGGGGCACCTGCCAGCAGGCCCCCACTCATGTCCCCTTGCACCCCCACCCCCCAGCAGTGCAGGGCACCTGCCAACAGGCCCCCACTCATGTCCCCTTGCACACCCACCCCCCAGCACTGAGGGGCACCTGCCAGCAGGCCCCCACTCATGTCCCCTTGCACCCCCACCCCCAGCAGTGCAGGGCACCTGCCAACAGGCCCGCACTCATGTCCCACTCATTTCCCCTTGCACCCCCACCCCCAGCACTGAGGGGCACCTGCCAGCAGGCCACCACTCATGTCCCCTTGCACCCCCACCCCCCAGCACTGAGGGGTACCTGCCAGCAGGCCCCCACTCATGTCCCCTTGCACCCCCACCCCCCAGCAGTGCAGGGCACCTGCCAACAGGCCCCCACTCATGTCCCCTTGCACCCCCACCCCCAGCAGTGCAGGGCACCTGCCAACAAGCCCCCACTCATGTCCCATTCATGTCCTCTTGCACCCCCACCCCCCAGCACTGAGGGGCACCTGCCAGCAGGCCCCCACTCATGTCCCCTTGCACCCCCACCCCCCAGCACTGAGGGGCACCTGCCAGCAGACCCCCACTCATGTCCCCTTGCACCCCCACCCCCCAGCAGTGCAGGGCACCTGCCAACAGGCCCCCACTCATGTCCAACACATGTCCCCTTGCACCCCCACCCCCCAGCACTGAGGGGCACCTGCCAGCAGGCCCCCACTCATGTCCCCTTGCACCCCCACCCCGAAAACACTGAGGGGCACCTGCCAGCAGGCCCCCACTCATATCCCCTTGCACCCCCATCCCCCAGCAGTGCAGGGCACCTGCCAACAGGCCCCCACTCATGTCCCCTTGCACCCCCACCCCCCAGTAGTGCAGGGCACCTGCCAGCAGGCCCCCACTCATATCCCCTTGCCCTCCCACCCCCCAGCACTGAGGGGCACCTGCCAGCAGGCCCCCACTCATGTCCCCTTGCAGCCCCACCCCCCAGCAGTACAGGGCACCTGCCAGCAGGCCCCCACTCTTGTCCCACTCATGCCCCACTGCACCCCCAGCCCCCAGCACTGAGGGGCACCTGCCAACAGGCCCCCACTCATGTCCCCTTGCACCCCTCCCCCCAACAGTGCAGGGCACCTGCCAACAGGCCCCCACTCATGTCCCACTCATGTCCCCTTGCACCCCCACCACCCAGCACTGAGGGGCACCTGCCAGCAGGCCCCCACTCATGTCCCCTTGCACACCCACCCCCCAGCACTGAGGGGCACCTGCCAGCAGGCCCCCACTCATGTCCCCTTGCACCCCCACCCCCCAGCAGTGCAGGGCACCTGCCAACAGGCCCCCACTCATGTCCCACTCATTTCCCCTTGCACCCCCACCCCCAACACTGAGGGCACCTGCCAGCAGGCCCCCACTCATGTCCCCTTGCACCCCCACCCCCCAGCACTGTGGGGCACCTGCCAGCAGGCCCCCACTCATGTCCCCTTGCACCCCCACCCCCCAGCAGTGCAGGGCTCCTGCCAACAGGCCCCCACTCATGTCCCCTTGCACCCCCACACCCCAGTAGTGCAGGGCACCTGCCAGCAGGCCCCCACTCATATCCCCTTGCCCTCCCACCCCCCAGCACTGAGGGGCACCTGCCAGCAGGCCCCCACTCATGTCCCCTTGCACCCCCACCCCCCAGCAGTATAGGGCAACTGCCAGAAGGCCCCCACTCTTGTCCCACTCATGTCCCACTGCACCCCCAGCCCCCAGCACTGAGGGGAACCTGCCAACAGGCCCCCACTCATGTCCCCTTGCACCCCCACCCCCCAGCAGTGCAGGGCACCTGCCAACAGGCCCCCACTCATTTCCAACACATGTCCCCTTGCACCCCCACCCCCCACCACTGAGGGGAACCTGCCAGCAGGCCCCCACTCATGTCCCCTTGCACCCCCACCCCGAAAACACTGAGGGGTACCTGCCAGCAGGCCCCCACTCATATCCCCGTGCACCCCATCCCCAGCAGTGCAGGGCACCTGCCAACAGGCCCCCACTCATGTCCCCTTGCACCCCCACCCCCCAGTAGTGCAGGGCACCTGCCAGCAGGCCCCCACTCATATCCCCTTGCCCTCCCACCCCCCAGCACTGAGGGGCACCTGCCAGCAGGCCCCCACTCATGTCCCCTTGCAGCCCCACCCCCCAGCAGTACAGGGCACCGGCCAGCAGACCCCCACTCTTGTCCCACTCATGCCCCACTGCACCCCCAGCCCCCAGCACTGAGGGGCACCTGCCAACAGGCCCCCACTCATGTCCCCCTGCACCCCCACCCCCCAGCAGTGCAGGGCACCTGCCAACAGGCCCCCACTCATGTCCCACTCATGTCCCCTTGCACCCCCACCACCCAGCACTGAGGGGCACCTGCCAGCAGGCCCCCACTCCTGTCCCCTTGCACACCCACCCCCCAGCACTGAGGGGCACCTGCCAGCAGGCCCCACTCATGTCCCCTTGCACCCCCATCCCCCAGCAGTGCAGGGCACCTGCCAACAGGCCCCCACTCATGTCCCACTCATTTCCCCTTGCACCCCCACCCCCAACACTGAGGGGCACCTGCCAGCAGGCCCCCACTCATGTACCCTTGCACCCCCACCCCCCAGCACTGAGGGGCACCTGCCAGCAGGCCCCCACTCATGTCCCCTTGCACCCCCACCCCCCAGCAGTGCAGGGCTCCTGCCAACAGGCCCCCACACATGTCCCCTTGCTCCCCCACCCCCCAGTAGTGCAGGGCACCTGCCAGCAGGCCCCCACTCATCTCCCCTTGCCCTCCCACCCCCCAGCACTGATGGGCACCTGCCAGCAGGCCCCCACTCATGTCCCCTTGCACCCCCACCCCCCAGCAGTATAGGGCACCTGCCAGCAGGCCCCCACTCTTGTCCCACTCATGTCCCACTGCACCCCCAGCCCCCAGCACTGAGGGGAACCTGCCAACAGGCCCCCACTCATGTCCCCTTGCACCCCCACCCCCAGCAGTGCAGGGCACCTGCCAACAGGCCCCCACTCATGTCCCACTCATGTCCCCTTGCACCCCCACCACCCAGCACTGAGGGGCACCTGCCAGCAGGCCCCCACTCATGTCCCCTTGCACCCCCACCCCCCAGCACTGAGGGGCACCTGCCAGCAGGCCCCCACTCATGTCCCCTTGCACCCCCACCCCCCAGCAGTGCAGGGCACCTGCCAACAGGCCCCCACTCATATCCCCTTGCCCTCCCACCCCCCAGCACTGAGGGGCACCTGCCAGCAGGCCCCCACTCATGTCCCCTTGCAGGCCCACCCCCCAGCAGTACAGGGCACCTTCCAGCAGGCCCCCACTCTTGTCCCACTCATGTCCCACAGCACCCCCACCCCCCAGCACTGAGGGTCACCTGCCAGCAGGCCCCCACTCATATGCCCTTGCACCCCCACCCCCCAGCACTGAGGGGCACCTGCCAGCAGGCCCCCACTCATGTCCCCTTGCACCCCCAACCCCCAGCACTGAGGGGCACCTGCCAGCAGGCCCCCACTCATGTCCCCTTGCAGCCCCACCCCCCAGCAGTACAGGGCACCTGCCAGCAGGCCCCCACTCTTGTCCCACTCATGTCCCACTGCACCCCCAGCCGCCAGCACTGAGGGGCACCTGCCAACAGGCCCCCACTCATGTCCCCTTGCACCCCCACCCCCAGCAGTGCAGGGCACCTGCCAACAGGCCCCCACTCATGTCCAACTCATGTCCCCTTGCACCCCCACCACCCAGCACTGAGGGGCACCTGCCAGCAGGCCCCCACTCATGTCCCCTTGCACACCCACCCCTCAGCACTGAGGGGCACCTGCCAGCAGGCCCCCACTCATGTCCCCTTGCACCCCCACCCCCCAGCAGTGCACGGCACCTGCCAACAGGCCCCCACTCATGTCCCACTCATGTCCCCTTGCACCCCCACCCCCCAGCAGTGCAGGGCACCTGTCAACAGGCCCCCACTCATGTCCCACTCATGTCCCCTTGCAACCCCACCACCCAGCACTGAGGGGCACCTGCCAGCAGGCCCCCACTCATGTCCCCTTGCACCCCCAACCCCCAGCACTGAGGGGCACCTGCCAGCAGGCCCCCACTCATGTCCCCTTGCACCCCCACCCCCCAGCAGTGCAGGGCACCTGCCAACAGGCCCCCACTCATGTCCCCTTGCACACCCACCCCCCAGCACTGAGGGGCACCTGCCAGCAGGCCCCCACTCATGTCCCCTTGCACCCCCACTCCCCAGCAGTGCAGGGCACCTGCCAACAGGCCCGCACTCATGTCCCACTCATTTCCCCTTGCATCCCCACCCCCCGAGCACTGAGGGGCACCTGCCAGCAGGCCACCACTCATGTCCCCTTGTACCCCCACCCCCCAGCACTGAGGGGCACCTGCCAGCAGGCCCCCACTCATGTCCCCTCGCACCCCCACCCCCAACACTGAGGGGCACCTGCCAGCAGGCCCCCAGTCATGTCCCCTTGCACCCCCACCCCCCAGCACTGAGGGACACCTGCCAGCAGGCCCCCACTCATGTCCCCTTGCACCCCCACCCCCCAGCAGTGCAGGGCAACTGCCAACAGGCCCCCACTCATGTCCCCTTGCACCCCCACCCCCCAGTAGTGCAGGGCACCTACCAGCAGGCCCCCACTCATATCCCCTTGCCCTCCCACCCCCCAGCACTGAGGGGCACCTGCCAGCAGGCCCCCACTCATGTCCCCTTGCACCCCCACCCCCCAGCAGTATAGGGCACCTGCCAGCAGGCCCCCACTCTTGTCCCACTCATGTCCCACTGCACCCCCAGCCCCCAGCACTGAGGGGAACCTGCCAACAGGCCCCCACTCATGTCCCCTTGCACCCCCACCCCCAGCAGTGCAGGGCACCTGCCAACAGGCCCCCACTCATGTCCCACTCATGTCCCCTTGCCCCCCCACCACCCAGCACAGAGGGGCACCTGCCAGCAGGCCCCCACTCATGTCCCCTTGCACCCCCACCCCCCAGCACTGAGGGGCACCTGCCAACAGGCCCCCACTCATGTCCCCTTGCACACCCACCCCCAGCAGTGCAGGGCACCTGCCAACAAGCCCCCACTCATGTCCCATTCATGTCCTCTTGCACCCCCACCCCCCAGCACTGAGGGGCACCTGCCAGCAGGCCCCCACTCATGTCCCCCTGCACCCCCACCCCCCAGCACTGAGGGGCACCTGCCAGCAGACCCCCACTCATGTCCCCTTGCACCCCCACCCCCCAGCAGTGCAGGGCACCTGCCAACAGGCCCCCACTCATGTCCCACTCATTTCCCCTTGCACCCCCACCCCCAACACTGAGGGGCACCTGCCAGCAGGCCCCCACTCATGTCCCCTTGCACCCCCACCCCCCAGCACTGAGGGGCACCTGCCAGCAGGCCCCCACTCATGTCCCCTTGCACCCCCACCCCCCAGCAGTGCAGGGCTCCTGCCAACAGGCCCCCACACATGTCCCCTTGCTCCCCCACCCCCCAGTAGTGCAGGGCACCTGCCAGCAGGCCCCCACTCATCTCCCCTTGCCCTCCCACCCCCCAGCACTGATGGGCACCTGCCAGCAGGCCCCCACTCATGTCCCCTTGCACCCCCACCCCCCAGCAGTATAGGGCACCTGCCAGCAGGCCCCCACTCTTGTCCCACTCATGTCCCACTGCACCCCCAGCCCCCAGCACTGAGGGGAACCTGCCAACAGGCCCCCACTCATGTCCCCTTGCACCCCCACCCCCAGCAGTGCAGGGCACCTGCCAACAGGCCCCCACTCATGTCCCACTCATGTCCCCTTGCACCCCCACCACCCAGCACTGAGGGGCACCTGCCAGCAGGCCCCCACTCATGTCCCCTTGCACCCCCACCCCCCAGCACTGAGGGGCACCTGCCAGCAGGCCCCCACTCATGTCCCCTTGCACCCCCACCCCCCAGCAGTGCAGGGCACCTGCCAACAGGCCCCCACTCATATCCCCTTGCCCTCCCACCCCCCAGCACTGAGGGGCACCTGCCAGCAGGCCCCCACTCATGTCCCCTTGCAGGCCCACCCCCCAGCAGTACAGGGCACCTTCCAGCAGGCCCCCACTCTTGTCCCACTCATGTCCCACAGCACCCCCACCCCCCAGCACTGAGGGTCACCTGCCAGCAGGCCCCCACTCATATCCCCTTGCACCCCCACCCCCCAGCACTGAGGGGCACCTGCCAGCAGGCCCCCACTCATGTCCCCTTGCACCCCCAACCCCCAGCACTGAGGGGCACCTGCCAGCAGGCCCCCACTCATGTCCCCTTGCAGCCCCACCCCCCAGCAGTACAGGGCACCTGCCAGCAGGCCCCCACTCTTGTCCCACTCATGTCCCACTGCACCCCCAGCCGCCAGCACTGAGGGGCACCTGCCAACAGGCCCCCACTCATGTCCCCTTGCACCCCCACCCCCAGCAGTGCAGGGCACCTGCCAACAGGCCCCCACTCATGTCCAACTCATGTCCCCTTGCACCCCCACCACCCAGCACTGAGGGGCACCTGCCAGCAGGCCCCCACTCATGTCCCCTTGCACACCCACCCCTCAGCACTGAGGGGCACCTGCCAGCAGGCCCCCACTCATGTCCCCTTGCACCCCCACCCCCCAGCAGTGCACGGCACCTGCCAACAGGCCCCCACTCATGTCCCACTCATGTCCCCTTGCACCCCCACCCCCCAGCAGTGCAGGGCACCTGTCAACAGGCCCCCACTCATGTCCCACTCATGTCCCCTTGCAACCCCACCACCCAGCACTGAGGGGCACCTGCCAGCAGGCCCCCACTCATGTCCCCTTGCACCCCCAACCCCCAGCACTGAGGGGCACCTGCCAGCAGGCCCCCACTCATGTCCCCTTGCACCCCCACCCCCCAGCAGTGCAGGGCACCTGCCAACAGGCCCCCACTCATGTCCCCTTGCACACCCACCCCCCAGCACTGAGGGGCACCTGCCAGCAGGCCCCCACTCATGTCCCCTTGCACCCCACTCCCCAGCAGTGCAGGGCACCTGCCAACAGGCCCGCACTCATGTCCCACTCATTTCCCCTTGCATCCCCACCCCCCGAGCACTGAGGGGCACCTGCCAGCAGGCCACCACTCATGTCCCCTTGTACCCCCACCCCCCAGCACTGAGGGGCACCTGCCAGCAGGCCCCCACTCATGTCCCCTCGCACCCCCACCCCCAACACTGAGGGGCACCTGCCAGCAGGCCCCCAGTCATGTCCCCTTGCACCCCCACCCCCCAGCACTGAGGGGCACCTGCCAGCAGGCCCCCACTCATGTCCCCTTGCACCCCCACCCCCCAGCAGTGCAGGGCAACTGCCAACAGGCCCCCACTCATGTCCCCTTGCACCCCCACCCCCCAGTAGTGCAGGGCACCTACCAGCAGGCCCCCACTCATATCCCCTTGCCCTCCCACCCCCCAGCACTGAGGGGCACCTGCCAGCAGGCCCCCACTCATGTCCCCTTGCACCCCCACCCCCCAGCAGTATAGGGCACCTGCCAGCAGGCCCCCACTCTTGTCCCACTCATGTCCCACTGCACCCCCAGCCCCCAGCACTGAGGGGAACCTGCCAACAGGCCCCCACTCATGTCCCCTTGCACCCCCACCCCCAGCAGTGCAGGGCACCTGCCAACAGGCCCCCACTCATGTCCCCTTGCCCCCCCACCACCCAGCACAGAGGGGCACCTGCCAGCAGGCCCCCACTCATGTCCCCTTGCACCCCCACCCCCCAGCACTGAGGGGCACCTGCCAACAGGCCCCCACTCATGTCCCCTTGCACACCCACCCCCAGCAGTGCAGGGCACCTGCCAACAAGCCCCCACTCATGTCCCATTCATGTCCTCTTGCACCCCCACCCCCCAGCACTGAGGGGCACCTGCCAGCAGGCCCCCACTCATGTCCCCCTGCACCCCCACCCCCCAGCACTGAGGGGCACCTGCCAGCAGACCCCCACTCATGTCCCCTTGCACCCCCACCCCCCAGCAGTGCAGGGCACCTGCCAACAGGCCCCCACTCATGTCCAACACATGTCCCCTTGCACCCCCACCCCCCAGCACTGAGGGGCACCTGCCAGCAGGCCCCCACTCATGTCCCCTTGCACCCCCACCCCGAAAACACTGAGGGGCACCTGCCAGCAGGCCCCCACTCATATCCCCTTGCACCCCCATCCCCCAGCAGTGCAGGGCACCTGCCAACAGGCCCCCACTCATGTCCCCTTGCACCCCCACCCCCCAGTAGTGCAGGGCACCTGCCAGCAGGCCCCCACTCATATCCCCTTGCCCTCCCACCCCCCAGCACTGAGGGGCACCTGCCAGCAGGCCCCCACTCATGTCCCCTTGCAGCCCCACCCCCCAGCAGTACAGGGCACCTGCCAGCAGGCCCCCACTCTTGTCCCACTCATGCCCCACTGCACCCCCAGCCCCCAGCACTGAGGGGCACCTGCCAACAGGCCCCCACTCATGTCCCCTTGCACCCCTCCCCCCAGCAGTGCAGGGCACCTGCCAACAGGCCCCCACTCATGTCCCACTCATGTCCCCTTGCACCCCCACCACCCAGCACTGAGGGGCACCTGCCAGCAGGCCCCCACTCATGTCCCCTTGCACACCCACCCCCAGCACTGAGGGGCACCTGCCAGCAGGCCCCCACTCATGTCCCCTTGCACCCCCACCCCCCAGCAGTGCAGGGCACCTGCCAACAGGCCCCCACTCATGTCCCACTCATTTCCCCTTGCACCCCCACCCCCAACACTGAGGGCACCTGCCAGCAGGCCCCCACTCATGTCCCCTTGCACCCCCACCCCCCAGCACTGAGGGGCACCTGCCAGCAGGCCCCCACTCATGTCCCCTTGCACCCCCACCCCCCAGCAGTGCAGGGCTCCTGCCAACAGGCCCCCACTCATGTCCCCTTGCACCCCCACACCCCAGTAGTGCAGGGCACCTGCCAGCAGGCCCCCACTCATATCCCCTTGCCCTCCCACCCCCCAGCACTGAGGGGCACATGCCAGCAGGCCCCCACTCATGTCCCCTTGCACCCCCACCCCCCAGCAGTATAGGGCAACTGCCAGCAGGCCCCACTCTTGTCCCACTCATGTCCCACTGCACCCCCAGCCCCCAGCACTGAGGGGAACCTGCCAACAGGCCCCCACTCATGTCCCCTTGCACCCCCACCCCCCAGCAGTGCAGGGCACCTGCCAACAGGCCCCCACTCATTTCCAACACATGTCCCCTTGCACCCCCACCCCCCAGCACTGAGGGGAACCTGCCAGCAGGCCCCCACTCATGTCCCCTTGCACCCCCACCCCGAAAACACTGAGGGGCACCTGCCAGCAGGCCCCCACTCATATCCCCTTGCACCCCCATCCCCAGCAGTGCAGGGCACCTGCCAACAGGCCCCCACTCATGTCCCCTTGCACCCCCACCCCCCAGCAGTGCAGGGCACCTGCCAACAGGCCCCCACTCATTTCCAACACATGTCCCCTTGCACCCCCACCCCCCAGCACTGAGGGGAACCTGCCAGCAGGCCCCCACTCATGTCCCCTTGCACCCCCACCCCGAAAACACTGAGGGGCACCTGCCAGCAGGCCCCCACTCATATCCCCTTGCACCCCCATCCCCAGCAGTGCAGGGCACCTGCCAACAGGCCCCCACTCATGTCCCCTTGCACACCCACCCCCCAGCACTGAGGGGCACCTGCCAACAGGCCCCCACTCCTGTCCCCTTGCACCCCCACCCCCCAGTAGTGCAGGGCACCTGCCAGCAGGCCCCCACTCATATCCCCTTGCCCTCCCACCCCCCAGCACTGAGGGGCACCTGCCAGCAGGCCCCCACTCATGTCCCCTTGCAGCCCCACCCCCCAGCAGTACAGGGCACCGGCCAGCAGATCCCCACTCTTGTCCCACTCATGCCCCACTGCACCCCCAGCCCCCAGCACTGAGGGGCACCTGCCAACAGGCCCCCACTCATGTCCCCTTGCACCCCCACCCCCCAGCAGTGCAGGGCACCTGCCAACAGGCCCCCACTCATGTCCCACTCATGTCCCCTTGCACCCCCACCACCCAGCACTGAGGGGCACCTGCCAGCAGGCCCCCACTCATGTCCCCTTGCACACCCACCCCCCAGCACTGAGGGGCACCTGCCAGCAGGCCCCACTCATGTCCCCTTGCACCCCCACCCCCCAGCAGTGCAGGGCACCTGCCAACAGGCCCCCACTCATGTCCCACTCATTTCCCCTTGCACCCCCACCCCCAACACTGAGGGGCACCTGCCAGCAGGCCCCCACTCATGTCCCCTTGCACCCCCACCCCCCAGCACTGAGGGGCACCTGCCAGCAGGCCCCCACTCATGTCCCCTGCACCCCCACCCCCCAGCAGTGCAGGGCTCCTGCCAACAGGCCCCCACACATGTCCCCTTGCTCCCCCACCCCCCAGTAGTGCAGGGCACCTGCCAGCAGGCCCCCACTCATCTCCCCTTGCCCTCCCACCCCCCAGCACTGATGGGCACCTGCCAGCAGGCCCCCACTCATGTCCCCTTGCCCCCCCACCCCCCAGCAGTATAGGGCACCTGCCAGCAGGCCCCCACTCTTGTCCCACTCATGTCCCACTGCACCCCCAGCCCCCAGCACTGAGGGGAACCTGCCAACAGGCCCCCACTCATGTCCCCTTGCACCCCCACCCCCAGCAGTGCAGGGCACCTGCCAACAGGCCCCCACTCATGTCCCACTCATGTCCCCTTGCACCCCCACCACCCAGCACTGAGGGGCACCTGCCAGCAGGCCCCCACTCATGTCCCCTTGCACCCCCACCCCCCAGCACTGAGGGGCACCTGCCAGCAGGCCCCCACTCATGTCCCCTTGCACCCCCACCCCCCAGCAGTGCAGGGCACCTGCCAACAGGCCCCCACTCATATCCCCTTGCCCTCCCACCCCCCAGCACTGAGGGGCACCTGCCAGCAGGCCCCCACTCATGTCCCCTTGCAGGCCCACCCCCCAGCAGTACAGGGCACCTTCCAGCAGGCCCCCACTCTTGTCCCACTCATGTCCCACAGCACCCCCACCCCCCAGCACTGAGGGGCACCTGCCAGCAGGCCCCCACTCATATCCCCTTGCACCCCCACCCCCCAGCACTGAGGGGCACCTGCCAGCAGGCCCCCACTCATGTCCCCTTGCACCCCCAACCCCCAGCAGTGCAGGGCACCTGCCAACAGACCCCCACTCATGTCCCCTTGCCCTCCCACCCCCCAGCACTGAGGGGCACCTGCCAGCAGGCCCCCACTCATGTCCCCTTGCAGCCCCACCCCCCAGCAGTACAGGGCACCTGCCAGCAGGCCCCCACTCTTGTCCCACTCATGTCCCACTGCACCCCCAGCCCCCAGCACTGAGGGGCACCTGCCAACAGGCCCCCACTCATGTCCCCTTGCACCCCCACCCCCAGCAGTGCAGGGCACCTGCCAACAGGCCCCCACTCATGTCCAACTCATGTCCCCTTGCACCCCCACCACCCAGCACTGAGGGGCACCTGCCAGCAGGCCCCCATCATGTCCCCTTGCACACCCACCCCCCAGCACTGAGGGGCACCTGCCAGCAGGCCCCCACTCATGTCCCCTTGCACCCCCACCCCCCAGCAGTGCAGGGCACCTGCCAACAGGCCCCCACTCATGTCCCACTCATGTCCCCTTGCACCCCCACCCCCCAGCAGTGCAGGGCACCTGCCAACAGGCCCCCACTCATGTCCCACTCATGTCCCCTTGCAACCCCACCACCCAGCACTGAGGGGCACCTGCCAGCAGGCCCCCACTCATGTCCCCTTGCACCCCCAACCCCCAGCACTGAGGGGCACCTGCCAGCAGGCCCCCACTCATGTCCCCTTGCACCCCCACCCCCCAGCAGTGCAGGGCACCTGCCAACAGGCCCCCACTCATGTCCCCTTGCACACCCACCCCCAGCACTGAGGGCCACCTGCCAGCAGGCCCCCACTCATGTCCCCTTGCACCCCCACTCCCCAGCAGTGCAGGGCACCTGCCAACAGGCCCGCACTCATGTCCCACTCATTTCCCCTTGCATCCCCACCCCCCGAGCACTGAGGGGCACCTGCCAGCAGGCCACCACTCATGTCCCCTTGTACCCCCACCCCCCAGCACTGAGGGGCACCTGCCAGCGGGCCCCCACTCATGTCCCCTCGCACCCCCACCCCCAACACTGAGGGGCACCTGCCAGCAGGCCCCCACTCATGTCCCCTTGCACCCCCACCCCCCAGCACTGAGGGGCACCTGCCAGCAGGCCCCCACTCATGTCCCCTTGCACCCCCACCCCCCAGCAGTGCAGGGCAACTGCCAACAGGCCCCCATTCATGTCCCCTTGCACCCCCACCCCCCAGTAGTGCAGGGCACCTACCAGCAGGCCCCCACTCATATCCCCTTGCCCTCCCACCCCCCAGCACTGAGGGGCACCTGCCAGCAGGCCCCCACTCATGTCCCCTTGCACCCCCACCCCCCAGCAGTATAGGGCACCTGCCAGCAGGCCCCCACTCTTGTCCCACTCATGTCCCACTGCACCCCCAGCCCCCAGCACTGAGGGGAACCTGCCAACAGGCTCCCACTCATGTCCCCTTGCACCCCCACCCCCAGCAGTGCAGGGCACCTGCCAACAGGCCCCCACTCATGTCCCACTCATGTCCCCTCGCCCCCCCACCACCCAGCACAGAGGGGCACCTGCCAGCAGGCCCCCACTCATGTCCCCTTGCACCCCCACCCCCCAGCACTGAGGGGCACCTGCCAGCAGGCCCCCACTCATGTCCCCTTGCACCCCCACCTCCCAGCAGTGCAGGGCACCTGCCAATAGGCCCCCACTCATGTCCCCTTGCACACCCACCCCCCAGTAGTGCAGGGCACCTGCCAGCAGGCCCCCACTCATGTCCCCTTGCACCCCCACCCCCAGCAGTACAGGGCACCTCCCAGCAGGCCCCCACATTTGTCCCACTCATTTCCCCTTGCACACCCACCCCCAGCACTGAGGGGCACCTGCCAGCAGGCCCCCACTCATGTCCCCTTGCACCCCCACCCCCCAGCAGTGCAGGGCACCTGCCAACAGGCCCCCACTCATGTCCCACTCATTTCCCCTTGCACCCCCACCCCCAACACTGAGGGCACCTGCCAGCAGGCCCCCACTCATGTCCCCTTGCACCCCCACCCCCCAGCACTGAGGGGCACCTGCCAGCAGGCCCCCACTCATGTCCCCTTGCACCCCCACCCCCCAGCAGTGCAGGGCTCCTGCCAACAGGCCCCCACTCATGTCCCCTTGCACCCCCACACCCCAGTAGTGCAGGGCACCTGCCAGCAGGCCCCCACTCATATCCCCTTGCCCTCCCACCCCCCAGCACTGAGGGGCACATGCCAGCAGGCCCCCACTCATGTCCCCTTGCACCCCCACCCCCCAGCAGTATAGGGCAACTGCCAGCAGGCCCCACTCTTGTCCCACTCATGTCCCACTGCACCCCCAGCCCCCAGCACTGAGGGGAACCTGCCAACAGGCCCCCACTCATGTCCCCTTGCACCCCCACCCCCCAGCAGTGCAGGGCACCTGCCAACAGGCCCCCACTCATTTCCAACACATGTCCCCTTGCACCCCCACCCCCCAGCACTGAGGGGAACCTGCCAGCAGGCCCCCACTCATGTCCCCTTGCACCCCCACCCCGAAAACACTGAGGGGCACCTGCCAGCAGGCCCCCACTCATATCCCCTTGCACCCCCATCCCCAGCAGTGCAGGGCACCTGCCAACAGGCCCCCACTCCTGTCCCCTTGCACCCCCATCCCCCAGTAGTGCAGGGCACCTGCCAGCAGGCCCCCACTCATATCCCCTTGCCCTCCCACCCCCCAGCACTGAGGGGCACCTGCCAGCAGGCCCCCACTCATGTCCCCTTGCAGCCCCACCCCCCAGCAGTACAGGGCACCGGCCAGCAGATCCCCACTCTTGTCCCACTCATGCCCCACTGCACCCCCAGCCCCCAGCACTGAGGGGCACCTGCCAACAGGCCCCCACTCATGTCCCCTTGCACCCCCACCCCCCAGCAGTGCAGGGCACCTGCCAACAGGCCCCCACTCATGTCCCACTCATGTCCCCTTGCACCCCCACCACCCAGCACTGAGGGGCACCTGCCAGCAGGCCCCCACTCATGTCCCCTTGCACACCCACCCCCCAGCACTGAGGGGCACCTGCCAGCAGGCCCCACTCATGTCCCCTTGCACCCCCACCCCCCAGCAGTGCAGGGCACCTGCCAACAGGCCCCCACTCATGTCCCACTCATTTCCCCTTGCACCCCCACCCCCAACACTGAGGGGCACCTGCCAGCAGGCCCCCACTCATGTCCCCTTGCACCCCCACCCCCCAGCACTGAGGGGCACCTGCCAGCAGGCCCCCACTCATGTCCCCTGCACCCCCACCCCACAGCAGTGCAGGGCTCCTGCCAACAGGCCCCCACACATGTCCCCTTGCTCCCCCACCCCCCAGTAGTGCAGGGCACCTGCCAGCAGGCCCCCACTCATCTCCCCTTGCCCTCCCACCCCCCAGCACTGATGGGCACCTGCCAGCAGGCCCCCACTCATGTCCCCTTGCCCCCCCACCCCCCAGCAGTATAGGGCACCTGCCAGCAGGCCCCCACTCTTGTCCCACTCATGTCCCACTGCACCCCCAGCCCCCAGCACTGAGGGGAACCTGCCAACAGGCCCCCACTCATGTCCCCTTGCACCCCCACCCCCAGCAGTGCAGGGCACCTGCCAACAGGCCCCCACTCATGTCCCACTCATGTCCCCTTGCACCCCCACCACCCAGCACTGAGGGGCACCTGCCAGCAGGCCCCCACTCATGTCCCCTTGCACCCCCACCCCCCAGCACTGAGGGGCACCTGCCAGCAGGCCCCCACTCATGTCCCCTTGCACCCCCACCCCCCAGCAGTGCAGGGCACCTGCCAACAGGCCCCCACTCATATCCCCTTGCCCTCCCACCCCCCAGCACTGAGGGGCACCTGCCAGCAGGCCCCCACTCATGTCCCCTTGCAGGCCCACCCCCCAGCAGTACAGGGCACCTTCCAGCAGGCCCCCACTCTTGTCCCACTCATGTCCCACAGCACCCCCACCCCCCAGCACTGAGGGGCACCTGCCAGCAGGCCCCCACTCATATCCCCTTGCACCCCCACCCCCCAGCGCTGAGGGGCACCTGCCAGCAGGCCCCCACTCATGTCCCCTTGCACCCCCAACCCCCAGCAGTGCAGGGCACCTGCCAACAGACCCCCACTCATGTCCCCTTGCCCTCCCACCCCCCAGCACTGAGGGGCACCTGCCAGCAGGCCCCCACTCATGTCCCCTTGCAGCCCCACCCCCCAGCAGTACAGGGCACCTGCCAGCAGGCCCCCACTCTTGTCCCACTCATGTCCCACTGCACCCCCAGCCCCCAGCACTGAAGGGCACCTGCCAACAGGCCCCCACTCATGTCCCCTTGCACCCCCACCCCCAGCAGTGCAGGGCACCTGCCAACAGGCCCCCACTCATGTCCAACTCATGTCCCCTTGCACCCCCACCACCCAGCACTGAGGGGCACCTGCCAGCAGGCCCCCATCATGTCCCCTTGCACACCCACCCCCCAGCACTGAGGGGCACCTGCCAGCAGGCCCCCACTCATGTCCCCTTGCACCCCCACCCCCCAGCAGTGCAGGGCACCTGCCAACAGGCCCCCACTCATGTCCCACTCATGTCCCCTTGCACCCCCACCCCCCAGCAGTGCAGGGCACCTGCCAACAGGCCCCCACTCATGTCCCACTCATGTCCCCTTGCAACCCCACCACCCAGCACTGAGGGGCACCTGCCAGCAGGCCCCCACTCATGTCCCCTTGCACCCCCAACCCCCAGCACTGAGGGGCACCTGCCAGCAGGCCCCCACTCATGTCCCCTTGCACCCCCACCCCCCAGCAGTGCAGGGCACCTGCCAACAGGCCCCCACTCATGTCCCCTTGCACACCCAGCCCCCAGCACTGAGGGCCACCTGCCAGCAGGCCCCCACTCATGTCCCCTTGCACCCCCACTCCCCAGCAGTGCAGGGCACCTGCCAACAGGCCCGCACTCATGTCCCACTCATTTCCCCTTGCATCCCCACCCCCCGAGCACTGAGGGGCACCTGCCAGCAGGCCACCACTCATGTCCCCTTGTACCCCCACCCCCCAGCACTGAGGGGCACCTGCCAGCGGGCCCCCACTCATGTCCCCTCGCACCCCCACCCCCAACACTGAGGGGCACCTGCCAGCAGGCCCCCACTCATGTCCCCTTGCACCCCCACCCCCCAGCACTGAGGGGCACCTGCCAGCAGGCCCCCACTCATGTCCCCTTGCACCCCCACCCCCCAGCAGTGCAGGGCAACTGCCAACAGGCCCCCATTGATGTCCCCTTGCACCCCCACCCCCCAGTAGTGCAGGGCACCTACCAGCAGGCCCCCACTCATATCCCCTTGCCCTCCCACCCCCCAGCACTGAGGGGCACCTGCCAGCAGGCCCCCACTCATGTCCCCTTGCACCCCCACCCCCCAGCAGTATAGGGCACCTGCCAGCAGGCCCCCACTCTTGTCCCACTCATGTCCCACTGCACCCCCAGCCCCCAGCACTGAGGGGAACCTGCCAACAGGCTCCCACTCATGTCCCCTTGCACCCCCACCCCCAGCAGTGCAGGGCACCTGCCAACAGGCCCCCACTCATGTCCCACTCATGTCCCCTTGCCCCCCCACCACCCAGCACAGAGGGGCACCTGCCAGCAGGCCCCCACTCATGTCCCCTTGCACCCCCACCCCCCAGCACTGAGGGGCACCTGCCAGCAGGCCCCCACTCATGTCCCCTTGCACCCCCACCCCCCAGCAGTGCAGGGCACCTGCCAATAGGCCCCCACTCATGTCCCCTTGCACACCCACCCCCCAGTAGTGCAGGGCACCTGCCAGCAGGCCCCCACTCATGTCCCCTTGCACCCCCACCCCCAGCAGTACAGGGCACCTCCCAGCAGGCCCCCACATTTGTCCCACTCATGTCCCACTGCACCCCCAGCCCCCAGCACTGAGGGGCACCTGCCAACAGGCCCCCACTCATGTCCCCTTGCACCCGCACCCCCCAGCAGTGCAGGGCACCTGCCAACAGGCCCCACTCATGTCCCACTCATGTCCCCTTGCACCCCCACCACCCAGCACTGAGGTGCACCTGCCAGCAGGCCCCCACTCATGTCCCCTTGCACACCCACCTACCAGCACTGTGGGGCATCTGCCAGCAGGCCCCCACTCATGTCTCGTTGCACCCCCACCCCCCAGCAGTGCAGGGCACCTGCCAACAGGCCCCCACTCATGTCCCACTCATGTCCCCTTGCACCCCCACCACCCAGCACTGAGGGGCACCTGGCAGCAGGCCCCCACTCATGTCCCCTTGCACCCCCACCACCCAGCACTGAGGGGCACCTGGCAGCAGGCCCCCACTCATGTCCCCTTGCACCCCCACCCCCCAGCACTGAGGGGCATCTGCCAGCAGGCCCCCATTCATGTCCCGTTGCACCCCCACCCCCCAGCAGTGCAGGGCACCTGCCAAAAGGCCCCCACTCATGTCCCACTCATGTCCCCTTGCACCCCCACCACCCAGCACTGAGGGGCACCTGGCAGCAGGCCCCCACTCATGTCCCCTTGCACCCCCACCCCCCAGCACTGAGGGTCACCTGCCAGCAGGCCCCCACTCATGTCCTCTTGCACCCCCAACCCCCAGCAGTGCAGGGCACCTGCCAGCAGGCCCCCACTCATGTCCCACTCATGTCCCATTGCACCCCCAGCCCCCAGCACTGAGGGGCACCTGCCAACAGGCCCCCACTCATGTCCCCTTGCACCCCCACCCCCCAGCAGTGCAGGGGACCTGCCAACAGGCTCCCACTCATGTCCACTTGCACCCCCACCACCGAGCACTGAGGGGCACCTGCCAGTAGGCCGCCACTCATTTCCCCTTGCACCCCCAAACCCAGCAGTGCAGGGCACCTACCAACAGGCCCCCACCCATGTCCCCTTGCACACCCACCCCCCAGCACTGAGGGGCACCTGCCAGCAGGCACCCACTCATGTCCCCTTGCACCCCCACCCCCCAGCAGTGCAGGGCACCTGCCAACAGGCCCGCACTCATGTCCCACTCATTTCCCCTTGTACCCCCAGCACTGAGGGGCACCTGCCAGCAGGCCACCACTCATGTCCCCTTGCACCCCCACCCCCCAGCACTGAGGGGCACCTGCCAGCAGGCCCCCACTCATTTCCCCTTGCACCCCACCCCCCAGCAGTGCAGGGCACCTGCCAACAGGCCCACACTCATGTCCCCTTGCACCCCCACCCCAAAGCACTGCAGGGCACCTGCCAGCAGGCCCCCACTCATGTCCCCATGCACCCCCACCCCCAGCACTGAGGGGCACCTGCCAGCAGGCCCCCCACTCATGTCCCCTTGCACCCCCACCCCCAGCAGTGCAGGGCACCTGCCAACAGGCCCCCACTCATGTCCCATTCATGTCCTCTTGCACCCCCACCCCCCAGAACTGAGGGGCACCTGCCAGCAGGCCCCCACTCATGTCCCCTTGCACCCCCACCCCCCAGCACTGAGGGGCACCTGCCAGCAGACCCCCACTCATGTCCCCTTGCACTCCCACCCCCCAGCAGTGCAGGGCACCTGCCAACAGGCCCCCACTCAATTCTAACTCATGTCCCCTTGCACCCCCACCCCCCAGCACTGAGGGGCACCTGCCAGAAGGCCCCCACTCATGTCCCCTTGCACCCCCACCCCCCAGCACTGAGGGGCACCTGCCTGCAGGCCCCCACTCATGTCCCCTTGCACCCCCACCCCCCAGCAGTACAGGGCACCTGCCAGCAGGCCCCCACTCTTGTCCCACGCATGTCCCACTGCACCCCCAGCCCCCAGCACTGAGGGGCACCTGCCAACAGGCCCCCACTCATGTCCTCTTGCACCCCCACCCCCCATCAGTGCAGGGCACCTGCCAACAGGCCCCACTCATATCCCACTCATGTCCCCTTGCACCCCCACCACCCAGCACTGAGGTGCACTTGCCAGCAGGCCCCCACTCATGTCCCCTTGCACACCCACCCCCCAGCACTGAGGGGCATCTGCCAGCAGGCCCCCACTCATGTCCCGTTGCACCCCCACCCCCCAGCAGTGCAGGGCACCTGCCAACAGGCCCCCACTCATGTACCACTCATGTCCCCTTGCACCCCCACCACCCAGCACTGAGGGGCACCTGGCAGCAGGCCCCCACTCATGTCCCCTTGCACCCCCACCCCCCAGCACTGAGGGGCACCTGCCAGCAGGCCCCCACTCATATCCCCTTGCCCTCCCACCCCCTAGCACTGAGGGGCACCTGCCAGCAGGCCCCCACTCATGTCACCTTGCACCCCCACCCCCCAGCAGTACAGGGCACCTGCCAGCAGGCCCTCACTCTTGTCCCACTCATGTCCCACTGCACCCCCAGCCCCCAGCACTGAGGGGAACCTGCCAACAGGCCCCCACTCATGTCCCCTTGCACCCCCACCCCCCAGCAGTGCAGGGCACCTGCCAACAGGCCCCCACTCATGTCCCACTCATGTCCCCTTGCATCCCCACCACCCAACACTGAGGGGCACCTGCCAGCAGGCCCCCACTCATGTCCCCTTGCACACCCACCCCCCAGCACTGAGGGGCACCTGCCAGCAGGCCCCCACTCATGTCCCCTTGCACCTCCACCCCCAGCACTGAGGGGCACCTGCCAGCAGGCCCCCACTCATGTCCCCTTGCACCCCCACCCCCCAGCAGTGCAGGGCACCTGCCAACAGGCCCCCACTCATGTCCCCTTGCACACCCACCCCCCAGCACTGAGGGGCACCTGCCAGCAGGCCCCCACTCATGTCCCCTTGCACCCCCACCCCCAGCAGTGCAGGGCACCTGCCAACAGGCCCGCACTCAGGTCCCACTCATTTCCCCTTGCACCCCCACCCCCAGCACTGAGGGGCACCTGCCAGCAGGCCACCACTCATGTCCCCTTGCACCCCCACCCCCCAGCACTGAGGGGTACCTGCCAGCAGGCCCCCACTCATGTCCCCTTGCACCCCCACCCCCCAGCAGTGCCGGGCACCTGCCAACAGGCCCCCACTCATGTCCCCTTGCACCCCCACCCCCAGCAGTGCAGGGCACCTGCCAACAAGCCCCCACTCATGTCCCATTCATGTCCTCTTGCACCCCCACCCCCCAGCACTGAGGGGCACCTGCCAGCAGGCCCCCACTCATGTCCCCTTGCACCCCCACCCCCCAGCACTGAGGGGCACCTGCCAGCAGACCCCCACTCATGTCCCCTTGCACCCCCACCCCCCAGCAGTGCAGGGCACCTGCCAACAGGCCCCCACTCATGTCCAACACATGTCCCCTTGCACCCCCACCCCCCAGCACTGAGGGGCACCTGCCAGCAGGCCCCCACTCATGTCCCCTTGCACCCCCACCCCGAAAACACTGAGGGGCACCTGCCAGCAGGCCCCCCCTCATATCCCCTTGCACCCCCATCCCCCAGCAGTGCAGGGCACCTGCCAACAGGCCCCCACTCATGTCCCCTTGCACCCCCACCCCCCAGTAGTGCAGGGCACCTGCCAGCAGGCCCCCACTCATATCCCCTTGCCCTCCCACCCCCCAGCACTGAGGGGCACCTGCCAGCAGGCCCCCACTCATGTCCCCTTGCAGCCCCACCCCCCAGCAGTACAGGGCACCTGCCAGCAGGCCCCCACTCTTGTCCCACTCATGCCCCACTGCACCCCCAGCCCCCAGCACTGAGGGGCACCTGCCAACAGGCCCCCACTCATGTCCCCTTGCACCCCTCCCCCCAGCAGTGCAGGGCACCTGCCAACAGGCCCCCACTCATGTCCCACTCATGTCCCCTTGCACCCCCACCACCCAGCACTGAGGGGCACCTGCCAGCAGGCCCCCACTCATGTCCCCTTGCACACCCACCCCCCAGCACTGAGGGGCACCTGCCAGCAGGCCCCCACTCATGTCCCCTTGCACCCCCACCCCCCAGCAGTGCAGGGCACCTGCCAACAGGCCCCCACTCATGTCCCACTCATTTCCCCTTGCACCCCCACCCCCAACACTGAGGGCACCTGCCAGCAGGCCCCCACTCATGTCCCCTTGCACCCCCACCCCCCAGCACTGAGGGGCACCTGCCAGCAGGCCCCCACTCATGTCCCCTTGCACCCCCACCCCCCAGCAGTGCAGGGCTCCTGCCAACACGCCCCCACTCATGTCCCCTTGCACCCCCACACCCCAGTAGTGCAGGGCACCTGCCAGCAGGCCCCCACTCATATCCCCTTGCCCTCCCACCCCCCAGCACTGAGGGGCACCTGCCAGCAGGCCCCCACTCATGTCCCCTTGCACCCCCACCCCCCAGCAGTATAGGGCAACTGCCAGCAGGCCCCCACTCTTGTCCCACTCATGTCCCACTGCACCCCCAGCCCCCAGCACTGAGGGGAACCTGCCAACAGGCCCCCACTCATGTCCCCTTGCACCCCCACCCCCCAGCAGTGCAGGGCACCTGCCAACAGGCCCCCACTCATTTCCAACACATGTCCCCTTGCACCCCCACCCCCCAGCACTGAGGGGAACCTGCCAGCAGGCCCCCACTCATGTCCCCTTGCACCCCCACCCCGAAAACACTGAGGGGCACCTGCCAGCAGGCCCCCACTCATATCCCCTTGCACCCCCATCCCCAGCAGTGCAGGGCACCTGCCAACAGGCCCCCACTCATGTCCCCTTGCACCCCCACCCCCCAGTAGTGCAGGGCACCTGCCAGCAGGCCCCCACTCATATCCCCTTGCCCTCCCACCCCCCAGCACTGAGGGGCACCTGCCAGCAGGCCCCCACTCATGTCCCCTTGCAGCCCCACCCCCCAGCAGTACAGGGCACCGGCCAGCAGACCCCCACTCTTGTCCCACTCATGCCCCACTGCACCCCCAGCCCCCAGCACTGAGGGGCACCTGCCAACAGGCCCCCACTCATGTCCCCTTGCACCCCCACCCCCCAGCAGTGCAGGGCACCTGCCAACAGGCCCCCACTCATGTCCCACTCATGTCCCCTTGCACCCCACCACCCAGCACTGAGGGGCACCTGCCAGCAGGCCCCCACTCATGTCCCCTTGCACACCCACCCCCCAGCACTGAGGGGCACCTGCCAGCAGGCCCCACTCATGTCCCCTTGCACCCCCACCCCCCAGCAGTGCAGGGCACCTGCCAACAGGCCCCCACTCATGTCCCACTCATTTCCCCTTGCACCCCCACCCCCAACACTGAGGGGCACCTGCCAGCAGGCCCCCACTCATGTCCCCTTGCACCCCCACCCCCCAGCACTGAGGGGCACCTGCCAGCAGGCCCCCACTCATGTCCCCTTGCACCCCCACCCCCCAGCAGTGCAGGGCTCCTGCCAACAGGCCCCCACACATGTCCCCTTGCTCCCCCACCCCCCAGTAGTGCAGGGCACCTGCCAGCAGGCCCCCACTCATCTCCCCTTGCCCTCCCACCCCCCAGCACTGATGGGCACCTGCCAGCAGGCCCCCACTCATGTCCCCTTGCACCCCCACCCCCCAGCAGTATAGGGCACCTGCCAGCAGGCCCCCACTCTTGTCCCACTCATGTCCCACTGCACCCCCAGCCCCCAGCACTGAGGGGAACCTGCCAACAGGTCCCCACTCATGTCCCCTTGCACCCCCACCCCCAGCAGTGCAGGGCACCTGCCAACAGGCCCCCACTCATGTCCCACTCATGTCCCCTTGCACCCCCACCACCCAGCACTGAGGGGCACCTGCCAGCAGGCCCCCACTCATGTCCCCTTGCACCCCCACCCCCCAGCACTGAGGGGCACCTGCCAGCAGGCCCCCACTCATGTCCCCTTGCACCCCCACCCCCCAGCAGTGCAGGGCACCTGCCAACAGGCCCCCACTCATATCCCCTTGCCCTCCCACCCCCCAGCACTGAGGGGCACCTGCCAGCAGGCCCCCACTCATGTCCCCTTGCAGGCCCACCCCCCAGCAGTACAGGGCACCTTCCAGCAGGCCCCCACTCTTGTCCCACTCATGTCCCACAGCACCCCCACCCCCCAGCACTGAGGGGCACCTGCCAGCAGGCCCCCACTCATATCCCCTTGCACCCCCACCCCCCAGCACTGAGGGGCACCTGCCAGCAGGCCCCCACTCATGTCCCCTTGCACCCCCAACCCCCAGCAGTGCAGGGCACCTGCCAACAGACCCCCACTCATGTCCCCTTGCCCTCCCACCCCCCAGCACTGAGGGGCACCTGCCAGCAGGCCCCCACTCATGTCCCCTTGCAGCCCCACCCCCCAGCAGTACAGGGCACCTGCCAGCAGGCCCCCACTCTTGTCCCACTCATGTCCCACTGCACCCCCAGCCCCCAGCACTGAGGGGCACCTGCCAACAGGCCCCCACTCATGTCCCCTTGCACCCCCACCCCCAGCAGTGCAGGGCACCTGCCAACAGGCCCCCACTCATGTCCAACTCATGTCCCCTTGCACCCCCACCACCCAGCACTGAGGGGCACCTGCCAGCAGGCCCCCACTCATGTCCCCTTGCACACCCACCCCCCAGCACTGAGGGGCACCTGCCAGCAGGCCCCCACTCATGTCCCCTTGCACCCCCACCCCCCAGCAGTGCAGGGCACCTGCCAACAGGCCCCCACTCATGTCCCACTCATGTCCCCTTGCACCCCCACCCCCCAGCAGTGCAGGGCACCTGCCAACAGGCCCCCACTCATGTCCCACTCATGTCCCCTTGCAACCCCACCACCCAGCACTGAGGGGCACCTGCCAGCAGGCCCCCACTCATGTCCCCTTGCACCCCCAACCCCCAGCACTGAGGGGCACCTGCCAGCAGGCCCCCACTCATGTCCCCTTGCACCCCCACCCCCCAGCAGTGCAGGGCACCTGCCAACAGGCCCCCACTCATGTCCCCTTGCACACCCACCCCCCAGCACTGAGGGGCACCTGCCAGCAGGCCCCCACTCATGTCCCCTTGCACCCCCACTCCCCAGCAGTGCAGGGCACCTGCCAACAGGCCCACACTCATGTCCCACTCATTTCCCCTTGCATCCCCACCCCCCGAGCACTGAGGGGCACCTGCCAGCAGGCCACCACTCATGTCCCCTTGTACCCCCACCCCCCAGCACTGAGGGGCACCTGCCAGCAGGCCCCCACTCATGTCCCCTCGCACCCCCACCCCCAACACTGAGGGGCACCTGCCAGCAGGCCCCCACTCATGTCCCCTTGCACCCCTACCCCCCAGCACTGAGGGGCACCTGCCAGCAGGCCCCCACTCATGTCCCCTTGCACCCCCACCCCCCAGCAGTGCAGGGCAACTGCCAACAGGCCCCCACTCATGTCCCCTTGCACCCCCACCCCCCAGTAGTGCAGGGCACCTACCAGCAGGCCCCCACTCATATCCCCTTGCCCTCCCACCCCCCAGCACTGAGGGGCACCTGCCAGCAGGCCCCCACTCATGTCCCCTTGCACCCCCACCCCCCAGCAGTATAGGGCACCTGCCAGCAGGCCCCCACTCTTGTCCCACTCATGTCCCACTGCACCCCCAGCCCCCAGCACTGAGGGGAACCTGCCAACAGGCCCCCACTCATGTCCCCTTGCACCCCCACCCCCAGCAGTGCAGGGCACCTGCCAACAGGCCCCCACTCATGTCCCACTCATGTCCCCTTGCCCCCCCACCACCCAGCACAGAGGGGCACCTGCCAGCAGGCCCCCACTCATGTCCCCTTGCACCCCCACCCCCCAGCACTGAGGGGCACCTGCCAACAGGCCCCCACTCATGTCCCCTTGCACCCCCACCCCCAGCAGTGCAGGGCACCTGCCAACAAGCCCCCACTCATGTCCCATTCATGTCCTCTTGCACCCCCACCCCCCAGCACTGAGGGGCACCTGCCAGCAGGCCCCCACTCATGTCCCCCTGCACCCCCACCCCCCAGCACTGAGGGGCACCTGCCAGCAGACCCCCACTCATGTCCCCTTGCACCCCCACCCCCCAGCAGTGCAGGGCACCTGCCAGCAGGCCCCCACTCATGTCCCACTGCACCCCCAGCCCCCAGCACTGAGGGGAACCTGCCAACAGGCCCCCACTCATGTCCCCTTGCACCCCCACCCCCAGCAGTGCAGGGCACCTGCCAACAGGCCCCCACTCATGTCCCACTCATGTCCCCTTGCCCCCCCACCACCCAGCACAGAGGGGCACCTGCCAGCAGGCCCCCACTCATGTCCCCTTGCACCCCCACCCCCCAGCACTGAGGGGCACCTGCCAACAGGCCCCCACTCATGTCCCCTTGCACCCCCACCCCCAGCAGTGCAGGGCACCTGCCAACAAGCCCCCACTCATGTCCCATTCATGTCCTCTTGCACCCCCACCCCCCAGCACTGAGGGGCACCTGCCAGCAGGCCCCCACTCATGTCCCCCTGCACCCCCACCCCCCAGCACTGAGGGGCACCTGCCAGCAGACCCCCACTCATGTCCCCTTGCACCCCCACCCCCCAGCAGTGCAGGGCACCTGCCAACAGGCCCCCACTCATGTCCAACACATGTCCCCTTGCACCCCCACCCCCCAGCACTGAGGGGCACCTGCCAGCAGGCCCCCACTCATGTCCCCTTGCACCCCCATCCCGAAAACACTGAGGGGCACCTGCCAGCAGGCCCCCACTCATATCCCCTTGCACCCCCATCCCCCAGCAGTGCAGGGCACCTGCCAACAGGCCCCCACTCATGTCCCCTTGCACCCCCACCCCCCAGTAGTGCAGGGCACCTGCCAGCAGGCCCCCACTCATATCCCCTTGCCCTCCCACCCCCAGCACTGAGGGGCACCTGCCAGCAGGCCCCCACTCATGTCCCCTTGCAGCCCCACCCCCCAGCAGTACAGGGCACCTGCCAGCAGGCCCCCACTCTTGTCCCACTCATGCCCCACTGCACCCCAAGCCCCCAGCACTGAGGGGCACCTGCCAACAGGCCCCCACTCATGTCCCCTTGCACCCCTCCCCCAAGCAGTGCAGGGCACCTGCCAACAGGCCCCCACTCATGTCCCACTCATGTCCCCTTGCACCCCCACCACCCAGCACTGAGGGACACCTGCCAGCAGGCCCCCACTCATGTCCCCTTGCACACCCACCCCCCAGCACTGAGGGGCACCTGCCAGCAGGCCCCCACTCATGTCCCCTTGCACCCCCACCCCCCAGCAGTGCAGGGCACCTGCCAACAGGCCCCCACTCATGTCCCACTCATTTCCCCTTGCACCCCCACCCCCAACACTGAGGGCACCTGCCAGCAGGCCCCCACTCATGTCCCCTTGCACCCCCACCCCCCAGCACTGAGGGGCACCTGCCAGCAGACCCCCACTCATGTCCCCTTGCACCCCCACCCCCCAGCAGTGCAGGGCTCCTGCCAACAGGCCCCCACTCATGTCCCCTTGCACCCCCACATCCCAGTAGTGCAGGGCACCTGCCAGCAGGCCCCCACTCATATCCCCTTGCCCTCCCACCCCCCAGCACTGAGGGGCACCTGCCAGCAGGCCCCCACTCATGTCCCCTTGCACCCCCACCCCCCAGCAGTATAGGGCAACTGCCAGCAGGCCCCCACTCTTGTCCCACTCATGTCCCACTGCACCCCCAGCCCCCAGCACTGAGGGGAACCTGCCAACAGGCCCCCACTCATGTCCCCTTGCACCCCCACCCCCCAGCAGTGCAGGGCACCTGCCAACAGGCCCCCACTCATTTCCAACACATGTCCCCTTGCACCCCCACCCCCCAGCACTGAGGGGAACCTGCCAGCAGGCCCCCACTCATGTCCCCTTGCACCCCCACCCCGAAAACACTGAGGGGCACCTGCCAGCAGGCCCCCACTCATATCCCCTTGCACCCCCATCCCCAGCAGTGCAGGGCACCTGCCAACAGGCCCCCACTCATGTCCCCTTGCACCCCCACCCCCCAGTAGTGCAGGGCACCTGCCAGCAGGCCCCCACTCATATCCCCTTGCCCTCCCACCCCCCAGCACTGAGGGGCACATGCCAGCAGGCCCCCACTCATGTCCCCTTGCAGCCCCACCCCCCAGCAGTACAGGGCACCGGCCAGCAGACCCCCATTCTTGTCCCACTCATGCCCCACTGCACCCCCAGCCCCCAGCACTGAGGGGCACCTGCCAACAGGCCCCCACTCATGTCCCCTTGCACCCCCACCCCCCAGCAGTGCAGGGCACCTGCCAACAGGCCCCCACTCATGTCCCACTCATGTCCCCTTGCACCCCCACCACCCAGCACTGAGGGGCACCTGCCAGCAGGCCCCCACTCATGTCCCCTTGCACACCCACCCCCCAGCACTGAGGGGCACCTGCCAGCAGGCCCCACTCATGTCCCCTTGCACCCCCACCCCCCAGCAGTGCAGGGCACCTGCCAACAGGCCCCCACTCATGTCCCACTCATTTCCCCTTGCACCCCCACCCCCAACACTGAGGGGCACCTGCCAGCAGGCCCCCACTCATGTCCCCTTGCACCCCCACCCCCCAGCACTGAGGGGCACCTGCCAGCAGGCCCCCACTCATGTCCCCTTGCACCCCCACCCCCCAGCAGTGCAGGGCTCCTGCCAACAGGCCCCCACACATGTCCCCTTGCTCCCCCACCCCCCAGTAGTGCAGGGCACCTGCCAGCAGGCCCCCACTCATCTCCCCTTGCCCTCCCACCCCCCAGCACTGATGGGCACCTGCCAGCAGGCCCCCACTCATGTCCCCTTGCACCCCCACCCCCCAGAAGTATAGGGCACCTGCCAGCAGGCCCCCACTCTTGTCCCACTCATGTCCCACTGCACCCCCAGCCCCCAGCACTGAGGGGAACCTGCCAACAGGCCCCCACTCATGTCCCCTTGCACCCCCACCCCCAGCAGTGCAGGGCACCTGCCAACAGGCCCCCACTCATGTCCCACTCATGTCCCCTTGCACCCCCACCACCCAGCACTGAGGGGCACCTGCCAGCAGGCCCCCACTCATGTCCCCTTGCACCCCCACCCCCCAGCACTGAGGGGCACCTGCCAGCAGGCCCCCACTCATGTCCCCTTGCACCCCCACCCCCCAGCAGTGCAGGGCACCTGCCAACAGGCCCCCACTCATATCCCCTTGCCCTCCCACCCCCCAGCACTGAGGGGCACCTGCCAGCAGGCCCCCACTCATGTCCCCTTGCAGGCCCACCCCCCAGCAGTACAGGGCACCTTCCAGCAGGCCCCCACTCTTGTCCCACTCATGTCCCACAGCACCCCCACCCCCCAGCACTGAGGTGCACCTGCCAGCAGGCCCCCACTCATATCCCCTTGCACCCCCACTCCCCAGCACTGAGGGGCACCTGCCAGCAGGCCCCCACTCATGTCCCCTTGCACCCCCAACCCCCAGCAGTGCAGGGCACCTGCCAATAGACCCCCACTCATGTCCCCTTGCCCTCCCACCCCCCAGCACTGAGGGGCACCTGCCAGCAGGCCCCCACTCATGTCCCCTTGCAGCCCCACCCCCCAGCAGTACAGGGCACCTGCCAGCAGGCCCCCACTCTTGTCCCACTCATGTCCCACTGCACCCCCAGCCCCCAGCACTGAGGGGCACCTGCCAACAGGCCCCCACTCATGTCCCCTTGCACCCCCACCCCCAGCAGTGCAGGGCACCTGCCAACAGGCCCCCACTCATGTCCAACTCATGTCCCCTTGCACCCCCACCACCCAGCACTGAGGGGCACGTGCCAGCAGGCCCCCACTCATGTCCCCTTGCACACCCACCCCCCAGCACTGAGGGGCACCTGCCAGCAGGCCCCCACTCATGTCCCCTTGCACCCCCACCCCCCAGCAGTGCAGGGCACCTGCCAACAGGCCCCCACTCATGTCCCACTCATGTCCCCTTGCACCCCCACCCCCCAGCAGTGCAGGGCACCTGCCAACAGGCCCCCACTCATGTCCCACTCATGTCCCCTTGCAACCCCACCACCCAGCACTGAGGGGCACATGCCAGCAGGCCCCCACTCATGTCCCCTTGCACCCCCAACCCCCAGCACTGAGGGGCACCTGCCAGCAGGCCCCCACTCATGTCCCCTTGCACCCCCACCCCCCAGCAGTGCAGGGCACCTGCCAACAGGCCCCCACTCATGTCCCCTTGCACACCCACCTCCCAGCACTGAGGGCCACCTGCCAGCAGGCCCCCACTCATGTCCCCTTGCACCCCCACTCCCCAGCAGTGCAGGGCACCTGCCAACAGGCCCGCACTCATGTCCCACTCATTTCCCCTTGCATCCCCACCCCCCGAGCACTGAGGGGCACCTGCCAGCAGGCCACCACTCATGTCCCCTTGTACCCCCACCCCCCAGCCCTGAGGGGCACCTGCCAGCAGGCCCCCACTCATGTCCCCTCGCACCCCCACCCCCAACACTGAGGGGCACCTGCCAGCAGGCCCCCACTCATGTCCACTTGCACCCCCACCCCCCAGCACTGACGGGCACCTGCCAGCAGGCCCTCACTCATGTCCCCTTGCACCCCCACCCCCCAGCAGTGCAGGGCAACTGCCAACAGGCCCCCACTCATGTCCCCTTGCACCCCCACCCCCCAGTAGTGCAGGGCACCTACCAGCAGGCCCCCACTCATATCCCCTTGCCCTCCCACCCCCCAGCACTGAGGGGCACCTGCCAGCAGGCCCCCACTCATGTCCCCTTGCACCCCCACCCCCCAGCAGTATAGGGCACCTGCCAGCAGGCCCCCACTCTTGTCCCACTCATGTCCCACTGCACCCCCAGCCCCCAGCACTGAGGGGAACCTGCCAACAGGCTCCCACTCATGTCCCCTTGCACCCCCACCCCCAGCAGTGCAGGGCACCTGCCAACAGGCCCCCACTCATGTCCCACTCATGTCCCCTTGCCCCCCCACCACCCAGCACAGAGGGGCACCTGCCAGCAGGCCCTCACTCATGTCCCCTTGCACCCCCACCCCCAGCACTGAGGGGCACCTGCCAGCAGGCCCCCACTCATGTCCCCTTGCGCCCCCACCCCCCAGCAGTGCAGGGCACCTGCCAATAGGCCCCCACTCATGTCCCCTTGCACCCCCACCCCCCAGCAGTGCAGGGCACCTGCCAACAGGCCCCCACTCATGTCCCCTTGCACACCCACCCCCCAGCACTGAGGGGCACCTGCCAGCAGGCCCCCACTCATGTCCCCTTGCACCCCCACTCCCCAGCAGTGCAGGGCACCTGCCAACAGGCCCGCACTCATGTCCCACTCATTTCCCCTTGCATCCCCACCCCCCGAGCACTGAGGGGCACCTGCCAGCAGGCCACCACTCATGTCCCCTTGTACCCCCACCCCCCAGCACTGAGGGGCACCTGCCAGCAGGCCCCCACTCATGTCCCCTCGCACCCCCACCCCCAACACTGAGGGGCACCTGCCAGCAGGCCCCCACTCATGTCCCCTTGCACCCCTACCCCCCAGCACTGAGGGGCACCTGCCAGCAGGCCCCCACTCATGTCCCCTTGCACCCCCACCCCCCAGCAGTGCAGGGCAACTGCCAACAGGCCCCCACTCATGTCCCCTTGCACCCCCACCCCCCAGTAGTGCAGGGCACCTACCAGCAGGCCCCCACTCTTGTCCCACTCATGTCCCACTGCACCCCCAGCCCCCAGCACTGAGGGGAACCTGCCAACAGGCCCCCACTCATGTCCCCTTGCACCCCCACCCCCAGCAGTGCAGGGCACCTGCCAACAGGCCCCCACTCATGTCCCACTCATGTCCCCTTGCCCCCCCACCACCCAGCACAGAGGGGCACCTGCCAGCAGGCCCCCACTCATGTCCCCTTGCACCCCCACCCCCCAGCACTGAGGGGCACCTGCCAACAGGCCCCCACTCATGTCCCCTTGCACCCCCACCCCCAGCAGTGCAGGGCACCTGCCAACAAGCCCCCACTCATGTCCCATTCATGTCCTCTTGCACCCCCACCCCCCAGCACTGAGGGGCACCTGCCAGCAGGCCCCCACTCATGTCCCCCTGCACCCCCACCCCCCAGCACTGAGGGGCACCTGCCAGCAGACCCCCACTCATGTCCCCTTGCACCCCCACCCCCCAGCAGTGCAGGGCACCTGCCAACAGGCCCCCACTCATGTCCAACACATATCCCCTTGCACCCCCACCCCCCAGCACTGAGGGGCACCTGCCAGCAGGCCCCCACTCATGTCCCCTTGCACCCCCACCCCGAAAACACTGAGGGGCACCTGCCAGCAGGCCCCCACTCATATCCCCTTGCACCCCCATCCCCCAGCAGTGCAGGGCACCTGCCAACAGGCCCCCACTCATGTCCCCTTGCACCCCCACCCCCCAGTAGTGCAGGGCACCTGCCAGCAGGCCCCCACTCATATCCCCTTGCCCTCCCACCCCCCAGCACTGAGGGGCACCTGCCAGCAGGCCCCCACTCATGTCCCCTTGCAGCCCCACCCCCCAGCAGTACAGGGCACCTGCCAGCAGGCCCCCACTCTTGTCCCACTCATGCCCCACTGCACCCCAAGCCCCCAGCACTGAGGGGCACCTGCCAACAGGCCCCCACTCATGTCCCCTTGCACCCCTCCCCCCAGCAGTGCAGGGCACCTGCCAACAGGCCCCCACTCATGTCCCACTCATGTCCCCTTGCACCCCCACCACCCAGCACTGAGGGACACCTGCCAGCAGGCCCCCACTCATGTCCCCTTGCACACCCACCCCCCAGCACTGAGGGGCACCTGCCAGCAGGCCCCCACTCATGTCCCCTTGCACCCCCACCCCCCAGCAGTGCAGGGCACCTGCCAACAGGCCCCCACTCATGTCCCACTCATTTCCCCTTGCACCCCCACCCCCAACACTGAGGGCACCTGCCAGCAGGCCCCCACTCATGTCCCCTTGCACCCCCACCCCCCAGCACTGAGGGGCACCTGCCAGCAGGCCCCCACTCATGTCCCCTTGCACCCCCACCCCCCAGCAGTGCAGGGCTCCTGCCAACAGGCCCCCACTCATGTCCCCTTGCACCCCCACACCCCAGTAGTGCAGGGCACCTGCCAGCAGGCCCCCACTCATATCCCCTTGCCCTCCTACCCCCCAGCACTGAGGGGCACCTGCCAGCAGGCCCCCACTCATGTCCCCTTGCACCCCCACCCCCCAGCAGTATAGGGCAACTGCCAGCAGGCCCCCACTCTTGTCCCACTCATGTCCCACTGCACCCCCAGCCCCCAGCACTGAGGGGAACCTGCCAACAGGCCCCCACTCATGTCCCCTTGCACCCCCACCCCCCAGCAGTGCAGGGCACCTGCCAACAGGCCCCCACTCATTTCCAACACATGTCCCCTTGCACCCCCACCCCCCAGCACTGAGGGGAACCTGCCAGCAGGCCCCCACTCATGTCCCCTTGCACCCCCACCCCGAAAACACTGAGGGGCACCTGCCAGCAGGCCCCCACTCATATCCCCTTGCACCCCCATCCCCAGCAGTGCAGGGCACCTGCCAACAGGCCCCCACTCATGTCCCCTTGCACCCCCACCCCCCAGTAGTGCAGGGCACCTGCCAGCAGGCCCCCACTTATATCCCCTTGCCCTCCCACCCCCCAGCACTGAGGGGCACATGCCAGCAGGCCCCCACTCATGTCCCCTTGCAGCCCCACCCCCCAGCAGTACAGGGCACCGGCCAGCAGACCCCCACTCTTGTCCCACTCATGCCCCACTGCACCCCCAGCCCCCAGCACTGAGGGGCACCTGCCAACAGGCCCCCACTCATGTCCCCTTGCACCCCCACCCCCCAGCAGTGCAGGGCACCTGCCAACAGGCCCCCACTCATGTCCCACTCATGTCCCCTTGCACCCCCACCACCCAGCACTGAGGGGCACCTGCCAGCAGGCCCCCACTCATGTCCCCTTGCACACCCACCCCCCAGCACTGAGGGGCACCTGCCAGCAGGCCCCACTCATGTCCCCTTGCACCCCCACCCCCCAGCAGTGCAGGGCACCTGCCAACAGGCCCCCACTCATGTCCCACTCATTTCCCCTTGCACCCCCACCCCCAACACTGAGGGGCACCTGCCAGCAGGCCCCCACTCATGTCCCCTTGCACCCCCACCCCCCAGCACTGAGGGGCACCTGCCAGCAGGCCCCCACTCATGTCCCCTTGCACCCCCACCCCCCAGCAGTGCAGGGCTCCTGCCAACAGGCCCCCACACATGTCCCCTTGCTCCCCCACCCCCCAGTAGTGCAGGGCACCTGCCAGCAGGCCCCCACTCATCTCCCCTTGCCCTCCCACCCCCCAGCACTGATGGGCACCTGCCAGAAGGCCCCCTCTCATGTCCCCTTGCACCCCCACCCCCCAGCAGTATAGGGCACCTGCCAGCTGGCCCCCACTCTTGTCCCACTCATGTCCCACTGCACCTCCAGCCCCCAGCACTGAGGGGAACCTGCCAACAGGCCCCCACTCATGTCCCACTCATGTCCCCTTGCACCCCCACCACCCAGCACTGAGGGGCACCTGCCAGCAGGCCCCCACTCATGTCCCCTTGCACCCCCACCCCCCAGCACTGAGGGGCACCTGCCAGCAGGCCCCCACTCATGTCCCCTTGCACCCCCACCCCCCAGCAGTGCAGGGCACCTGCCAACAGGCCCCCACTCATATCCCCTTGCCCTCCCACCCCCCAGCACTGAGGGGCACCTGCCAGCAGGCCCCCACTCATGTCCCCTTGCAGGCCCACGCCCCAGCAGTACAGGGCACCTTCCAGCAGGCCCCCACTCTTGTCCCACTCATGTCCCACAGCACCCCCACCCCCCAGCACTGAGGTGCACCTGCCAGCAGGCCCCCACTCATATCCCCTTGCACCCCCACTCCCCAGCACTGAGGGGCACCTGCCAGCAGGCCCCCACTCATGTCCCCTTGCACCCCCAACCCCCAGCAGTGCAGGGCACCTGCCAACAGACCCCCACTCATGTCCCCTTGCCCTCCCACCCCCCAGCACTGAGGGGCACCTGCCAGCAGGCCCCCACTCATGTCCCCTTGCAGCCCCACCCCCCAGCAGTACAGGGCACCTGCCAGCAGGCCCCCACTCTTGTCCCACTCATGTCCCACTGCACCCCCAGCCCCCAGCACTGAGGGGCACCTGCCAACAGGCCCCCACTCATGTCCCCTTGCACCCCCACCCCCAGCAGTGCAGGGCACCTGCCAACAGGCCCCCACTCATGTCCAACTCATGTCCCCTTGCACCCCCACCACCCAGCACTGAGGGGCACGTGCCAGCAGGCCCCCACTCATGTCCCCTTGCACACCCACCCCCCAGCACTGAGGGGCACCTGCCAGCAGGCCCCCACTCATGTCCCCTTGCACCCCCACCCCCCAGCAGTGCAGGGCACCTGCCAACAGGCCCCCACTCATGTCCCACTCATGTCCCCTTGCACCCCCACCCCCCAGCAGTGCAGGGCACCTGCCAACAGGCCCCCACTCATGTCCCACTCATGTCCCCTTGCAACCCCACCACCCAGCACTGAGGGGCACATGCCAGCAGGCCCCCACTCATGTCCCCTTGCACCCCCAACCCCCAGCACTGAGGGGCACCTGCCAGCAGGCCCCCACTCATGTCCCCTTGCACCCCCACCCCCCAGCAGTGCAGGGCACCTGCCAACAGGCCCCCACTCATGTCCCCTTGCACACCCACCCCCCAGCACTGAGGGCCACCTGCCAGCAGGCCCCCACTCATGTCCCCTTGCACCCCCACTCCCCAGCAGTGCAGGGCACCTGCCAACAGGCCCGCACTCATGTCCCACTCATTTCCCCTTGCATCCCCACCCCCCGAGCACTGAGGGGCACCTGCCAGCAGGCCACCACTCATGTCCCCTTGTACCCCCACCCCCCAGCCCTGAGGGGCACCTGCCAGCAGGCCCCCACTCATGTCCCCTCGCACCCCCACCCCCAACACTGAGGGGCACCTGCCAGCAGGCCCCCACTCATGTCCACTTGCACCCCCACCCCCCAGCACTGAGGGGCACCTGCCAGCAGGCCCCCACTCATGTCCCCTTGCACCCCCACCCCCCAGCAGTGCAGGGCAACTGCCAACAGGCCCCCACTCATGTCCCCTTGCACCCCCACCCCCCAGTAGTGCAGGGCACCTACCAGCAGGCCCCCACTCATATCCCCTTGCCCTCCCACCCCCCAGCACTGAGGGGCACCTGCCAGCAGGCCCCCACTCATGTCCCCTTGCACCCCCACCCCCCAGCAGTATAGGGCACCTGCCAGCAGGCCCCCACTCTTGTCCCACTCATGTCCCACTGCACCCCCAGCCCCCAGCACTGAGGGGAACCTGCCAACAGGCTCCCACTCATGTCCCCTTGCACCCCCACCCCCAGCAGTGCAGGGCACCTGCCAACAGGCCCCCACTCATGTCCCACTCATGTCCCCTTGCCCCCCCACCACCCAGCACAGAGGGGCACCTGCCAGCAGGCCCCCACTCATGTCCCCTTGCACCCCCACCCCCCAGCACTGAGGGGCACCTGCCAGCAGGCCCCCACTCATGTCCCCTTGCGCCCCCACCCCCCAGCAGTGCAGGGCACCTGCCAATAGGCCCCCACTCATGTCCCCTTGCACACCCACCCCCCAGTAGTGCAGGGCACCTGCCAGCAGGCCCCCACTCATATCCCCTTGCCCTCCCACCCCCCAGCACTGAGGGGCACCTGCCAGCAGGCCCCCACTCATGTCCCCTTGCAGCCCCACCCCCCAGCAGTACAGGGCACCTTCCAGCATGCCCCCACTCTTGTCCCACTCATGTCCCACAGCACCCCCACCCCCCCAGCACTGAGGGGCACCTGCCAGCAGGCCCCCACTCATATCCCCTTGCACCCCCACCCCCCAGCACTGAGGGGCACCTGCCAGCAGGCCCCCACTCATGTCCCCTTGCACCCCCACCCCCCAGCAGTGCAGGGCACCTGCCAACAGACCCCCACTCATGTCCCCTTGCCCTCCCACCCCCCAGCACTGAGGGGCACCTGCCAGCAGGCCCCCACTCATGTCCCCTTGCAGCCCCACCCCCCAGCAGTACAGGGCACCTGCCAGCAGGCCCCCACTCTTGTCCCACTCATGTCCCACTGCACCCCCAGCCCCCAGCACTGAGGGGCACCTGCCAACAGGCCCCCACTCATGTCCCCTTGCACCCCCACCCCCCAGCAGTGCAGGGCACCTGCCAACAGGCCCCCACTCATGTCCCACTCATGTCCCCTTGCACCCCCACCACCCAGCACTGAGGGGCACCTGCCAGCAGGCCCCCACTCATGTCCCCTTGCACACCCACCCCCCAGCACTGAGGGGCACCTGCCAGCAGGCCCCCACTCATGTCCCGTTGCACCCCCATCCCCCAGCAGTGCAGGGCACCTGCCAACAGGCCCCCACTCATGTCCCACTCATGTCCCCTTGCACCCCCACCCCCCAGCAGTGCAGGGCACCTGCCAACAGGCCCCCACTCATGTCCCACTCATGTCCCCTTGCAACCCCACCACCCAGCACTGAGGGGCACCTGCCAGCAGGCCCCCACTCATGTCCCCTTGCACCCCCACCCCCCAGCACTGAGGGGCACCTGCCAGCAGGCCCCCACTCATGTCCCCTTGCACCCCCACCCCCCAGCAGTGCAGGGCACCTGCCAACAGGCCCCCACTCATGTCCCCTTGCACACCCACCCCCCAGCACTGAGGGGCACCTGCCAGCAGGCCCCCACTCATGTCCCCTTGCACCCCTACTCCCCAGCAGTGCAGGGCACCTGCCAACAGGCCCGCACTCATGTCCCACTCATTTCCCCTTGCATCCCCACCCTCCCAGCACTGAGGGGCACCTGCCAGCAGGCCACCACTCATGTCCCCTTGCACCCCCACCCCCCAGCACTGAGGGGCACCTGCCAGCAGGCCCCCACTCATGTCCCCTCGCACCCCCACCCCCCCAGCAGTGCAGGGCACCTGCCAGCAGGTCCCCACTCATGTCCCACTCATGTCCCCTTGCACCCCCAGCACTGAGGGGAACCTGCCAACAGGCCCCCACTCATGTCCCCTTGCACCCCCACCCCCAGCAGTGCAGGGCACCTGCCAACAGGCCCCCACTCATGTCCCACTCATGTCCCCTTGCACCCCCACCACCCAGCACTGAGGGGCACCTGCCAGCAGGCCCCCACTCATGTCCCCTTGCACCCCCACCCCCCAGCAGTGCACGGCACCTGCCAACAGGCCCCCACTCATGTCCCCTTGCACACCCACCCGCCAGTAGTGCAGGGCACCTGCCAGCAGGCCCCCACTCATATCCCCTTGCCCTCCCACCCCCCAGCACTGAGGGGCACCTGCCAGCAGGCCCCCACTCATGTCCCCTTGCAGCCCCACCCCCCAGCAGTACAGGGCACCTTCCAGCAGGCCCCCACTCTTGTCCCACTCATGTCCCACAGCACCCCCACCCCCCAGCACTGAGGGGCACCTGCCAGCAGGCCCCCACTCATATCCCCTTGCACCCCCACCCCCCAGCACTGAGGGGCACCTGCAAGCAGGCCCCCACTCATGTCCCCTTGCACCCCCACCACCCAGCAGTGCAGGGCACCTGCCAACAGACCCCCACTCATGTCCCCTTGCCCTCCCACCCCCCAGCACTGAGGGGCACCTGCCAGCAGGCCCCCACTCATGTCCCCTTGCAGCCCCAGCCCCCAGCAGTACAGGGCACCTGCCAGCAGGCCCCCACTCTTGTCCCACTCATGTCCCACTGCACCCCCAGCCCCCAGCACTGAGGGGCACCTGCCAACAGGCCCCCACTCATGTCCCCTTGCACCCCCACCCCCCAGCAGTGCAGGGCACCTGCCAACAGGCCCCCACTCATGTCCCACTCATGACCCCTTGCACCCCCACCCCCCAGCAGTGCAGGGCACCTGCCAACAGGCCCCCACTCATGTCCCACTCATGTCCCCTTGCAACCCCACCACCCAGCACTGAGGGGCACCTGCCAGCAGGCCCCCACTCATGTCCCCTTGCACCCCCACCCCCCAGCAGTGCAGGGCACCTGCCAACAGGCCCCCACTCATGTCCCCTTGCACACCCACCCCCCAGCACTGAGGGGCACCTGCCAGCAGGCCCCCACTCATGTCCCCTTGCACCCCCACTCCCCAGCAGTGCAGGGCACCTGCCAACAGGCCCGCACTCATGTCCCACTCATTTCCCCTTGCATCCCCACCCACCCAGCACTGAGGGGCACCTGCCAGCAGGCCACCACTCATGTCCCCTTGCACCCCCACCCCCCAGCACTGAGGGGCACCTGCCAGCAGGCCCCCACTCATGTCCCCTCGCACCCCCACCCCCCAGCAGTGCAGGGCACCTGCCAGCAGGACCCCACTCATGTCCCACTCATGTCCCCTTGCACCCCCACCCCCCAGCAGTGCAAGGCACCTGCCAGCAGGCCCCCACTCATGTCCCCTTGCACCCCCACCCCCCAACAGTGCAGGGCACCTGCCAGCAGGCCCCCACGCATGTCCCATTGCACACCCAACCCCCAGCAGTGCAGGGCACCTGCCAGCAGGCCCGACACATGTCCCCCAGCCAACACGTCACCACAATCTAGATCCCTGGCCCTTATGGCCAGCCTCCACATGCCAAAGGCCCACCCAAGTATTGCATCCACCCACATAGAAATGCAAATTACATGATACAACCCCAATGGCAAGAATGTAAATGAACACATGTCCGTCACACACACACAGTGAGTGCAAGTGAATGTCAAAACCCATATCATGACATGCATGAAACCAATGAGATAATACCACAAATGGAAGTTTAAAAAAATATATATTAAAGATAACATGAACGTAAATCAAATGGGAATAACAAAAGAAATGGTCCATGTCCAATAAATAATGAAAATCCAGAAAACATAAGCAAAAGAAATCCAAAAAGAAATGTTGTCCATAGTCACAGTTCAAAAAATTAAATCCAAGGGAAAATAAAAAGTAAAAACCATTGCTCCATGATGAACACAAAAAAAATATTAAAAAAGATGAATCCAATGTAGAAGGATGTACAATTGAAGAATCCAGGTCCATGAGCCCAATTTAAGAAATGAAATCTACCAAAAACTAATACCTAATAAAACAACTATATACAAAAATGTGGTGCATTGTCCAATCGGTCCAAAATAAAGAAAAAACAAAAGGAAACCTAATACTAACTAACTAACTATTTACAAGGTCAGCAGGCAAGTCCAATGGCTCATTTGTTGATGTCCCGGGCCAGGGCATCATCAAACTCCTGCTCGATGTCCCGGAGGCGGTCCTCTTCCATGGCCCCGAGGGTTCGTAGAGACGATGACATCTGGATCTCCAGGTCCCTGCGAATGGCCTCGAGGCACTCGGCCCGCCTCAGGGCCCTACGCATGGAGTTCTCCGCCCTGACCATCGTGAGCCGTGCCTCTTCCGCCCGCTGCCGCTCCACATCTATCGCATGGCCCAACCGCTGCCACATGGAAGACACTTCCCGTCCAGGGTCCTCCTGCCCATGGCCAATGCCTGCCCCTCCGATGATGAAGGCCCCGAGCCATCATGGCTCCGACATTGTTGCTGCTGCTGCTGTGCCGCTGCCTGTGCCCTGGCTCCTGCTGCCTGCCCATCCTCCTCCAGCTGGGATGCAGTTGTTGAGATGGCCACCCCTGCTGGACGTCCGACTTCCGACTGTGGTCGGGATGTGTCCTCCACCAGCCTGGCCGCAGGGTCAGAGGCAGCTCCACAGGGCACCCAGGTGACACATGGGTGGGAAGATGGCACAGAGGACAACTGGCGCATAGGGGGTTCAGTTGAGGAGGGGGTCGGAACAAGGTCCAGAAAACGGAGGAATCCGGCCCTGGTGAGCTGTCCCAGTGGGTCAACGCGGTCAACGAGCCATGTGAGAAGACGTGCAGTCTCCTCATGAAAAGACTGCAGGTCAGCTCGCATGGCACGTTGACGCAACGCCACCCCACCCAGGACAGGCTCAACCTGGTGCCAGATAGCCACATCCGCAGGGAGAGGAAGGCCAGTTGGTGTAAGCCGATCCCCTCCCAGAGAACGGGTCTGGACATAGGTATCCCTGCTGGTGCAAGATGATGCAGTCACAGGATCGGGGACAGGATTACACACAGGCACCTCCGCGGCAGGCTGTGCTGCCTCCTGTCCCTGCCCCTGCACTGCACCACTAGCACCAGTGGAATCCCCACCTCCAGACCCCGTCTCTGTCCCTTGCACGGCCTCCTCCTCCACCAAACCCCCCACCAACCTGGATGACTCCGTGCCATCTTCCTCCGGCGGGCCCTGTGGGGTCTCAGCTGCCCCTTCGGCTGCCGAGGAGTCCAACTCCAACCTCCGCCTCTGGACCTCCCCTCAGCAGCTGCGACCTGGGATGCGGCACCGGACTCCTCACTCCCCGATGAGATGACAACCTGGGAGGGGAGCCGGGCCTTGCGTCTCCGGCTGGCGGTGCGATCCTTGCCGCTGTGCTCCACAGCACCCTCTCCGCCCTCTTCATCAGTCGACGCTGTAGACAGGGGGAGAGATAGGACACAGGCATCAGGGCACTGTACAATGGACTCATACACACATGACAGTTGCACACGAGTGTCATTGTCAAACTTCAGACATGGCATCACAATCACCAACACACATGTCATTTCAAATCACACACATGAGCTATTCCACAGCCATATCGCAACAGCCAGCACCATCCATACACATACAACAGCATGAGCAGTCAAAGGTGAGCCAGACATCACATGAGACACAGGGAGTGCACTAGACATGCGCACACGCCACCACACTTACATGCATGTGTACACCTCAACCAAGTGTCACAGTGATGAGATCGGCATCCATGTCACATCTGGCAATCAGTCTTCTACATATCAGTCTCACATGCATCCATGTTGCATGACAGTTGCACACTTGTCAGATACACATACATGCACATGTACACAGTGCAGATACATGCAGCTGGAACCAACATCCATGTGTGACACCACAACCTTGACAACTGACCTACACAGTCATTCAAACATGTGTGCTCACACATCTGCATTTAGCCTGCATGCTTACCCATAAATACACCATCCATGTGTCTCACACATGAAAGGACTTGCATGTGTCAGCCTCACGGCCCTGTACATACACATCCATACATGGCCCTACAAAACCACATGTGCAACCTGCACACTACTGGCACACCACCACACGCACAGCTTCCAATCAGTATGCATGTACACTTACCGCTCGACTCCAGATGGGTATGCCTCTCAAGGACCTGGACGTGGAGCCCTGAGCATACGCGTTCCAGTACCCTCATTTGGTCGTCCGACAGGTGGCCCCAGCGCCCCTTAGCATCTGCTGCCTTCAAGAGGCACCGGGCCTTGTTGAGGGTCCTGGACCTGAAGTCCTCCCAGCGCTTCTTGACATGATCGAATTTGCGGACTGCCACCCCCTCCGCGCTGATGGCAGTCACAATGTCTGTCCAGATCCTGGTCCGTCCTTCCTTGTCGGCGCGCGACCTTCCGAAGAGGGCATCATACTGCCCCAGGACTTGCTCCACCAGGACACCAACTTCGGTGACAGTGAAGCTGGTGTCCCTCTGCCTCTCTGGCTGGGGGTTGCCAGTGATCTCAGATGGTGGTGTGCCCGACATGACAACCCCAGAGGCAGGAGTGGGTGGGCAACTGGGTCCTGGGGCTGGGCTGTGGAGCAATGGAATCCCAGTCGGGAGTCTTCAGTTCCAGCAGGGGTGGTCACAGCAACAGCACCCTGGCTAACATGCAGGCAGCAAATGGCAGGGCACGTGGGCAGCAGGCAATCAGGCAGCAGCAGATGACAGGTGGGAGCATGCTCATGGCTCTCGGGGGCAGTAATTCAGCCTTCTGGGCAGGAGCGTGGTCTTCCGTGTGTGAACGTGTGGCTAGCTTGATACGGAGTGATTTGGCATGTGAAAATCTTGCACGTCAGCGTGTAATTCGAGGAAAGGCCCTTAGCGCGTAAGCGCGTCAGCGCACGTACGCCATTTCATTGGACCAAAGGCCCTTAGCGTGTAAGCGCGTCTGTGATGTGACGCGCGCGGGTGTTTCCCTCATGGCACGTGATGACAGAGCACACGTGGAAAAGCTGCACGTCCGAGTGTCAGCACGTGTATTTGGAGGAAAGGGCGCATACACGCGTAAGTGACGTGTACGTGTGGGCCGGTTAAAAAGGTACATGTAGGACGCCATTTCCTTGTACATGCTTTTTGTGGAGAGCGAGTGGGTGGATTCTGTACTTCTTGTCGGTTCACACGCAATTACTTCACAGCGTTTCAAGTTCGTACTCCCTGTTACCTCTGAGAGCTTTCATTTTTCTACTTTTTTTGGGCCTGTTTCCTCAAACAGTGTTCACTTCTCCTTTTGTCCTGTCTCCTCAGACAGCGTACAATTCTTCTTTTGGCGGGGGTGTTGCCAACGCGCACACGCGCATATTTTTCATGTTCTTTTTCCGGGCAGATGGTGAGTTCCGCACGTACTTAGCAACTGTGCTCGTCCCGTGTGTCGTGTACCCCTTCAGAGGTCATTGTAGGCTGCGTGTATTACGCGTACGCTTATTTTTGTGTTTCTCGGTGCCACAGCGTAGTATGTGTTCATTTTTCCGCACGTGGTCTACGAGGGGTTGCGTGCACGTTTATTTTTGTTTTTGGGCTGCCTGTGCGTTGCGTGACCCGTCATCTTCCCCCAGGGGTCACAGACAGCCTTGTTAGAGCACAAGGGTACGAATTCCATCTAGTACCCTACCCCTTTGACCCCCAATTGCCCAGGACAATAGTTTACTGCTCCTCCCATACGCACAACAACATCAGTGCCATGGTTGGGAGGCGACCAAGCGGTAAGGGAGGCAAAGGTGACCGACCTTCAAAAGGTGGACGTGGTGGGCGTGGTAGGGGACATGGCCAGGATTTGCAGGGTCCCCGTAGACCCCCATGTGTGGAGGACCAATCAGGGACACCCATGCCCCCCCCATGGTTGAGGGAAACGTGGCTGAGACCATCCCAGCTCAGCCCCTGTTTGACCAGCCCATTGTGGCACCTGACCTAGCACAGGATGACTCCCTGGCTGACTTCCAGGTCAGCAAGTCTAGGCCATGTGTGGCGGTGCAAGTTGTCACCAAGGCACGTGGATCTGGGGCAGCTATGTCATCTGCTGCCCCAAGTATGCAGGGTGGTGAGGCTGCAGGGGCAGCTGCAGCTCCATCTGCCCCAGCTCTGACTCTCCCAGCCAGGACAGTGTTGGTCCTGGTCCATCATACTGATGTTCCCCCTGCCAACATCACACTTCAGACAATGCCTGCACCAAGTCCTATGGTCAATGTGCATTCGCACACTCCAACAACCGAGTCCACCGGTGATTCTGCCCCTACTGACCAGAGCTGCGTTAGCCACTCTGGCTCCGCTCCACCTTCTAAAAAGAGGAAGAAGGGTGCTCTGGCACGACAGGCTGAGACCCCAGGCATGGCTACACACTCCGGCACGTCAAGGAAGCCTTGCTTTAATGACGCGGAGCTTAATGCACTTGTGAGCTATGTGTCGCAACATAGCCACGAAATGGTGGTGACTGCAGGGTCCAAGACCACACCTGGTCAACGTAAGGCACACTGGCAGACCATCGCCAACGACATAAGTGCCCTTGGATTTGTGAGGTGCTCAGCTGATGATTGCTACAAGCAGTGGAACGACCTGAAACGCAGAGCAAAGGACAAGCTGGCCTCAAGTCATGCCACTACTCTGGTGACTGGCTGTGGGTCTCCACAAGAGGACAACGAACTCACTGAACATGAGTCTGTTGCTGGGACCTTTGTCACAGAGGAACAGATCCGAGGTGTGGGAGAATTACCTGATTATGAATCATTGCTGGTGAGTGCCCATGCGTGTGTTTGTAATGCATGTGTATGTTGTTTGGGTGACGGGTTCTGATTGAGTGGCAGGTGAGGGTGTGTGTGACTGAGTAGTATGGGTCACCCATGTGCTTCATCCAAAACATTTTGCAGCCTTGAATTTGGGTGTGACACTATCCCTTCTGCCCACAGTAGTAATTTAGTGCAACATTACGGCAGTTGCCCTTGAGGTGGCATCATGCAACAACATTGTTTGTATTTTTCAGTGTTCTTTCAGGCTGATTGTTTCAATTCTCCCACTTTTGCAACACATTCCTCAGCCCTATTGTGACATATGTGACATGCTTCTGTCAGTGAAGAACCCCACATAGGCCCACATGTGTCACCTTGGTAGTTGAAAGATTTGACCATTCAAGCTGAATGAGTATTGTCCTGATCACATGATGTTTTTGGGCCTGTTTGAATGTGGAACATGCTATTTGTTTCCTGTCATGTTGGAGTGCACAACCATTGATGTGTACATGGCCCTGCAATCACTGTATGTTTGTACACTGGATGTGTTGCAGTGTGTGGCACATGACGTATCTTTTCACACTATGTGGCATTTTTCATCTCTTCATGTCCATCTCACATGGATGGGTGACAGTACTCATTCACTGACATATGGATGCACCTGTGGAATGTACCATGGCTACGGTACATGCCATCTGTGTTTTGGCATGTGTCATTTATGTGTATAGGACATGCCACTCACAGGCCAATGTGTGATGGCAGTGCTACCCAGCATGCAGCAAATGTGTTTCTCTTCCATCTTGGTGTCATCAGTGTCTGACATTTGCCTCCCCTTCCAACTCTGTGACAGTGCATGCATGGGAGGGTTATAGTCAAGTGGGACATGTGTAAATCATGTACTGGTTCTGTAGCTTGTCAGGCCTATTTGTGTGCTATGGTGCTAATGCCTGTTTCCATTTTTTGTCTTTCATGTTTTTGCAGGGGATGACGCACTTGATGCTGGTGAGGTTGAGGAGATGGTGCAGACCCAGGAGGAACCTGAGGCACAACCGGCCACCAGTGGGGGACGTGATGTGGTGGTGGGTGAGAACCCACTCTTGCTGCAGACGATACTGTCAAGGGGTGTCTCTGGGTGCACCTCCCCAGACCTCTATTCAGGTGTTGATTCGGATGATGAGACCTATGTGGCGTTGCAGGTAAGTGTTTCTGGAAGGGGTTCTGTTCTGTCCAACCCACCTGCACCAGGGGTAGAACCCTCTATGGGGATGTCAGTGTTGGTTAGTCAGCCTTTGGCGGTTGCGGGTGCAGGGTCACACTCCACAAAATCTGATCCTGTTCCTGGGCCAGCAGATCAGAGGGGGAATGCAGTCCTGCAGCCTCAGGCAGTGCCGGCGCAGATCGCCTTGCCCCAAACAGGTGTGGTGCCCGCCGACGCGGTGGCCGTACGCCACCAGGCAATACCGCATGGGAACAATCCATTTACGGTATGGCAACCCAACAGGCAGCATCAGTTGAGATGATGGCTCAAGCAATGGAGAGGGTGGCCACTTCCATTGTGCCCCCTGAAAGGCAGATGGAGCTACTACAGCAGGCAACAGACTCCATTTGCCAATCACACAGGGAGGACATGTTGGCGTCCAACAGGGACAGACGGGCGGCACTGGAGACTCTACGCCAATCGATTTCAATAGAGTCCCAGGGCCACAGGGAAGCCCTGAGGGTAGAACTCCATCACCTCAGGGAGACTCTTGTTGACCTTGAGACTTCCACTAACTTGAGGACAGAACAGCAGCTGGAGAGGCTCACATGTTCGCTCTCAGCTGAGATGCAGGCAACTCGGGAGGAGATCTGTGCATCACGTCAGGTGCTGCATGGGGATCTCCGCACTATAATCCTCCAGAACGAGACCTTCCACATCCGCATGCTTGCTGCCATGGAGGACCATACCAGGGCTTTGCGTGGGCTGCCTCCCATAGCACCAACACTTCCTGTGGCAGCAGCAGAGGGTGTTCAGAGTGACAGCAGCAGTTCTCCCACATTGGCATAGCCGTGCAGGCCATGAGCCCATGGAGGTGTTTTTTTTTTCCCAACATCCACACAGGCGGCTGATGGTGCGCACCCTGTCCTCGGACCTCCTGGGTGGCCTCCCCCCCTGGCCCCCACATGGCCATTTTTGATTTTTGATTTTTGCTTTTTTGATTTTTGATTATTTTTTGACAGTGTGTTGCCTTGTGTGGCTCCCGTGGGCATCCACTGTATTCCGGCTGGGCACATGCAGGCTTGTCCTGAGTTTGGGTTTGATGCTTGGGTTCGTGAGACACACACCACTCCTGCTTCCCGTTTTCATGGGCTTGCAAAGGGTGTGACCAAGTGACAGTGATGTACACAGTGATGTTGGGCTCCCATGAGCTGTGTGGGCAGTCTGTAGTCAATACTGTGTAGACATTCCTTGTGTATATTGTAGTTGTATTGTACACTGCATGTTGGAATTATGTATGCTTCTGCTTCCATGTCTCCCTCTAAATTTGCAGGTTCATTCCTCATGTCTTCACAAGGCCGTCTACTTTGGAGATGGAGTTCATGTTGTATGCAGTACACAGACAAGTTTTGAAGCCTGCAAGACTACAGTTGGAAGGGGGCGATGTGGTGGCATATTCAGGTTGTAAGACTACGACTACTTTAACTTAGTACTGTCATGTTTTAGTTATGTTTGAGCTTGTGAAGCTGCATTGTATTGTTGGTAAGTATTTGGTCATGTGTGTTGTTAGTTCAACATTACTGGGAGCATATTGTTTGTGGCCAGTTTCCATTAGGGACACTGTACTTTGTGACACGTGTCAGGTTTTCGGGATTGCTTTGTTTGCTCTCACATAGCTTGACATGCCATGGTGTGTTGGGTGGTGGTGCTGGGGAGGGGTTGGGTGACATGGCACTGTTTTCATGTTGTATTTTGCAAGGGGGTAATGCATTTAGCAGCATATGTGTCTTTTGATGACACAGCATTGGTGGTGTTTCTGTAGGTAGGTATGCACACATTGTGACACTTCCAGGTGAGCAATCTCAGGCTGGTATGGTAGTGACAGTTGACTGTCCCTTGAGTCATCATCATTGATTGTCAGATGGTATGTGCCAGGGCTGTGTGCACTCAACAGGGGTGTGATTCTAAGTGAAGTAATTAGCCACCAGCTGCGTTTGGGCTGCCTCACCCCGTGCCCTTTCCCCTCCGATGCGCAGCGGGCATGCATGTGGTTGGGGATGTGGGGGCACCACCATGTCCACCGGCAGGCCCCGGCGTGTTGCAACGTTGTGCAGGACACATGCTGCCGCTATGATCCTGCACACTACTGGGGGAGCGTATAACAGCTGCCCGCCAGAACTGTCAAGGGAGCGAAAGCGTGACTTGAGCACTCCGAATGTGCGCTATACTATGCCCCGGGTTGCAATATGGGCTGTGTTGTATCTTACCTCGGGTGGCGTGGTAGGGTTCCGAATTGGCATCATCATGTGGGTGCTCAGAGGGTAGGCACTGTCCCCTATGGAGGTGGTGATGGGTATCATTAGTAGGGTTGTGTCATTAAATGTATCTGGCATGCATGCATGTGCTGTGGTATTTATACTCACCGAGCAGCCACGTATCGCCATGCCGCCCAGCTTCTATGTCCCGGTTTAGGGTTGACATTCTGTAAATAAAACTGTCGTGGGTGGACCCTGGATAGTTGGCATATACTGAGGTGATGATTCCCTTGGCATCACATACTACCTGGACGTTGATGGAATGCCAGTGCTTGCGGTTTCTATAGATGTTCTCTGATGCCCTGGGGGGACGTAGAGCCACATGGGTGCAATCAATGGCACCTAGGACTTTGGGGAATTGTGCCACCCTGTAGAAATCCTGGACGGCAGCCTGCCTTTCTGCAGGTGTTCTGGGCAGGTATATGTGCCTGCGGACTGATGGGCGTGCAGTCATGATGGCCAAGACCTGGTGTAAGCAGCGTGACTGCGTGGCCTGTGACACCCCCCCCCCACTATGGCACTTGTCCGCTGAAATGATCCAGTGGCCAAAAAGTGCAGTACATTGAGGACCTTCTCCAGGGGGCTGAGTGCTTGGGAGCAGAGTGTGGGTGATGTGAGGTAATCCTCCCACTCACTGACCAGGTCGAGTATTATGTGAGGTGGAAACCTGTACCTCCCATACACCTGGTCATCAGGCATGCCAAAAAGGCTGGTTCTGGGTGTGAAAATTCTGGGCCTGACTATCCTCCTCCTCCTGCGGTATCCCACGACCACTGCTGCTAGGAACGGTATGTTCATCCTGGCGTCTGAGCTTCTTGTTGTTTGCGCGCACTTTTATGCTGCGCGGGTCCACGTACGCCTGCTTCCTGCTGGCATACGTATTTCCGGATTAGCGCGTCTTTTTTGGCGCGTGCGTGTGTGTCATGCCACTCACCCGACGGTCTGGCCCTTCCGCTCCTGTCCGATCGGCTCCCTCTTGGCGGATTTATTCCCGCTTCCGCACTTGGGGTTCGGCTCCCCGGGGAATTCCGGGAGTCCGGAGTTATGTTCCACTGCGCATGCGCGGTCGCTCGTGTCCTCGCGCCCGCGCATGCGCAGTACATTGGGCACTCGGAGCGACGAGAGCTTGCTTCTCAAGCCACGTTCTGGGCTCGCCAGCACCTGGGAACGAGGCGGCTTGCGGTCCAAGCCTCTCAGGTGCTGGCGGCCCTATAAGATGAGCCAAGACTAAATTCAATCGCGTCTCAACGCGGTTTTGTTTTGACCGTGTCTTCGCTTCGTTCTTCTGCCCGTTGGCTCCCTTCAGTTTCCCTTGCCATTGCCTTCTACCAGTCTGCTCCCTCCTGGTTCCATTCAGTTTCCCTGGCCATTGCCTTCTACCAGTCTGCTCCCTCCTGGTTCCATTCAGTTTCCCTGGCCATTGCCTTCTACCAGTCTGCTCCCTCCTGGTTCCATTCAGTTTCCCTGGCCATTGCCTTCTACCAGTCTGCTCCCTCCTGGTTCCATTCAGTTTCCCTGGCCATTGCCTTCCACCAGTCTGCTCCCTCCTGGTTCCCTTCAGTTCCCCTGGCCATTATCATTACCTGCCAGTACCTTTCTGGTCCCTACCTGTTCTTTTGACCACTATCTACTTGATTCTCTCTGGGTCCTTCTGCGCTCCTGTTTTGCCTGCCTCTCCCTTGGTGCTTGTCTACGTCAGCCTCCTTGCCTGCCTGGTATTCATCCGCCGTGGACAAGATCCGCCAGCTACCTGATATTTCATCTACTGCTGCGGAAGGACAGACCACTCTCTGCTCCCCCTGCCAGTGCTCGCACTGTCCTGACATCACGAAAATCAGGGGTGAACACACCGTGACGTTGGGAGTCGGTTCATCCTCCGCCCAGTTGTTAAGTTTGGGTTTAGGTCTGGACTGGCTACCCGCGTTACACTTGCTTCGGAGAAGAACAAACAGTCTGGCTGCCAACCCAAGACCTTCGGCAAGACAAACAGGTACTCATCGATCTCATGATATCCACTTTAACAGATTGAGACGCCTGCCTTCGAGTTCCAAGATGGAGGAGGATCAGGATCTTCGTGACGAGTTACGAGCTCTCAGAGCAGAAATGACGGCATTACGGCAAGAGAACCAAACATTGCGACAATTGGTGATGCAGGGAGCCGTAGGAAGCTCTTCGGCAGAAAACACTTTAGCCCACACTGCACCAATCAAGTTTGATGGGGATCCACGACGTGTCGCCGAATTTTGCAATCATTGCCGGATCCATTTCCTTTTCAGAGCAACCCACTTCAACAATGACAAGGCCAAGATCGGGTACATTCTGGGAAACCTGGCTGGAAATGCTTTGGCTTGGGCGACACCTCTGGTTGCCACTAATAGTCCTGTTTTAAACGATTTTGTGTGTTTTGAAAATGCCTTTTTGGAGGTCTTCCAGACTCCCAATTTGGCTTCAGTCGCTCAAAACCAACTGATGGACATCAAGCAGGGGAACGCAGATATAATATCATATATAAGTCGTTTCCGACAACTGGCAACTGATTCACAATGGCCTGAAATAACTCAGAAAACCTTGTTTCGCCGGGGTCCGAGAGAAGAATACAAGGATGAGCTTTTACACATTCCAGAGCCAGAGACCTTCCAACGCCTCATCGAACAAGTGCTTCGGATAGACCAAAGATTGGCAGAACGGAAGGTTGAGAGACGTCGGTTCGAGAGAGCCAATACCAGAATGCCTAGTATTCCTGCTGGCACATTTGGTCCTTCGGATTCCGGACCCGAACCTATGCAGTTGGGGGCCATTAGAGGTCCTTTGCCTGAGGAAGAGAAGAAACGCAGGAGACATTTACGTCTATGCCTCTACTGTGGGGCTGCTGGCCACTTTTTGGGTACTTGCCCTCTTCGACCACAAAAGAAGGCGGGAAACTAGTGGACCTGTCGTGTAATGGAAAGGCTACGACGGGTCCAACTTCTTTATCTGTCCTTTCCCACTCCTGTTCGGTGCTCCAGCCCATGCAACCTGCCATCTTGATGACCATGAAGATCAATATACAATGGATGGACCGGTCTTTGGAAGTCCAGGGATTGTTGGATAGCGGAGCCTCGGGAAACTATATTGATGAGGTATTCGCTACCACTAATCGGATACCACTTTTGTCTAGAGGAACAGTCTTACCAGTTGAAGTCATTGACGGAACCCCCTTGTCCTCGGGACCCATCCGCTTACATACCATGGAACTATCTCTTTTTGTCTCAGAACACAAGGAACAAATAGCTTTGGACGTGATCAAGTCTCCCACATACAAGGTGGTCTTGGGATTATCTTGGCTTCAACATCACAATCCGGTGATTAACTGGGAAACCCGTACTCTGACTTTTGCCTCCGCCTTCTGTCTTCAGCATTGCACTCCGTCAGCCTTATCCCAAGACTCGGATCTCACTACCACACTGGAATCAAGTGGAAATGGGGCTGGTGTATATTCGGTTTTTCAGATTCCACAGGCATACATCGACTTCGAACATGTGTTTTCTGAGCCTATTGACATCCCCTTGCCGCCTCATCGGCCGTTTGACTGTGCTATTGACCTGCTTCCTGGCACCAAGATTCCTCATGGTAAGGTGTACGCTTTAACTCAGGCTGAAAGACAGGTATTGCTGAATTACTTGGCCAACTGTATGAAGAAAGGATACATCGTTCCTTCTAAATCACCCGCAGGATTTCCTCTGTTTTTTGTCAAAAAGAAAGAGGGAACATTACGTCCGTGCATAGATTATCGGCAGCTGAACGAAATCACCATAAAGGATCGCTATCCATTACCTTTGATCCGAAACATTCTAGAAACTCTACATTCGGCCCGGATTTTTACCAAACTGGATCTACGGGGTGCTTATCACCTGGTTCGGATCAAGGACGGGGATGAGTGGAAGACGGCTTTTAAAACACCTTACGGGCATTATGAGTATTGGGTAATGCCTTTCGGCCTGTGTAATGCCCCAGCCATCTTCCAGCGTCTAATGGACAACATCTTTGGTGACTTGACAGGCATATCTGTTTGGATTTATCTGGATGACATACTGATTTTTTCCTGTTCCTTGAAGGAACACGTTGGACACGTCTGAGAGGTCCTCCATCGTTTGTCACTGAATCATCTGTTCGTTAAGGCAGAGAAGTGTTCCTTCCACCAAGACAAGATGGAATTCTTAGGCTACGTGATTAGCAGTGCAGGTATCCAGATGGATCCCGGAAAAGTCCAAGCGATTCAAGAATGGAGACCGCCTCATGATGTTAAGTCTCTCCAGCGGTTTTTAGGATTCGCCAATTTTTATCGGCGTTTTATCCCATCTTTTTCTCGAATTACGGCTCCCCTTACTAGACTGACCAGCAATAAGGTTCTATATCAGTGGGATTCTCACGCCCCGTTGGCATTCGATTCCTTGAAGACGGCTTTCTGTTCCGCTCCAGTTTTACGTCATCCACAAGACAAGCTGCCTTATATTGTGGAGGCTGATGCTTCGGATTTTGCTGTAGGGGCCGTTCTTCTCCAAAAGGATGGACTTACTTCCTTCGAACACCCTGTGGCCTACTACTCTCGTAAGTTAACTCCCAGTGAAAGAAATTATGCAGTCATAGAAAGGGAGCTTTTGGCCATCAAGACTGCCTTCGAGGAATGGAGACATCATCTGCTTGGGGGTCGCTTTCCGGTGGAAGTACGCACCGATCATCGAAACCTACAATATCTTCGTTCTTTGCAGTGTCGTACGCCACGTCAGGCCCGATGGGCTTTTTTCTTTTCTCCCTATGTCTTCAACATAACATACATACCATGCGCTTCCAATCTGAAAGCTGACGCTTTGTCTCGTTCTTTGGATAAGGGAGAGGAGAATCTCAGTCTCGATATGCCCTTAATCTCACCTAGTCATTTTCTGTTGACTTTATCTCCCTATCTTCAGACCATTCAAAAGGAGACCTTGATGGATCCCGAGAGAACAACTCTTCGTAAGAGAACATTGGTCACGGAACGTGATGGGCTGCTTTTTTATCAAGGAAGACTGTACGTCCCAAGGGGTACTGTCCGCAAGACTATACTACATGGCTTTCATGACTCGTGCATCGGTGGACATCGTGGCGTCCGAGCCACTCAAGACCTTGTATCCAGACAGTTTTGGTGGCCCGGCTGGGCTCGAGAAGTCAATAGTTACGTGAAGAGTTGTCCAGTCTGCGCCCAGATCAAGGCTCCCAGGAGGCGTCCATTGGGGTTATTACGACCCTCTGAAATACCACCATATCCTTGGCACACCATTGCAACTGACTTTATAGTCGAGTTACCGCCCTCTGACGGATGTACTTGTATTATGGTGGTAGTGGATTGCTTCACCAAGCGTGCCCATTTCATTCCGTTCCGTGCGATACCTACGGCCGCTCAAATGGCGTCTGCCTTTTTGCACGAAATATATCGACTACATGGTTTGCCTGAAAAGATCATCTCGGATAGAGGGCCTCAGTTCCTTTCTTCTTTTTGGACCAAACTGTGTGATCATCTCGGCATTCGCAGGGTGTTGAGTTCCGGTTACCACCCTCAGACCAACGGTCAAACAGAGAGAACAAACCAAACCCTGGAGGACTATCTTCGGTGTTACGCTAACGCCACGCAATCCAACTGGGGATCGCTTCTAGACCTGGCGGAGGTCTCCTACAACAACACCTTACATGCCTCTATCGGTGTGAGTCCATTCTATTGTTCTACGGGCCAACACCCCAAATTGATGCCTTTTCGTCCAGTGTTACCCAGTACCGTTCCTTCTGCTGATCAATTGGTATCCACCATACAGAGGCATCACGAGTTGGCGCGTGGGGCCCTGGCGGAGGCACAGGAGCGCATGAAGAGGCAGGCAGACAGGGGTCGAACCTTGGAACCCGACTTCCAGGTGGGGGATCGGGTTTGGTTATCATCAAAAAACCTGCCAATATGTAACTTACCTGTCAAGCTGGCCCCTCGTTATTTTGGTCCATTCAAGGTCATCCGGCATCTGTCCTCTGTGGCATTTCGTCTTCAGCTACCCCCTTCCTGGCGAATACATCCCGTTTTTCATGTTTCCCACCTAAAGCCTTATGTGGTTGACGGGTGTGGGCGTGCATGTCCTCGTCCTGCCTCTATCCAGGTGCGGGGGTTTCCTGAATTTGAGGTTCAGGAGATTTGTGACTCGCGTTTACGTTGGGGTGTGCTTCACTATTTGGTGGACTGGAAGGGGTACCCAGCTTGCGATCGCACCTGGGAACCGCATGTTCATGTGCACGCTCCCTGTCTTATCCGCAAGTTCTATCAGCGGTTTCCCTGGAAAACCAGGGGCTCCGGGTCTTTCTGGGAGGGGTCATAGTGTCATGCCACTCACCCGACGGTCTGGCCCTTCCGCTCCTGTCCGATCGGCTCCCTCTTGGCGGATTTATTCCTGCTTCCGCACTTGGGGTTCGGCTCCCCGGGGAATTCCGGGAGTCCGGAGTTATGTTCCACTGCGCATGCGCGGTCGCTCGTGTCCTCGCGCCCGCGCATGCGCAGTATATTGGGCACTCAGAGCGATGAGAGCTTGCTTCTGAAGCCTCGTTCTGGGCTCGCCAGCACCTGGGAACGAGGCGGCTTGCGGTCCAAGCCTCTCAGGTGCTGGCGGCCCTATAAGATGAGCCAAGACTAAATTCAATCGCGTCTCAACGCGGTTTTGTTTTGACCGTGTCTTCACTTCGTTCTTCTGCCCGTTGGCTCCCTTCAGTTTCCCTGGCCATTGCCTTCTACCAGTCTGCTCTCTCCTGGTTCCATTCAATTTCCCTGGCCATTGCCTTCTACCAGTCTGCTCCCTCCTGGTTCCATTCAGTTTCCCTGGCCATTGCCTTCTACCAGTCTGCTCCCTCCTGGTTCCATTCAGTTTCCCTGGCCATTGCCTTCTACCAGTCTGCTCCCTCCTGGTTCCATTCAGTTTCCCTGGCCATTGCCTTCTACCAGTCTGCTCCCTCCTGGTTCCCTTCAGTTCCCCTGGCCATTATCATTACCTGCCAGTACCTTTCTGGTCCCTACCTGTTCTTTTGACCACTATCTACTTGATTCTCTCTGGGTCCTTCTGCGCTCCTGTTTTGCCTGCCTCTCCCTTGGTGCTTGTCTACGTCAGCCTCCTTGCCTGCCTGGTATTCATCCGCCGTGGACATGATCCGCCAGCTACCTGATATTTCATCTACTGCTGCGGAAGGACAGACCACTCTCTGCTCCCCCTGCCAGTGCTCGCACTGTCCTGACGTCACGAAAATCAGGGGTGAGCACACCGTGACGTTAGGAGTCGGTTCATCCTCCGCCCAGTTGTTAAGTTTGGGTTTAGGTCTGGACTGGCTACCCGCGTTACACTTGCTTCGGAGAAGAACAGACAGTCTGGCTGCCAACCCAAGACCTTCGGCAAGACAAACAGGTACTCATCGATCTCGTGATATCCACTTTAACAGTGTGGCCATTCCACGCATTTGCCTCCTGTACTTCCCCGCCCACCCCAGTAATACACGTTCCCCGCTCCCCCAGGCCCAATCGCGTGTAAAACTTCCCTTGAGTCCCTGAAGTACACGTACCCTGCTCACCCAGGCACAATCGCTTGTCAAACTTCCCGCGAGCCCCTGAAGTACACGTACCCGGCTCACCCAAGCACAATTGCGTGTAAAACTTCCCACAAGCCCCTGGAGTACACGTACCCCGCTCGCCCAGGCACAATCGCGTGTGAAACTTCCCGTGCACCGACGCAATACATGCTATTTTTGACACAGCGGGTGTCCGTGTTTGTCCCGTACCCCTTTGCATGTCATTTGTCCTAGAGGGCCACAGTATGGGACATTCATCAGAGCAGTATACATAGGCTTTTTGTTAGCGCAGGGACGCTACCGCCTGCCTTCGTGTGGCGGACATGTGTTGATGTACATAGTTGACTTTTGGTTTGTGTCATGAGATCGCCTGCTGGGGGGGTGGGGGTACAAGGGGACATGAGTGGGGGCCTGCTGGCAGATGCCCTGCACTGCTGGGGGGTGGGGGTACTGGGGGACATGAGTGGGGGCCTGATGGCAGGTGCCCTGCACTGCTGGGGGGTGGGGGTGCAAGGGGAAATGAGTGGGACATGAGTGGGGGCCTGCTGGCAGGTGCCCCGCACTGCTGGGAGGTGGGGGTGCAAGGGGACATGAGTGGGGGCCTGCTGGCAGGTGCCCCGCACTGCTGGGGGGTGGGGGTGCAAGGGGACATGAGTGGGGGCCTTCTGGCAGGTGCCCCTCAGTGCTGGGGGGTGGGGTGCAAGGGGACATGAGTGGGGGCCTGCTGGCAGGTGCCCTGCACTGCTGGGGAGTGTGGGTGCAAGGGGACATGAGTGGGGGCCTGCTGGCAGGTGCCCTGCACTGCTGGGAGGTGGGGGTGCAAGGGGACATGAGTGGGACATGAGTGGGAGCCTGCTGGCAGGTGCCCCGCGCTGCTGGGGGGTGGGGGTGCAAGGGGACATGAGTGGGACATGAGTGGGGGCCTGCTGGCAGGTGCCCTGCACTACTGGGGTGTGGGGGTGCAAGGGGACATGAGTGGGGGCCTGCTGGCAGGTGCCCTGCACTGCTGGGGGGTGGGGGTGCAAGGGGACATGAGTGGGGGCTTGCTGGCAGGTGCCCTGCACTGCTGGGAGGTGGGGGTGCAAGGGGACATGAGTGGGACATGAGTGGGAGCCTGCTGGCAGGTGCCCCGCACTGCTGGGGGTACAAGGGGACATGAGTGGGGGCCTGCTGGCAGGTGCCCCTCAGTGCTGGGGGGTGGGGGTGCAAGGGGACATGAGTGGGACATGAGTGGGGGCCTGCTGGCAGGTGCCCTGCACTGCTGGGGGATCGGGGTGCAAGGGGACATGAGTGGGGGCCTGCTGGCAGGTGCCCTGCACTTCTGGGGGCTGGGGGTGCTGGGGGACATGAGTGGAGGCCTGCTGGCAGGTGCCCTGCACTGCTTGTGGGGTGGGGGTGCAAGGGGACATGAGTGGGGGCCTGCTGGCAGGTGCCCTGCACTGCTGGGGGGTGGGTGTGCAAGGGGACATGAGTGGGGCCTGCTGGCAGGTGCCCTGCACTGCTGGGGGGTGGGGGTGCAAGGGGACATGAGTGGGACATGAGTGGGGGCCTGCTGGCAGGTGCCCTGCACTGCTTGGGGGGTGGGGGTGCAAGGGGACATGATTAGGGGCATGCTGGCAGGTGCCCTGCGCTGTTGGGGGGTGGGGGTGCTGGGGGACATGAGTGGGGGCCTGCTGGCAGGTACCCTGCACTGCTGGGGGGTGGGGGTGCACGGGAAATGTGTGGGGGCCTGCTGGCAGGTGCCCTGCACTGCTGGGGGGTGGGGGTGCAAGGGGACATGAGTGGGACATGAGTGGGGGCCTGCTGGCAGGTGCCCTGCATTGCTGCGGGGTGGGGGTGCTGGGGGACATGAGTGGAGACCTGCTGGCAGGTGCCCTGCACTGCTTGGGGGGTGGGGGTGCAAGGGGACATGAGTTGGGGCCTGCTGGCAGGTGCCCTGCACTGCTGGGGAGTGGGGGTGCTGGAGGACATGAGTGGGGGCCTACTGGCAGGTGACCTGCACTGCTTGGGGGTGGGTGTGCAAGGGGACATGAGTGGGGGCCTGCTGGCAGGTGCCCTGCACTGCTGGGGGGTGGGGGTTCAAGGGGACATGAGTGGGGCATGAGTGGGGGCCTGCTGGCAGGTGCCCTGCACTGCTGGGGGGTGGGGGTGCAAGGGGACATGAGTGGGACATGAGTGGGGGCGTGCTGGCAGATGCCCTGCACTGCTTGGGGGTGGGGGTGCAAGGGGACATGAGTAGGGGCATGCTGGCAGGTGCCCTGCACTGCTGGGGGTGGGGGTGCTGGGGGACATAAGTGGGGACCTGCTGGCAGGTGCCCTGCACTGCTTGGGGGGTGGGGGTGGAAGGGGACATGAGTGGGGGCCTGCTGGCAGGTGCCCTGCACTGCTGGGGGGTGGGGGTGCAAGGGGACATGAGTGGGACATGAGTGGGGCCCTGCTGGCAGGTGCCCTGAACTGCTTGGAGGTGGGGTGCAAGGGGACATGAGTGGGACATGAGTGGGGGCCTGCTGGTAGATGCCCCTCAGTGCTGGGGGGTGGGGCTGCTGGGGGACATGAGTGGGGCCTGCTGGCAGGTGCCCTGCACTGCTGGGGGGTGGGGGTGCAAGGGGACATGAGTGGGACATGAGTGGGGGCCTGCTGGCAGGTGCCCTGCACTGCTGTGGGGTGGGGGTGCTGGGGGACATGAGTGGAGACCTGCTGGCAGGTGCCCTGCACTGCTTGGGGGGTGGGGGTGCAAGGGGACATGAGTTGGGGCCTGCTGGCAGGTGCCCTGCACTGCTGGGGGGTGGGGGTGCTGGAGGACATGAGTGGGGGCCTACTGGCAGGTGACCTGCACTGCTTGGGGGTGGGTGTGCAAGGGGACATGAGTGGGGGCCTGCTGGCAGGTGCCCTACACTGCTGGGGGGTGGGGGTTCAAGGGGACATGAGTGGGGCATGAGTGGGGGCCTGCTGGCAGGTGCCCTGCACTGCTGGGGGTGGGGGTGCAAGGGGACATGAGTGGGACATGAGTGGGGGCCTGCTGGCAGATGCCCTGCACTGCTTGGGGGTGGGGGTGCAAGGGGACATGAGTAGGGGCATGCTGGCAGGTGCCCTGCACTGCTGGGGGTGGGGGTGCTGGGGGACATAAGTGGGGGCCTGCTGGCAGGTGCCCTGCACTGCTTGGGGGGTGGGGGTGGAAGGGGACATGAGTGGGGGCCTGCTGGCAGGTGCCCTGCACTGCTGGGGGGTGGGGGTGCAAGGGGACATGAGTGGGACATGAGTGGGGCCCTGCTGGCAGGTGCCCTGAACTGCTTGGGGGTGGGGGTGCAAGGGGACATGAGTGGGACATGAGTGGGGGCCTGCTGGTAGATGCCCCTCAGTGCTGGGGGGTGGGGGTGCAAGGGGACATGAGTGGGGGCATGCTGGCATGTGCCCCTCAGTGCTGGGGGGTGGGGGTGCAAGGAGACATGAGTGGGACATGAGTGGGGGCCTGCTGTCAGGTGCCCCTGACTGCTGGGGGGTGGGGCTGCTGGGGGACATGAGTGGGGCCTGCTGGCAGGTGCCCTGCACTGCTGGGGGGTGGGGGTGCAAGGGGACATGAGTGGGACATGAGTGGGGGCCTGCTGGCAGGTGCCCTGCACTGCTGCGGGGTGGGGGTGCTGGGGGACATGAGTGGAGACCTGCTGGCAGGTTCCCTGCACTGCTTGGGGGGTGGGGGTGCAAGGGGACATGAGTTGGGGCCTGCTGGCAGGTGCCCTGCACTGCTGGGGGGTGGGGGTGCTGGAGGACATGAGTGGGGGCCTACTGGCAGGTGACCTGCACTGCTTGGGGGGTGGGTGTGCAAGGGGACATTAGTGGGGGCCTGCTGGCAGGTGCACTGCACTGCTGGGGGGTGGGGGTGCAAGGGGACATGAGTGGGGCATGAGTGGGGGCCTGCTGGCAGGTGCCCTGCACTGCTGGGGGGTGGGGGTGCAAGGGGACATGAGTGGGACATGAGTGGGGGCCTGCTGGCAGATGCCCTGCACTGCTTGGGGGTGGGGGTGCAAGGGGACATGAGTAGGGACATGCTGGCAGGTGCCCTGCACTGCTGGGGGTGGGGGTGCTGGGGGACATAAGTGGGGGCCTGCTGGCAGGTGCCCTGCACTGCTTGGGGGGTGGGGGTGCAAGGTGACATGAGTGGGGGCCTGCTGGCAGGTGCCCTGCACTGCTGTGGGGTGGGGGTGCAAGGGGACATGAGTGGGACATGAGTGGGGGCCTGCTGGCAGGTGCCCTGAACTGCTTGGGGGTGGGGGTGCAAGGGGACATGAGCGGGACATGAGTGGGGGCCTGCTGGTAGATGCCCCTCAGTGCTGGGGGGTAGGGGTGCAAGGGGACATGAGTGGGGGCATGCTGGCATGTGCCCCTCAGTGCTGGGGGGTGGGGGTGCAAGGGGACATGAGTGGGACATGAGTGGGGGCCTGCTGTCAGGTGCCCCTGACTGCTGGGGGGTGGGGCTGCTGGGGGACATGAGTGGGGCCTGCTGGCAGGTGCCCTGCTCTGCTTGGGGGTGTGCAAGGGGACATGAGTGGGACATGAGTGGGGGCCTGCTGGCAGGTGCCCTCCACTGCTGGGGGGTGGGGGTTCAAGGGGGTAATGCGTTGGTGATCACTAGTGCAAGGTGACATGTTGCTTGGCTGGGGGGGCATGCCCATGGTGGATGGGCTGCCTGCGGGACATAAACAGGGGTGCAGGGTCGTCCTCTGTGGTGTGGGCTGCCTGCAGGGGCCGTGGAGGTTGTAGAGGGAACACCTGGGAGAACCCACACTGCCAATTCATGTGTAGGACTCCCCTGCACCCCCGAAATACATGTACCCCACTCGCACAGGGCCTTTCACGTGTGAAACTTCATGCGCACCCCAGTAATACACGTACCCTGCTGAAATCGCGTGTGGAACTTCCCGCGCACACCAGAAATACACGTACCTTGCTGAAATCGCGTGTTAAACTTCCCCGCACCCCAGAAATACACGTAGCCTGCTGAAAACGCATGTGGAACTTCCCGCGCACCCCAGTAATACACGTACCCTGCTGAAATCACGTGCTAAACTTCCCCGCACCTCAGAAATACACGTACCCTGCTGAAATCGCGTGTGGAACTTCCCGCGCACCCCAGTAATACACGTACCCTGCTGAAATTGCCTGTTAAACTTCCCCGCACCTCAGTAATACACGTACCCTGCTGAAATCGCATGTTAAACTTCCCCGCACCCCAGAAATACATGTACCCTGCTGAAAACGCGTGTGGAACTTCCCGCGCACCCCAGTAATCAACGTACCCTGCTGAAATCGCGTGTTCAACTTCCCCGCACCCCAGAAATACACGTACCCTGCTGAAATCGCGTGTGGAACTTCCCGCGCACCCCAGTAATACACATTCCCCGCTCGGCGTTTGCTGTTTGGGAGTCCTGTATACTAGTCCAGGGTTAGCGCAGCCCTTTGCGCTGAATTGGGAATTTTGATGGCTTTTCCTTGCGCGAGGGCGTTCTTGGGGGCGTAACTGGCGCTGCTGCAGGGTCGCTGCGCCACTTTGCGCCATGGCTGGTTTTGGAGGCTAAAATCCATGAATACGCTGTGCGCGGATATCGATTTTAGCACACACGGCTGGCACAGACATTCGCACGCGCACACTGTGCGCCAGCCGCGTGCGCCACTTTTGTGCGAAATTCTATGAATTACCCTGAATATGTATTCATTAAAACACTTGGCATTACAGAGTTATATTGCCAAGTTGGTTATTAAATCCAGCAGTGACATACGCACCCGGATTAGAGCATTATTGAACAATAGAACATACACATTTTCAATTTCCCCTTTTTGAGATGCTATGGCCAATACCAGATGTGATGTGTCAAGGGAGTTGTCATTCCATTTATTGAGTATGCACTGTTTTGTCAACCATTTCGAGACCTTTCTTTTCTCTTGATTTGAACATTTTTAACAACAAAATATGATACTCAGCTTTTGGGACAAATGAATTCTTCTGAAATTCGAATCACAGCTCGATTTGTCAATTGCTGTTTTTGCTAGAACACCGAAAGAGGCAGAATCTGTAAACATTGAACCCCCCAAACAAAGATGTTCCACTACTGGATCTTTGTCATTTGAGCATCATTTTATTCTGGCTTGTTACTTTTGGGCTCCAAGCTCAACCTTCAGTGGTAGTAAAACCCTGGGAGTCCATTCTGATGCTGACTTAAATCTGTGTCTGATTCACAAAGAAATTGCCAAGAGTTATTCTGATTTACCCGTTTTAGAAAGAGAAGAGTAAGTCAGAGTTACTGTGAGCAACTTCGCAGTGAGTCTCCCTGGACTAACTCACTGGTACTCCTGGCTGTTTTTTTGTAGATAGGCCCCACAGTAAGACAGTTTATATTGAGAGGATTCTGTGTACTCCACCAACAGAGAAAGCCGTCTCCATTTCTGGTATTCCCTCAGGTGTCAATGCAGTGATAGAATTGTTGTTATCTCTCCTAAACATCGTAAATGGTATATTCCTGGGAGCCCCTGAATACCTGCTAAAAATGTCCAAGTGTTAAAAAAATGATTCTATATGGGCCTCCTTACAAGTTATCCGGTCCGGATATAACGGTGCCAGTACAACCATACCGGCACCATTTTCCGGAATGGCAAACCACGAGTTCTGTGGCCGTGTGATGGTACACCCACCAGGTCTTACCTGGCGGGCAAAACGCCACACGGCCACAGACTGATGCGTAAACACTGGCACCATTACAACATGGTGCCAGTGTTTCCACTTCCTCATTCCCGTGGAGTCCGAATGGGGACTTCCAGAATGCCGGCTCTGGATTTACTGGATCACTGGGACTGTAATGCCCAGGTAATTGCGGCAAGTCTGGAGCCGGTAAATCCCTACAGGTCTGTCTAGACTTTATCTACCAGGAACACATATTTTGAGCAAAGTGAACTCTGAACTTTCTTGTGGTGTTTGAGTTAGATCAAACCAGTTTGGATGTACACACGTTTCTCAGTAGGTTCCAATCTTGGGAATACCATTCCTTTGGCCTTGCAAACACATCTTTGGATTTTCAGTTCTTTAAAAATCTGCAAATACTGTTCTTCAAGTGTTACAACTTTGATCAACTTCTCAGCTGCCTGTTCCTCAACCTAAGATCATTTTGTTTTAGCATCAAGAGGTCAACTTATTTGTGAATAAGCACTGCATAAAACAAAACACTTAAGATAACACATTATTAAGTATAATGTGTGGCATTGGGTATAATAGGATCTTTGTAATAATCATTGATCCATTTTATATTGATTTGTTTTGGTATAAAACATAAAATCAGCACATCTAAAATCACAACACACATTTCATACTCATACTCTAGCAAATGTATTTAAACATGTAAAAAAGAAAAATGGGATGACAAATCTCATTTCATTATTTCTATTCATACATTTCCAATACAGTACAGATCCTAATTACTCCTACTTGAATAAGTTTTAATTTTACAACATCAATAGGACCTTTTAATTCAAAAGTCTGATTCTGACCCACAGTTTTAGATATTGGCCAGAAAATAAATGTATTTTCAGTTTTTAAAAAGCACTGCATTTCCTTATGAACAGTTCTAATTCTTACATTTCTATAAAGTGTGTATAGCTACTTTTTTTCTCAAATTTAAATACAATGGACACAACAATATAAAATGTGTTACATCTTCTCCTGTGTCAGGACACTTACTACATTTATCTTTATTTCGTACTCTGCAATTCTCTGTTAGCATCGACAGATGTACGATACACAGACCCAATTTCTAAAACAATACAATGGCTTCTCTGTGCTCTATGCTATCTAGGTAACCTTTGAAGCCAAAGTGAGTTTTCAGTTACAGGTATCTTGCAACAATCCCTGTAGTTGTCATTTCAGCAAGCCTCCTGTATGATACCAATATTTGTACTTCTGTATAGTTTGCAGTTTAGATATAACAGTCACAAACTGGGACATTTTTATTTTTATTATATAGCCAGTTCTCGGACATATGTAACCCATTGAGGGATTGTTGCTCCATTTTGTGTTAACACATCCTCCAGTATCCTCCATCCTCCAGTACCCTTTGGTAAGGTGATAGAACTCCATATCTTAAATACCAATACAGCAACGGTTTGATTTTTGCTCCAATCCCCTTGAATCGCCACTTTTAGATGTAAGGCAAGTGTTGGTATACTTTTCAGTACAGCAAGCATTTTTTTCAGAATACTTAAGATGTTTAAGATTAGTATTACCCAATCACTGCTCCACGCGGGGCAGATGAGTTTGCACATGCTCTTAAAACCTCCAGAGGTTGCGAGGTTTCTTTAGCTCTGTATCTTTTTGAAAAGGACACTATAGCACCTCCTTGCTTACCGCATCCAAATGCAGACTTTTTAACTTGCTTGTCCCATACCTATCTTTCATTCATTATTACTCCGAAGTAGTCGTAAAGTTTTACTCCTTCCATTTTCCACTCATTTAAATATATAGAGGGACTGGACGTTTTCTTTTTAGACCAGAATAGGAATTTAGTTTTTTTGAAAATGCAATTCTAAACCCATCACTTTACAGTTACTTGCAAAAGAATGTAAAGCTTTTTGTTGGCCTTTTTCTTAACAAAACTGTATTGTCATTCCTATTTTTCTACCACCTAAGATTGGGGCGGTCATCTCTAGATGTTGAATCAGTGTTACCAAATTGTTAATATAAAGATAAAAGAGCATTAGGGCTAGGCCACAGCCCTGCCTAACTCCTCTATGTATTTGAAAGGGCGCAATCAGTTGTCCACCTAGACCCAAATGAACCTGCACATCATTTTCAGAGGACAGGTTTTTTATGGCAGCCAGCAGATTAAGCGGAACACCTTTTCCTAGTTACAGCTGCTCTCTTGGGACCGAATGAAAGGATGTGCGGTGTTGAACAAAAAACAGAAAAAGGTCTTGGATTACAATTTTGGGTACTTTTCGAAGTGGGGATGTAACCTAAATACCTGGTCTATAGTACTAACGCCCTTTCTAAATCCTGCTTGGAGATCTGATACTATATTCAAATCATGTATCCAGTGTTTCAATCTTTTTAATAATATTGTACCATATATTTTAGCACTGCTATCAGTTAGGGAAATCAGACGGTAATTAGCCAGGTTGCTATGATTTCCTTTCTTGTGGAGTGGTACTATCATTGCGCCCTTGAAGAGGCTGACCTATGGCTTCAAGCAGTTATATTATTAAACAATAACTGAAGAATGGGAACCCATGAATTCTTTTCAGATTTGAAAAGATCTGTGGGTGTTGTGTCGAAAACATGGGCTTGATTACTTTTTTTTAAACATTTCTGCCCATTCCAACTTTTTTGCATATCTATTTAAACTACGAATGTTAGGGATATTCCTAACCCTTCCTCCTTCCCCCTTGTCAAGTATTCATGGCGGACCATGGTTGGTACTCATATAACTTACTTAAGTAAGCTACCCACATATTTGATGTTATATGCATTTCAAGTGCCACTTTATTATTAAATTAACCAAATGAAATCATTTTCCAAAAGGCTCTTGGATCTTTATTAAGAGTAGCTACTTTAAGTTCAATCATTTTGCTAGTTCACGATCCTTCTTTTGCTCATCTGTTAATTTCTTGTACTCGCCTCTTATAAATCTGATGCTTTGGTTCTCTCTAACTTCCTTTTATTAAGCGCAAGGGAAACCTGGCCCGAAGGCATCTATAGCTTCCCATTCTGAAAGTAGACTTTTCAGGAATGTCTGCTTGAATCTTCCGTTACAGGTTCTACAGTCATTGACCATCAGAAATGTAATTAATGTATACACTCTCCTAGAGCACAGTATAGTCTTGGTAAAATGTGCTGTTGATATATCCCAGAATTCATCAACATCTTTGTAGAGAAATGTATATCGCTGAATAACCTCTGTTTGGGAATTCAATTCCCCAACCAAAATGATACGTGGCTATTTACGATTGTGGGATATATTGACCCACTCAACAGAATTTCCCCACATCACCAAGCTACATTTTTTTTCAGCAACAAAAAGATGGCTGCACCGTCCTGCCAAGCACACTTCAGGCAGGATGGAACAAGGGGACACACTGAAGGAGCGTGGAATAAAGTGAAAAGGCAGCACTGCTTTGCTGAAAACCCAAAATTTACCTTCAAGATAAACTTTTTCACCCATTAAAAATGATGCTTTGACGTTAATTCCATCTGTTCTGTCTTAAACTACTGTAATTAAAAAGGCCCTGCCATGCCCAATATATTTCATTGTGCCTCAGCAAACCAGGCATAATTCCTGAATGACAGGCCCTGCCAAACCAACTCTGAGAGAACCCAACAAGGAACTCGACTTCTTCTCATACGGGAACATGCATTTATTTCTTTCCAAAAGTATCCAAAGCTCAGCATTTCAAAGAGGCTCTAACTCTCTGTGCCAGGTCAGTTTCAATATATCTGTACTTCAGACCAAACACCTGCTTTCAAGAAAAGGACCATGGCTGCAAAGACAGTGTGGAAATCTGATGAAGCTGCCAAACCGAATAACTAAAGAAAAAAAATGGCCTGTTTAAAAAGTAAATTGTTGAATGAAAGCTTGCCTTATTTAGCAATGTAAAGGGCTTGTGTTGTTGGTGATAACACACACAAGGGCTATTTTATTCTACATATTTGTTTTAATTCAGATCCCAAAATAAGAAAACAAAGATTTTAAAACACATGGGCTAAATTTGCAAGCTCTCAAAAACCAGTTATTCCAGATGGCAGAGCTAAAAGCTTTCCCCTAAGGAAGGGAGACACACCATAAACTCTCAGCAGATACTAATACCTAAATGATAATTGCTAGGTTGGAAAGAATCCAGTCTAGTCTAACCCGCTGACAATGGACTCCAAGGGCAAGGAAATTTGAAGTGTAAAGGGGCAATAAGACCTTCAATCAAGCTGAGAAACCCCCACCTTGCTTTGAAGGAAATGACAGTTGATAGCAGTTGAAGGAAGGGAAAAAAATGATCCAGTGGAAAAGGACTGCCATTTTTTTCCAAAGAATATTTCATGAATAAACTTTAAAGACTTTTATCTCTGCATCAAGACTTTGTAAAAATGTAGAATTTTCATAGTATAAAAGTGATTTTTTGGGCTTTCTTTTAAGACCTGGTAGAATTCACTGACACCTTGGGGACAGAAATGGAAAAGTATGGCGGATTACAAGAAAAGCATCCAGGTTGCAAATGCAATTTTTTGTACAAACATCCCTTATGATAACCCAGACGCATGTATAAAGTTCTGTAATTTTGAATAATATAAATCCCATTGAAAAGTGCTAAAAACTGGAAGAAGGGCGAAACAAGGTCTCACGGATTGGAGGATTGGACTGCAATGTGCTGCACAAAATGTGTAACCTGTGTATATAATTTGCTAAGAGATTGCAATTGTATAAATGTATGTTTGTGGCAAAATCGGATTTTAGTTAAAGTAACAGTGGGAGGTTTTGGACATTCTAAAACTCACATCTTAAATCTGACATCTTTTTCCTAAAATCCAACCAGCTGAGACTGAGGCGGACACTATCACCCTTGTCCAATCCTGTTGTTAGAGGCGTGTTTAGTTAAGCCTGCCCCAGTCATATACTTTGATGATGTCACTATGCATGCTAAATAAGAGTCCCTGAAAAGTCTCTAGACACACTCTTCCTGACGTTCCTGCGCTGCATTCCAGATCCATCCATCCAGATTCCAGATCCCAACTACAAGGCCAAAACATTGCTGACCCTACTCCAGGGCCCACTGCAAAACCCAAGCATTGCTGATCCTGCTCCAGCAAGGCCTCAATTCTGAAAACCCACTAATCTCCCATGAAAAAGGGGAAAGCTTTGGTGTTTTTGGGAAACATCCTGATACCACTAACTGCATGCTCGCTTCCATCCTGTCATCCTGCTATCCCGCCATCCAGCTGACCTTGAGTATTCAGTGTCCAGAATTGCCAGTCCAGAAGTGCCATCCGGTGACCAGAACTGCCCAGCTGTTTGCCAGGCACGCTGCTGTGTAGTGACCAGAACCCTTGACGGTCTAAAATCCCAAACTAAAGTGCACTGTAAGTAACATCCCTACCCCATAGCAATTCATGGTCTACTTGTCTTGCATTTGTCCTTATCCCACTCTCTAAGTCATCCTATCCTTACCCTCCTAACTTCTTAAAACTGTCAGAATCATTCTTGCAACTCTGCCCTTAATTTCTAGTGCTAGCACTATCTCTTTAGTAATTTGTTCTTGTGTAAATCCTAAGCCATTAGTCCTATTTCGAGTGATCGGACTGGTTCTGCCAGGGTTGGGGCGGGGGTGAAAGGGTTGAACTCACAAATCAACCCTGGAGCTTGCTGTGTCCCTCTTTGGTGGCATAGACTGAATACTCTAGTGTAAAGTAAAGTTTTGAGTGTCATTTTATAACATTACAAGGGGTTTGAAATCCGTTTTTCTCTCTTATTTGGGGAGGGAAGGTCAGATTTGGATTCTGTTTCCTATTTCTCATTCCTGATTACCTGCTGCTTCTTTTTTTCTATTTTTGGTTTAGGGAACATTGCAGGGGACAATCCTAACTTGGGTGCTATCTGTCCTAAATCAAAAAGTGTTCCTATTCTGCTGTGCTGTGTATATGTTCCACTAGAAAGTTAAACCCAGTGCATTGCTCACATTCTCATCATAATTATCACCCCGTCGGTGATTGCTGCCCCATATTAAGAATGGTCTGATTTCTTTTGAATTTTAAAATAAATAAATATTGTATTTTACCAACCAGCCTGGTTCATGGTCCATTGTGACCCAGGGTATTTGAAATGGGGGTGTGATATGAGTGGTGTACCATCTCAAATTTGAATCTATATCATATTAAAAAGATAAGCATTTCAGTTGTGCGCTGCATACTAGGCAGAGACAAGGTGTGTGTCGCCTGATTGAAATCCTTCACAAAATTGGGGGCTCGAGTCCGGGATTGAGTTTGGTTACCACCTGTGACAGTCTAACACAGCAGACTAACCTGCAAGGTAGTAATACTTTGTGTGGTGGGAATACTGGGTAACAGTGTACAAGCGCCTCCCTAAAACAAATACTCTTAGTACCAGACTTGTGTCTAGAAAAGTAAAACTAAAATCAACCCCAAAATAGACACAAAAGCAATAGAATACAGGTTACTCTTACAGAAAGAAAGAAAGAAAGAAAGAAAGAAAGAAAGAAAGAAAGAAAGAAAGAAAGAAAGAAAGAAAGAAAGAAAGAAAGAAAGAAAGAAAGAAAGAAAGAACATGTCCAAAATGACCATAGTAGAAATCAATATGGCTAGGGAGCACCTTCTGCACAAGCTATTTGTCAGAGGCGAGTGGCCAGAACAGAATGAAAAAGCCTAGCTACAAGAAATAACACAACAGGTCACTGCCATGAACCTGGACACGTGGCAGGACGGTGGCCTATTACACCAAGCTCTGAGTGAATTATATGTGGCCCCAAAAACTAAAGAGGAGCAAATACAAATTGGCAGAATCACGGGCTACATGTATCTCCACATGGGAGTGATATGGGAAAGGAATGTGGAAAACACAAATCTTGTGCAGAATCAAGTTGAACTGTTAAATAAAATCCAGACTGATCTAGATTTAGCAGAACAAAAATTGCAGAACAAAAATTACAGAAGTGCCAAGAGTTGGAGGTAGAATCTGGAAAGTAAATCATAAAATAAAAAGAAAATTTGGCTCTGCAACAGCAAAATAATGCAGATCAAGAGGCCCAATTAGACTCAGTCAGACTAGAGTGTCAGGAAAAGGTTGACTCTCTAGAAGAGAGTCAACAGAAGCTGACTCAACAATTAACCTATAACAGGGTCCGCGCAGAGCAGATAGTTACCCTACAAGACCAGATAGAGAAATTGAAAGAGGAAAATAATAAGTTTATTTTGAGAGACCTCCACTCTCAAACAGAATTTGATGAAGAGCGCCAGAAATTCAATATCATTAGGAAACAAAGGGATGACCTGGCTGAACAGAGAGGCGCCCTAAGTCAGGAGAGAGATGCCCTAGGCCAGGAAGTAAGCAAGTTAAAAACAGAATTACAAGGAGGTGAGTTAGCCCTCCAGAAACTAAATTTCCTCAAAACAGTATTGGGATCTACTGGAGCACGCCAGACGGGTAGAAAGTGCTCTAGAAGATAACATCCAGACCAAAGATGCAAAAACTCAGAAGGTGAGTCTCCTGCAACAGAAATTGGCTCATTATTCCCAAACCATACAGAAAGCGCAGAGAGACAATGAGGCCCTCTGTGAAAAGAATGATGGGCTCCACAAACAAGTGGCAGCGCATGAGCGGATCATAGAGGCCAGTAAAGCCTTGATAGCTGAGAAAAAGGCTAAAATCTTTGCTTATTATCAAGAAGTAGGGGCTGAGAAGGAGAAACTAGCAAGGTTGGAGGAAGAGGGTGCTAGATTTAATCCTAACTGGAGGGTCCCTGAACAGGTAGAGAGGGACAGGGGAACCCCTGATCATAGCAAAAAGACCTCTGTACTAAGGGACTCACACCCATTTAACACCATGAGGCCATCAGAATTTAATAGACCAAGCATGATGTAACTGACAGCTCAGCGCCCCACAGAAGTGATGAATGGGCATCCCTGTATAGATACCCAAACATTAAGGCTGATGTCTCTGACAAGGATATCTCCTATGAGGGAAGGGTCAGGGAATTATATCCACATAAATATTATTTTTCAAGGGACCTGTTGGTCCAATTTGATGAAAAACCCAATGAAATGAGGCCCAAAAAGAGCATCCTGAAAACCTCTACACAATTAGGGCAGTGGGGGGAATACTCTGCCAACCCTGGGAGTAGGGAGGAGTCAGAAGACTACTCTTCTGTGCCCTGCAGGAGTGTAGGAACTAGGCACCACCATTCTGCGAGCCCCTCTTAAGCTCACAGAATCCGGGAGAGCCTAGATGGTCATGAGGGGACCTCAAGTAGTAGCGCCTCTGAGTCTGAGGGTGAGTGGTCTCAGGTGACTAAACCAAAGAAAGCAAACAAACTCAAGAGAGTTATGACAAAGGACCCCATTAGGCAGATTAAAGCCCTTAGGAGTGCCATAACCACATACCATAAATATGCAAAATATTCTGTTTGGGAACACTTGGAATTCTATGAGCAGATGATGGACACTTTTCATATGAAAGACAACCAGAACTGCATAGAGTGTGTCGAATGGACTTTTTCCCCAGAGTACACCAGTTTCATTGCTGGACTGGAGTACCAGAACCATTCAAGGAGGTCCACCTACAAGGCAGCCCTCTTGAAACACTTTCCGCCCACAGAAACCCCCAGGAGGTTCACAAAGCGGCCTACAATCTGCAGCACGGGGAAGATCAGGCCCCATGAGAATTTATGCAGGAGCTCAAACGCGCCTTTGCACAAACCACTAAGAGGGTGCACATGGATAGCAGTGAGTTTATAACCACCTTCTTTCATGCACTCCCCAAGTATATCATGACCCTGCTGGTGAGGGATTTCCATGACAAAAGATCTCTGGACAGGCAACACGCATGTATGTTGTCCAAAAACCTGTAGAAAATAAAAATCTGGCCAAGAACCCCAAACCAGCCAACACCCCTGCTGCTGCTAAGGTGGCAGAGGTGAAGGTTGCCCCCATTTTAGACCTAGAGATGGGGGGACCTAAAAATATACCTGCACAAAATCAGCAAAATCAAAGACCCAGAAGGCCTTCAGGCCAGTCACAAACAGGTGGCAGTCAGGGAGGTAATCCCACTAATGGGACCCCTAACTCCCCTGATTATATCAGTCCCCGATATAAGGGCAACCAACCAATCTTGCGGTATGTCTGGACTCCCCCAGCCCAAGGGGGGGATCCAATCAGGTTAGTACCACCCCAGGAAACTCCCCTCCTAACTTCCCCCAGGAGGGCAGTAATTCCCCAAATGCTGGGTTAACTTTCTTCCCCCGATACTCACGAAACCCCCACCTCCAGGACAACCCTCCTTTCATTCCCCGATTTCAGGAACCCAGACCACCCAATCCGGGAGAGGGGAGGCCAAGGGTGGAGGTTTACCAAAATTCACAATATCCAGGCTACTACAGGATAAGGGATAGTTACTCTTCCTGTGATCCACCTAGGGTTGACCAGAGTCCCCCGTACCAGCCGGAACGGGTGTCCCAACTGGAGCGCCAGGTCCAAAACCTCACCCAGGATCTGGTTCGCATGTTGAGGGCTCAACAGAACCCTCAGATGAACATGACGGCTGAGAACCCCACAAACCAAGGGTCTGGTACAACAGAACAATGACGGAGCGAGAACGCTGACAACTCTCAGGTTCCAGAGGAGGAGGCACGGGGGAAGGGAGGTGTAAAGCCCTAGAGGAAGCTTCCTTCCACACTTGTGAAAAGCCCCTGGACACCCAGGAACCAGAACAAAAATATCCTGCCCCCGAAAATCTGCAACCCAAGGAACAGAGGGTGGGTAGGAGAAATAAAGAACTCAAAAAGGCCCATTTTGTGGAGGAAGTTAGTGTCATCCAATTTGAAGGGGAAGAATCCCTAGGGGATTCTGGGAAAAAGATCATCTCCTTAAGGAACGGGGGTCCTCCTCCCACATAAAAAATGGGTCCCAAGAGATCTAAAAGAAGACTGGGTGGGTGTGGGGACTGAGTCAGAATCACCCATCAGAGAACCCAATAGACAGAGGAATTCCAAACCTCACAAACCAATTCTGTTGACTGCCTCCAAAAGGGGGGTGGAGGGGCAGCCCAGAATCAGAAAAAGAGGACTCCCAAACTTCCCAAATCAATTCTGGTGACTGCCTCCTAGAAGGGGAGGCAGCCCAGAACCAGCACAAAAGGATTCCCCAAACGTCCCAAACCAATTCTGTTGACTGCCTCCAAAAAGGGGGGGGGCAGCCCCGAACCAGAAAAAGGGGTGCCCGAAACGCCCCAAACTCCAACACAGAATTAAGCCCAAACTACCCCTGTGTCTGAGTCAAAAATAAGGAAAATGACCACCCAGCTTGCCCAAAATGCACATTATCTTTGCCCACTTGAGGAGATGGAGGGTAGATTGTATGCCCCGGTCGAAGTGCAAAGGCAAGGTACATTTTCGGCGCTGGTGGACACTAGATCCCAAGCCACTCTTCTGTCAAAAAGGGCATTTGAGCAGCTAAATTCAGGAAGGGGGGAGAGATATCAAATCTCTCTCACCACTCTTCCTGGACAACTCCAGAACTTCAACAGGAAGAACATTTCTGTTGAGGTGACTGTAGAGCTGGAAATTAAAATAGGGCAACACAAGATTAAGCACCCAGTCATAGTCGTGGCTCAGAGGGACCCCCCCTGTCTATTGGGGAATTACATCCTTCGTAGGTTTTCTTCCCTAATAGACTGTGTGAACAAGGTACGCTGGACCCAGACTCACAGGCCAATAAAGTTAAAACAGTGTGTCAACCATGTTAGTCTAGATGGTACATGCCACATGGTTGAACAAAAATCAGATCAAATTAAGTTTCATCTTCAAAACAATGAAATACCCGACATCACGATAATTGCTGTAGGACAACAAACTGGTGATGGGAACTCCACTCCATTCCTGAAAATCAACCTTCCTTCCAGTCTTAAGTGACATTCCACACTGGAAGGAAATACTTTGCAATTTTATATTGATTCACAATCTGAAAATCCCAATTCTATAGCCAAATTGATAACAAACCAGCACAAAGTGTAGGTGGCATTCAGAAGAAGTGCAAACAGCTCTTCTTCCCGATTCAGTTAAATGACAGGAAGGAGTCTGTTCTCGCCCGAGTTGACTTGAATAGCGAAGAAAGCTTAATCAGCAAAGTATTATTCAGGAAACTCCCAAAAGACCAGACCCGGCCCGCTGTTTATCAGTGGGTATAGGGCCTGGAAATTCCCTGTTCCAAACATCTGCTTAGCAGCTGTATGATAAAAATTTCTAGAGGTGACAAAAGCATAGAACACAATTGTTGGGTCATGTGAGGTGTTCCTTTCACCTTTTATATGGGCAGTAACACCCTCAACCGACTCAAGATTAATTTGGATCCCAGTTATTGCCAAGCCTGGTCCCAATTGGAGAGTAAATCTCAGGACCTTAGCAGTCCGAAAGAAAGGTTCGGGTCAGCCCCGTTGCTACCGTAGGCAATTGAAGTTCAAAAATGGAGAAGAGGCCACCATCCCAGGCCGAGCCTACAGAATCTGCATCCCCAAAGGCGAAATGAAAAAAGAGAAATGGGTCCCTATTAATCAGCTAAAGAGTTGTCATCCTAGGCACTCTTTGCAACGAATTGAAGAGTCCAGAGAAAATCAAATAAAGGAGACATCTGAAACATGAGAATAAGAAAAAGAAGAACCAGAAGGGAAAATATAGAGTTTTTGGTATAATTATGTAACAGGGAGTATGTTTCTTCATTTTCAATTGTCGTCACTGAATGGCTGCATATCCCACTGCTGTCAACCCGATTGAGGGCAGCAAGTGGGAAATGGTGGTAATCGGTTAGTGTTCTCTTTAATAGATTTTTTACTGGTTGCAGCGGCACTACCAAGGAAGACCTCCTCGGGGACGTCGAAAGAAGAAACCCATGGAAATTCGGGGTTGTCGCTCAACACCATAAAGGAAGATCCAAGAGAAAGCTGGTGGTGTTGTTCCATGTTCCAACCAGAGGCAGCGAGAGGAGCGTGATGGAAGAAGTACTCATACCTTACCGATCCTGCTTTGCCACATTGAAGAAATCCCAATTGCCCGATTCGCCCTTGACTTGGAAGCTCAGAAGAAGTTGGGGGATATGTGGGAATATTGACCCACTCAACAGCATTTCCCCACATCACCAAGCTGCATTTGCGCAAGAAACAGCAATATGGCTGTGCTGGCTCCTGTGAGCGCCAGGACCTCAAAACTGCGTTTTTATCAGCAACAAAAAGACGGCTGCACCGTCCTGCCAAGAACAAGGGAACACACTGATGGAGCATGCCAGGTGTGTTCTGAAACATATCAATGGAATAAAGTGAAAAGGCAGCACTGTTTTGCTGAAAACCCAAAATTCCCAAACAAAATGAAACGTTTTCAACTTTTAAAAATGCTGCTTTGACGCTAATTCCATCTGTTTTGTCTTAAACTATTGTGATTAAAAAGGCCTGGCATGTCCAATATATTTCATTGTGCCTCAGAAAAACCAGGCATAATTCCTGAATGACAGGCCCTGTCAAACCAACTCTGAGAGAAATCAATAAGGAACTTCACTTTTACTTGTACGGCAACACACGTTTATTTCTTTCCAACAGTCTCCAAAGCTCAGCATTTCAAAGAGGCTCTAACTCTCTGAGCCAGGTCAGTTTCAATATAGCTGTGCTTCAGACCAAACTCCTGCTTTCAAGAAAATGACTATGGCTGCAAAGACAGTGTGGGAATCGGATGGAGCTGCCAAACCGAATTTAAAGAAAGAAATGGTAGCTTTCACCATACATGTAAAAATGGGCCTTTGCAAACTAAAGAAATAAAATGGCCTGTTTAAAAAGTAAATTCTTGAATGAAAGCTTGCCTTATTTAGCAATGTAAAGGGGTTGTGTTGTTGGTGACAATACACACAGGGGCTATTTTATTCCACAGGTTTGTTTTAATTCAGGACCCAAAATAAGAAAATAAAAATTTTAAAACGCAAGGGCTGAATTTGCAAGCTCACAAAAAACAGTTATTTGAGATGGCAGAGCTAAAAGCTTCCCCCTAAGGAAGGGAGACACACCATAAACTCTCAGCAGATACTAACACCTAAATGATATTTGCTAGTTTGGAAAGAATCTAGTCTAGGTTAACCCACTGACAATGGACTCCCAGGGCAAGGAAGTGTGAAGTGTGAAGGGGCAATACAACCTTCAACCAAGCTCAGAAACTCCCACCTTGCTTTGAAGGAAATGACAGTTAGTAGCAGTTGAAGGAAGGGAAACAAATGATCCAGTGACAAAGGACTGCCATTTGTTTCCAAAGATTATTTCATAAATAAACTTTAAAGACGTTTATCTCTGCAGCAAGACTTTGCAAAAATGTAGAATTTTCACAGAGTAAAAGTGATTTGTTGGGCTTTCTTTTAAGACATGGTAGAATTCACTGACACCTTGGGGACAGAAATGGAAAATGATGGCGGATTACAAGAAAACTATCCAGGTTGCAAATGTGAATTTTTGTAAACACATCCCTTATGATAATCCACACCCATGTATAAAGTTCTAGAATTTTGAGTGATATAAATCCCACTGAAAAGCACGAAATACTGGTAAAAGGGCAAAATAGGGTCTCACGGACTGGAGGATTGGACTGCAATGTGCTGCACAAAATATGTAACCTGTGTATATAATTTGCTAAGAGATTGCAATTGTATAAATGTATGTTTGAGGCAAAATCGGATTTTAGTTAAAATAACTGTGGGAGGTTTTGGACATTGTAAAACTCACATCATAAATCTGACATCATTTTCCTGAAATCCAACCAGCTGAAAGCGCGGCTGAGACTATTACCCTTGTCCAATCCCATTGTCAGAGGCATGTTTAGTTAAGCCTGCCCCAGTCATATACTTTGATGATGTCACTATGCATGATACAGAGTCCCTGACACACTCTTCCTGACGTTCCTGCGCTGCATTCCAGTTCCATCCATCCAGATTCCAGATCCCAACTTCAAGGCCAAAACATTGCTGACCCTACTCCAGGGCCCACTGCAAAACCCAAGCATTGCTGATCCTGCTCCAGCAAGGCCTCAATTCTGAAAACCCACTAATCTCCCATGAAAAAGGGGAAAGCTGTGGTGTTTTTGGGAAACATCCTGATACCACTAACTGCATGCTCACTGCCATCCTGTCATCCTGCCATCCCGCCATCCAGCTGACCTTGAGTATCCAGTGACCAGAATTGCCAGTCCGAAGTCCTATCCGGTGACCAGAACTGCCCAGCTGTTTGCCAGTCGTGCTTCAGTGTAGTGACCAGAACCCTTGATGGTCCAAAATCCCAAACTAAAGTGGACTGTAAGTATCATCCCTTCCCCATAGCAATCCATAGTCTACTTGTCTTGCATTTGTCCTTATCCCACTCTCTAAGTCATCCTATCCTTACCCTGATAACTTGTTAAAACTGTAAGAATCATTCTTGCAACCCTGCCCTTCATTTGTAGTGCCAGCGCCATCTCTTTAATAATTTGATCTTGTGTAAATCCTAAGCCATTAGTCCTATTTCGAGTGATCGGACTGGTTCCGCCAGGGTTGCGACCTGGGGTGAGAGGGTTGAACTCACAAATCAACTCTGGAGCTTGCTGTGTCCCTCTTTGGTGGCATAGCCTGAATATTCTAGTGTAAAGTAAAACTGTTCTTGTCACAACTGATTTCCTTTCCTTTTTCACAGCTTCATTTTACTCAAAGTGCACCTTTCTATATCTTGCATAACTCACCCAATTTACCGGCAGGGACTTAATTTTACTTCCATATTGTTCCTGAGACATACCTCTATCCCCCAACCAAAAGCCGCACTCCAAATCAGTGTATTTATATTAAAAACCGGTTGGGTAATTTCAGGCAGGAATTGCAAAATTGCAAAGTTTCCAACTTGTCATTTTGCTGCAATCTATTTTAAACTTGCCACTCATTTTCGAACGGTATGCTTTTGGTAATCCATTTGTTGTGCATGTTAGCATCTTTGCATTGTTGCTTTAGTGAGGAAATATATTTGCTTCAAGGTTTTTAAAACACATTCATTATTTATTTGTCCAGTTTCGAATGTCATTTTATAACATTGCAAGGGGTTTGAAATCCGTTTTTCTCTCTTATTTAGGGAGGGTAGGTCAGATTTGGATTCTGTTTCCTATTTCTCATTCCTGATTACCTGCTGCTTTTTTTATCCACTCAGAATTGATTATTTGTGGGTTGAGGGAACATTGCAGAGGGAAATCCTAACTTGGGTGCTATATGTCCTAAATCAAAAAGTGTTCCTTTTCTGCTGTGCTGTGTGTATGTTCCACTACAAAGTTAAGCTCAGTGCATTGCTCACATTCTCATTGTTATTATCATCCCGTCAGTGATTGCTGCCCTATATTAAAAATGGTCAGATTTATTTTGAATTTTAAAATAAATAAATATTGTATTTTACCAACCAGCCTGGTTCATGGTCCATTGTGACCTAGGGTATTTGAAAAGGGTGTGTGATATGAGTGGTGTACCATCTCAATATTGAATCTATATCATATTAAAAAGATAAGCATTTCAGTTGTGCGCTGCATACTAGGCCAAGGCCAAAGTGTGTGTCACCTGATTGAAATCCTTAACACTATGCAGATTATTGTTTCAACAATTTAATTTCTTCAATACAGGCAATTAGATCATCCACTACTGGCTCTATTGGTCTCAGGTAAACATTAACGACAAGCACTATTTTAGTTCATAAACATCTAATCTTATGACATGAATATGAGCAGACGGAAGTGTAATTATTGAGAAAGTTCCCTTTAAGTAATTCTTTAGCCAATTTAATAGGCCCCCCACTTGGACGTCCTCTTGTTCCTTTTGTTTGCTGGAATAAAAAAGGATACATAGCTTGTTTCACCACCGATCCTAACATCCAAGATTCCTAAATATAAATAATATTGTATTTACTCATGAAAGGTCTTATATATTTCCTCATATTCCTGCTACGTTCCAAGATAAAATCTCTAGTGATTTCCCTTTATGTTGACCAGAGGAATCTCCAACTCCAAATGTAATTCCTAGTGAGGGTGAATTCTCACATAGCAAGATAGCAAGAAGTCAATCAATTATATCTAGTTGGGAGTCATTGGCCCTCATTACGACCTTGGCGGAGAACCATGGTGCTATTTGCACCATGGTCCATGGCGCTAAGCTGCCAACTCCGCCATGGTGGTTGGCGGACTTACCGCCCCATTCCGACCTTGGCGGGGCGGTAAGTCCCCAATCCCCATTTACCCTTCCCCATTCCCATTTTTGCCCCATAGGGTATAATGGGAGTGGGGAAGGCGTTAATTACGCCACCGTAAATTACGGTGGCGTAATTAACAACAAGGTCCCTTAGCGCCATGGATTTTAACGCCTGCTAAAAGCAGGCGTTAAAATCACCATGGCGCTAAGGGAACTCGTACTCAGGCGGAAAGGGGCGCCATGGTTTACGCCGGCGTAAACCCCTTTCCGCCAGGGTCGTAATGAGGGCCATTGTCATCGCTACAGGCTCTAGATGTAGTTAAAGAAAGAAATAGTCTTAACTGGATGTTTCAACCATATGGTAAATAAGAGTACAATTCCATAGCTGATAATGTATACACTAGGCATTGATTTGCAAGGTTCAGTTCAATGGTATCGTACCAGTTTCCTGCCTCTTTAATATCAATAATGTCATCAAGGATAATACACTTACACCCTCTGAAGTGTCTTATTCAATGGCAAGTTGTATTGATTAATGAACAGTTGTCTAGCCCTCATATCCCTTTTCAAACGTGTACGGCCGTAGTTCGGCCGTCATAACGACTGAATGTTTTTTTAGCCCAAATGCTTGAAAACATTATTTTTGAATTTATAATAATTCTGGGAGTCACAATGAGAATTGCTAATCTTACTCCGTTCTACATATCTAAATGGAATTCAAGTACATCTAGTTATCTCACTAAGACTTCTTCCTGTTGAATTCCTTATCTCATCATAAAGGGGTCTTTGGTGCCTTTTGCAGAAATGTCCTGCTTTAGATATTTTTTTGAATTTCTCTAACTCTATTCCGGTCTTGTTCAATTTAGTTGTAATCACGCAAAGCTCAGCCATTATTTTAGTCGGCAACTGTATCACTGTGCTCAATAAGTGGATCCCAGAATCAACTGCGGGTGCAGGACCCCCTTCAGTGTGGGCAGTATATAACAAACTCACATCATTATAATAACGGGAGGGCCAATTTGTTTATTTATTTTTATTTTATTGGCACTTTCAAGAATATCTTTTGAGAACATTCATTTACTTGCACGCTGTAAATGTTAATGGCAAAACTTCACACCTATTTGAAATAGGAATGACATCATACATGTTATATACAGCAGTGGTTTCCATAAGCGTACAATGTTTGTTTCCGCTTAGACTTGTCAATGCAGATTCCTTATCTACTCTCCCTGCTGGTCTGGAATTGGGGGATTCAAAGGTGTTATCTAAATGTATGAAATTATTGTTGTCCCCATTTGCTTTATGCTCAATAGGCCTCATTTGGAGTGTACCAGTCACAGTAACAACAGTGCCGGTAAGCTACCGTCACCGTTGTTACCTGACCGGCATACTCTGAGTTCTGCGAGCGGGTGACTTTCCGCCCACAAGGTCTGACCTGGCGGGCGAAACGGCACCCGCTTGTACACCTTGATGGATGCACCGGCACTGTTGGATACAGTACCGGTGCATCCGTCCCCCCATTCTCATTGAGTCCAATGGGACTCAAATGGGAATGGGGAGTTTCTTTTTCAAGTGCCTGGCCATAGGGACCACCGGGACAGTAATTCCCCACTGCCAGAAAAAAAACATGACTCGGGCAGCAGCTTGCCGTTTTCACCGGCACGGCTACCGCTGGAGCCATAATGAGGACCAATGCCTTTGATACTAGGCTCATTTTGTTTATGAGTTTTTTGTCCCTTTTTGCTTGGGTCGGTGAGGTTCCATTTATCTGCACCAGAATTGTATACATCTTCTCTCCAGTTTTATCAATGTCTCTCATAGTATCAAATAAATGCATAACATGGGCCACATCAGGCTGTTTCCCCACTGTTTTGTGAGGAATGATAGCTTGTGCTTGTATGGGTGGATTAACCTGCTCCTCATTTGTAGTTTTGGATGAAGTGTTACCTTCTCTCTCTAGTGTTGCTCCATCAGTTGTGTGATGTACAAGTGCATTTTGTGGATCATTCTTCCTAAGCACTTTCCTTTTCGTGCCCTCAGCACATCCACCTTCAACTCTCTGAAGGTCAGACGCTTTTCCAGACAGAGTGTGGGAGTTAGATCTCTCTCCTCAGCTGGTGCCTACCTCTCGAACAGCCTTGCTGACTCTATCAAACTTGAACAGGACAACCACAGGTTCCAGAAGCAACTCAAGACCTTCCTTTTTGCGCCTGCTTTCTTTTTATCTCTCCACTGCTGATTTTTTTGTCTGCTGCACAAACTGGTTACCTGGCCTCTCTCTAACCCTTATGGGGACCAGGCACCTTCATGACAAGTAGCCCTATTGACTGCATCGCGGCCTAATGTGCACTAGGGACTGTATCTGCAACCTTACAGTCCCCTGCCTCCTTGCACTTAGTTAGAACCGGCAACCCCAGCGGCCATTACTTGAGCTTTGCTTGCACTCTCCCTTTCCCTCCCCCTGCCACTTCTCCTCTCCCTTCCCCTTGCACTTCCATGATCTGATGACACAAGGCCTAGAAAGATTGTTTGATTTGTTCCCCTTTGTCTTCCCCTTCCTTGTATTGTCGCACCTAGAAACACTTGTGTACAGGCGTGTCATAAATGACCTATTCATGTCATTCAAGTAATCCCAGTTGTGAGAGACTCACTGCTTTAGTTTGGTCTGCTTTAGTTTTGGCACAGTACCAGCATACATCTCTCAAAATGACAGTTCATCCTCCTTTGTTATGTTATGTTAGGTTATTTTATGTTATGTTATGTTTTGTTAAGTTGACCTATAACATGCACTGATACCATAGGCATGCTCTCCAGGTGCTCACATTGTTCTGTAATTGGGTTTAGTAGGCCAGTGAGGGAAGAGGGAGGAGATAGCATTGTGTCTGTTTTCTAGGTGTAATTTGGTTGTGCTCACTGCGGTTATTGTGTCCGGAAAGGCAACGTCCAGTGATTGGGATGTTTGTTTGTGGCATTTAGTTTTCCTGGTGGATCAGAGACATCATTTGGGGGTCACCAGAGGTCACAGCTGCAACCCCTGTGATCTCCCTAGCTACCCCTGCAATCACCCTTGCTCCCCTCAAAAGAAGAGAACAAAATATTTTTGAAACCTAAGCTCCTGGAGTCGCGGGGGCCCTGTTACACCACGTCGGGGGGTGCCCCGGGGCAGTCTTCACCCATCAGGGCTTGCTGCGCCGGAAGGGAGTGCTCAGTCGGGCTTGGAGCTGACCATGACATGTGGCTGGTGTCACATACCATGTTCATCTCCAAGCCCTTCTCATCCGGCTTCCTTGCGGCTCATATACAGGAACCAGGAAGCTCTCCCAGCTTAATGGTTTCTGTTTGTGAGCAACACGGAGGGGTAGAGGGTGGCCTGGAGTAACAGACCAAAAGCTGGAAAAACAGGTGAGAAGGCTTTTTGAAAAAAGATATTGGGCCTCATTACGAGTCCGGCGGCAACCTGCCGGTTTTTCTGGCTCAGTTACCGCTGGACTCGTATTACCATTTCGCCTCCGTGACTCCCGGAAGTACCAGGGCATTACGACCCTGGTGTCCCGGGAATTACGGAGGCGGAATTCGGTAAATCCCCATTCCCATTGGACTCAATGTCCTACAGGACTCAATGGGAATGGGGAAGTGGAAACGCAGGCACCATCTCGTGATGGTGCTGGTGTTTCCACGTCTGCCTGCAGGCGGGCGGTTTTAAACCCGCCAGGTCAGACCTGGCCGGAATGCCACCTCCCACCTGCAGTACTCGAGATCGGGTGATCCGGAAATAACAGTTGTGGCGGGTTTACCACCACTGTTATTTCCAGACCGCCCGACTCGTAATGAGGCCCATTATCTGTATTTTGCATGTGTGAAGTTTGTGTCAGTTGTATGTTTGTGCTATAGGTCAGTGAGTGGTGAGTGAAAGAGATGACATGTGATAATGTGTTACTATGTTCTGGATGGGTAGGTGTCTGAATGGAGAATGCATTGTGAGTGGTGTGTGTGTGTGTGTGGGCAAATGTGTTCTGGGTGGGTGGGTGCCAGTGTAAGTATATGTGAGAGGAGGTTAATGGGTGAGTGACTGGTGGGTGATTAGTATGAATGTGATTGTGTGTGTGAATGTTCAGGGTAAGTGGGTGCATGCCTGTGCGGTGAATGCAGTGTAAATTAATGTGGGAGGAGATGTATGGGTAGGTGAAAGGGAATGCCTGCATGTGTTTGTGTTTGTGTGCGGAAGGCCCTGGGAGACTGGGGATCACTATAGCATATTTGACACATCCTTTATTGACCCTGCATGTTTTACTGGTATTTTCGGGCAAAATGTTTTTTATACTGGCATATATTGAAGGGACCGGCATGGCAATGCATTAGGAAATGCACTTGTGCACTTTTGGTGGCTTGCACCTATTGTACTTTTTTTCCATGAGTTACCCTACACCCTACAAAACCGATTGCAAACTGTCTGGCCTTCTACCCAAATGTTCACAGAAAGTGTGCTGTGTAATGCACCATGTTAACCCATTATTCAAAACATTTTCTCTTGGTAGTGGGACTAATCCCCCTGAACCTCCCAACCCATTTTCGCTAGTTCGAGCCCCCTCGCTATGCACGGTCGCAATCGCATATTTGTGGCAAATTTTTACACCCTCCAATAAAACATCTCACCAGCCTCCAGTGGTGGCTGATATATTCTGGGACCAGGCACTGCCCCCTTCTTTATTTGCTAGGTAAAACATTTAAGCTTTGATTAAAAAACATATTTACTTCTTTCACTTGGAGTAGTGCATGCTCCTGCAAAGGCATAATCATCATGGACATTGTGCCACGTGGTGGTCCGGGCCGGCCCAGGTTGTGGCGTTCCCTGTACTTTGGAACTTGGGGGGGGCCCTCAGCAAGGCTCACACAGGGGGCCTCCAAATGTTGTGCTACGCCACTGATTGGGCCCTGCTCACCTTGAATGCATTCAAGTGTGATGTGAATTGTTGAGAGGGACCGCAGTCTCGACTGGGACACTGCTCTCGTGCAAAACTGTTTGAAGAAAATAAGCGCTGGACCCAGAGTTTCAGAAGTGAGAGAGTCATGGAATGACCAACCCCTCCACACTCAAACTCCGCATTGGAAAGGGCTTTGTGGAAGCTTCATTCATGGGCCCATCCTTGGTTGCAGGGGCATGGGGGGTCATTGAATAACGCACTCACACACAAAGCTCTGGAAATCGTAGATGCATTGATACCCACTCTTGAGAGAAATGCAGCCTGCCCCTCCCCATACCTCACCCTGTTAAAAAATGTCCAAGAAGAGTCATGTATCAAAGTCTAGGACATTAAGGTGTGATGTTCGGCTCTGGGATGTGGGGGACAACATGTGGCTGCTTGTCACATAACTTAAAGATAAATGCACATAGAGACAAATGGACTCAGCTTACATCCACACAATAGGTTTCTTATATCATTGTGGTAGCTGATTTATAGATACATTTAGAACTAGAGAATTGTGTTGATACTAAATCCTGGTCAATGATTTAATTTTCAGGACTTCCTTGTGCAGACTTTTGCTCCTGTGCAAACACGCCTCCCCAGGTCAGTGCTTTTTTGGCTTGTTTAACACATCAGTGCCACAGATAACAAGTACTTCTGCGTCCCTTGATCTACAGATGTTTCATACACTAGCTGTAGCATGTGTTAGAGACAGTTACCCTGTTATAAGTACTGCATTATCTTTGTTTTACATATAGGCTCGCCACCCACTGTGCCTCGGTTCTTATACCTGGCTCAAATACAGTGTCTGGAAACACATGTGTTACACGCATCAGAAGGTTGTGTGCCATCAAGTCTCATGATGTCCCTTGTGGGGCCGAAATGGCATCCCTTCCTGTGATGTCATCGGAAGTCACGGGCCATGTGATGTAAATTCCGCTAACCCAGGCATTTTGGTGAAATGACGTCCCTGTGGTGGCTGTGTGGCTTGTGAGTTTTTCTGAGTTAAGAATTTATCTGTGAGATCGTGTGAGGTTAATGAGGGATATGCAGGACTGTGTGGGGAATAGGAGTAGGTTGGTCACTACGATGAGTCACTTTTTCCATCTGCTTCATTAGACCACCATAGACTCCCATTACTGCCATGTGTTTATCGTTAAGAGGAGCATTATTGACAGTGTAATACCAAGTGTTTCATATCTGTTTAATCTGAAGGGGAGAGAGGTTTATGAGCTATAGCTTTTCTAGAATGTAAGAATGTCTAGTGTTGGACTCTGCTCTGTGGATCAGGAAGTAGAAAAGTGAATATTAATGGACTAGTATGTGAATCTTTAATTGCGTGATGGATAATCTTGTCTGGCAAGATCTTTTTCCACCTATAGCAGGCGTGTGAGAGCAGGGCCTTCTACTAACGTCCCTGGGCCTTTATTGCGGTGAGTGCTCTCCCCAAGACTCCATGGTAGTCACTCTCTGTCTTCCGTCGTTGCTCTTTTTCTTCCATCTTCTTTGTCTTCTTTTCCCCCTGTTGCACTTGTTTTTCATCTAATTTTCCCCCCTTTTCCACTTTTTCTCCCCAACCTGCTGCTGCTCCCTCCCAGACCTTCTCCTGTATTTCCTCCACCCTCCACCCACCTCCCCAGCCCGTGATTGGCTCTGCAGGGTTTCTCGCTGCTCATTTCACAGAGCGAACCAGGACAGTTTTGCCAGGGCAGCCATTGGCTAAGGGTCAGGGGAAAGGGCAGCTCCACACAAGCAGCTCCACTTCATGTTTGCCGGTATTCATGTGGGAATCCAAATGCAGACAGGCTACAGCAACTGGTAAGGTAAGTGTGGTATGGCAGGGAGTACAGCCATTGCTGTACTCCAGTAAAGCCCCACCACTCTTTTTACCTAATATCATACACCACATGCATTTTGGCCTAATTGTGTAATGTAGCCATATTTTGCATTTAGACTATGGGCCTCATCACGAGTTTGGCGGTAGCCCTTTAATGCGGTGGTAGCGCTGTTACTGCCGCATTTAAGGGTCCGCCAAATCACGGCTTCGGCTGATTTCCCCCCAGCTCTGAGCTGGGGGGAAATCTGCTGAGAATTCGCTGATTTTTAGCGCATTTACCACCAGCGGGAAATCCGCTGGCGGTAAAAGCATGACATTTCCCCATTGAACCCAATGGGGAATGGGGAATTCCCGAATGGGCTCAATGGGGAATGGGAAATACCCGTTCCACCAAACCTGTGATCTGGCGCTAATAGCGCCTGTGGGTTTGGTGATAGGGCTAATAACGCCAGCTCTATTAGCACCGGCGTCACCACCTAACTCGTGATAAGGCCCTATGTGTGTGAGGTAGCCTCATGTTGCACTTAACCCAACTGTGTTAGTCAACCATATTTTGCATGTAACCTAATTGTGTATGGTAGCCTTAGCTTGCTTTTAGACCAATTGTGTTAGTCAGCCATATTTGCATTTAACCTAATAGTGTAAGGTAGCCTTACCTTGATTTTAGCCCATTTGTGTGAGTCAGCCACATGTTGTATTTAGCTTAGTTGTGTAAGGTAGCCTTACCTTGCTTTTAGCCCAGCTGTGTTAGTAAGTTATATTTTACATTTAGCCTAATTGTGTATGGTAGCAATCATTTTCATTTAGTTTATTTGTGTAAGGAAGCCTCACCTTGCTTTTTGCCCAACTGTGTTAGTAAGCCATACTGTACATTTGGCATAATTGTTTAAGGTAGACATATTCTTGCACAGTTAACCCATTTTCTCCCCTCGCACACAGCACCTTCGCAACTTAGAGAAAAGTACAGGCTCATTCCACACACCCTGCACTCACATATAACACAAACACTACTACACAAAACCTCTGTAATTAGAATGAAGCTACCTTTAATGACAAATTCGAAGTGTAGCTTCTCACATAATTCTCTATCTCCTTCAACACAATCCACCCCTGTCTAGTTTATAGTTTACCTCTGCTGAGCCCATCCACATGCCATTCTGACATGGGTGACTAACAGGGCCTTGGCCACCATCACATAACTATAATGTTTGAAAGGCACACAAGCATAATGGCACCTCCAAACTTCTCACAAATGTGAACTCCGGTCCATCCGAGGGTGTTCATCCAACAGTGTGTCCAGAGCAGGGACTTAGTTTCATTGTTAGTTATGGAATTCGTACTGCCATTGGATTATCTTGGGTCCCACATGTATTGCTGGCAGTACCTGTTTTATGCTAATCATTGTAAGATGAATAACAAGGTTTTCAGTAATTTTCTGAAGATGTGGTGTTCTTCTGTCATTCTTATCTCCTTCTGGATTGTGTTAAATAAATTGGCAATTAGATGTGAGAATGCAGTTCCTCCGAATTTCCTTTTTATGAATTGTTTCTTTTCAATTTGGAGATTGTCTCCCGATTTTAGGCTTCTTCCTGGTTGATAGTAGTTGATCTTGCCCTGGAGGAATTCAGCTCCTTATCAATGTAGTGACTTGTCGGCGATGCAGAGGACTTTGAAGCTGTTGCGTTTATTTACTGGGATCCAGAGGAGACTTCTCAGGGCTGGTGTGAAGTGATCTCTTCTGTTTAGTCTCAGGAGTATCCTTGCTGCAGTGTTTTAGATGCACTGGAGTTTTTTGTAATCTGTTCTGGCATTCCAAGGTAGAGGCTGTTTGAGTCGTCGATTCTCCATAATACTATGGAGATGATCGCAAGGATTCTTTGTGGGAAGGAGAGGTAGAGGAAGAAGAAGTCTCAGGAGGTAGATGCATTTCTTTGTTATAGTGTTGTCTTGGGGTTGCCATTTTTGGGGTAATTCATGGAATAATTGTGCGCCGAAATTTGTGGTGCAAGCTGGCGCACGCATGAAAAAGCAACTGCACGATTGCGATTCGCAGACGTGCGATTCATGGAAGGCCCTGCGCGTGTTTTTCCCGGGATGTGCGCCAAATCCGCACTTACCTCACATGCCACTGTGACTTTCCAAACGCGTGCGTGACAGGAACAGGGAAAGCACACAACTTCTCGTGCACACACCTAAAAAGGGGGCGGAACACAGGGAATGGGGAACAACGCATGAAAATGCAGAGGGAACGTGGAAAGTACCGCTGGGAAACACTTGCAACGCCCACATGCTAGTGAACAACACGCATTGATGGAATCGAATAGGGAAAACCCACGCATGTCAAAACACAAACACACCCACAAATACATCCGCCACACGAAAGCAGGCAGAAGCGCCCCTGCGCAGCATAAAACTGCGCGCAAACAACAAACAAACATATACAGCTACGATGAATGTCCCATTCCTCACATCAGTGATTGTGGGACACCGCAGGAGGAGGAGAGTAGCCAGACCCTGCATTTTCTTGCTCAGGACCAGCCTTCTTGGGATGCCTGATGATGACGTCTATGGCAGGTATAGGTTTCCACTTCATATCATCCTAGAGCTGGTCACTGAGTGGGAGGATGAACTCACGTCACCCGCCTTGTGCTCACAAGCATTGAGCCGCTTGGAGAAGGTGCTCAATGTACTGCATTTATTGGCCACTAGGTCACTTCAGCGGACAACTGCCATAGTGTGGGGCATCTCACAGCCCACGCAGTCACGTTGCCTACACCAGGTGTTGACAATCATCACTGCGCTCACTGCGCGCCCCTCAGTCCGCAGGCACATATACATGCCCAGAACACCCGCAGAAAGGCAGGCCATGGTCCAGGACTTCTACAGGGTGGCACACTTCCCCAAAGTGCTCGGTGCCAAGGTTCGCACTGATGTGGCCCTACGTCCACCTAGGGCCACTGAAAACATCTACCCCAATCGCAAGCACTGGCATTCCATCAACGTGCAGGTTGTATGCAATGCCAAGGGAATCATCACCTCTGTCTATGCAAACTATCCAGGGTCCACCCATGACAGTTTCATTTACAGAATGTTCACCCTGAGCCGGGCCCTGGAAGCTGGGAAGCATGGCAAAACATGGCTCATAGGTGAGTACAAATGCCTTTGCACATGCATGCGTATCACACACAGACAAATACACAAGTCCAACTAATGACAACCATTATCACCTTATCAGGGCACAGTGCCTACCCTCTGAGCACCTACATGATGACGCCAATACGGAACCCCACCACAGCACCCCAAGTAAGATACAACACAGCCCATATTGCAACCAGGGCCATAGTGGAGTGCACATTCAGAGTACTCAAGTCACGCTTCTGCTCCTTTGACCGCTCTGGCGGACAGCTACTATATGCACCCCAAGTAGTGTGCAGGATCATTGTGGCAGCATGTGTCCTGCACAACGTTCCAACATGGCGGGTTCACTCTGCATCAAGCTGGCCACGCGACAACACACGTAAGACCACGCTCCTGCCCAGAAGGCCATTTTCCTGCCCCCAGAGCCCTGAGCCACCTCCCACAAGCCATCTGCTGCTGCCTGCCTGCCTACTGGCCACATGCCCTGCTATTTGGTGCCTGCACATCAGCCATCTGCAGCGGCCCTGTTGCTGTGACCACCCCTGCTGGAACAGAAGACTCCTGACGGGTGTTCCATCACTCCACAGCCCAGACCCAGGACCCAGTTGCCCGCCCACACCTGCCTTGTGGGTTGCCATGTCAGAGCAAACACCATCGAAGACCACTGGCAACCCCGGCCAGAGAGGCACAGGTCTGTTAGCTTCTCAGCCAGAGAAGTTGGCATCCTGGTGGAGCAGGTCCTGGGGCATTATGATGCCCTCTTCAGACGTCCGTGCGCCGACAAGGAAGGATGGAAGAGGACCTGGTTGGACATGTGGTTGCCATCAACGGGGAGGGGGTAGCAACCCGCAACTTGAAACACGTCCAGAAGCGCGGGGAGGACTTCAGATCCAGGACCCTCACAAAGGCCCAGCGCCTCTTGCATGCAGCGGATGCAGGGGGGCGCCGGTTCCAACTTACCATCGAGCAGATGAGGGTCCTGGAATGCATCGACCCAGTGCTTCACCGCCAGCTCTAGGAGAGGCAGACCCATCTGGAGTCGAGCAGTGATTGGCTGGCCTATCCCATTCCACAAAGTGCATGTTGAGGTGTGGCAGGAGTGTGCAGCTTGGACATCTATCTGACATGGCCCATGTATGGATGTGTGTGTGTGCAGGGACATGCCTGGGCTGCATGAGAGTGAAGTCATGTGTGATACACATTAATGATGTATGTGTTCCAATGCATGATGCCCAACTGCATCTGGGATGCACACATGTTTGCATTTCTTTGTATGTGCTATGCCATGGTTGGGGTGTTTTACACGGATGATGGTTCCACCTTCATGTACATGCATGGTGTACATGTGCATGTGTGTGTTTAACATGTGTGCGACTGTGATACACCATGGATGCATGTGACCTGGAAATGTGGGTACCTGATTGCCAGATGTGATTTAGTTGCCGATGATTGCACTGTGACAGGTGTTGGGAGATGTACAGATGCATGTCTGTCTGGTGGCATGTCTGCATGTGATCGGCACTCCCCATGTTGCTTGTGGCATTATGCCAACCTTTGGTTGTTCATGCAGTTACATGTGTATGGATGCTGATGCCTGTTGCATGATACCAGTTTATTTGTGCATGTGTGTGGGTTCAAATGATATGAGTGTTGGGGAGTTTGAGGCCATCTGTGAAGTTTGACACTGACACTCATGTGCAACTGTCATGTGTGTATCAGACCATTGTACAGTGCCCTGATGCCTGTGTTCTATTTCTCCCTGTCTGAAGTGTCGACTGATGAAGAGGGCAGAGAAAGTGCGGTGGAGCACAGCGGCAGGGTTCCCGCCAGCTGGAGATGCAAGACCCAGGTCCCGTACCAGGTACTGATATCTTCCGGGAGGGAGGAGTCTGGTGCTGCGTCCATGGCCGCAGCTGCCGAGGGAAGGTCCAAGGGGCGGAGGTTGGAGGTGGACTCCTCGGCAGTAGAAGGGGCAGCTGAGCCCCCACAGGGGCCTACAGAGGATGATGGCACGGAGTAATCCAGGTTGGTGCGGGGTTTGGTTGAGGAGGAGACCGTGGAAGCCCCACAAACAGGGCAACTGGTGCTAGTGGTGCAGTCCAGGGGCAGGGACAGGAGGCAACACAGGCCGCCGCAGAGGTGCCTGTGTGTAATCCGGTCCCCGATCCTGTGACTGCATCATCCTGCACCAGCAGGGATGCCTCCGTCCAGACCCATTTTAAGGGAGAGGATGAGCATACAGCAAATGGCCTTCCTCTCCCTGTGGACATGGCAATCCGTGACCGGCTTCAGACTGTCCTAGATGATTTGGCGTTGCGCCAGCGTGGTATTCAGGATGACGTGCAGGGATCTCGTGAGGACAATGCACGTCATTTCGAATACCTGTCTGGCCCCGTTGCACCACTAGAACAGGTTGTCGGCACTGGGTTCCTTTGTGTGCTGGATCTTCTTATGACCCCCTCCTCAACTGAACCCCCTATATGCCAGTCATCCTTCGTGCCATCTTCCCACCCAAGTGTTACCTGGGCCCCCTGTGGAGCTGCCCCTGAGCCAGCGGCCAGGCTGGTAGAGGACACATCCCTTCCACAGTCAGATGTCGGAGGTCCAGCAGGGGTGGCCACCCCACCAACTGGACCCCAGCAAATGGATGATGTGCAGGCATCAACCAGCAGAGCACGTGCACGGCAGCACCAGAGGATTCCATCAGCCTGGATGCCATTGTGGTGCCAGAGGCAGTTGCATTGGAGGCAGCAGCAGGCTTAGCGTGGGAGCAATCATGGCTCGGGACCATCAACATCCCGGGGGCAGGCATCAGCCGGCAGGCAGGAGGGCCCAAGATTGGGAGTGTCTTCAGTGTGGCAGCGGTTGGGCCAGCGAATAGATGCGGAGCGGCGGCAGGCGGAGAGGGCACGGCTCACAATGGTCAGGGCGGAGAACTCCATGAACCGGGATTTGAGGCAGGCTGAGTGTCTCGAGGCAACTCGCAGGGAGTTGGAGGAGTCCATGGCTACATCCCTGCGAGACCTCGAGGCCAGAGAAGAGGCCCGCCTCCAGAACATCGACGTGGAGTTCGATGATGCCCTGGCCCGGGACATCAAAAAGTGAGCCGTCGGACTAGCCCGCTGCCTTTGTATATAGTTATTTAGGTTTAGGTTTCATTTGGTTTTTATTATAATTCGGAGTCCATGGACTTTGCTCCACTTTGTGTATATAGTTGTATTTTTAATAGGGTTTTTTGTAGGTTTCCTTTTGTTTTTGGATAATGGACCCTTCAGACTTTCATTTACTATTTTTGTAGACATGTACATACTTTCTTTTTTATATCTTCACATGGAGTAATGTTTTTTTACTCAACTTTCAACTTAGGATTTCTTTCTATGGACTTTGGGGATGGACCACTTTTCTTTTTTCATGCTTTGGATTTTATTTTTCCTTGGATTTTACTTTATTTTTCATATTGCAATCATTATTTCTTCATTTGCATGTGTGGTTTTCATTTTGTCATTTGATTTTCATTTTAATACATTTCATTAATCTTCATTAATGGTGTGGTCTACTATGATTTATTTTGTGCATGTCTCCATGAGCATTGGCTCAGTCATGTCTTGCCACTGTGTGGCTCTGTAGGACATTTGTTAATGGGCATGCTGGTTCTTTTCAGACTCTCATGGCATGGGTAATTTACTAGGGAGTGGGTGCAGTGGATCATTGGGTGTTTGTACTGGGGGGTTGAGGGGTGGGATTTAGGTTGGCATTAGGGCCATGGGTCTGTATTGTTATGACGTGGTGTTTGGGGGGACACGAGTCGGGGCCTGCTGGCAGGTTGCCGTCAATAGGGGTGGGGGGACACAGGTTGAGGCCTGCTGGCAGGTTGTCATCAATGGGGGTGAAGTGGGGGGACACGAGTCGGGGCCTGCAGGTTGCCGTCAATGGGGGTGGGGTGGGGGGACCTGAGTCGGACCTGCTGGCCGGTTGCCGCCAAAGGGGGTGGGGTGGGAGTCGAGGCCTGCTGGCAGGTTGCCATCAATGGGGGTGGGGGGACACGAGTCGGGGCCTGCTGGCAGGTTGCCGTCAATGCGGGTGCGGTGGGGAGACATGAGTCAGGGCCTGCTGGCAGGCGCCCATCACTGGGGGTGGGGTGAGGGACATGTGTTGGGACTCCCAAGTGCATGGTGGCATGTGGCCTGCCTGCAGGCCATGTGGAGGGTGGATGATCTGCCTGTGGGGCATGGGGTGGGTGGATGGGCTGCCTTTGGAGCATGGTCAGGATGGATGGGCTTCCTTGCGGGGCATGGTCAGGGTGGATGGGCTGCCTGCATGGGGAGGGGCACGCCCAGGAGGGCCCACACTGCCAAATCGTGTGTAAAACTCCCCGCACACCCCTCAGAATATGCGTACCCCGCTCACGCCAGTCCCATCGTGTGTAAAACTCCCCAAGCACCCCTCGTAATACTCATACCCCGCTCGCGCCAGGCCAATTGCATGCAAACTCACTGCGCACCCCTCGGAATACGCGTACCCCGCTCGTGCCAGGCCAATCGTGTGTAAAACTCCCCATGCACCTCTCGGAATATGCGTACCCCGCTCGCGCCAGGCCAATCGCGTTTGAAACTCCCTGCGCACCCCTCGGAATACACGTACCCCGCTCACTCCAGTGGTATCGCATGTAAAGCGCACTTGCGTACCCCCATATTTGCGCACCCATATGGTGAGGAGATGCATGCACCCCCTACAGGCAGACTACACCACAGGGGAGACCCCTACAACTCTGGACATGCCCCACAGACAGTCCATCCACCCTGACCATGCCCCGCAGGCAGCCCACCCTCCCTCCCCATGCCCCGCCGGTAGCCCATCCACCCTCCCCATACCCTGCAGATAGCCGATCCACCTTGACCTTGCCCTGCATGCAGCCCATCCACCCTCCCCATGTCCCGCAGGCAGCCCATCTACCTTGACCATGTCCCGCAGGCAGCCCATCCACCCTCCCCATGCCCCGCAGGCAGCCCATCCACCCTGACCATGCCCAACAGGCAGCCCATCCACCCTCCCCATGACCCGCAGGCAGCCCATCCACCCTCCCCATACCCCGTAGGAAGCCCATCTACCCTGACAATGCCCCACAGGCAGCCCATCCACCCTCCCCATGCCCGCAGGCAGCCCATCCAACCTGACAATGCCCCACAGGCAGCCCATCCACCCTCCCCATGCCCCGCAGGCAGCCCATCCACCCTGACCATGCCCCGCAGGCAGCCCATCCACCCTCCCCAAGCCCCGCAGGCAGCACACACCACAGGGGAGACCCCTATAACACTGGACATGCCCCGCAGGCAACCCATCCACCCTGACCATGCCCCATAGGCAGCCCATCCACCCTCCCCATGCCCCGCAGGCAGCCTATCCACCCTCCCCATGCCCCACAGGAAGCACACACAACAGAGGAGACCCCTACAACCCTGGATATGCCCCGCAGGCAGCCCATCCACCCTGACCATGCCCCACAGGCAGCCCATCCACCCTCCCCATGCCCCACAGGTAGCCTATCCACCATCCCTATGCCCCGCAGGCAGCACACACCACAGGGGGGACTTATTCCATGCAATTTGCCTTGCACAAGCGAGGTACGCATATTCCCAGGTGTGCGCTGGGAGTTTTACACGTGTTTGGCCTGGCGCGAGCAGGGTACGCGTATTCTGAGGGATGCATGGGGAGTTTTACACGTGATTGGCCTGGTGCGAGTGCGGTACACATATTGCTTGGGATGCGTGGGGAGTTTGACATGCGATTGGCCTGGCGCGAGTGGGGTAGGCATATTCCGAAGGGTGCATGGGGAGTTTTACACACGATTGGCCTGGCGTGAGCGGGGTACGCGTATTCTGAGCGGTGCGCAGGGAATTTTACACGTGATTGGCCAGGTGCGAGTGGGGTACGCGTATTCCAAGGTGAGCACGGGGAGTTTTACACGTGATTGGCAGAGCGCGAGCGGGGTACGCATGGAGTTTGACACACAATTTTGTTGTTGCGTGAGGGCTGAGTGGCGTCTTTAGCGTATTTTCATGGTTGTGGGGATGTATGCTGGTCCACTGGCCTTTACACCATGAAGGGGATTTGTGCAATGTTGTTGGCACATGGGGCAGGGTTGGGGGTGTAACTGGCACTGGTGCAGGGTCGCTGATCCACGCTGTGGCATGGCTGGTTATGGATGTTTAAATCCATGAACACAGGGTGCGCCAAAATGGGTTTTGGCGCATGCGGCTGGCGCACGCTCCCTCTGTGCGCCAGCCGCGTGTGCCACTTCTGCGCTTGATTCCATGAATTACCCACTTTAGAGTCTGCTGTCCATGAGGAGTCCCAGATTTTTTACCATGCCTGATGCTTCTGGTTGGGTTTCCATGCCAGGTGGCCAGTTCAGGTTTGTGCCTGTTGCGTTGTCCTCTGGGGGTGAGATCATTATTTTTGTTTTGGTCGTGTTTGGTATGAGAATGTTGGTTGTCATCCTGCTGTATATGTCGGTGAGGCAGTTGTTGAGTGTGTTGTTTGGGTCTTCATTTATGGCTTACTTGATGATGAGCTCCTTATCATCTGCATACATTTAGGTGGTTAGTCCATGGTTTTAAATTAATTTCATTAAGGGGGACATGTAGATATTGAAGAGGGTAGAGGAGAGGCTAGAGACTTGTGGCACGCCACATGAGATGCTTTTGGTGTTAGAGATAAATGGAGGTAGGTAGGTTCTTTTGGTTCGGTTTGTGAAGAAAGAGTTTGACTTAGTTACACTCTATTTATTAATAATAATAACAATAATTATAATAATAACAATAATAATAATATTAATAATAAAACAATTGCTTGGCTTATTGTTATCAAAAAAGTGATTATTGCCCACTCCATCTAAAAAGGACAAAATATGCGCTGTTTGAGATTTTTTGTTAAAGTCATCAAGTAGGTTTTCAATCTCCAATATCAAGGAATTTGCTTCTTGGATGAGTGCCGTAAGCCGGATGGACTATTTGGCATTTGTCTGAGGCAATGTTTTGGACAAAGCTTTTAATTTCCCCATCCTCAAACAAACACAGTTTGATCTCTCGTGAGTTCAACACGGTGAAATGTATGCCCTTACTTCGCAGTAAACTAACAAAACTTCCCACAACCAGAAAAACATTCAAAATAGACTCACAGGTCCTTCAGTGTTGAATACTGGATCTTTTAGTCATGTAAGCAGTTAGGTGTAATTCAGCACTGTTCCCTTAATTAATACAGCTGACACAGCACCCCCACTGGGTAATTTAACTTATGCTCCTTACCCTTCCACACCCTCATGTCATGGTTTCTGCCTTTTCTTCACCACCTCAATCCTCCATTAGGACAGGAGAAATCACCTGGAGGCAGCCTGTGCAGCTCCAACACACTACAGTACTTCCATCTGATAGAGGCTTAACATCCCAATCACACAGCCCGAACTACGTGAACAGCCCGCCGCTGCCCCGGCTCTGCTCTGCTGGGCTTGTATGGGCCGTCTAAAACGAGCAGTCCGAATCAAAAAGCTGCATCAGCCTTGGCTCCACCTCCTCCAAATCTCTGGGCTTCTATAGGTCTCCCCTGGCAGCCTCCTGGTCCACAACACAGCAGGAACATTGTAGATGACACAGTAAAATCTTTCAAAAAAATCTTGTACCAGCTTTCCAAGAAGACATCAGAATTTATTCCTGAGATGTGAACGCCCTACTTGAAAGACCTGCTTTCCTCTTAGGACTCACTTACTTACCTATAGCTCTCTCTTCACATCAATATATTTAACAATTGCAAATCTTAGCCATCACCCCATGCTTGAAAGGAATTGTACTATTCCTACTCCATGATAACATACAATATGATATGATGTCATTTATAATGTGGCTGTACACAAGTGTTTCTAGGTGAGAGTACTAATGTTCTAAGAATAAACACTAGGTGATGTCTTACGGTACAGCTCAAAATCTAATTTATAAAAAGAGGACTCACACTAGTGAAAAAAAGAGTTTGCTAGGTCAAGTAACATAGTAATCAATTCATTTCACAATTTTATTAATGTCATTAACATAGAATCATAAAACAAAACCAATGTTCGTTATATCATTTGTACAAACACGTGGTATTCTAAAAACAATCCGGCACAGATCCGATAAAAAGTTATTGTATCAAAAATAGATTTTAGAAAAATATTTAGTGCAAATACAACTATCACCATAATAGATGTTGAACTAGCCATTTAGGGGAAACTAATTCCCATACGGTTATTAATTCCATATGGGATTTATAAGTGGTCCACTGCATCTCTATAAAGTGCTGAACCAGTGCTAAAATGCTAAAAGTCAAAGTGCTATGTGTAAACTACAGGTATCCTAAAGGGAAAGATCCCAATCCTATAACAGTAGAATATCCTTTAATAGTAGTTTTGAGGATTAAATATATCCAGTTTTTTAATCGCCAACTGATGTTCGTTTTCATCAGGACAAAAAGAAGAGAGCATATAACACAAATGTAGACTTGAAAATATATAACAAGATGGTATCCAGGCTTGTTCTGATTTCCTATCGTTCTCATGACACCATCCAAAAATATAAGTAAACAATATTATCGGAACAAAATAGAATACAAATTATGAATTAAAACCTGACCCAGCACACTAATCCATCTCACCCAAATAGAGTTCCATATATTTAGTAAGAAGAAACATGTTTACCCTTGTTTCTTCCCAAAAGGCGGAGAGTAATCGCTTCAAACTCCACCCTGAATATCAATCAGCTAACAAACAATTTATCTGCGGAGACATAAAAAGCAGTAAAAGAACTGGGGTTGGGACCACCCCTAATTCAAGTATGTGGAATTCCAGCGACGCAACTGCATTTCATGGGCACAGAAACAAGATTTAACAACCTCCATTGGTAGATAAAGGAAAGCCAGCGTCTCTCCTCAAGTGAATTTGGTTAGAAACAGACAAAGGGGATCAAATGGAGTCCAAATGTCCCGGTGTCGCTGACTCCCATGGCTCATCTGGATTGTACCCTGATGAAAGAAGGTAAAAAAACACTGTATTAGAGAGAGTTTTCTCTTGTATTCTATTGTAATAAAATGAAAATCGTGAAGAGCAACTCCAGAATACGGTACAGTGACTTTTAAAATTGATAGTGTGAACAGGCACTATGTTAACAGTATTTGCCACCTGTCCAATATTGTTAAAAAATATTTGGAAAATTACCTCCATCACATAAAAGGCCACTTGCCACCGCAGTGGAGATGTAGCTGTTCATGCACACAATATGAAAATAGTATAGGGATAGCCTGTGCTGTCTATATGATTATAAACAGACAAAACGGATTGTCAAAAAGGACATAATGTTACTCGTGGCATGCTCTCTCCGGAGGTCTAAATAGAAGCGACAGGAATAATAAAGTTACTTACTCATCTCGGATCGACAAGTGTATGTAAAGGCTGCTCGATTACGCATTGCCACCACCTTAAGCCCCATTTGTGCCGTGATTAAATTATTATGAAGGAATAGACCAGCGTACATAAAAGCTGCTCGACTCACGTTACCAATGCATAAACCCCATGTGTGCCACAAAGTAATTGTTGTAAACAGATGGACTTTCGTCCACATCGGCAACTCTATGGAACCTGCCCAAATCGCAGTCATAGAAAGGGGACTATGAAGAAACGCAGGATATCGCAACTAATGGACAAAGTATTGCAAATCAACAGAAAACGTATTTTAACAATGCAAGACTAATTTGCTTTGTATAGATGTCTTACCATTAGGATCCATAAAAGGATAATTTCATAAACAATCCGTTCATGCCATGGAATTAAACAATGCAATCTTGGTCCCTAGAGCACAAAGATGGATGAACACTACGACAGCCATATAGAAAAATGCATATGAACAACGCATAAACAATCTAAAAAAATACCATAGATATATTGTAAAATATATTATACAATAAACCACGTTTTTTTTGCAACAACTGACTTATGCAATTATTATAAGATCGAAAGCAAATGCAAACACAGAGAATAGAACTGCTGTTGATACAACCAAGAGTTGCTTTGAAGAGACCCCTGCACGAAAGTATTTTGTTCAACGGTTCATTCATTGGACACAATGCAACCATTCTTCCTATTGGTTAAGACCAGTGTTGTAACTTTGGGTATGGTAAATCCACCATTGTTCTCTCTGAGCTAATCTGGTGGCTATGTCATGAGAATCATTTCCCTGTATCCATTCTAAAACCACCATTTCAGGTCTTCACAACTGTGATTTTATTCAAGAAAGTGAGCTACTAATCGGGGTGTTACAGTTGTAGTCTGAATTTTTGATTTGTGTTCCGTTATTCTTCGTTTAATGGGTCTAGATGTTTTGCCTATATATGTTTTGGAACAGGGACAAATGATGGCATAAATTACATTTTTGGAATTGCAAGTGGTGTGATCCTTAAGATACGGCAGCTTGGAATTGATACTGACCGAAGTGCATGCAGTGGTGGATTCACATTGGCAGCAACAACTGCATGGAAAATGTCCAATCACCCGTTTCAACCCTCATAAAGATGTAAGAGTCATGGGATTTCTTTCTACAGTAACTCTATTGGCTCTTGAGAGCCAGTTCTTCAAATGTCTTCCCTTTTTGAAGGCATATAAGGGGTGTTTGAGGATTATTGAGTAGTAAAAAATGCCAATGCTTTCAAATGACCTTTTTGATTTTGTTATGATGAGTATTAAAGGTCATGGCACACACTAACTGTGCATTGGTGGTGTTTTTATTGTTATTCTTAGCCAGTAATATCTCTCTGTATTGGTTTTTTGCCCTTTTGCGTGATTGTCTAAGAAGGTGAGAAGGATAACCTCTCTATGATAGCCTACTGTACATTATGCTAGACTGTGTAACAAAATCTTCCACTCTGGTACAGTTCCGTCTGGGTACCAAAAATTGATCATAAGGTATGTTCTCTTGTAGAGCTTGTGAATGAAAACTGTCAAATTTAAAAGTGGTGTTCCTATTGGTAGCCTTTCGATAAAGATCTACTATAATATGTCAGTTCTAAATCTTGATTAAAAGGTCCATAGATGAAATAGATTGATTGCTGGCTAGCATCGTGGACCTCAAATTTGTATTGAGCGAATTGATCCACAGTAGAAACTCTTTATAATTGCCTTTTTCCTTGTCCCATAGAATAATGATGTTATCTATATAACGTTTATAGAATTTAAGGGCAAGTCTGAAGGGGTTGGTTTCATTTAATATGAATATCTTCTCAAATTTCCACATATAGAGGGTCACGTAGCTTGGGGCCAACGCTGCCCCATCGCTGTGCCTTTGATCTGCAAATAAAAGGCAATTTTGAAACGAAAAAAGGTTTTTGTTAAGGCTACTTCAAGAAGCTCTATCAAGAATTTACTGGGAATTTGTTGAGAATCTTCTCTGAGATCTAGAAATACATTATCGTATTTCTCAGCATCCCAGACAACTACACCACCTCTTTTGTCCGCTTGTTTAATAACAAGTGACTGATCATTTCGCATTTTAAGGAGCCAATCCCATTCATTCTTAGTGAAAATATAACTCAGCCAATGTTTCCCTTCATTTTTTAAATCATAAATGTAGTTGAAGTCTCTTGGTACCAACTTCTCAAATATAGTGGTTTCTTTAGAGACCATTTGTGGCATGGGAGTAAAGGAAGTTTTGACTTTGAAGGGCGTATTAGTATTGATGTATAGTATAGACCTCTGGTGAGAGTGTGCCACCAGTTACGTTACGTCAAGGTTGGAGACCTGCTCTCCATCCTTGACTTGAACATTCCCTCCGTCCTCATCCTACTTGATCTCTCCTCTGCTTACGACACGGTCAAACATACCATCCTGCACAATCGTCTCTGTGACAACCTGGGTATCACCGATCAGGCTCTTGGCTGGCTGACCTCTTTCCTTTCTCATCGACCCTCCCAGGTACAACTTGGGTCCTTCCTATTCTTTATCTCCCTCTCGACCCGTGGTGTTCCCCAGGGGTCTAACCTCTCCCCCTGGCTTTTCAACCAATACCTGGCAACTGTCACCTACTGCATTTCCATTTTCTGGTCAAAGTTCCAGTGCAATATGGATGATACCCAACTCATTTTCAAGCTGCCCTCAAACACCTCCTCTCCTTCCATCATTTCCGATTGCCTAATCGCTATTCAAAATTGGTGTGCCGCCAACAATCTTTGTCTAAATACAACAAGACTGAGATCCTCCTCATTGGTACACCTTCACCATCCTTTCCCCTCACCCTCTGGCCGGCCTCCCTTGGACCTCCTCCTGCCCCTACCTGCAAGTCTAAGAATCTCAGGGTCATCTTTGACTCCACACTTTTCTTCTCCGCACAAGTCACAGACATCTCTAAAAAGTCAAATTACTTACCACACCTCCTTAGAGGTACTCTGCCTTTCCTCTCCTTCCCTCAGAAGCTCAATATCTGCCAAGCTCTGGTTCTCTCTAGGTTGGACTGCTGTAACAGCCACTTTCTAAATATACCTGCCTCCACTCTCCACTCTTTACAGCTAATCCAGGACAGGGCTGCAAGACTTGTCCTTGGCCTCAAGACCTGGGATCGTTTCTCTCCAGCTCTGAAATCCATTCATTGGCTCCCAGTGGATGCAATGATTACATTTAAAACCTTCTGCATTACTGGCCACCAGGGGGCGCACAGATGAGTCGTATCTCCATGTGAGCTCTGTGACTCTGGGTCAGTGAGGTGAATTGAGCCCCCACCTTGCGATCCCCCAAGATTTAAAATTGCTGTGGAGTCGTCTGAAGACCCCTCCCCCCCAAGTTGGCAAAAAATCTGAAGGAAATCGGATCCTGGGAACCAGAGAAACCTGCCTCTAAAAGAGAGCCTGCGTACGGCGGCTCCGCGGCCCTTCCATATCCGGCAAAGCCTGCATGAAAGTTAGAGGAGGACTCCCGGACCTGAAGAACGAAGTGAGACTGAGAATATCTAGCCACTGTGTGGATACCGTCATCCCCCCCCCAGAGCCTTGCCGCACCTATCGAGATAGCGGACAGCGCTGTGTCATATACGCCCGCGCTGGATGCCGCGTCGGACTGGAGCACGAAATACGCCACCAGCAGGAGAAAGGTAGGCGGACACCCCCCTCTCGCTGCCCGCCGGGCCACGCTTAATGGGCGATCACCCCACGACACAGCAAGAATCCTGGCGCCCTTCTTTGCCGAGCACTCAGCGGTGCGTTACCGCTTCCCTCCCCCACCAGAGGCTGTGTGAGGCACGGGCGGCCCTGTTTACACTGGGCTGATGGCTCGCGCCTGGATAAGAGCTTTGGCCCTAGAAGCCCAGATACCCTTAAAACACACGGAAATAGTGTGAGAGGGAGGGAAAAGCACCCGTACGAAGGGGAAAAGAGGGACAGAGAAGAGGGAAGGAGGGAAAGGAGGAAGAAAGGAAAAGAAAAGACCAATACAGCTCCACGCTTGGTTACATCTTAACTAAAGCCCAAAGTGCATCCGTTAACCAGCCAAGAAGCCTCCCGAACCCCCAGCCATAACCAAGCACACCCCAGCTCCAGCGGTATTGCACACCTATGCTAGGCTAATCACCACACCCATCGAATACAGAACACTGAATCCATCTCCAAGTGGAATGTGTGCCGCATAAACCACCGGACCAAAGGAGAACTGAGGGTCACCCCCCCATGACCCACACACCCGGACAAGTGAATACATTGTAAGCACGTAATAATAGCAGACAAGAGTACCCCATTCCACTGCTGCACTCCCTGACTGCCAGTGGTGCAGGTCAGACACATGGCCATAACCGACAAAAGACACGAGATCACCGGCCACGAACACTGAACCCCGACCCCCTTAGGACAAAAAAGCTTACCCAAGACCCCTGAAGGCCTGAAAACCAACTCCCCACAAGTGCACTCTGCGCATTTCCTGTCCACTAACAAAAGATACAGTGGCCCTGGACCCCATCCCTTAACAAGAAACAAATTGAAGACATCTGTGAACACTGCGGTGCAGAGGGTTGGGCCCCCAGCTCAGGGGTGTGTGCCTCCTCTGCCCCATTCCCCACCTAGTTGCAAGACAATACCAACGCTATCTCAGAGGCATCAGAGACCCCATGAACATAAAAGAAAAGCTATCCCCTTTTGCCTACGCCTCGCCGCCCCTGGAGAACTGCGACTTCAACATGGCAAATAAAGACAATATGGCAAGCGAGGCAGCGGCCACCAAAGGGGACATTGCCGCCTTACTGGATGAAATAAAAAATATGGGCGCCAACATTGGCTGCAAAATAGACAAAACAACGCACCACTTGGATAGCATGGAAGAAAGGCTGTAAGGTGTAGAAAATAATCAAGCCTCCATAGACACTCTGGAGGCACAGCTCGATCAACAGATGATGGAACTGAAACAGTGGGAAGAGAACTTCAAACTCAAGCTTGACTACTTGGAAAAGCGGGAAAGACGGAATAACCTGAGAATTTTTGGTATCCCGGAACGAGAAGGGGAGACGGAGAGCGACCTGAGGAATACTCTTCATGACATCATCAAACTTCTAGTTGCTAATGACGAAATTGACAAATCTAAAACAGAGAGGATACACAGAGCCGGAGGTCCCCCAGGTGGGCCAAGATCTGTACTCGCACAATTTCATCGTTTTCAGGACAAGACCAGGATCCTCGAAAGAGCGAGGGGCAATGATTCAATCACTCTAAAGGGTGCCCAGATCTCAAGATACCAAGATCTATCGTCCATGACGCTGGCACTCCGGCGGATGTGCGGACCCCTAACCAAAAACCTGAAGGAAAAGAATATAAGACACAGGTGGGGCTACCCCTTCTCCCTCTCCCTCGAGTACGATGGCAGTAAAATCAAGCTGAGTGCAGAAAAAGAAATCAAGGCATGCATCTTCGACCTGCTTGGACCTCGCACTGAAGACAACGAACGAGAAGGTCCAAGAAAAGAGGATAGAGGATTGCGAATACAAGGCCCCAGGAGGAAACGAGTGAAGAGCTTGAAGAAATATCGAAGAGGTAACAGCCCCCCCCCCGATGGGAGACAGCTAACACCTATGGTAAAATGACATTTATTCCATTACAAAGGATACTGACTTGAATGGAGAAAGATAAATGGGTTTACAATAAAGTCAGGAAGTGGACATGAAGGGGGAGGCTAAAAGGGGCTCAATCAAGATTGAGATGCAACATTGACCAAAGGGACGTGAAGTAACGGTCCCCTCAAGTGGTTCAATGCATGACCAGTGTACTTACCTGGGTGCGTTCGAATGCCAGCAACTTGGGAAGGTAGTAGGGCGAGGGGTTGGGCTAACAGGAAATGGGCAAAGGTTGTAGCAACATCGGTGATAATTCAGAACACAGAGGACAGTGTGAGACTCAACGAACAAACAATCTACTGGGCACGGGTCACAATCATCTATATAACAGGCACTAACAATGGCACCAATTGAAGAGCAGAAGGGGAAGGACGCCCTCAGGATGGGCACACTCAACGTGAAAGGTCTAAACTCTCCTACCAAGAGGTCGTTGGTGGCTAGGGAATTTTGAAGATCTCACATTGATATTCTTCTCCTACAGGAGACAAAGTTTGCCAAAGGCGAAGAACGATGTATTATTGGGAAACAAAGGGGAATGGAGTTTTGGGGGTCTGGTCCACTTAGGAAAGGAGGTGTGGGTATACTGATTAAGAAGGGGATCAGCTTCGAGGTAGACAAGATGTGGACTGATGTAAGTGGGCGAGCCCTTTTGATAACTGGGAAAATCGCTAAGGTAAATGTAACAATTGCAGTGATATATTCCCCCAACACTGGACAAGTCAAATTCCTAGAGAAAACGATTCCCAAAATAATGTTGGAAGCCTCATCCTATTTCATTCTGGGAGGGGATCTTAATCAATGGGCTGACCCAACCAAAGACTGGAGACCAGGTAATCCCGAAACGAGAAACCAGAATAGAATTGACCGCACTTAACTATCTGACATAATGGACATGTACGATCTGAAAGATGTGTGGAGAATCATGCACCCTATTGAAAGAGGTTACACTTTTTATTCTAATCCACACAAAACATTTACCAAAATTGACTATATATACATCACAAAGGATATCCTTGATACCACAACACACACAGAAATAGTCCCGATAACATGGTCGGACCATGATATGGTCCTAGTAGACATACAATGGGTAGACCTACCTGTCCCGGGAGGGAAATGGAGGTGTAACGAGAGTCTATGGAAAGATGCAGTTTTCAAGACAGAAATGGAGACTGAAATGAATGAATACTTCAAACTGAACAATAATGACGAGGTCTCCAAACAAACAGTCTGGGAAGCGGGTAAGGCCACCTGGAGGGGTATCCTAATACGTGAAAGGTCCTCTAAGAAGATGGAGCGAAAGATCATAGAACATAAACTCAGAACTGAAATATGCCATCTTGAGAGCAATATTAAGAGAAACCCAGACGTAGATCAGGATCAAATAAACAAAGCGCAGTGCAAAAGGGAGGAACTACCACTATTGGGACAAGAACAAGTAGTGTGCAAGCTTCAATTCCTCAAACAAAAATGTTATGAAAAAGGAGACAAAGCAAACGCACTACTAGCCGCCAGACTCAGACAGCAAAGGGCAGAGTGAAAAGTAAAAGAGATAATCGAAGAAAACTCCCCCATAGCACATACTCCCGATACCATCCCTGAGAGTTTCGCCAACTTCTTCTAGACACTATACACCTCGGAAGTAAGTCCCGATCGATCAAATACAGAACACTATCTATCCTCAATCGACATGCCTAAAATATCACACCTAGAACCAAGCTTTTAAACTCCCCAATATCTGAACTAGAGGTCCAAGATGCAATAAAAAGGCTAACCATAGGTAAATCCCCCAGGGAGGATGGCTACAATGCTGGCTTTTACAAAACCTTTAGTATGCAGCTAACATCATTCTTGACAGAATTATTCAATGAGATAATAGAAACAGGGGAAGCCCCAGACTCTTTCACGAGAGCATTGATAACGGTGATTCCCAAGGAAGGGAGAAACCCTAAATACTGTGGATCATACCGCCCCATATCCGTACTCAACCTAGATGCCAAAATCTATACCAGGGAATTAGCCGCCAGATTGGAAGTACTGATGCCTCATCTTATACACAATGATCAGGTTGGATTTATACTGGGCAGGCAGGGAGCGGACACGCTGCGTAAAACATTCCACCTAATCCATACATCACACACCCTACCCAGTGACCCTGCCCTACTGTCAATAGATGCAGAGAAAGCCTTTGACAGAGTAGAGTGGGAATTTCTGAGGGCGGTCCTGCGAAAAGTGGGAATAGGGCCAAAATTTAGAAAGGCAATCCAAGCGGTATACACATCCCCTAAGGCATCGATATTCATAAACGGAGAATATTTCAGATGGTTCGAACTGGAACGGGATGTCCCCTCTCTGCTATCCTCTTTGCGCTCTCCCTGGAACCCCTGGCACAAAATATGAAATCTGACCCCAAGGTAGAAGGTATACAGTTGGGAAGGATAGAATACAAAGTAGCACTTTACACAGATGACATACTGCTACACATAACTAACCCTTTGGCATCGATCCCCCGTGCCCTCCATCTGCTAGAGGAATATGGCCAACTCTCTGGGTTCAAAGTGAACAAGACCAAATCGATACTATTTCCCTTACAAGGAACGAAAGAAGAAAATGAAACCAAATTCCTCCCGTTAGGCCTCAAGATTGAACACTCCACACTGAAATATCTGGGTATAAAGATCACCAAAACTCTAACGGATTTATATGAAGATAATTTTCCTCCCCTTCTCCAGCGTTTCTCAGCCGATATAAAAAGGTGGGACAAGCTTGGATCTCGTGGATGGAACGAGTTAACGCTGTTAAGATGGTATATCTCCACAGGTTCCTCTATCCCTTCCAGATGCTACCGGTTGAGATACCGAATAGGTTTTTCCTAGAAGCAAAAATAATTATGGTCAGGTTCCTCTGGCAGGGGAAGCGTGCGAGGATCGCATATAACACTCCCCAAAGACAAGGGAGGAGTTGGTCTCCGCGACCTAAAAACATACTATAAAGCCACCCATTTATGCATCCTCATCCCTCACTTACGCAATCACAAACACCCTCAATGGATTCACATGGACAACCACTACTTCTCACCAGCTACGGTATCAGAATGGCTATGGACCCCACACAAAAGGCTGCAACGTAGAATCAAAGGCCACCCAATATTGAGCGCCATTTGGAACATATGGCAGCCGAGTAAAGAGATGCGCAGAATCACCACTTGGCCTTCCTCGCTCAGCCACCTATGGTCTCCTGGCATAAATGATCACATACTCAATGTAGGTAGATTCCAATCCTGGTACGAGACAGGCCTGGAGAGGGTGGGGCAACTGCAGAAAAAAGACACTTTCATCCCACTTCCAGAACTAACTGAAGCCCTAGGAATAGGCCCATTAAACACCTTCCAATACATCCAGATAAAAGGTGTTCTAACGAAACCCGAGTGAAAGGAGAAGCTGAAAAGGGATCTCACCCTGTTTGAAAAACTCCTAGACTCTAGGTCCGAAATGAAAGGCCTGATATCTGCAATGTATAAAGAACTAATTGAAGCGGGAGAAGGGTCCACGGAAGCACTCAGAAGCTGATGGGAAAGAGACATAGGAGACGAGATAAGCCCCGACCAATGGGAAACAATGTGTAAGGCTGCATCCAAAACATCCATATCCTGCCAATATAAATTACATGCCATTAAGCTACTACATAAATGGCAATATGACCCACACAGGCTCTCCAAAATGTTCCAAACAACAAGCCCCAGATGCTGGAGGGAATGTGGCGAGGTAGCCGACTATTGGCACATGTGCTGGAGCTGCTACCCATACATAAAGGTATTCTGGGAAGAGGTCCTAGGGTGGATTAAAGAAATGATGGCATACAGAGAGGCACCAATCCTTACTAAATCTGTTCAGTCTTGAGAAGAATCAGGATGAGTGGATCAGAATCAAATGACTGTTCCCAGAGCTATTGCTAGTGGCTCACGCCCTACTAGTTATGAAATGGAAATCCAAAACGGTCCCAAGAAAAAAGGAATGGATAAACGTAGCAACCAAACTCTGCATCATGGAAATGATCATAGCCTCTCTACGCAACAGAGCGTCGCAACGCGAGACCCTATGGTCGGACTTTAAAAATGAAATCCAAACGATCCCAGACTCCCAACCTGAGGAACCTCCAAAGACCTAACATAAGCCCAAAAACGTACATAATAACCAGGTGAGACAGACCAGAACCTGCAGTCAAGAAACCCTCACAATAGTAGAACAATGATCTATTTGCCCACACACGAAATACATGTCTTTAAGATGTTTGCTCAACCAACAGGAGGGAGGGGGCGGGTGAGGGATATGTTTTGTTAACTGTTACAACCAAAGAATGGTGATGCATATAACAATGTTTCAAAGTGTAAAAAGAACCAAAAATTATGTTCTTTAAATGTAACCAAGACCTAGTAATCACACATTATGTAATGCAAATTCCTTTTGTTTGAAATTAATAAAACCAAATAAAAAAATTAAAAAAAAACTCTGCATTGTCCACAAGGCTTTCTGGGACCTGGGTCCAAAATACCTTTAACTATCCCTCTGTAAATACCTCCCCTCTCCAGCCATTCACCCCTCTACCTCTAACTCCCTTAGGGTCAGTCGTTTTTCGAAGAAACAAGCTGGGGGCAGATTTCTGTCTTTGGCTGGGGCTTCCCTTTCGAACAGCCTCCCGGACACCTTGAAATTTTAGGAGAACCATCTCCAGTTCCGCTAGCAACCCAACCCCCATGCCACCCTCACACCCCGCCCCAACCCTAACCCTAACCCTAGTCTTGGCCCGACCCTAACCCTAACGCTAATATAACCCTTAAACTAACCCAAACCCCAACCCTAACCCTATTTTAACACTTAAACCAACCCTGGCCCCAACCCTAACCCCAACCCTAACCCTAAACCCTAACCCTAAACCCTAACCCTAGCCTCAACCCTAACCCTAATTAAATCCCTAAACTAACCCAAGCCAAAACCCTAACCCTATTTTAACACTTAAACTAACCCTAGCCCCAACGCTAACCCCAACACCAACCCCAACCCTAAACCCTAACCCTAGCCCCAACCCTAACCCTAACCCTAATTTAACCCCTAAACTAATCCAAACCCCAACCAAAACCCTAACCCTGGCCCCAGCCCTGCACTAATACTTACCATCACATGTCGATGGCACCTTCACATTTTTTTCAACAAAATTATCATTCAAAAGAATGGCATTTTGGCAACAAAAAAAATCGAAAGTTTGCCATTCGAAACTTTTACTTTTCTTAAAATGACCGTATACCATATATCCCATATAGAATTAATAACAATCTGGGAACTAGTTGCCCCTAAATGACTAGTACAGCATCTATTATGGTGATAGTTTTTTTGCACTAAATATTTTTCTAAAATCTATTTTTGATAAAATAACATTTTACCGGATTTGTGCCAAACTGGATTGTTTTTAGAATTACCATGTGTTTGTACACATGATATAACAAACATTGGTTTTGTTTTATGATTCTATGTCAATAACATTAATTCAATTGGGAAATTAATTGATTACTATGCTTCTTGACCTAGCACACTCTCTTTTCACTAGTCTGCATCCTCTTTTTATAAATTAGATTTTGAGCTGAATCATGAGACATCACCTAGTGTTCATTGTTCTAATTCTTTACCCCTATGTCCACGATGATACCCATCTATTTGGTTTAATATTCATTTTCTAAGTACATACATTGATGCTTACCAAATCTTTGCCTGCACTATATACATACCACTATGTTATTAAAGGAAATAAGTGTTAAATCAATTAAAGCAAAACCATAGTCATGGTATGTTTTAGTTTTGTATTTCTCTATTCTTTTTGTATTACTGGACAAGGAACAGCATATAGAACACATTAACATATCTCCTCTGCTTTAAATTTTAGGTGTTCTGAAATCCTATTCTGATCAGAAGAAGTAGAAGAGGAGCATATTTGCTCTGACCAAACATATTCCCTTGGCTCAGGGTTTTTCAATTATAAAGGGAAAACGGTTAAAAGTGAGTACAACACTTTTTTTTCTATTTATTGACAATGTGGTCTGGGATTAGGCTATACACTGCATAGATATGAGTTAGCAGTATATGTGTGCAAACAATAATAATGTGGTAGGTGGCAAAATAAATGTCATTTCAAAGCAAAGTTCTATAAATAAAAACTTTTCTCAAAAACGTTAAAAATCTATTCCTTCAAAGTAAACCCAAATATATTGAAGACAGGATAGCTATACTTAACATTGAGCAATGTAGACTGTTGGAGGGCAAAATAAACAAAATGATGAAAAAGGCAATATCACAAAATTGTTACTTTAAAAAACGTCTTGAGTAAGGTACAAAAAACAACACAAACTGTCTCTGGGGTCCAAAGATAAGGCCAGAGGGTTGAAAATCTAGGTAGCATGTAAATGACACCTAGCTCACAAGTTCTTTAACTTAGGTTACTTGAACAGACTCACTGCCGGTGAGCAAGTGTTCTTGACTTCTTCTCAGTGGGATCCAGACATGATTTAGATGTGGTGTGGTGGCTCAAAGGAATTTGAGCACTGCAGTGTGTACTGGTAAGTAGCCTTTAATCAATGATATTTTGGTACCAAAGCAAAAGTTTGAGTCAGAATAGCTTGTCGGGATGTTGGATTCAGTAAAATCAGAAGGCTCTGGAGAGATCTCTCAATTTGGTGAGCAGATCAACGTGGCAAAGTCAGTGGGGATGGCTCCAAACAGGACATCTCAATTGGGTTTTCTGGTGTCCTATTAAGCATAGTGACGCTAAAGAGAAAACAGAAGTCACATGTGTAGTGCATCATGCAGCTTGATCAGGCGTTCAGTTTGGATTGATGGCTTTAAACAGGCTTCAATCATTTGTTCGATGCGCTGAACAACAGAAAAAATAGAAGTAATGCCTGTGGACTTAAAGAGTGCCAGGGGTCAAGCACACCATCTTCACTCCTAGGAACTAAGTGTCATGATCTTGTGTCCTCTTTGTGAGCAAGCTCCAAAGTTCATTGAGGTATTTTACTTGTATTCCACAAAGACAATAAGGGAAGGTTTTCTCGCCCTATTCCTATTAATTGTCTTTAACCATTTGGAAGAGGAGTTTGCCATTTCCACATCTCCAATACGTATTCAACATATAAGTGGGTGCCCCACAAAGGGATTGGTGGCTTTGAAGCCTCCTAGTAAAATCTAGTGGGGTTGACTTCTTAAAGAAGTGTTTACCCTCTTTGGAAACAATACTCAGAGTTTAGCCACCAAAGGTTTGCAGCGGGAAAGAGATAAGCAGGAAGGGAGAAATCGAATTGGTGGGAATTATCTTCCATGAGCTAGAGCTGTCATGCTGCCTAATCTCTACGCAAGTCCTGCATTCCTGATAACAAAGAGTCTCTCTCTGTAATGATCACATTGCCAAGGAGTTGCGAAGGGTTCAAGCAAACCATTTGTATTCATGCTCCCCACATGTTGGTGAGTTGTGAAAATGTCACTTGTGGATTACCAAAGTTTTCCTGGGAGGAGGTGGAACCATATGCTATCAGTTCTGAAAGGGAGTGCTGTCTCAGTAGATACAGCTTATCTAGAGAAACGGTGAGGGTGAGGCAACTTTATTAACTTAAAACCAGTAAAAATGGGATTGGCTAGAACTCTTTGGCCCTCATTACAGTTTCACCGGCATCCCACAGGTATGCTAATGTTTCTCCTACTAAGTCTGCTTGTACACCTGATGAAGCCCCGTACTATGAAGTGAGGCTTTAACAGATTGTGCACTCATGCATTTATTTTTCCTACTATGGCCGCTTGCCAACATGCTTGTTTACATGCCTGAAGTAGCCACCCGCACCAGAAGGTGAGGCTTTGCCAGTTTGTGTACTCACGCCCTTTTTTGTCTAATATGTTTCTTTGCGCCCTTGAAGTAGCCCCCCGCACCATGAGGTGAGGGTCTCCATAGTGTGCGGGTACCAACTAGCATTGTTAATCTATATGCGTACTCTTGCATTTCATGAACTGTACTATGCAATTTCTGTAACTAGCACCCACATGCCTGAGGGTTAGGTGCGCTGAAATAAATGCAAACATAAATAAATAAATAAATACATTCCGGTGGGATACTGGCAAAACTGCCTTATCATTTGTTGCTCGACATCCAGGTATTACCAGGATAAAACGTGTCGGCAGGGACGCCAGTAAGTTCCAATTCTATGGCGTCCCGTAGGACTCCATGGAGGGGATTGCCAGAATTACTGGCATCAGTAGTATCAGTGCAGGTGATTCCGGCATTTATTTTCCAGTAAAGGTCATGACTGCTGGTAGTTCACTTGTATTTCCCCGTTCTTGAAAAAATGCTGGTGCTGGCATTGCCGCCAGTTTTTCTGGCATTTGTTTCCAGACTGGGGAGCTCATAATGATCCCCATTGTTTTCAATATTCTCATTTGGCAACATATTGAATTATAATTATGTTTACTTTAGCATCTAAATTGTAGGGTGACTGCACAATCGCTGAGAGCATATTGGAGATACCCATTAACAGTTATGGGGCCTTTCAAATTGTCAGAAGACCACATTGCTTGCAGGCGAATTCAGGTCCTAGCAGACACTCATAATTAATGGCATGCTCAAGTAAACTATTAGTATTGAGGAATTTGGGGTGTCAAGAAACAGCAGTATGAAATTAATACTTATCCACAATGGCAAATGTGCACTTAAAAAAAGACAACAGAAGCGACAACACAGTTTCAACAAGCGCACATTTGAAGTGATATGTAGCCTTTGGATCTGGAATTTGGCCAATTCAACTTTAAGTGGCTAATGGGTCTTCGGACTGTACACAGTAGAAGTATACATGGGCCATTATATGGACCACAGGGATTATATTATGCACAGAGCAGCCTGAGACCATGCAAAAGGCAGCAATGTATGCTTCAAATGAAAATAACATAACCTAAAATAACTGAGCCTGGCATCAGATCAGGTGTAATCAAAGTCACCACTTTTTTGTTGTACAGCATATCTAGAATTTGGGTCGGTTCAGCAGGGATAACTTTCCTTCCGAGAAACAAGTTTACTACCGCAAACTGAAGAAAAATATAGACTTCAGTACATTCTTGCAGATGGTATTCTGCCAGACCAGCTCAGTTTAGTCTTTTCTCGGTATGTTGCCATATTTGCTATAATACGTTCCAAAGCCAGCTGACCCTGCTCAAGACGTATAAGTCCTGGCATACGAGAGAATTCACTGCCAAAGGTTGTCAAATATTGACTGGCTGTGGCAGGTATACTGTGTTGGAAAAACGTACTGGATATTCTGCTCCAAACCCCCCGACCCCAAGGGCTAAGAGTTGAAATGGCAAAATCACCCCACACTTTTGGAATGTACTCTGTTTCTATCCATTGTTAGGGTACTGAAGAGGTTAGACTTATAGACGCATAAGTTGATTCTTTACACTCTCTTCAATAAAGAAAGAGGAAACCGCATTTCAGTCTATCATGAAAGCAAGTTCTTGCACTTGGCAACGTAAGAAAAATTAAAGACAATTGCTTTGACAGAACGGAATAAGGTACAATAATACTGCCACAAAGAACATTATATTATCTTTTAATAGGTTCCCTCTTCTCCAAAGAAGACCCACAGGGAACATTCAAATTGACAGGAATCCTTTTTAAAAGCCAGGAAATGTAAAGGGAAATCTTGGCAGCATGACAGATCTCTTCCTTGAAAGTCCTAAGCAACTTGTGCAGCACATTTAAAAAGACTACACATGCATTTATTAAATGCTGTATGTAGTTCGCTTTGAGAACTGTCTATTCACGTATGACTTAATAGAAATATTCCACACTTAAATATAATTTAAGTAGGCAAGATGTGGGTATTATGCTGACAAGATGTAGTGTACTTTTACATTTTACTATTAAAATAATAGATTACATTCTGACCAATTAGCTCACTGTGATAAGTACTCATTGGGGAAAATATTATTTAACCAGCTGACAGCTGGCTTAGCCTTTTATCGTTTCAAGACTCATAAACGCCTCCTTCAAATCCTGTCAGGTCCCTACTAACTTGAAAGATGCCTGGGTACTCCCCTTGCTTAAAAATGCGTCCCTTGACCCTACCATCCCCACTAACTACAGGCCTATAACGACAGTCCCCTTCCTTTTCAAAATCATTGACAAGGCGGCATATCTCCAGATCCAGTCCTACTTAGAGATCAACAACCTCCTGGGGCTAAGACAATCCGGTTTCAGACCTCTCCATGGAAGGGAAACAGCACAATTAGATCTAAAAACGCAAATAGACCAAATTAAAGACAACAGACAATGTGCATTACTGTTACTACTGGATCTCTCTGCTGCCTTTGATTTGGTAGATCATAACATACTATGTAAGCACCTCTCATCGGCAGCAAACTTCTCCCTTGAGGCCACCTCTTGGATCAAATCCTTCCTCAACAATAGAATGAGTAGAGTATTCTCCCCTACTGATGCAGCTGACCCCATCCCCATCACCTGCGGAGTCCCCCAAGGATCATGTGTCTCCCCTACACTATACAATGTGTTCACAAAACCCCTCTTTGACATTCTGGACCATTTTGGTGTCATCTACACCAACTATGCAGATAATACCCAGATACCTATCCCACTAACCAGAAACTATGACGCTGACAACGACCGGCTAAACGAAGTCTGCCTCGTCATTCAGGCATGGATGGCTACCCATAGCCTATGCCTGAATGACGACAAGACTGAAATTCTTATACTTGGCGCCCCCACTTATCTGAATAAACTAAACCCTAACTACACTGCCTTCAACATTGACGGCAATATGATTACGACTGCTAAGGAAACTAAAACCTTAGGCTTACACCTAGACTCGGCCCTAAACCTTAAGAAGCAAGCCAACGCCGTTGCATCAGCGACAGCTTACACGTGCAAATTGATCCATGCTTGCAAAAACTACCATCCTCCAATAGCCGCTTGATTCTGGCACGAGCACTAATCTTATCGAAACTTGATTATTGCAATGCTTTGTATGCAAGGACTAACAAAAAAGTTCTGACCAAACTCCAAACCTTACAAAACAATGCACTAAGAACTGCATTGGGCATCCCAAGAAAGGACCACATTTCAGAAACAAGAAGAAGCCATAAATGGCTTTCCATCCAGGATAGAATATACTTTAAACTGATCTCTATCTCCCACAAATGTCTTCATGAGGCCGCACCTAAATACCTTATGGACAAAATTATTCCCAAAATATCCGCCAGACTCACAAGATCAGCTAACTCCTGCCTCATTGTTACACCACGCTACAACCTCAAAAGAGCTGGAGGCACTAGCTTCCCAGTGCAAGCAGCCCAGGCATGCAATGCCCTCCCTCTTAACCTGCGTATTGACTCTAACCTTCGGAGTTTCAGGTCCAACACCAAAACATGGCTCTTTTCCAAGGACAGTGTATTATAAATGTACTATTGGACTGTCCACAAGTAACTTACCAGGCTGTCTGGTCCTACCTTGCCCTTCTGAACCGGCTCACGCCTAGTAAGTTATATATTGCATCGATATGTCTGTTTTCCACTTGTTCTGCATATTATCTATAACTGTCGATTCTGTAACAATGGCTGCTGATACTGTACCACTGAATGTATATGCTTAAAGCTGTCTTATACAGCGCCCGGATGCCTTTTGGCGCGGTGCGCTCTAGAAAAACAATAAACAAACAAACAAACAAAGGTCAATAAATTGACCTGTTGCACGTGGTATTTACAACACTGTATGAAGTAGAAAAACTGTGCCAGGAGATGTGCTGTACTCAAAATGCATTATTTATTATTTTTGATTAGTAGCCCGATGGGAGAGGGGGGGGGGGCGTGAGAGTTGTGGCGTCGTCCGAGCCAATGAGGAGGCTCGGAACGGGGCTTTACCATACAGTACAGTCCCTGCTCCAAGCCTCCTCAGAGGAGGAGGCCGCCATCTTCCCTTGCTGGTTTCTGCAGGTAAGTGCACTTTGCCGCGCCCCTGCATTCCAGCCCTCACACCCACATCGTTTCTCACACAACATATAATCCTGGGAATGAGTAGTTTGCAATGTGCTGCCAGCCTCTGTGGCTACTAAGCAAGTAAATAAAATGTGAATTCGTTCTTAGTGAAAAGAATGTTCTGAGGACTGTTTACAGTGCCTCGATCTAATGTTAAAACTGGATACTTACTTGTAACCCACTTTTATTGCCTATATATATTTGCTTGCAACACAATTATTCATTGCAATTTCCAACCTAGTACACATAACTGTGTGGCTATCAACGAAGCCCCCCCTCTTTTTAGTGGGCTAATCCCACAGCTGATAAGTTTATTGCTGCATTGAACTTGCATTTTTACCACATAAGCATAACATTCTTAAGCAATAAACTCCGATCTGGGGGTCATTACCGCTTCAGGTAAATCATCTCATAATTCCTCTTGATCATCATTCCATATTCCATCATTAACCCTCTGTTAGCCAATATGGACCATTCATTCTCATGACCATATACTGGTACATTCTATACCAAAGATATTTGCCACCAAAGATAGATGGCAACAACTGTTTCAACACCTAGTGACTTTTTCAAGGCTAAGTTCGGCAATATTCACTTAAAAAACGATTCTATTTTTGTTTTAGTTTGTTGCACTCGCATTTCAATATTTTATCTCAGAAGGTAATGGGCCTGATTTACAAAGCATTTTCAAATGGGATTGCGCCATTGTAAAACACTTTTGTAAATCAGGCCGACATCTATGTAATCTCCCACTGTTTTTAAAATCATGTTTATAACACGTGCAGAAGGAGAGAGGCGAGAACAAGGGAAAGAGTAAGAGTATGTAATGTTATCCTCTGCAAGCTTCTTTCTAGGACCCAAAAGTTCCTTTATGTCCTTTATACTTGATTTGGGTTTAACTTTTTTATCTATTGTCCCTTTATCATATCCTATTTCCCAAACTCTTCTTAATTGAGTATCACATTCCGGGTTAAAATTGGCAATTTGGCTATAATATTTCTATGTGCCATTATACATTCACCTATGGGTATATACTCAATGGTACTCCTACGATGACAACATGTTACAAATAAAGTTTGCGACACGTTTTGCTCTATAGAATTATGAGATGAGCTAATAGGGACTTTTAAATAGATTGAATCATTTGTTAGAATCAATGTTGAATATTGTTTGATTCATGGTAAATTACCAATGTCTAATTTGCAACTTGGTCTTTTGATTTGGACAATTGAACGATGAACACAAGAAATTATGAATTAAGCAAATAGAGACTTTTGAACAGATTAAATTATCTGCATACTTTGTATGTTCTGTTTAAGCAGGCTGGGCTGCTTTGATATATTCTCTGGTGACTGATGCACATTATTTTGAAAATTATTCTTTAATAGGTAACTAGAGGAGAACGTTCAGAGCAGGAGCAATGGAGAATGTGGCTTACGGCAAATGATGTGCATAGCTGCTTTGTTCTTGATCAATTCTAGTTGGCCACATCAGGATTTTGGTCATGCCCAAGTACATGCTGTTTGTAAGAGATTTTGAGGGTAATTAATAGAAATTCGCACAAAAGTGGCGCACGCGGCTGGCGCACAGTGTCCCTGTGCGATACACTGCGCCAGCCGTGTGCGAAAAAATCCTTTTCATCGCACAGCGAATTCATGGATTTTAGCCTCCGAAACCAGCCGTGGCGCAGAGTGTCGCAGCGACCCTGCAGCAGCGCCAGTTACGCCCCCAAGAACGCCCTTGTGCAAGGAAAAGCCTTCAAAATTCCCAAATCATTGCAAAGGGCTGCGATAACCCTGGACCAGTTCACAGGGCTGCCAAACAGCAAACGCCAAGCGGGGAACGTGTATTTCAGTGGTTCTCAGGAAGTTTCACACGCGATTGTCCTGGGTACGTGTACATCAGGGGTGCGTGGGAAGTAACACACGCGATTCCATCAGGGCACGTGTATTCCAGGGGTGCGCGGGAAGTATCACATGCAAAAACAGCAGGGTACGTGCATTTCAGGGGTGCGCGGGAAGTATCACACGCAATTCCATCAGGGTACATGTATTCCAGGGGTGCGCGGGAAGTATCACACGCAAAAGCAGCATGGTACGTGGATTCCAGGGGTGCGCAGGAAGTATCACACGCAAAACCAGCAGGGTACGTGTATTTCAGGGGTGCGCAGGAAGTATCACACGCAATTCCATCAGGGTACGTGTATTCCAGGGGTGCGCGGGGAGCACCACACGGGAATTGCACGTGTGGGTCCTCCCAGGTGTACCCTCTACACCCTCCACGGCCCCTGCAGGCGGCCCACACCACAGGGGCCTACCCTGCACATGTCTCACAGGCAACCCATCCACCATGCCCATGCCCCCCAGCCAACACACATGTCACCTTGCACTACTGCCCACCAACGCATGTCCCCCTGCACCCCAGCCCCCAGCATCCAGGGGCACCCTCCACCAGGCCCCCACTCATGTCCAACTCATGTCTCCCAGCACCCCCACCCCCAGCAGTGCAGGGCACCCTCCACCAGTCCCCCACACATGTCTTCCAGCACCCCCATCCCCCAGCATCCACGGGCACCCTCCACCAGGCCCACCCCACTCATGTCTCCCAGCACCCCCACCCCCCAGCAGTGCAGGGCACACTCCACCAGATCCCCACACATGTCTCCCAGCACAACCACCCCCCAGCAGTGCAGGGCACCCTCCACCAGGCCCCCACTCATGTCCAACTCATGTCTCCCATCACCCCCACCCCCCAGCATCCAGGCGCACCCTCCACCAGGCCCCCACTCATGTCTCCCATCACCCCCACCCCCCAGCATCCAGGGGCACCCTCCACCAGGCCCCCACTCATGTCCCCCTGCACCCCCACCCCCCAGCATCCAGGGGCACCCTCCAAAAGGCCCCCACTCATGTCTAACTCATGTCCCCCTGCACCCCCACCCCCAAGCATCCAGGGGCACCCTCCACCAGGCCCCCACTCATGTCTCCCATCACCCCCACCCCCCAGCAGTGCAGGGCACCCTCCACCAGGCCCCCACTCATGTCTCCCATCACCCCCACCCCCCAGCAGTCAGGGGGCATCCTCCACCAGGCCCCCACTCATGTCTCCCATCACCCCCACCCCCGAGCAGTGCAGGGCACCCTCCACCAGGCCCCCACACATGTCTCCCATCACCTCCACTCCCCAGCAGTGCAGGGCACCTCCACCAGGCCCCCACTCATGTCTCCCATCACCCCCACGCCCCAGCAGTCAGGGGCACCCTCCACCAGGCCCCCACTCATGTCTCCCATCACCCCCACCCCCCAGCAGTGCAGGACACCCTCCACCAGGCCCCCACTCATGTCCCCCTGCACCACCACCACCCAGCATCCAGGGGCACCCTCCACCAGGCCCCCACTCATGTCCAACTCATGTCTCCCAGCACCCCACCCCCAGCAGTGCAGGGCACCCTCAACCAGGCCCCCACTCATGTCCCCCTGCACCCCCACCCCCCAGCATCCAGGGGCACCCTCCACCAGGCCCCCACTCATGTCCAACTCATGTCTCCCAGCACCCCCACCCACCAGCAGTGCAGGGCACCCTCCACCAGGCCCCCACTCATGTCCAACTCATGTCTCCCATCACCCCCACCCCCCAGCAGTGCAGGGCACCCTCCACCAGGCCCCCACTCATGTCCAACTCATGTCCCCCTGCACCCCCACCCCCCAGCATCCAGGGGCACCCTCCAAAAGGCCCCCACTCATGTCCAACTCATGTCCCCCTGCACCCCCACCCCCAAGCATCCAGGGGCACCCTCCACCAGGCCCCCACTCATGTCCAACTCATGTCTCCCAACACCCCCACCCCCCAGCAGTCAGGGGCACCCTCCACCAGGCCCCCACTCATGTCTCCCATCACCCCCACCCCCCAGCAGTGCAGGGCACCCTCCACCAGGCCCCCACTCATGTCCAACTCATGTCCCCCTGCAACCCCACCCCCCAGCATCCAGGGGCACCCTCCACCAGGCCCCACTCATGTCCAACTCATGTCCCCCTGCACCCCCACCCCCAGCATCCAGGGGCACCCTCCACCAGGCCCCCACTCATGTCTCCCATCACCCCCACCCCCCAGCAGTCAGGGGCACCCTCCACCAGGCCCCCACTCATGTCTCCCATCACCCCCACCCCGAGCAGTGCAGGGAACCCTCCACCAGGCCCCCACTCATGTCCAACTCATGTCCCCCTGCACCCCCACCCCCCAGCATCCAGGGGCACCCTCCACCAGGCCCCCACTCATGTCCAACTCATGTCCCCCTGCACCCCCACCCCCCAGCATCCAGGGGCACCCTCCACCAGGCCCCCACTCATGTCCAACTCATGTCTCCCAGCACCCCACCCCCAGCAGTGCAGGGCACCCTCCACCAGGCCCCCACTCATGTCCAACTCATGTCTCCCAGCACCCCCACCCCCCAGCAGTGCAGGGCACCCTCCACCAGGCCCCCACTCATGTCCAACTCATGTCTCCCATCACCCCCACCCCCCAGCAGTGCAGGGCACCCTCCACCAGGCCCCCACTCATGTCCAACTCATGTCTCCCATCACCCCCACCCCCCAGCAGTCAGGGGCACCCTCCACCAGGCCCCCACTCATGTCCCCCTGCACCCCCACCCCCCAGCATCCAGGGGCACCCTCCACCAGGCCCCCACTCATGTCCAACTCATGTCTCCCATCACCCCCAACCCCCAGCAGTCAGGGGCACCCACCACCAGGCCCCCACTCATGTCCAACTCATGTCTCCCAGCACACCCACCCCCAGCAGTGCAGGGCACCCTCCACCAGGCCCCCACTCCTGTATCCCTGCACCCCCACTCCCCAGCAGTCAGCGGCACCGTCCACCAGGCCCCCACTCATGTCTCCCATCACCCCCACCCTCCAGCATCCAGGGGCACCCTCCCCCAGGCCCCCACTCATGTCTCCCATCACCCCCACCCCCCAGCAGTGCAGGGCACCCTCCACCAGGCCCCCACTCATGTCTCCCATCACCCCCACCCCCCAGCAGTCAGGGGGCATCCTCCACCAGGCCCCCACTCATGTCTCCCATCACCCCCACCCCCCAGCAGTGCAGGGCACCTCCACCAGGCCCCCACTCATGTCTCCCATCACCCCCACGCCCCAGCAGTCAGGGGCACCCTCCACCAGGCCCCCACTCATGTCTCCCATCACCCCCACCCCCCAGCAGTGCAGGGCACCCTCCACCAGGCCCCCACTCATGTCCCCCTGCACCACCACCACCCAGCATCCAGGGGCACCCTCCACCAGGCCCCCACTCATGTCCAACTCATGTCTCCCAGCACCCCACCCCCAGCAGTGCAGGGCACCCTCCACCAGGCCCCCACTCATGTCCCCCTGCACCCCCACCCCCCAGCATCCAGGGGCACCCTCCACCAGGCCCCCACTCATGTCCAACTCATGTCTCCCAGCACCCCCACCCACCAGCAGTGCAGGGCACCCTCCACCAGGCCCCCACTCATGTCCAACTCATGTCTCCCATCACCCCCACCCCCCAGCAGTGCAGGGCACCCTCCACCAGGCCCCCACTCATGTCCCACTCATGTCTCCCAGCACCCCCACCCCCCAGCAGTGCAGGGCACCCTCCACCAGGCCCCCACTCATGTCCAACTCATGTCTCCCAGCACCCCCACCCCCCAGCAGTCAGGGGCACCTCCACCAGGCCCCCACTCATGTCTCCCATCACCCCCACGCCCCAGCAGTCAGGGGCACCCTCCACCAGGCCCCCACCCATGTCTCCCATCACCCCCACCCCCCAGCAGTGCAGGACACCCTCCACCAGGCCCCCACTCATGTCCCCCTGCACCACCACCACCCAGCATCCAGGGGCACCCTCCACCAGGCCCCCACTCATGTCCAACTCATGTCTCCCAGCACCCCACCCCCAGCAGTGCAGGGCACCCTCCACCAGGCCCCCACTCATGTCCCCCTGCACCCCCACCCCCCAGCATCCAGGGGCACCCTCCACCAGGCCCCCACTCATGTCCAACTCATGTCTCCCAGCACCCCCACCCACCAGCAGTGCAGGGCACCCTCCACCAGGCCCCCACTCATGTCCCCCTGCACCCCCACCCCCCAGCATCCAGGGGCACCCTCCACCAGGCCCCCACTCATGTCCAACTCATGTCTCCCAGCACCCCCACCCCCCAGCAGTCAGGGGCACCTCCACCAGGCCCCCACTCATGTCTCCCATCACCCCCACGCCCCAGCAGTCAGGGGCACCCTCCACCAGGCCCCCACTCATGTCTCCCATCACCCCCACCCCCCAGCAGTGCAGGACACCCTCCACCAGGCCCCCACTCATGTCCCCCTGCACCACCACCACCCAGCATCCAGGGGCACCCTCCACCAGGCCCCCACTCATGTCCAACTCATGTCTCCCAGCACCCCACCCCCAGCAGTGCAGGGCACCCTCCACCAGGCCCCCACTCATGTCCCCCTGCACCCCCACCCCCCAGCATCCAGGGGCACCCTCCACCAGGCCCCCACTCATGTCCAACTCATGTCTCCCAGCACCCCCACCCACCAGCAGTGCAGGGCACCCTCCACCAGGCCCCCACTCATGTCCAACTCATGTCTCCCATCACCCCCACCCCCCAGCAGTGCAGGGCACCATCCACCAGGCCCCCACTCATGTCCAACTCATGTCCCCCTGCACCCCCACCCCCCAGCATCCAGGGGCACCCTCCAAAAGGCCCCCACTCATGTCCAACTCATGTCCCCCTGCACCCCCACCCCCAAGCATCCAGGGGCACCCTCCACCAGGCCCCCACTCATGTCCAACTCATGTCTCCCAACACCCCCACCCCCCAGCAGTCAGGGGCACCCTCCACCAGGCCCCCACTCATGTCTCCCATCACCCCCACCCCCCAGCAGTGCAGGGCACCCTCCACCAGGCCCCCACTCATGTCCAACTCATGTCCCCCTGCAACCCCACCCCCCAGCATCCAGGGGCACCCTCCACCAGGCCCCACTCATGTCCAACTCATGTCCCCCTGCACCCCCACCCCCAGCATCCAGGGGCACCCTCCACCAGGCCCCCACTCATGTCTCCCATCACCCCCACCCCCCAGCAGTCAGGGGCACCCTCCACCAGGCCCCCACTCATGTCTCCCATCACCCCCACCCCGAGCAGTGCAGGGAACCCTCCACCAGGCCCCCACTCATGTCCAACTCATGTCCCCCTGCACCCCCACCCCCCAGCATCCAGGGGCACCCTCCACCAGGCCCCCACTCATGTCCAACTCATGTCCCCCTGCACCCCCACCCCCCAGCATCCAGGGGCACCCTCCACCAGGCCCCCACTCATGTCCAACTCATGTCTCCCAGCACCCCACCCCCAGCAGTGCAGGGCACCCTCCACCAGGCCCCCACTCATGTCCCCCTGCACCCCCACCCCCCAGCATCCAGGGGCACCCTCCACCAGGCCCCCACTCATGTCCAACTCATGTCTCCCAGCACCCCCACCCCCCAGCAGTGCAGGGCACCCTCCACCAGGCCCCCACTCATGTCCAACTCATGTCTCCCATCACCCCCACCCCCCAGCAGTGCAGGGCACCCTCCACCAGGCCCCCACTCATGTCCAACTCATGTCTCCCAGCACCCCCACCCCCCAGCAGTCAGGGGCACCCTCCACCAGGCCCCCACTCATGTCCCCCTGCACCCCCACCCCCCAGCATCCAGGGGCACCCTCCACCAGGCCCCCACTCATGTCCAACTCATGTCTCCCATCACCCCCAACCCCCAGCAGTCAGGGGCACCCACCACCAGGCCCCCACTCATGTCCAACTCATGTCTCCCAGCACACCCACCCCCAGCAGTGCAGGGCACCCTCCACCAGGCCCCCACTCATGTATCCCTGCACCCCCACTCCCCAGCAGTCAGCGGCACCCTCCACAAGGCCCCCACTCATGTCTCCCATCACCCCCACCCTCCAGCATCCAGGGGCACCCTCCCCCAGGCCCCCACTCATGTCTCCCATCACCCCCACCCCCCAGCAGTGCAGGGCACCCTCCACCAGGCCCCCACTCATGTCTCCCATCACCCCCACCCCCCAGCAGTCAGGGGGCATCCTCCACCAGGCCCCCACTCATGTCTCCCATCACCCCCACGCCCCAGCAGTCAGGGGCACCCTCCACCAGGCCCCCACTCATGTCTCCCATCACCCCCACCCCCCAGCAGTGCAGGGCACCCTCCACCAGGCCCCCACTCATGTCCCCCTGCACCACCACCACCCAGCATCCAGGGGCACCCTCCACCAGGCCCCCACTCATGTCCAACTCATGTCTCCCAGCACCCCACCCCCAGCAGTGCAGGGCACCCTCCACCAGGCCCCCACCCATGTCCCCCTGCACCCCCACCCCCCAGCATCCAGGGGCACCCTCCACCAGGCCCCCACTCATGTCCAACTCATGTCTCCCAGCACCCCCACCCACCAGCAGTGCAGGACACCCTCCACCAGGCCCCCACTCATGTCCAACTCATGTCTCCCATCACCCCCACCCCCCAGCAGTGCAGGGCACCCTCCACCAGGCCCCCACTCATGTCCCACTCATGTCTCCCAGCACCCCCACCCCCCAGCAGTGCAGGGCACCCTCCACCAGGCCCCCACTCATGTCCAACTCATGTCTCCCAGCACCCCCACCCCCCAGCAGTCAGGGGCACCCTCCACCAGGCCCCCACTCATGTCCAACTCATGTCTCCCATCACCCCCAACCCCCAGCAGTCAGGGGCACCCACCACCAGGCCCCGACTCATGTCCAACTCATGTCTCCCAGCACCCCCACCCCCCAGCAGTCAGGGGCACCCTCCACCAGGCCCCCACTCATGTCCCCCTGCACCCCCACCCCCCAGCATCCAGGGGCACCCTCCACCAGGCCCCCACTCATTTCCAACTCATGTCTCCCATCACCCCCAACCCCCAGCAGTCAGGGGCACCCACCACCAGGCCCCCACTCATGTCCAACTCATGTCTCCCAGCACACCCACCCCCAGCAGTGCAGGGCACCCTCCACCAGGCCCCCACTCATGTACCCCTGCACCCCCACCCCCCAGCAGTCAGCGGCACCCTCCACCAGGCCCCCACTCAGGTCTCCCATCACCCCCACCCCCCAGCATCCAGGGGCACCCTCCACCAGGCCCCCACTCATGTCCCCCATCACCCCCACCCCCCAGCAGTGCAGGGCACCCTCCACCAGGCCCCCACTCATGTCTCCCATCACCCCCACCCCCCAGCAGTCAGGGGGCATCCTCCACCAGGCCCCCACTCATGTCTCCCATCACCCCCACCCCCCAGCAGTGCAGGGCACCCTCCACCAGGCCCCCACACATGTCTCCCATCACCCCCACTCCCCAGCAGTGCAGGGCACCCTCCACCAGGCCCCCACTCATGTCTCCCATCACCCCCACCCCCCAGCAGTGCTGGGCACCCTCCACCAGGCCCCCACTCATGTCTCCCATCACCCCCACCCCCCAGCAGTCAGGGGCACCCTCCACCAGGCCCCCACTCATGTCTCCCATCGCCCCCACCCCCAGCAGTGCAGGGCACCCTCCACCAGGCCCCCACACATGTCTCCCATCACCCCCACTCCCCAGCAGTGCAGGGCACCCTCCACTAGGTCCCCACTCATGTCTCCCATCAACCCCACCCCCCAGCAGTCAGGGGCCCGCTCCACCAGGCCCCCACTCATGTCTCCCATCACCCCCACGCCCAGCAGTGCAGGGCACCCTCCACCAGGCCCCCACTTATGTCCCCCTGCACCCCCACCCCCAGCATCCAGGGGCACCCTCCACCAGGCCCCCACTCATGTCCAACTCATGTCTCCCACCACCCCCACCCCCCAGTAGTGCAGGGCACCCTCCACCAGGCCCCCACTCATGTCCTCCTGCACACTCACCCCCCAGCATCCAGGGGCACCCTCCACCAGGGTCCCACTCATGTCCAACTCATGTCTCCCACCACCCCCACCCCCCAGCAGTGCAGGGCACCCTTCACCAGGCCCCCACTCATGTCCCCCAGCACCCCCACCATCCAGCATCCAGGGGCACCCTCCACCATGCCCCCACTCACGTCCAACTCATGTCTCCCACCCCCCCCACCCCCCAGCAGTGCAGGGCACCCTCCACCAGGCCCCCACTCATGTCCCCCTGCACCCCCACCCCCCAGCATCCAGGGGCACCCTCCACCAGGCCCCACTCATGTCCAACTCATGTCTCCCACCACCCCCACCCTCCAGCAGTGCAGGGCACCCTCCACCAGGCCCTCACTCATGTCCCCCTGCACCCGCACCCCCCAGCATCCAGGATCACCCTCCACCAGGACCCCACTCATGTCCAACTCATGTCTCCCTGCACCCCCACCCCCCAGCATCCAGGGGCACCCTCCACCAGGCCCCCACTCATGTCCATCTCATGTCCCCCTGCACTCCCACCCCCCAGCATCCAGGGGCACCCTCCACCAGGCCCCCACTCATGTCCAACTCATGTCTCCCAGCACCCCCACCCCCCAGCAGTCAGGGGCACCCTCCACCAGGCCCCCACTCATGTCTCCCATCACCCCCACCCCCCAGAAGTGTAGGGCACGCTCCACCAGGCCCCCACTCATGTCCAACTCATGTCCCCCTGCACCCCCATCCCCCAGCATCCAGCGGCACCCTCCACCAGGCCCACACTCATGTCCAACTCATGTCCCCCTGCAACCTCACCCGCAGCATCCAGGGGCACCCTCCACCAGGCCCCCACTCATGTCTCCCATCACCCCCACCCCCCAGCAGTCAGGGGCACCCTCCACCAGGCCCCCACTCATGTCTCTCTTCACCCCCACCCCCCAGCAGTGCAGGGCACCCTCCACCAGGCCCCCACTCATGTCCAACTCATGTCCCCCTGCACCCCCACCCCCCAGCATCCAGGGGCACCCTCCACCAGGCCCCCACTCATGTCCAACTCATGTCCCCCTGCACCCCCACCCCCAGCATCCAGGGGCACCCTCCACCAGGCCCCCAGTCATGTCCCCCTGCACCCCCAGCCCCCAGCATCCAGGGGCACCCTCCACCAGGCCCCCACTCATGTCCAACTCATGTCTCCCAGCACCCCCACCCCAGCAGTGCAGGGCACCCTCCACCAGGCGCCCACTCAAGTCTCCCATCACCCCCACCCCCCAGCAGTCAGGGGCACCCTCCACCAGGCCCCCACTCATGTCTCCCATCACCCCCAACCCCCAGCAGTGCAGGGCACCCTCCACCAGGCCCCCACTCATGTCCCCCTGCACCCCCACCCCCCAGCATCCAGGGGCACCCTCCACAAGGCCCACACTCATGTCCAACTCATGTCTCCCACCTCCCCCAACCCCCAGCAGTGCAGGGTACCCTCCACCAGGCCCCCACTCATGTCCCCCTACACCCCCACCCACCAGCATCCAGGGGCACCCTCCACCAGGCCCCCACTCATGTCCCCCTGCACCCCCACCCCCCAGCAGTCAGGGGCACCCTCCACCAGGCCCCCACTCATGTCTCCCATCACCCCCAACCCCCAGCAGTGCAGGGCACCCTCCACCAGGCCCCCACTCATGTCCCCCTGCACCCCCACCCACCAGCATCCAGGGGCACCCTCCACCAGGCCCCCACTCATGTCCCCCTGCACCCCCACCCCCCAGCAGTCAGGGGCACCCTCCACCAGGCCCCCACTCATGTCTCCCATCACCCCCACGCCCAGCAGTGCAGGGCACCCTCCACCAGGCCCCCACTTATGTCCCCCTGCACCCCCACCCCCAGCATCCAGGGGCACCCTCCACCAGGCCCCCACTCATGTCCTCCTGCACACTCACCCCCCAGCATCCAGGGGCACCCTCCACCAGGGTCCCACTCATGTCCAACTCATGTCTCCCACCACCCCCACCCCCCAGCAGTGCAGGGCACCCTTCACCAGGCCCCCACTCATGTCCCCCAGCACCCCCACCACCCAGCATCCAGGGGCACCCTCCACCATGCCCCCACTCACGTCCAACTCATGTCTCCCACCCCCCCCACCCCCCAGCAGTGCAGGGCACCCTCCACCAGGCCCCCACTCATGTCCCCCTGCACCCCCACCCCCCAGCATCCAGGGGCACCCTCCACCAGGCCCCACTCATGTCCAACTCATGTCTCCCACCACCCCCACCCTCCAGCAGTGCAGGGCACCCTCCACCAGGCCCTCACTCATGTCCCCCTGCACCCGCACCCCCCAGCATCCAGGATCACCCTCCACCAGGACCCCACTCATGTCCAACTCATGTCTCCCTGCACCCCCACCCCCCAGCATCCAGGGGCACCCTCCACCAGGCCCCCACTCATGTCCATCTCATGTCCCCCTGCACTCCCACCCCCCAGCATCCAGGGGCACCCTCCACCAGGCCCCCACTCATGTCCAACTCATGTCTCCCAGCACCCCCACCCCCCAGCAGTCAGGGGCACCCTCCACCAGGCCCCCACTCATGTCTCCCATCACCCCCACCCCCCAGAAGTGTAGGGCACGCTCCACCAGGCCCCCACTCATGTCCAACTCATGTCCCCCTGCACCCCCATCCCCCAGCATCCAGCGGCACCCTCCACCAGGCCCACACTCATGTCCAACTCATGTCCCCCTGCAACCTCACCCGCAGCATCCAGGGGCACCCTCCACCAGGCCCCCACTCATGTCTCCCATCACCCCCACCCCCCAGCAGTCAGGGGCACCCTCCACCAGGCCCCCACTCATGTCTCTCTTCACCCCCATCCCCCAGCAGTGCAGGGCACCCTCCACCAGGCCCCCACTCATGTCCAACTCATGTCCCCCTGCACCCCCACCCCCCAGCATCCAGGGGCACCCTCCACCAGGCCCCCACTCATGTCCAACTCATGTCCCCCTGCACCCCCACCCCCAGCATCCAGGGGCAGCCTCCACCAGGCCCCCAGTCATGTCCCCCTGCACCCCCAGCCCCCAGCATCCAGGGGCACCCTCCACCAGGCCCCCACTCATGTCCAACTCATGTCTCCCAGCACCCCCACCCCAGCAGTGCAGGGCACCCTCCACCAGGCCCCCACTCATGTCTCCCATCACCCCCACCCCCCAGCAGTCAGGGGCACCCTCCACCAGGCCCCCACTCATGTCTCCCATCACCCCCAACCCCCAGCAGTGCAGGGCACCCTCCACCAGGCCCCCACTCATGTCCCCCTGCACCCCCACCCCCCAGCATCCAGGGGCACCCTCCACAAGGCCCACACTCATGTCCAACTCATGTCTCCCACCTCCCCCACCCCCAGCAGTGCAGGGAACCCTCCAGCAGGCCCCCACTCATGTCCAACTCATGTCTCCCATCACCCCACCCCCCCGCAGTCAGGGCATCCTCCACCAGGCCCCCACACATGTCGCCCTGCACCCCCACCCACCAGCATCCAGGGGCACCCTCCACCAGGCCCCCACTCATGTCCCCCTGCACCCCCACCCCCCAGCATCCAGGGACACCCTCCACCAGGCCCCCACTCATGTCCAACTCATGTCTCCCATCACCCCCACCCCCCAGCAGTCAGGGGCACCCTCCAAAAGGCCACACTCATGTCCAACTCATGTCTCCCATCACTCCCACCCCCAGCAGTGCAGGGCACCCTCCACCAGGCCCCCACTCATGTCTCCCATCACCCCCACCCCCCAGCAGTCAGGGGCACCCTCCACCTGGCCCCCACTCATGTCTCCCATCACCCCCACCCCCCATCAGTGCAGGGCACCCTCCACCAGGCCCCCACACATGTCTCCCATCACCCCCACCCCCCAGCATTGCAGGGCACCCTCCACCAGGCCTCCACTCATGTCTCCCATCACCCCCACCGCCCAGCAGTCAGGGGCACCTTCCACCAGGCCCCCACTCATGTCTCCCATCACCCCCACCCCCCAGCAGTGCAGGACACCCTCCACCAGGCCCCCACTCATGTCCCCCTGCACCCCCACCCCCCAGCATCCAGGGGCACCCTCCAACAGTCCCCCACTCATGTCCAACTCATGTCTCCCAGCACACCGACGCCCAGCAGTGCAGGGCACCCTCCACCAGGGCCCCACTCATGTCCCCCTGCACCCCCACCCCCCAGAAGTCAGGGGCACCCTCCACCAGGCCCCCACTCATGTTTCCCATCACCCCCACCCCCAGCATCCAGGGGCACCCTCCACCAGGCCCCCACTCATATCTCCCATCACCCCCACCCCCCAGCAGTGCAGGGCACCCTCCACCAGGCCCCCACTCATGTCTCTCATCACCCCCACCGCCCAGCAGTGCAGGGCACCCTCCACCAGGCCCCCACTCATGTCCAACTCATGTCCCCCTGCACCCCCACCCCCCAGCATCCAGGGGCACCCTCCACCAGGCCCCCACTCATGTCCAACTCATGTCCCCCTGCACCCCCACCCCCAGCATCCAGGGGCACCCTCCACCAGGCCCCCACTCATGTCCCCCTGCACCCCCAGCATCCAGGGGCACCCTCCACCAGGCCCCCACTCATGTCCAACTCATGTCTCCCAGCACCCCCACCCCCCAGCAGTGCAGGGTACCCTCCACCAGGCCCCCACTCATGTCTCCCATCACCCCCACCCCCCAGCAGTCAGGGGCACCCTCCACCAGGCCCCCACTCATGTCTCCCATCACCCCAACCCCCAGCAGTGCAGGGCACCCTCCACCAGGCCCCCACTCATGTCCCCCTGCACCCCCACCCCCCAGCATCCAGGGGCACCCTCCACAAGGCCCACACTCATGTCCAACTCATGTCTCCCACCACCCCCACCCCCCAGCAGTGCAGGGAACCCTCCACCAGGCCCCCACTCATGTCCAACTCATGTCTCCCATCACCTCCACCCCCCAGCAGTCAGGGCATCCTCCACCAGGCCCCCACACATGTCCCCCTGCACCCTCACCCACCAGCATCCAGGGGCACCCTCCACCAGGCCCCCACTCATGTCCCCCTGCACCCCCACCCCCCAGCATCCAGGGGCACCCTCCACCAGGCCCCCACTCATGTCCAACTCATGTCTCCCATCACCCCCGCCCCCCAGCAGTCAGGGGCACCCTCCAAAAGGCCCCACTCATGTCCAACTCATGTCTCCCATCACTCCCACCCCCAGCAGTGCAGGGCACCCTCCACCAGGCCCCCACTCATGTCTCCCATCACCCCCACCCACCAGCATCCAGGGGCACCCTCCACCAGGCCCCCACTCATGTCCCCCTGCACCCCCACCCCCCAGCAGTCAGGGGCACCCTCCACCAGGCCCCCACTCATGTCTCCCATCACCCCCACCCCCCAGAAGTGTAGGGCACGCTCCACCAGGCCCCCACTCATGTCCAACTCATGTCCCCCTGCACCCCCATCCCCCAGCATCCAGCGGCACCCTCCACCAGGCCCACACTCATGTCCAACTCATGTCCCCCTGCAACCTCACCCGCAGCATCCAGGGGCACCCTCCACCAGGCCCCCACTCATGTCTCCCATCACCCCCACCCCCCAGCAGTCAGGGGCACCCTCCACCAGGCCCCCACTCATGTCTCTCTTCACCCCCACCCCCCAGCAGTGCAGGGCACCCTCCACCAGGCCCCCACTCATGTCCAACTCATGTCCCCCTGCACCCCCACCCCCCAGCATCCAGGGGCACCCTCCACCAGGCCCCCACTCATGTCCAACTCATGTCCCCCTGCACCCCCACCCCCAGCATCCAGGGGCACCCTCCACCAGGCCCCCAGTCATGTCCCCCTGCACCCCCAGCCCCCAGCATCCAGGGGCACCCTCCACCAGGCCCCCACTCATGTCCAACTCATGTCTCCCAGCACCCCCACCCCCCAGCAGTGCAGGGCACCCTCCACCAGGCCCCCACTCATGTCTCCCATCACCCCCACCCCCCAGCAGTCAGGGGCACCCTCCACCAGGCCCCCACTCATGTCTCCCATCACCCCCAACCCCCAGCAGTGCAGGGCACCCTCCACCAGGCCCCCACTCATGTCCCCCTGCACCCCCACCCCCCAGCATCCAGGGGCACCCTCCACAAGGCCCACACTCATGTCCAACTCATGTCTCCCACCTCCCCCACCCCCCAGCAGTGCAGGGAACCCTCCAGCAGGCCCCCACTCATGTCCAACTCATGTCTCCCATCACCCCACCCCCCCGCAGTCAGGGCATCCTCCACCAGGCCCCCACACATGTCCCCCTGCACCCCCACCCACCAGCATCCAGGGGCACCCTCCACCAGGCCCCCACTCATGTCCCCCTGCACCCCCACCCCCCAGCATCCAGGGACACCCTCCACCAGGCCCCCACTCATGTCCAACTCATGTCTCCCATCACCCCCACCCCCCAGCAGTCAGGGGCACCCTCCAAAAGGCCACACTCATGTCCAACTCATGTCTCCCATCACTCCCACCCCCAGCAGTGCAGGGCACCCTCCACCAGGCCCCCACTCATGTCTCCCATCACCCCCACCCCCCAGCAGTCAGGGGCACCCTCCACCTGGCCCCACTCATGTCTCCCATCACCCCCACCCCCATCAGTGCAGGGCACCCTCCACCAGGCCCCCACACGTCTCCCATCACCCCCACCCCCCAGCATTGCAGGGCACCCTCCACCAGGCCTCCACTCATGTCTCCCATCACCCCACCCCCCAGCAGTGCAGGACACCCTCCACCAGGCCCCCACTCATGTCCCCCTGCACCCCCACCCCCCAGCATCCAGGGGCACCCTCCAACAGGCCCCCACTCATGTCCAACTCATGTCTCCCAGCACACCGACGCCCAGCAGTGCAGGGCACCCTCCACCAGGGCCCCACTCATGTCCCCCTGCACCCCCACCCCCCAGAAGTCAGGGGCACCCTCCACCAGGCCCCCACTCATGTTTCCCATCACCCCCACCCCCAGCATCCAGGGGCACCCTCCACCAGGCCCCCACTCATATCTCCCATCACCCCCACCCCCCAGCAGTGCAGGGCACCCTCCACCAGGCCCCCACTCATGTCTCTCATCACCCCCACCGCCCAGCAGTGCAGGGCACCCTCCACCAGGCCCCCACTCATGTCCAACTCATGTCCCCCTGCACCCCCACCCCCCAGCATCCAGGGGCACCCTCCACCAGGCCCCCACTCATGTCCAACTCATGTCCCCCTGCACCCCCACCCCCAGCATCCAGGGGCACCCTCCACCAGGCCCCCACTCATGTCCCCCTGCACCCCCAGCATCCAGGGGCACCCTCCACCAGGCCCCCACTCATGTCCAACTCATGTCTCCCAGCACCCCCACCCCCCAGCAGTGCAGGGTACCCTCCACCAGGCCCCCACTCATGTCTCCCATCACCCCCACCCCCCAGCAGTCAGGGGCACCCTCCACCAGGCCCCCACTCATGTCTCCCATCACCCCAACCCCCAGCAGTGCAGGGCACCCTCCACCAGGCCCCCACTCATGTCCCCCTGCACCCCCACCCCCCAGCATCCAGGGGCACCCTCCACAAGGCCCACACTCATGTCCAACTCATGTCTCCCACCACCCCCACCCCCCAGCAGTGCAGGGAACCCTCCACCAGGCCCCCACTCATGTCCAACTCATGTCTCCCATCACCTCCACCCCCCAGCAGTCAGGGCATCCTCCACCAGGCCCCCACACATGTCCCCCTGCACCCCCACCCCCCAGCATCCAGGGGCACCCTCCACCAGGCCCCCACTCATGTCCAACTCATGTCTCCCATCACCCCCGCCCCCCAGCAGTCAGGGGCACCCTCCAAAAGGCCCCACTCATGTCCAACTCATGTCTCCCATCACTCCCACCCCCAGCAGTGCAGGGCACCCTCCACCAGGCCCCCACTCATGTCTCCCATCACCCCCACCCACCAGCATCCAGGGGCACCCTCCACCAGGCCCCCACTCATGTCCCCCTGCACCCCCACCCCCCAGCAGTCAGGGGCACCCTCCACCAGGCCCCCACTCATGTCTCCCATCACCCCCACCCCCCAGAAGTGTAGGGCACGCTCCACCAGGCCCCCACTCATGTCCAACTCATGTCCCCCTGCACCCCCATCCCCCAGCATCCAGCGGCACCCTCCACCAGGCCCACACTCATGTCCAACTCATGTCCCCCTGCAACCTCACCCGCAGCATCCAGGGGCACCCTCCACCAGGCCCCCACTCATGTCTCCCATCACCCCCACCCCCCAGCAGTCAGGGGCACCCTCCACCAGGCCCCCACTCATGTCTCTCTTCACCCCCACCCCCCAGCAGTGCAGGGCACCCTCCACCAGGCCCCCACTCATGTCCAACTCATGTCCCCCTGCACCCCCACCCCCCAGCATCCAGGGGCACCCTCCACCAGGCCCCCACTCATGTCCAACTCATGTCCCCCTGCACCCCCACCCCCAGCATCCAGGGGCACCCTCCACCAGGCCCCCAGTCATGTCCCCCTGCACCCCCAGCCCCCAGCATCCAGGGGCACCCTCCACCAGGCCCCCACTCATGTCCAACTCATGTCTCCCAGCACCCCCACCCCCCAGCAGTGCAGGGCACCCTCCACCAGGCCCCCACTCATGTCTCCCATCACCCCCACCCCCCAGCAGTCAGGGGCACCCTCCACCAGGCCCCCACTCATGTCTCCCATCACCCCCAACCCCCAGCAGTGCAGGGCACCCTCCACCAGGCCCCCACTCATGTCCCCCTGCACCCCCACCCCCCAGCATCCAGGGGCACCCTCCACAAGGCCCACACTCATGTCCAACTCATGTCTCCCACCTCCCCCACCCCCCAGCAGTGCAGGGAACCCTCCAGCAGGCCCCCACTCATGTCCAACTCATGTCTCCCATCACCCCACCCCCCCGCAGTCAGGGCATCCTCCACCAGGCCCCCACACATGTCCCCCTGCACCCCCACCCACCAGCATCCAGGGGCACCCTCCACCAGGCCCCCACTCATGTCCCCCTGCACCCCCACCCCCCAGCATCCAGGGACACCCTCCACCAGGCCCCCACTCATGTCCAACTCATGTCTCCCATCACCCCCACCCCCCAGCAGTCAGGGGCACCCTCCAAAAGGCCACACTCATGTCCAACTCATGTCTCCCATCACTCCCACCCCCAGCAGTGCAGGGCACCCTCCACCAGGCCCCCACTCATGTCTCCCATCACCCCCACCCCCCAGCAGTCAGGGGCACCCTCCACCTGGCCCCCACTCATGTCTCCCATCACCCCCACCCCCCATCAGTGCAAGGCACCCTCCACCAGGCCCCCACACGTCTCCCATCACCCCCACCCCCCAGCATTGCAGGGCACCCTCCACCAGGCCTCCACTCATGTCTCCCATAACCCCCACCGCCCAGCAGTCAGGGGCACCTTCCACCAGGCCCCCACTCATGTCTCCCATCACCCCCACCCCCCAGCAGTGCAGGACACCCTCCACCAGGCCCCCACTCATGTCCCCCTGCACCCCCACCCCCCAGCATCCAGGGGCACCCTCCAACAGGCCCCCACTCATGTCCAACTCATGTCTCCCAGCACACCGACGCCCAGCAGTGCAGGGCACCCTCCACCAGGGCCCCACTCATGTCCCCCTGCACCCCCACCCCCCAGAAGTCAGGGGCACCCTCCACCAGGCCCCCACTCATGTTTCCCATCACCCCCACCCCCAGCATCCAGGGGCACCCTCCACCAGGCCCCCACTCATATCTCCCATCACCCCCACCCCCCAGCAGTGCAGGGCACCCTCCACCAGGCCCCCACTCATGTCTCTCATCACCCCCACCGCCCAGCAGTGCAGGGCACCCTCCACCAGGCCCCCACTCATGTCCAACTCATGTCCCCCTGCACCCCCACCCCCCAGCATCCAGGGGCACCCTCCACCAGGCCCCCACTCATGTCCAACTCATGTCCCCCTGCACCCCCACCCCCAGCATCCAGGGGCACCCTCCACCAGGCCCCCACTCATGTCCCCCTGCACCCCCAGCATCCAGGGGCACCCTCCACCAGGCCCCCACTCATGTCCAACTCATGTCTCCCAGCACCCCCACCCCCCAGCAGTGCAGGGTACCCTCCACCAGGCCCCCACTCATGTCTCCCATCACCCCCACCCCCCAGCAGTCAGGGGCACCCTCCACCAGGCCCCCACTCATGTCTCCCATCACCCCAACCCCCAGCAGTGCAGGGCACCCTCCACCAGGCCCCCACTCATGTCCCCCTGCACCCCCACCCCCCAGCATCCAGGGGCACCCTCCACAAGGCCCACACTCATGTCCAACTCATGTCTCCCACCACCCCCACCCCCCAGCAGTGCAGGGAACCCTCCACCAGGCCCCCACTCATGTCCAACTCATGTCTCCCATCACCTCCACCCCCCAGCAGTCAGGGCATCCTCCACCAGGCCCCCACACATGTCCCCCTGCACCCCCACCCCCCAGCATCCAGGGGCACCCTCCACCAGGCCCCCACTCATGTCCAACTCATGTCTCCCATCACCCCCGCCCCCCAGCAGTCAGGGGCACCCTCCAAAAGGCCCCACTCATGTCCAACTCATGTCTCCCATCACTCCCACCCCCAGCAGTGCAGGGCACCCTCCACCAGGCCCCCACTCATGTCTCCCATCACCCCCACCCACCAGCATCCAGGGGCACCCTCCACCAGGCCCCCACTCATGTCCCCCTGCACCCCCACCCCCCAGCATCCAGGGGCACCCTCCACCAGGCCCCCACTCATGTCCAACTCATGTCTCCCATCACCCCCACACCCCAGCAGTGCAGGGCACCCTCCACCAGGCCCCCACTCATGTCTCCCATCACCCCCACCCCCAGCAGTCAGGGGCACCCTCCACCAGGCCCCCACTCATGTCTCCCATCACCCCAACCCCCCAGCAGTGCAGGGCACCCTCCACCAGGCCCCCACTCATGTCCCCCTGCACCCCCACCCCCCAGCATCCAGGGGCACCCTCCACAAGGCCCACACTCATGTCCAACTCATGTCTCCCACCACCCCCACCCCCCAGCAGTGCAGGGAACCCTCCACCAGGCCCCCACTCATGTCCAACGCATGTCTCCCATCACCCCCACCCCCCAGCAGTCAGGGCATCCTCCACCAGGCCCCCAAACATGTCCCCCTGCACCCCCACCCACCAGCATCCAGGGGCACCCTCCACCAGACCCCCACTCATGTCCCCCTGCACCCCCACCCCCCAGCATCCAGGGGCACCCTCCACCAGGCCCCCACTCATGTCCAACTCATGTGTCCCATCACCTCCACCCCCCAGCAGTCAGGGGCACCCTCCAAAAGGCCCCACTCATGTCCAACTCATGTCTCCCATCACTCCCACCCCCAGCAGTGCAGGGCACCCTCCACCAGGCCCCCACTCATGTCTCCCATCACCTCCACCCACCAGCATCCAGGGGCACCCTCCACCAGGCCCCCACTCATGTCCCCCTGCACCCCCACCTCCCAGCATCCAGGGGCACCCACCACCAGGCCCCCACTCATGTCCAACTCATGTCTCCCATCACTCCCACCCCCAGCAGTGCAGGGCACCCTCCACCAGGCCCCCACTCATGTCTCCCATCACCCCCACCCCCCAGCAGTGCAGGGCACCCTCCACCAGGCCCCCACACATGTCTCCCATCACCCCCACCCCCCAGCATTGCAGGGCACCCTCCACCAGGCCTCCACTCATGTCTCCCATCACCCCCACCGCCCAGCAGTCAGGGGCACCTTCCACCAGGCCCCCACTCATGTCTCCCATCACCCCCACCCCCCAGCAGTGCAGGACACCCTCCACCAGGCCCCCACTCATGTCCCCCTGCACCCCCACCCCCCAGCATCCAGGGGCACCCTCAAACAGGCCCCCTCTCATGTCCAACTCATGTCTCCCAGCACACCCACGCCCAGCAGTGCAGGGCACCCTCCACCAGGCCCCCACCCATGTCCCCCTGCACCCCCACCCCCCAGAAGTCAGGGGCACCCTCCACCAGGCCCCCTCTCATGTTTCCCATCACCCCCACCCCCAGCATCCAGGGGCACCCTCCACCAGGCCCCCACTCATATCTCCCATCACCCCCACCACCCAGCAGTGCAGGGCACCCTCCACCAGGCCCCCACTCATGTCTCTCATAACCCCCACCCCCCAGCAGTGCAGGGCACCCTCCACCAGGCCCCCACTCATGTCCAACTCATGTCCCCCTGCACCCCCACCTCCCAGCATCCAGGGGCACCCTCCACCAGGCCCCCACTCATGTCCAACTCATGTCCCCCTGCACACCCACCCCCAGTATCCAGGGGCACCTTCCACCAGGCCCCCACTCATGTCCCCCTGCACCCCCAGCCCCCAGCATCCAGGGGCACCCTCCACCAGGCCCCCACTCATGTCCAACTCATGTCTCCCAGCACCCCCACCCCCCAGCAGTGCAGGGCACCCTCCACCAGGCCCCCACTCATGTCTCCCATCACCCCCACCCCCCAGCAGTCAGGGGCACCCTCCACCAGGCCCCCACTCATGTCTCCCATCACCCCAACCCCCCAGCAGTGCAGGGCACCCTCCACCAGGCCCCCACTCATGTCCCCCTGCACCCCCACCCCCCAGCATCCAGGGGCACCCTCCACAAGGCCCACACTCATGTCCAACTCATGTCTCCCACCACCCCCACCCCCCAGCAGTGCAGGGCACCCTCCACCAGGCCCCCACTCATGTCCAACTCATGTCTCCCATCACCCCCACCCCCCATCAGTCAGGGCATCCTCCACCAGGCCCCCACACATGTCCCCCTGCACCCCCACCCACCAGCATCCAGGGGCACCCTCCACCAGGTCCCCACTCATGTCACCCTGCACCCCCACCCCCCAGCATCCAGGGGCACCCTCCACCAGGCCCCCACTCATGTCCAACTAATGTCTCCCATCACCCCCACCCCCCAGAAGTCAGGGGCACCCTCCAAAAGGCCCCACTCATGTCCAACTCATGTCTCCCATCACTCCCACCCCCAGCAGTGCAGGGCACCATCCACCAGGCCCCCACTCATGTCTCCCATCACCCCCATCCCCCAGCAGTCAGGGGCACCCTCCACCAGGCCCCCACTCATGTCTCCCATCACCCCCACCCCCCAGCAGTGCAGGGCACCCTCCACCAGGCCCCCACACATGTCTCCCATCACCCCACGCCCCAGCATTGCAGGGCACCCTCCACCAGGCCTCCACTCATGTCTCCCAACAACCCCCACCGCCCAGCAGTCAGGGGCACCTTCCACCAGGCCCCCACTCATGTCTCCCATCACCCCCACCCCCCAGCAGTGCAGGACACCCTCCACCAGGCCCCCACTCATGTCCCCCTGCACCCCCACCCCCCAGCATCCAGGGGCACCCTCCAACAGACCCACACTCATGTCCAACTCATGTCTCCCAGCACACCCACGCCCAGCAGTGCAGGGCACCCTCCACCAGGCCCCCACTCATGTCCCCCTGCACCCCCACCCCCCAGAAGTCAGGGGCACCCTCCACCAGGCCCCCACTCATGTTTCCCATCACCCCCACCCCCAGCATCCAGGGGCACCCTCCACCAGGCCCCCACTCATGTCTCCCATCACCCCCACCCCCCAGCAGTGCAGGGCACCCTCCACCAGGCCTCCACTCATGTCTCCCATCGCTCCCACCGCCCAGCAGTCAGGTGCACCCTCCACCAGGCCCCCACTCATGTCTCCCATCACCCCCACCCCCCAGCAGTGCCGGGCACCCTCCACCAGGCCCCTATTCATGTCTCCCATCACCCCCACCCTCCAGCAGTCAGGGGCACCCTCCACCAGGCCCCACTCATGTCCAACTCATGTCTCCCAGCTCCCCCACCCCCAGCAGTGCAGGGCACCCTCCACCAGGCCCCCACTCATGTCCCCCTGCACCCCCACCCCCCAGAAGTCAGGGGCACCCTCCACCAGGCCCCCACTCATGTTTCCCATCACCCCCACCCCCAGCATCCAGGGGCACCCTCCACCAGGCCCCCACTCATGCCTCCCATCACCCCCACCCCCCAGCAGTGCAGGGCACCCTCCACCAAGCCCCCACTCATGTCCCCCTGTACCCCCACCCCCAGCATCCAGGGGCACCCTCCACCAGGCCCCCACTCATGTCCAACTCATGTCTCCCAGCACCCCCACCCCCCAGCAGTCAGGGGCACCCTCCACCAGGCCCCCACTCATGTCCCCCTGCACCACCACCCCCCAGCATCCAGGGGCACCCTCCACCAGGCCCCCACTCATGTCCAACTCATGTCTCCCACCACCCCCACCCCCCAGCAGTGTAGTTCACCCTCCACCAGGCCCTCACTCATGTCTCCCAACACCCCCACCCCCGGCAGTCAGGAGCACCCTCCACCAGGCCCCCACTCATGTCTCCTATCACCCCCACCCCCCAGCAGTGCAGGGCACCCTCCACCAGGCCCCCACACATGTCTCCCATCACCCCCACCCCCCAGCAGTGCAGGGCACCCTCCACCAAGCCCCCACACATGTCCCCCAGCCAACATGTCATCACAATCTAGATCCCTGGCCCTTATGGTCAGCCTCCAAATGCCAAACACCCACCCGAGTATTGCATCCACCCACTTAGAAATGGCAATAACATGATAGAACCCCAATTGCAAGTTTGGAAATGAACACATGTCCCTCACATACACCCAATGTCAAAACCCATATCATGATATGCATGAAACCAATGAGATGATACTACACATTGAAGTGTGAAGAAAAAATATGTATTAAAAGCAACATAAATTAAATCAAAAATAAACAAACAATAATGGGAATTAAAAAAAAATAAAACAGCATGTCCGTGAAATAATGCAAAACCACAAATCATAATCCAAAGGAAAGGTGTCCAAAGTCACAGTCCACAAAAGTAAATCCAATGGAAAATTAAAATCGAAAACCATTGCTCCATGGGTAAATCATTAAAAAAAATGAAAATCCAACAGTCAACTATATACAGATAAACAATCCAGGGTCCATGATCCAAACAGAAGAAATGAAACCTGTCTAATAACACTACCTAATAAAAAAAAACTATATACAAAAATGTGGCCCATTGTCCAAATGGTCCAAAAAAAAATGCAAAACCAAAGGAAACCTAACACTAACTACAAAACTATTTACAAGGGCAGCGGGCTAGTCCGACGGCTCACTTCGGGATGTTCCGGGCCAGGGCATCATCGAACTCCTGCTCAATGTCCCGGAGGCGGTCCTCCTCCATGGCCGCGAGGGTCAGCAGGGCCGTCGACATGTTCACCCCCAATTCCCTGCGGATTGCCTCGAGGCACTCGGCCCACCTCAGGGCCCTCCGCATGGAGTTCTCCGCCCTGACCATCGTGAGCCGTGCCTTCTCCGCCCGCTGCCGCTCCGCATCTATGGCGTGGCCCAACCGCTGCCACATGGAAGACACTTCCCGTCCTGGGTCCTCCTGCCCTCCGGCCGATGACTGCCCCTCCGATGTCGAAGGCCCCAAGCCATCATGGCTCCCACCACATTGCTGCTGCTGCTGTGCCTCTGCCCGTGCACTGCTTCCTGCTGCCTGCACATCCTCCACTGGCTGGGGTGCAGTCGTTGATGTGGCCACCCCTGCTGGACGTCCGACTCCCGACTGTGGCAGGGATGCCTCCTCCACCAGCCTGGCCGCACCGTCAGAGGCAGCTCCACAGGGCAACCAGGTGACTAATGGGTGGGAAGATGGCACGGAGGACGACTGGCGCATAGGGGTTCAGTTGAGGAGGGGGTCGGAGCAAGCCCCATCAAACGGAGGAATCCGGCCTGGGTGACCTGTCCCAGTAGGCCGACGCGGTCAAAGAGCCATTCGAGATGACGTGCAGTCTCCTCATGAAAAGACTGCAGGTCACCTCGCCTGGCCCGTTGACGCAACGCCACACCAGTCAGGACAGGCTCAACCCGGACCCGGATAGCCACGTCCGCAGGCAGAGGAAGGCCAGTTGTCGTGAGCTCATCCCCTGCCTGAAAACGGGTCTGGACGTAGGCATCCCTGCTGGTGCAAGATGATGCAGTGACAGGATCAGGGAGAGGATTGCACACAGGCACCTCCGCGGCTACCTGTGCTGCCTCCTGTCCCTGGTCCTGCACTGCACCACTAGCACCAGTGGAATCCCCACCTCCAGACCCCGTCTCTGTTGCTTGCACGGCCTCCTACTCCACCAAACCCCCCACCAACCTGGATGACTCTGTGCCATCTTCCCCCGTTGGGCCCTGTGGGGTCCCAGCTGCCCCTTCTGCTGCCGAGGAGTCCAACTCCGAACTCTGCCTCTTGGACCTCCCCCCGGCAGCTGCGGCCTGGGACGTGGCACCGGACTCCTCACTCCTTGACGAGATCACAACCTGGGAGGGGAGCCGGGCTTTGCGTCTCCGGCTGGCGGTGCGATCCCCGCCGCTGTGCTCCACAGCACCTTCTCCGCCCTCTTCATCAGTTGACGCTGCAGACAGGGAGAAATAAAACACAGGCATCAGGACACTGTACAATGGACACATACACACATGACAGTTGTACATGGGTGGCATTGGCAAACCTCAGACATGGCATCACAATCGGCAACACACATGTCATTTCAACTTGCACACATGAGCCATACCACAGCCATATCGCAACTGCCAGCACCATCCATACACATACAACAGCATGAGCAGGCAAAGGTGAGCCAGACATCACATGCAACACAGGGAGTGCACTACACATGCACGCACACCACCACACTTGCATGCATGTGTACACCTCAGCCAACTGTCGCAGTGTTCAGATGGGCATCCATGTCACATCTGCCAATCAGGCTTCCACATCCCGCTGTCACATGCATCCATGTTGCATCACTGTTGCACCCTTGTCAAATACACACACATGCACATGTACACAGTGTTGATACATGCAGCTGAAAACAACATACATGTGTGACATCACGAACATGCATACTTACATACACATTCATCCAAACATGTGTGCCCACACAACTGCATTTGGCATGCAAGCCTACACACACAAGCACCATCCATGTCTCACACATGACAGCCCTCACATGTGTTAGCCTCATGGCCCTGTACACCCCCACCCATACTCGGCCACATTCAAACAGATGTGCAACCTGCACACTACTGGCACATCACCACACGCACAGCTCACAATCATGATGCATGTACACTTACCGCTCGACTCCAGACGGGTCTGCCTCTCAAGGACCTGGACGTGGAGCGCTGGGGATATGCGTTCCAGGACCCTCATCTGATCTTCTGACAAGTGGCCCCGGCGCCCCTTAGCATCCGCTGCCTTTAAGAGGCGCCGGGCCTTGTTGAGGGTCCTGGACCTGAAGTCCTCCCAGCGCTACTTGACATGTTGGAAGTCGCGGACTGCCACCCCCTCCGCGTTGATGGCAGTCACGATGTCTGTCCAGATCCGAGTCCGTCCTTCCTTGTCGGCGCGCACACTTCCGAAGAGGGCATCATACTGCCCCAGGACTTGCTCCACCAGGACACCAACTTCGGTGGCAGTGAAGCTGGTTCCCCGCTGCCTCTCTGGCCGGGGGTTGCCTCATCGCGTATGCGCGTCTGTGAAGTGTGTATAAAAGGTACGTGTAGAACACCATTTCCTTGTACGTGCTTTTCGTGGAGAGCGATTGGGTGAAATCTGTACTTCTTGTAGGTTCACACGCGATTTACTTCACGGCGTTTCAAGTTCGTACTCCCTGTTACCTCTGACAGCTTTTTCTCTTTTCCTCTTTTTCCTGGGCCTGTTTCCTCAAACAGTGTTCCCTTCTACTGTTGTCCTGTCTCCTCAGACAGCGTACAATTCTTCTTTTGGCGGGGGTGTTGCCAACGCGCACACGCACATATTTTTCACGCTTTTGTTCCTGGCAGACGGTGAGTCGCGCACGTATTTAACATCTGTGCTTGCCCCGTGTGTCGCATACCTCTTTTCAGATGTCATTCTAGGCTGTGTGTGACACGCATACGTTCATTCTTGTGTTTCTGGGTGCCACAGCGTAGTGCAGGTTTATTTTTCCACACACGTGGTCTAGGAGGGATTGCGTGCACCTTGCTTCCCTTTTTTGGGGTGCCTGTGCGTTGCGTGACCCGTCATCTTTCCCCAGGGGTGACATACAGCCTTGCTAGAGCACTAGGGTACGATTACCATCTGGTACCCAGCCCCTTTGACCTCCAATTGCCCAGGAAAATAGTTTACTGCGACTCCCATATGCACAATAACATCAGTGCCATGGCTGGGAGGCGAACAAGCCGTAAGGGTGGCAAAGGTGGCCGAGCCCCAAGTGTTGGCCGTGGTGGATCCGGTAGGGGACGTGGCCGTGACTTGCAGGGTGCCCCTAGCCCCCCATGCGTGGAGGAACAGTCAGGGACACCCATGCCCCCCCCTGGTTGAGGGTAATGTGGCTGACACCATCCATGCTCAGCCCTTGTTGGACCAGCCCACTGTGGAACTAGACCTGGCACAGGGTGACTCCATGGCTGACTTCCAGGTCAGCAGGTCTAGGCCACGTGCGCCGGTGCACGTTGGTGTCATCAGGCCACGTGGATCAGGGGCAGCTAGGTCATCTGCTGCCACGCGTACGCAGGCTGGGGAGGCTGCAGGGGCAGCTGCGGCTCCATCCACCCCACCTCTCACACACCAAGCCAGGACAGTGTCGGTCCAAGTCCATCCTGCTGACATTCCCCCTGACACCATCACACTTGAGCTAATGCCTGAACCAACTCCGATGCTCAGTGTACAATCCCACACTCCTAGTACAGAGTCCACCGGGGCTCCTGCCTCTAGTGTCCAGAGCGGCGTAGGACACTCAGGATCCCCACCACCTTCCAAGCGGAAGAGGAAGAGTGCTCGTCCAGTGGAGGCTGATGCCCCAGACACGGCTACACAGTCCGGCCCGTCAAGGAAGCCCAGCTTCAATGAGGCTGAACTGAATGCACTTGTAGAGTATGTGTCCACACATGACCGCAAAATGGTGATTGTTGCAGGATCCAAGACCACACCTGCACAACGTCTGGCACACTGGCAGACCATTGCGGACATCATAACTGCCCTTGGAATCGTGAGGCGCACAGCTACTGAATGCGCTGGAATGACCTGAAGCGCAGTGCAAAGAATAAGCTGGCCTCAAGTCATGACGCTACTCTAGTGACTTGAGGTGGGTCTCCAGCAGAGGACATAGAACTCACTCCACATGAGTATGTGGCTGGGACCTACGTCACGGAGGAACAGATCCAAGGCGTGGGAGAACTGGCAGATTACAAGGCATTGTCCGGTGAGTGCACATGCATGTGTGTGTCATCCATGTGCATGGTGTGTGTGTGAGGGCTTCTGTTTGGGTGCCAGGTGAGGGTGTGTGTGCCTGAGTGGTTTGGGTCAGCCATGTGCCTCATCCAATACATTCTGCGCACCAGCATTTGGGTATAGCAGTATCCCTTCTGCCAACATTAGACATCTAGCCCAACACCACGCCAGTTGCCTTTGAAGTGTCATCTTGCCACAACATTGTTGCTTATTTTCCTCTGTTTATTCAGGAAGATTGTTTGCATACCACCACTTTCAATAGGCATTTCTCAGTCCTATTGTCACATGTCTGACATGGCTATGGTACAGTGGACTGGCTTTGTTTCCTGGATATGATTTGTTTAGACATGTCCCTGTGCTATAGGACCATTTTGGACTGGCAGCTCCAGGTTAAACATTTGAACCATTTCAATGAAAATAATCAATTTCATGAGCAAACTAGACTGAATTAACAATTGGTGCCCTCCTCTCCCTCTTCACTTTATGGCTAGGGTACATGCCATCTGTGTGATGGCATGTGTATTTGACCTGCCAATCACAGGCCAATGTGTGATGCCACTGCTAGGCAGCATGCAGCAAATGTGTTAATCTTCCATCTTGGTGTCATCAATGTGTGCCATCTGCCTCCCCTTCACACGCAGTGACGGTGCATGCATAGGAGGGTTTTAGTCATGTGGGACATGTGTCAATCAAGTACTGTTTCTGTAGCTATGTATGTATGTAGATGAGACCTATGTGCCGTCGCAGGTGAGTGTTCCTGGGAGGGATTCTGTTCTGTCCAACCCACCTGCACCAGGGTTAGAACCCTCAATGGGGGTGTCAGTGTTGGCAGGTACGCATTTGGTGGTTGCGGACGCAGGGTCACACTCCGCAACATCTGATCCTGTTCCTGGGCCAGCAGATCAGAGGAGGAATGCAGTCCTGTAGCCTCAGGCCGTGCCGGCACAGCAAGGCGCAGTTCGCCTTGCCCCAGACAGGTGTGGTGCCCGCCGACGTGGTGGCCGTACGCCACCTGGCAATACCGCATGGGAGCAATCCATATACGATATGGCAACCCAACAGGCAGCATCATCAAAGATGATGGCTCAGGCCATGGATAGGGTGGCCTCTTCCATTGTCCCCCCCGAAAGGCTGATGGTGCGACTACAGCAGGCAACAGACTCCATCTGCCAGTCACACAGGGAGGACATGTTGGCGTCCAACAGGGACAGGCGGGCGGCACTGGCGACTCGGCGGGAAGCCATTTCCATAGAGTCCCAGGGCCACAGGGAAGCCCTGAGGGTGGAACTCCTTCACCTCAGGACGACTCTTGTTGAGCTTGAGGCTTCAACAAACAGAAGGTCAGAACAGCAGCTGGAGCGTCTCACACCTACGCTCTCAGCTGAGATGCAGGCAACTAGGGCGGAGGTCCGGGCATCCCGTGAGTTGTTGCATGGGGACCTACGCACAATTATCCTCCAGAACGAGAACTTCCACACCTGCATGCTTGCTGCCATGGAGGACCAGACTAGGGCTTTGCGTGGGCTGCCTCCCATAGTGCCACCACCTCCTGATGCAGCTGCAGAGGGTGAGGAGAGCGACAGCAGTGATTCTCTCACAATAGGGTAGCCGTGCAGGCCATGAGCCCATGGAGGTGTTTTTTTTTTCGCAAGATCCACACAGGTGGGTTTTGGTGTGCACCCTGTCCTCGGACCTCCTGGGTGGCCTCCCCCACCCCCCGGGCCCATTAATGGCCATTTTTGATTTTTTAAATTTTTTTTAAAAAAATGTTTTTTTTTGACAGTGTGTTGCCTTGTGTGGCTCCCGTGGGCATACGCTGTATTGTGGCTGGGCACATGCAGGCTTGTCATGAATTTGGGTCAGATGCTTGGGTTTGTGTGACACAATCCCCTCCTGCTTCCCGTTTCCATGGGCTTGCAAAGGGTGTGCCCATGTGACATTGACGTACATGGTGACGTTGGACTCCCATTTGATGTGTGGGCAGTCTGTAGTCAATACTGTGTATACATTCCTAGTGCATATTGTTGTTGTATTGTACACTGCATGGTGCATTGATATGTGCCTCTGCATCCATCTCATCCTCCTAATTTGCAGGTCCATTTCTGATGTCTTCACAAGGCGGTCCACCTAGGAACTGGAGTTCATGTTGTAAGCAGTGCACCTACACTCTTGCGTGGCGCTAACACTGTATACTTGGAAGTGTTCGAAGTGCTGGCATTATCAGGTAGTGAGGGTACCAATTTTTTAAGTCTGTAATGTCATGTTTAAGGTAGGTTGGAGGTTGTGCAGGTGATTGGTATTCTTGGTAAGTATTTGGTAATGTGTGCTGTAGGTCCTGCATTACTGTGAACATTTCATGTGTGGCCAGTTTCCATTAGGGACACTGTAGTTGGTGACACTTGGGGCATGTTGTGGGGATTAATTTGTTTGTTCTCACATTGCATGACATGCCATGGTGTGTTGTGTGGCCGTGCCGGGGGGGGGGGGGGTTGGGTGACATGGCACTGTTCTCATGTAGTATTTTGCAAGTGGGTATTCATTTCTGCTGCATGGAAGTGTGTCTTTTGATGACACTGCATTGGTGGTGTTTGTGTAGGTAGGGAGTTGGACATGAGTGGGGGCCTGGTGGAGGGTGCCCCTGACTGCTGGGGGGTGGGGGTGCTGGGAGACATGAGTTGGATATGAGTGGGGGCCTGTTGGAGGGTGCCCTTGGATGCTGGGGGTGGAGGTGCAGGGGGACATGAGTGGGGGCCTGGTGGAGGGTGCCCCTGGATGATGGTGGGTGGGGGTGCTGGGAGACATGTGTGGGGGCCTGGTGGAGGGTGCCCCTGACTGCTGGGGGGTGGGGGTGCTGGGAGACATGAGTTGGACATGAGTGGGGGCCTCGTGGAGGGTGCCCTGCACTGCTGGGGGGTGGGGGTGATGGGAGACATGAGTGGGGGCCTGGTGGAGGGTGCCCCTGACTGCTGGGGGGTGGGGGTGCAGGGGGACATGAGTGGGGGCCTGGTGGAGGGTACCCCTGACTGCTGGGGGGTGGGAGTGCTGGGAGACATGAGTTGGATATGAGTGGGGGCCTGTTGGAGGGTGCCCCTGGATGCTGGGGGGTGGGGGTGCAGGGGGACATGAGTGGGGGCCTGGTGGAGGGTGCCCTTGGATGATGGTGGGTGGGGGTGCTGGGAGACATGTGTGGGGGCCTGGTGGAGGGTGCTCCTGACTGCTGGGGGGTGGGGGTGCTGGGAGACATTAGTTGGACATGAGTGGGGGCCTGGTGGAGGGTGCCCTGCACTACCTGGGTGGTGGGGGTGATGGGAGACATGTGTGGGGGCCTGGTGGAGGGTGCCCCTGGATGCTGGGGTGTGGCGGTTCAGGGGGACATGCGTTGGTGACAAGTACAAGGTGACATGTGGGTTGGCTGGGGGGCATGGCCATGGTGGATGGGCTGCCTGCGGGACATGAGCAGGGGTGCAGGGTAGTCCCCTGTGGTGTGGGCTGCCTGCAGGGGCCGTGGAGGGTGTAGAGGGAACACCTTGGAGGACCCACACGGTCAATTCACGTGTAGTACTACCCGGCACCCCCGAAATACACGTACCCTGCTGAAATCGCGTGTGGAACTTCCCGCGCACCCCGGAAACCACGTACCCTGCAGAATTAGCGTGTGGAACTTCACACGCACCCCGGAATACACGTACCCAGGCCAATCGCGTGTGGGACTTCCTGCGCACTCTGGAATACACAGACCCAGCCAATTCGCGTGTGGGACTTCCCGCCCACCCCGGAATACACGAACCCAGGCTATTCGCGTGTGGGACTTTCCGCGCAGCACAGAATGCACGCACACGCTATTTTTCACACAGCGGGTGTCCGTGTTTGTCGCGTACCCCTTTGCACGTCATTTGTCTTAGAGGGCCACAGTATGTGACATTCATCATAGCTGTATATAGGTGCTTTTTGTTGGCACACATTTTGGCGCACATTTATTTCAGGGGCAGGGACACTACCGCCTGCTTTCTTGTGGTGGACGTCTTTGGGCCTGTGCGCTGGTTTGACCGTGCGCTGGTTTGCACTATTGGATTCCATGAATACGTGTTGTAGGCGAGCGTGTGGGCGTTCCGTGCACTTGCCTCCTGTACTTCCCCCGTAACGCCCACATTTTGACGAGTTGTTCCCCATTCCGAGTGTTACGCCCTGTGTTCCGCCTACTTTTGTTGTGTGCACCACGCTATGTGCGATTTCGCGCACATCCGATATTTTTCTCGCGCATGGCCTTCCATGAATCGATGTGCGCTGCTTTCCCTGCGATTTTCGCACTTGCACTGCGATTTTCGCACTTTTACTGCGAATAGCATGTTTTGGCATCTCTGCGCGGGAATTTTCAGCGCACATTAATTCCATGAATCGACACCTGTGTCTATACGGCTATTACCTAACTTGGCAGTATTTTAGTATCATGGTATTTTGGTGGCAAATTGGCCTTATCTCATTTTGGTGGTAATTTAGTGGTGAGCGTACCTTTTATAGCACTGCCCTATGATAAAACAAACCTTCCCCCTTTATAAATATGACACACTTCGAGCTGACTATATGCAAGTACCGAGGCTTAGTACATTCAGAAAAGAGCACCGTTTGTACAAATGTCAGATGAATTGCCAATGACTTATCTACATCAATGACCTACACCCTAGAAGGGCTCTGTTCCCCCTTTTAGCATGCAGGGTAGAACACATTCATACCCACACACAAACCTTCTAACTTGCATATATATATTTTTCTTTTTCTCTGACTTTGTATCTTGCTGTAAATATTTTATCACTGTAGTGCAAACACCAATTCCCCTTAGTTACTTTCCCCACTGAAAAAAAATACCATCAGATGTGCAAGGTGAGAAAGGAAACACCAACACCAGCATTGTTTCTGCTATGGCAATTATTATTATTTTTTTTTAAAAAAAGGCAGCAATGTGTAACAAGAAACAAAACATTACATTTCATGATAACACAGTTATAATATCTCACCAACAGGCTGGCACAGCTGCAATTCTCTGAGAAACAAAACACAAATGCATTGCAAGAACTTTTTTTCTTTTCTTTTAGTCCCCGTGTATGAAGCAACCCACAACAGCCTACTTAAAAATAATGCCCTATTCGTATATAAACAGTCATGAAGAAAATTGGCAGTCATCCCCACTCTCCTCAATTCCACAGATACTTACATACAGACTTGAAGTAGCTGTAATTTATCATCGCAACCTCTCTGTGCTCCTGCCTGCCCTGAAGTTTTTACCAGTCACACGATCTCTGGAAAGGCCTTGGACTTCCAGGCAGATAGGGCTGCAGCTTCTCTGCAGCCGGCAGCAGAACCTCCAGCATCCAGCAGTGGCACAGCAAAAACAGCAAAAAGCCCAGCCTTTCGGTTCAAGCCTCTATTTAATTTTTCTGTCTATCCATCAAGAATAGCCTTGCCTTTCACTTGACGTGTCTGACTTCTGACTCCCCTATCTAATCACATCACAAGAGCCTTCATGTAACTACTTATTTCCTGTGTGAACAAAAAGAGATTACAGAATGCACAAGAAGACAGCTCATTTGTTTTGTATTTAGACCAATTCCACCAACCTGCTGGCCTGTATCCCTAACCTGCTCCCACTTGCACCCATTGCACTTGAAATTTTGTTGGGTGTTTCTTAAAGTGAGCACCCATTTTACTGGCTACTATTGAAAACATTGTCATCTGCATTTTTTTTAGTGGCTGCTTTTTAAAACACTGTTAATCTAAAAACACTGTTATTGAAAACATTGTCATCTGCATTTGCACGAATCCATGCCATATATCCCTACATGTTACAATAATCCAACCTTCATTAAAGTAGAGCTAGATTAAGTTTGTGTTTAGGCCTTGTCAATGTAGGGTACAGTTTTAATCAGAATGTATAGCCAAAATGGGATTTTTTGGTCAAGACAAGAAGGTTTAAAATGCAAAGATGTTCAACTTGCCCTTTGGGATGGGTTATGGACTGCACGGAAGAGAAGAGTGAGGTTTCAAACAGCAAGGCCTGGAACAAAGTCAAGAAATCATCTAAAGTTCTAATTCAGAAAACCAAGAAAAACATCCTTAATGCCCAAATTGAGTCTTCCTCCAATCACACCGGGAAGCTCTTTGAAATCTTGAAGTCCCTGGACAAACTTAAGGCCTCTCAGATTTCCTTCACACCAACTAACCTAGACTGTACTACCATACTGGCCGCTCTCGAGGTAAAAAGTGTAAATGCTCAACACAAAATAACAGCTGCCCAAGCTCACATCTCCCCCCTAACAAAACTGGATTAGGCCCAACCCAAATGTCAGGATTTACAACAATTCTTCTTCTCACAAATCTCCACCAAAGACATGTCCAACATGCTGTCTTCTATGCGCCCTAATTCTTGTTCTTATAATCTGTCACCACCAAAACCTATACTGGAACACAAGGAATTGTTTGCTCTCTTCCTGACTTATTTAGTCAATGCTTCTTTTAGGTCACAATCACTCCCATCCCAAAGAGAAACTAACATCGACCCCAGGGAACTCTGCAACTTGAGACCCATTACAAACAGTCAATTACTACTAGAAATACTTGGCAAATTAGCCACTACCCAGTTACTATCCTTTATGGAGTCTAATGGCATCCTACATAACCGACAATCAGGCTTTCAACCCACTTTCAGTACTGAAACTGCTCTCATCGACGTTCAGACCCGAACGCTGGAGATCACGGACAACGGAAAGGCTTGGATGTTTTCTTATTAGATCTCGCTGTGGCTTTCGATCTCATTGACATGAACATCTTTTTTGCTGCATAAAAGATCCAGGCCTTTGTTCTAAGGAGTCCGCAAACTGGCTCCAATTCTTTCTCACTAACCGTGAATCTAGATTATAGCGGGTCTCGGCTTTTTCCCCCCTCTTCCTCCATCCGCTGTTGAGTACCACAAAGTGCATCTATCTCACCTGTATTGTTCAATCAATAAATTAGATCCCTCTGTGCCCTCCTCGACAAGCTGGGTGTCATTTTTACAAATTAGCTGACGACACCCAAATTGTTCTGCAACTCACGTGGAGTTATGCCTCTAACATCTACGGTCACATCGATAGCTGGATGTCTGAGAACTGGTTGTGTCTGAATGGTACGAAGATGGAGCTAATGATCTTTGGATCCAAACAGGCCTGGGACAAACTGAGGACAGGCTACAGTTGCATCCTTCTAAAATACAACATAATCAATACCCAATAGAAACATACATGCAACTATCATTTACGCCTCCTTAAGAACATCCGCCCCTACATTTCTGAGAGAAGCTGTGCTACAATCACGCGTGCTACTATTTGGAACAGACTAGACTACTGTAAGTCCCTTCTCATTGGTGCTTCCCCCTCCAATCTTATGAGATGTCAGGTGATCCAGAATGATGCATTCAGAATTGTGACCAACACCCACAGAAAATCTCATATTTCAGATCACTGGAGGAATCTGCACTGGCTGCATATCCGGGAACGGAGTGCTTTCAAAGTGTGCTACTTGGTTCACCGTTGCCTCTTTGGCTCCATTCCAGAATACCTCAAACTGTTAGCTCCGTCATATCAGCCCATCAGATCCCTTCGCTTTTCCAGCCCAGGGTTGATTCAGGGTCCCCTGATAAAATGCACCAAGGGCCTAGGTAGATCCTTTCCAGTTAAGGCAGGCAGTCTATGGAATGCCCTGCCCATTGCTTTCAGACTCAATCCTGACCTGCAATCCTTTAGGAAAGCTTTCAAAACTCTCCTTTTCAATTGACTGACCGCTGTCTGATCTCAAATTCCTGAGCTCTGTTTGTCTTGTTTTAACTGTTCTGTTTTAACTGTGTCTATGTTTTCACCCCGATGCTTGCCGGCTGCTGGCACATTATAAATACAAAAATAAAAAATAAGGCATTCTTAGAAGCAGGGCTAAAAAGATAATCACAGTTTTTGTTGCATTCAAGCATAGATTATAATCAATGGTCCAGTCTCGATTTTCTGAAAGAGGGAGGGTATGTGTTATTCTGCACAGTGATCAAAGTCTATATTAAGATGTATGTAGGATTGTTTGATTTATTTTGGATGGTCATTGCCTGGCATATTGATTTAACATTGACAGTGACATGATGGATTCTTGTGGAAAACTGCAAGTTAATGTTTTACTGGTTGATTTGGTAACTGGAAGAAAAACCAGACCATCTATATTTATCATGTTTTTTTATCTTTGCATCATTTGTTGATGGTTCACCATGTGGTAAGTGGTGGGCAGTTCTAATACTATAGGGGATATAGATGTGTGAATAATGTATTGCAGTATTACCTTCCTCATGTAGAGAAGTTGTGTTTCTCTGATTCTATTTGGTTGGAGGCCATCTTGGTTTTAGGGAAGTCATTTGATTTCTTCACTGTATTGTGTTTAGTTGTGTAGTGGTTAACGTTTGGGTATCCCCAAGCTTCTCCTCACTGATGACACCCAACACGGCTGAAACATGTCTGGGGATGCTTGTGGTCTCGTGCAGAAGGGATGTGACCTAGCAGTTCGGGCTGGACTACCCCTTTGGGGGTGGGACCAAGCCTGATTTGCATATGGTCTTTCCCCTTTTGTAATTACTTGGCAGGCGAAGAACGATGGTCTGGAGGGTTGCCCAGAGCAATGCCAGAGGTTAAGATTTATTCTAAACCTTCCAGCCATCACCTCTTTTGTTTTGCTATTGTCACCCCGAGTGGGACGGGTATGCCCAGACGTGGGTCCCGTGCCTGCTGGGCCTAGAGACCCAAGCTACTCCTCACTGATGACGCCCAACAAGGCTGAAACATGTCTGGGGATGACTGTGGTCTCGTGCAGAAGGGATGTGACCTAGCAGTTCGGGCTGGACTACCCCTTTGGGGGTGGGACCAAGCCTGATTTGCATATGGTCTTTCCCCTTTTGTAATTACTTGGCAGGCGAAGAACGATGGTCTGGAGGGTTGCCCAGAGCAATGCCAGAGGTTAAGATTTATTCTAAACCTTCCAGCCATCACCTCTTTTGTTTTGCTATTGTCACCCCGAGTGGGACGAGTATGCCCAGACGTGGGTCCCGTGCCTGCTGGGCCTAGAGACCCAAGCTACTCCTCACTGATGACGCCCAACAAGGCTGAAACATGTCTGGGGATGCCTGTGGTCTCGTGCAGAAGGGATGTGACCTAGCAGTTTGGGCTGGACTACCCCTTTGGGGGTGGGACCAAGCCTGATTTGCATATGGTCTTTCCCCTTTTGTAATGGCTTGGCAAGCGAAGAACGATGGTCTGGAGGGTTGCCCAGAGCAATGCCAGAGGTTAAGATTTATTCCAAACCTTCCAGCCATCACATCTTTTGTTTTGCTAATGTTTGGGTATCTACAGTTAAATTATATTTTTATTTTAAGAGTATTTTTCAGGATTCAGGGGGGAGGCATTTGTTTTATTTATGAGAAACATTATAGGGAAAATCTTTGCAACTTGAGGGAGAAGGTAAAGGCTCACCAGATAGAATATCGATACTTAAAATAAACGTGGATGTGTTCATCATACTTTAGAGAAAAGTGACATTATCATGTGATAAAGATTGTTAGTGGGGGGTCAGGAGTACCATACAGATTCTATTCTTCACTCGTTAACGTATGAAACTTATTACATCTTTAGTGGTGGTGCAATAATTCTGAATTACATATGACCGACAGAGAAGCAGGCCCAGATGCAGCAAAGGTTTGAGCTACAGCAGAATTAACATCTGTTTCCAACATGTGTGGCTACCAAGGCCTTTCGTGCCATGAAACAATTAAAACAATTTTTTCAAACTTTACAAAAACCACTAGAATAGACTATTGTCCATAAATTAGATTGTACATTTAGGGCCATCTTTCAGAATTACAATATGTACTTATTCCCGATTGATTTTCTGTGGGCTGCAGAATCTATCTACTGCTCTGATTGTTCCTCTCATAGGAGATCAAAAGGTCTGAATCACCTGCTTTTATTTTGAGCACCTCCAGTACGCAGATAGAGCCTTGAAGAATGTATTGTTTATTGGGTAAATGGTTCTTGATCGGTTTCCATTGTCCTATCTGGAATCTTTCTTCAGCTAGGGTTGTTTTTAATATCGACTTGTAGTAAAACATGGGCATGTTGGCTCCCAAAAATTTCATTTCTCAGTATGTAGAAGGAATAAATAGCAACTATGATTACATTGATACAGAACGTTAACAGGCGAGACTCACTTCCGCCAAGTGCCATTTCATGGATTTGTGTAGGAGAGATGTCTTTATCCAGGCCTCTGATAGAGTGGAGAACTCATCACATTTGCATTCCTTTTATAAAGTAGGTCTCCCAAGAGTAACATATTTCTCCTGACTAGGGCAAGCCGATAGTGTTCTTGAGGATTGCTTACTGATGTGGATTTATTTCAACATCAATGTCTGGGTAATGCAAATCTGCATTAATTGGACCATGGCACATCTTAAGGGATATATTGCCAATAATGGACCCTATTCTGTTTTGCCAGTGATTTTTGTGCATTTTGGCACTGTGCTTAGAATGGAGTTATTTTGGAGGGGGGGGGGCACTGTTGCATGGCTTGCCAAGATGATGGAACGCACTTAAACTCTGCATCGAGTGGAGGACTTACACTAATGATCGTGCTGACAATGTGGACAAAAGCAGCTGAAACTCGGCATCTGCCAGAATACGGGTGGGTGCAGACTCGGTGCAAGTTCCCAGAGCTGAGATCTTCACTGCCAATCTGAGTGGGCGTTCTAGACACTGCGGGCATGGACAAGGGAACCCCGGACCCTCCCTTCTCTCCAACGGCAGCAAGGAAGGTAGAAGTGGGTGTAGTTCAATGGGGGGAGCCGCTATAGATGCACGTGAGTGAACAAGTGTGCTTACAGTAGATAACACCTAAATGCTGGCCCTCCTCTTTCTTCACACAGACACACCACTGGGATACTGTTCGGGGATAACAATCCAATTTGTAAGGTGTTAGACTCCTAACTCAAGACCTACTGGAGGTGCGGCCAACTAGTCTCAGATTTCTTAAAGAAGCCATTTCCTCGCAGAGCCCTTTGTTGTGAACTTGGTTCCTCAGCTAAATAGTGCACTCATGACACTTTTACTCGGCACGATTGCCCTACCTCTCCACAATAGTCCTCATGGCTATAGAGATCCACATTGGGTTTGGGTAGGGGGTGCATCCTTTGGCTCAGCAGAACCTACGAGGGCCTCATCTCCTACAAACCAGCAACATAAGGCACTATAAGCACAATTTGAAGGCGCCATGACAAATTTACTAAGCCCACCCCCAATCCAATGGAAATGGCAGGAGAAGGTACAAGAAAGCCTGGCACTTGTAGAGGAAGCACAGACCTCAACACCTATTGATCTACAGGGCATTATGGACTTAATGCAGTGAGGTTTTGCACCAAAAAATGAAAAACGCGATGGAATAACATCGAATGTCACGTAAATTCACACACAACTTAAAAAAGCAACTCAACGTATAACAAAAGCTGAGAACTAGATCAGTGGTGCCGAACATGCTGTTACCGCTCTGCAGGGTAATGCAACAACCCTGGCTAGAGACATGATCATTGTGCACGGACTTAGATGCGAGATCACAGCTGAAGAACGTGCATAACATCTTACAGGCACAATGGAGAAAGCAGTAGATCTGCTAAGAGAGCTCCTGGGGGATCCCGGGTGGTCTCCACTCGTTGTAATAAATTGTGCGCCCAGAGCACTGTCCTAGAGGATACCCGAGACCTATAATAGCCCACCGGATGAACTACCGCAACAGGGACCGGGCACTGCGGGCAGCTTGCAAGAAACAAGAATTGAAGTTGGGATCTAACATCGTGCACATCTTCCCTGACTACACTTTGGCGGTGCAACAGTAGAGGCATACCTTTGCTGGTGTTAAAAAGCTTCTTAGGGAGCTCGAGATCATATACGCCATGCTCTAACTTGCCAGGTCTTGCATACAGCAGAAAACTAAAACCCACTTCTTCATGTTCGCTGAAGAGGCTACAGCATTTATAGAAGCACATGTTCCACTACCATCGGGATGCTGGCCTTTTGGAGACTTGACACTCTATGTTGTAGCACCCATCAGATTTGTTTCAGTAATGATGTGTCGATGGAAATGATCATGAATTATCCACGTACCATAAGTGTAAGGCCCAGAGCTCGGTATTTGTGAGATGCTCCACTCATAGCGGTGACTGTCGCCCCCCAATGCAAGTGCATATTGTTATTGGCTTAGATGGGGGGGGGTGGGAGGTAAGGAGGAAAGATACATAGTCAAAGTTTGGAGTACTATTAGGGTGGGGAGGCGGGAACAAGGGGAAAGTTGGGGAGTAAACGTTAAAAAATGCACATGGTGAAGAGATTGAAATATGTGTTTTCTGGGGTGAGCATGTTTATAAAATTGCATGCAGGAAAACAATGGCTGGGAATGGGTCTTATAAAAAATAAAGATGTTAAGCTGGAAGGTACGGGGTCTGGGGTCTCCAATACACGCAAGGTCATTTCATATGCTAACAGGCTGGGTGTTAAGATTTTATATCTTCAAAAGACCCATATGTTAAGACATCAGGTTCATTGTGTGGCTCTGGGTTTTGGTGACCAGAAAACGTATATGTCTTACTCTACCAGGGCATGTGGGGTTAGGATCTTAATGCATTGTTCCCTCTCTTTTTCACTTCTCAAAACTGTAAGTGATGAACGCGGAAGGTTGGTTTTTGTGCACAGCAATTTGGGAAATCACAAGGTTCTTTTAATTAATATATATGGCCCTAATGTTGACGACCCAGAATTTTACAACAATGTGTTTCAGGAATGTGCCAAATATTCTACATCACTTGTTATATGTGGGGGGGGGACTTCAACACCATATTAGATGTACAATTGGATCATACTTCCACATCGCCCAGGCCACTGACTAATGCAGCCTGCACTATCCTGGCCCAAGCTGAAGATCTGGGGCTCAAAGACGTGTGGCGAGCATTGAACAGTACACAGCGTGAATACACTTTCTACTCATCAGTACATACCGTACACATCAGTACATGCCATGCACTCATGCATTGATTTATGGCTGGTAACTCACAGGTTATTGAACTGGGTAGTAGAAAGCTGGATACTTCCCAGAACACTGTCAGAACACTTGCTGTTACTACTATTGTTCCACATCCTCGGAAATGCTGAATCAAGACCGCAATGGCGTTTTAAACCACAGCCTTGGAGGATTTGGTTTTCAGGTTAAATATAAAAGAACACATTACTAGTTATTTTGAAACCAATAAAGGATCAGTCAAATACAAAGGCTACACTCTGGCAGGCATGCAAGGCTTACATTAGAGGTATAGCTATTTCCACAAAACACAGGGTATTACAGGACATTGGGATAGAGTTGAAAAGGTGTGAAGATACATTAACACAACTACAGCAAACATGTGCAACTGACCCATCTCCTGAAACCAGACTTGTTATTAAAGTAACCTTGGACAAATACAGAGATATAGCTAACAAGGAACTATGTTATTTTGGTAGACTAGTAGCTGCAAGGCGCTCTGGGGAAGCAGATAGACCACGGAAGTTTCTGGCACAGACAATCCGTTCTAATAAGGGTAGTCCCATCATCCAGAGTATAATTCGGGCTGACGGCACAGTGGCTAACCTAGACCGTGATGTAAATGAGGTATACTATGATTTCTACACTGCATCATATGCCGGGAAGGGGAAGCAATGGCTAAAGAAATCGATGAGTATCTTGCAAAGATACCTACGACACTTCTATTGTCCGAGGCCCGGAATTCACTAGTAGAGCCGATCAGTTTGGCAGAAGTTAAAAAAGCAATTAAAGGTCTCCCGAAAGAGAAAGCTTTAGGGTCAGACAGGTTGTGTGCAGAATTCTATAAAGGGTTTGCCAATGAGCTCTCCCCCGCCTGCTCTTGGTTTGGTCTGACCCCAGGAAACTTCTGCCGGAGTCAATACGTGAAGCCAAAATTATTCTATTACTTAAACCAGGCAAAGCCCCGGATGAATAAAGGTCATACAGGCCACTGTCATTGAGAAACATTGACACCAACATGATTGCAAACATTCTGGCAGCAAGCCTCACCCCACTAATGCCACATATGGTCCACGAAGATCAAGCCGGCTTTATACCAGGAAGTTTAATGGTTTTAAATCTGGATGTATAATATTGTCGCTCAGATACCACAAGATAGTCAGGGGGACGCAGTTTCACTAGATATGCAGAGGGCATTCGACACATTATGGGTAATTACAAGTTTGCTGGTCCGGGAACTACGGTACCAGTAAGCTTGCCGGTACCATAGTTCCCGGACTGACAAACTACGAGTTCTGCTCGCAGGTGCCATTATGACCACCAGGTCTGTCCTGGCGGCCGTACCAGCACCTGCGAGCAGAGCATGTCGGATGCAATGGCACCATTCTCAATGGTGCTGGTGCATCCGACCTCCCCATTCCCATATGAGCCCTCTAGGGCATTCTGGTGCCCGTGAATGGGTAATTACCGGGTCCGGCTGGGCTGTAATGATCCAGTAATTGCCCATTCGCGGGTGGTGGAAAAAATTGCAAGTTTGGCGGCAGCCTGCCGGTTTTACCAGCAAGGCTACCACTAAACTTGTAATGAGGCCCAGTGTTCTGGCCTTTCCTATTCAGGATATTGAACAACTACAGATGGTCCTCATTTTATCAGGAGGGTTACTGTGTTGTATTCCCAACTATATGCTAGAGTATACGTTAATGGTCTACTCTCCTCCATATTAATGTTAGAGGGAGGTACCAGACAGAGGTGCCCGTTGTCTCCCCTGTTATTTGCCTTGGTCATAGAACCACTTGCAGATCTTATGCGAGCCCGCTAAGTAACGCTGGCATTCATGTCAACAGCCAGTCTGAACTTATTACGTTATATGCTGATGATATAATGTTATATGTAGCAGATTGACACTATCATCCCCCTTCTGAAAAAACCTACCTTGGATCATTCTGTTCTCTCAAATTTTCAGCCTATTTCTCTGCTTCCCTTCTCAATGAAGCTGCTAGAATCTCTAGTTTCTCCTCTTCTTTCTTCATTTGTGGAAGCCTCTAAATTGCTTGACCCTGCTCAATCGGGTTTTAGGCCCTGTCGAGGTACCAAAAGCGTTTTGGTTTTGGTGCTCGACGATATGGTCCAATTGGTTTATGCAGGTGGCGTGGGTGCCCTTCCCTTATTAGACCTGTCAGCGGCATTTGACTCCACAGACCACCCCACCTTGCCATCCGTCTGTCTCAACTTGGCATATTGGGCCAGGTCTTCACTTGGTTTTTATCTTTTCTGGCTGATCGCACTCAGTGTTGCCTCTCGCCTCATTTTTCTCTCGCTCCTTCCGCCTGTCCTGCGGTGTCCTGCAGGGATCCGCCGTGTCACCCATTCTTTTTAACATTTATATCTGGCCACTGATCTGTCTCAACCACTCCTTTGGCATCAGGTGCTATTCCTATGCAGACAACATCCAGTTTTTTGATATGGTTAGATCTTAATCAGACTGAGGTGTCGTCATGTTTGCATCAGTGCCTGACTGCCGTGGGTGAGTGGATGAGCCAGAATTGGTTGAAATTGAATGGGAACAAGACTGAGGTACTGGTGGTCAGAGCCCCTCCAGATCCCACTCTCTGGGTTTCTTCCTTTGGCCTGCTGCTCTGGGTACCCTTCCGGTGCCGGTGACCACGGTGAGAAATTTAGTAGTTATTATTTCTTCCTCCCTCTCTATGAATGACCAAGTGTCCTCTGTCTGCAAGATGGGTAATTTTCACCTAAAGATTTTAAGGAAGGTCCTCCCCATGCTGCCGGCTGCCCTTCATCCCCCGGTAGGCTCTGCCCTTGTCCTGAGCAGACTTGATTACTGTAACTTCTTGTATCTGGCTCGGCCCACGGGCATGATCCAATAGCCGCAGTGCTTACACAATCTTGCTGCCAGGGTAGCGACAGGCTCTCCGTATGGGGACATATTTCACCTGTATTATGAGACCTCCACTGCTCCCTGTCATGCAGCGGATCAAGTCCAAGGCTCTCTGTATAGTACACTAGGCGCTGCATGGATGGGGGGCTGAGTACCTCCAGGTGAAACTCACCCGCTATGTCCCCACTCGTTCTCTTTGCTCAACTTCTGCTGGCCTACTGTCGGTTCCCATGTTCCATAGATCACGCAATGGTGGACGTGCTTTTCCTATTGCAGCCGCTCAAATGTGGAATGACCTTCCACTAGCAGTAAAAAATCTGTCTGACCATATGAATTTCAGGAAAGCGTTAAGAACATACCTGTTCTAATTCCCCTGTTAGCGCTCCTTTGACGCTCCTCCCTCTTCAGCGCCACGATACCTCAGGGTGAATGATGCACTCTATAAATTGCAATAACATAACATAACATATGCAAGGGATCCAGAATTCCATCTGCAGAAAATTCTAACAATGGTACGTGAGTTCAGAATTCCGAAATATTTCCACTAACGGGAGACACCCGAGAACCCTCTGACGCCTTTGGTTTACGCTGGTCAGCCTTGAACATTAGTTACCTAGGGATAGAAATAACACACATCGCTACCCTGTCTAGGTCTCACAACTAAAATACCTTGGTGTCCAAAATAACCACAGTATTGGAAAGATGGAAGCATCTCCCCATATCACTAGCGGGCAGGTTGAGTTAATAATAATGACCATAGTACCTAAATTCCTGTACCCCTTCAGTAACATACCATTGAGGCTGAGCAGGTTGTATTTCAATGAACTAGCTAGGCTGTGCTCATCATTTGTGTGGAATGGACAGGTTAGAAATAAATGGCAATGTCTCACTCTACCATGTGAGTATGGTCGACTCTCAGCTCCTGACTTAGAGGTATACTATTTGACAGCACAAGCACAGCATGCAACACACTGGTTGGAACATGATTCAAGACTGCCGCCATGAGATTGGAGAGGTATAGTACTCCCCCTGGTCTGATGATGCATTTAATTGCAGGTAACAGAAATCATAGTACCCACCAGCTGGACCCGGTGGGTGCTACGTAAGAAGCATGGACTAGGCTGATGGATCGTCCCAAGAATACAGTACTTTATAATAAAGCTATGCCTACCTGGGGCCTGTCAGCCTTAAACCCCACACAAGACAAGCCACTAGCAATGCATTGATGTGAGGCTGGTATTAATTTTGTTGTTGATCTTTTTCATGAAGGTAACTTTATTACATGGGACATGATCAAGGCATACATAGGTGACATGTTGCATCAACAGCTCCAATACTGCGGGGTCTGTTCTGTTATAGCATCAGCATGGCCGGCATTACCGTCAAAACCCACATCACATTAATTACATAATGTCACAGAATACGGGGAAAAAAATCCATTCACTGATATACAAAATTGCACAAACATCACGAATACGGCAGACCGTTGATATTAGGGGCAATTGGGAAAGAGATTTTGGTGTTCCCATTATAGACACAAACTGGACACAGATATGTAGATTAACGAAAAAGGTATCTTTGAACTCCAGATACACATTAATACACTTCAAAATTCTTAATAGAACACACTGTACTGCTGCTGGTCTTAAGAAATTGTTCCCCACTTCAGAAGGGAAATGTCACAGATGTGATAACTCAAGCGCTGATATATTGCATATGATGTAGAGCTGTCAGGCATTGACTGAATTTTGGGAAGCAGTAGGCCATAAGATTGATGATATGGTTGGTCAACCCCTATTATGGTCACCATTAGACTGTGTACTGGTTTATACTAAAAAACTGAACCCGATGCAGCATGAATTTGTTAACCTTGGACTTGTACGGGTTAAAAGAGCTATTCCCATGAGCTGGAAATGGAAAGAAGCAGCTTCATTGAAAAACTGGATACAAGACATGGTATTGGCCAATGATTTGGACGAGCTATACATAAGCCTTCAGACACCCACTGGTCGTCCCAGAGACATTTTGTTAGATTTCCAGCACTTTTTAGCTCGCAAGAGTGCGAAAGGTAGTGATGTATGAGTGACTCAGTGTACAGCATGCCTGTATGTACTGTGTCAAACCAATGTAAACTAATGTATTGATGCTTAATGTTGTCAAGAGGTAATGCTACCATGTGCAATACAATAAACATTTTAAAAAACACATTGCACAAATTCGTACAAAATTGGTAATCAAATAGGTTTGTTTACTAATAAAGATTATAATTTGACAAAAAAAAGTTATTTCTAATGGAATGTAGTGAAAATGTATTGATAACGTCCATTATCAAGCCAATGTATACTGTCAACATTGCCCAGTACTGAGTGCTGTGCTCAAACTAAAAACAGCCTGGAAATTCTTGAAAGACTAGTATCACATTTCAATCACTGAGAGTAGAAAGCAAGCTCACCCATTGGAGATTTTGGTTGGGGGAATCATAGTTTATGCAAGGGGGTGGTTTGGAAAAAATGGGACTAAGCATGCCATTTTACAGCAAATGTTTTATCAGAGATGTTGATGATGTTACAGTGAACTGTGTTCACTGACTAAGCTGTGGCTTCAAAGGCGTGTTTTGGCAACACTCCCAAAGAAGCCCCTTCAGCATAAAGTGGAAGACTTATGTTAAATGATTACATCATATTGAAATAAGATATGTTGCAGGAGGGCAAAAAGCAAAACATTTTCAGAAATCCTAGAGTGAGTTACATGTATGGGCTCACTGCTTTGACATTCTATATTACAGTAGGATGAATTCCTTCAAGACCATGGAGTTACAAAATAAATGAAAATGGTTCTTGGACATAGCCATTTGCGCATGCCTATAATAAATAATACGAGACCATGATAGAATTCAGGCGCCCAGTTGGGATCCTCATATTGAATAGAATATTCATAGTTTGGCCTTTGGATCAAGATCAAATGGTGTGCTTATATGAGAATGCAAGATACACTTATTTTCCTCTACCGCAGAATATTTATGGATTACCAAATGGAGAATCAGAAACTGGATTGCAGTATTCTTTCCCCTTTGAAATGTAATTTCTAGGAGGAGATACTCATATTGTCATTGTCCAATTGGTACAACCTATCATGCAGGACCCTTCCAAAACCTTTAGTCTGCACACGAAGCAGCAGAATGGGGCAGTAACATATGGGGTCACCATTTTTGCCAGCTTCCACAGTGACAGAGTGACCCACCCGTGAAAATAGTATCATGTTTCATCAAATCATGTAGGATACGATCTAGTCCTGGGACGTTGCCACTTCTCAACCCGCATATGTCTTGGATGACCTATTGCAAATCCAAACAAAACACATCTCCTGGCTCTAATTCCGAAATCGACGGATCTATGTATGGCTTAGCCCCTTAAAGAATTTTCTGGGCATGCTTTTGGCATCTTGGTAGAGAGGACCAAAGTGTTTAAACAGATATGTGGCACTTAAACCATTATCCAGAAGCAGAGATTCCGTGTTGCCAAATAGATGCAAGACATAATGGAACAATATATGATTGTTGGCAATAGCCGCCTAATGCAAATAATTCAAAATAGATAGACCATATCATGCCATAATACTCATATGCATTGGTTCCTGGCAATCTGGCAGGCTTCAGGCACTGCCAGTTTGCCTACAGTCTGCAATTTTGGCGATTGGCGGTGCAGGAAAAAACAGGTTGTAATTCCTTTATGACAAATTATTTTGACTTATCAAACTTTTTTCCCACACCAGCAAACTAAGAATTTGAATGTAAAGTGGAGAATGTACCTCTTTATCGCTGGTAAATCTGCAGGCATTAAATTACCACCAATTGTAATCCCGTGCTAAACCTACGGGTGGTAACAGTAATCGAGTTTAGCAGTAATTTGGTGAATTTATTGCCAAATGACCACCAAATCTTTAAGGAGGCCCTGTCGCTGGGAATTCAAGAATGTATATCTATGAGCACTCCCCATTACGTAATCTCCCCAGCAACCATCTCTCAAGGAAACCAACAAATCATGATATGCTGGCAAAATGACTGTTGTGTTTACACTATTAGACAGAATATTCTTAATGTCAGGTAGAGCTGTTTTCACGATATTTCCAGGTACACAATCAGACCACACCCCACTCCATCTGATGTTTCTTCGATTCCCTGTTAATACCAGTGGATTCGAATCCCCATCTACCACCACCTCTGCAGACTCTCTCTCCCAAAGAGAGATCCACAAGTGGGTGACCAACTGGCATTGGTCACTTTCTATCCTGTGTTTCACCATACAATTGAACACCTTTACCCGTTTCTCAATCCAAATACAGACAAATGTATCCCCCATCAAGGATTAGTCCACTGATGAAATGCAAGTGTAAGAAACTGGAGAGTCTGATTTTGACCTTCCATTTATCGCCCTGATATATATTGTATACATTACTTCACAAAGCGGTGAACCTGCTTCCTTTCTTTTCACCAATGATGTCGTTACCTACGGAATCTCTCCAACTGAAATCTTTCACTCACAGCTAATCCTGCTCCGCTGAAGGAGCACCTGACTCAGCATAAAAAATGTTCAGTAATCAGATCACAAGGGACACACCCAATGCTATGTTCTGTAATCTCATCTCTATTCTCTACTAAGAGAAACATAGCCCTAAGATTGTTATTCTGCAAAACATCACCCAGGCTATTTGAGGCTGCTATTGTGATTTTCTGCACCAACCGCCTAGTTAGTGAACACAGACTAGCCACACTCTATCATGGTAATATAGACTAAGCTGTAAAACAGACTCCAAGAGATATGGGTTGTGTATAAGTATAGTAAACCACACACAAAGCAATCAACAATTAGAGTCCATACGAAAGAGCACATATATTCTAATTTATTAGGCTCTTAGAAAACTAAGATGGTAAAATCCAAGAAAGGGAGATCTCACAAAACACACATAGGGCCTCATTATGCGGTAGGAGGTAGCCATGGTGCTGTTAGCACCATGGCTACCCCCTTACCGCAAGCCGGGTACGGTTCTCAGAATGTGTACTTACTGGCTCATTCCAACCTTGGAGGACCTGGTAAATCCCCATTCCCATTTGAGCCCCCATAGGGCTCAACGAGAATGGGGAAGTAGCTAATAACGGTACCGCAATTTGCAGTACCATTATTAGCTCTGAAGTCCCTTAGCGGGTCCCTTCCTTAACACCTGGTCAGACCAGGCGTTAAGGAAGGGACCCACTAAGGGAGCTCAGAATATGGAGGTAAGGGATTACCGGCATCGGCACCCTTACCGGTGCCGGTAACCCCCACATCCCACCGCGTATTGAGGCCAATAGTCCTTATATGTACACACCTTGCAGTCTCATAGTGAAACTACTCACACTTTGCACTTACATGCATCATATCAGTTCATATCCCTAAAACAGAACACCTTTGAATAGTAAAGTGAGAGAACAATGCATTCAAGTTAACCATATACCCTGTCTAATAGTTATCAGGCACCTGTTACTTAAGCACTCCTTCGGTATCAGGTTCGTAGGCCTCGTGCCTTAACAGAGTCAACGTTCCAGGTAAGTACCTAAGAGCAGAGATGGAAGTCTTAAAATTCACAAAGAACATGCTTTAATAAAGCCAATAACATGATAGAACTTGCAGAATTAAAGTACCCTACAATGTAAAAGGTAAGGAGGAATGTTATGGGGTGCTCTCTTAATCTCACCACACTAGGAGTTGCCAAGGGGAGGGAACCTTGGCTATAATTCCACTGATTAGAGCCAGGCAGGAGATAATTAGTTAGCTTTGAGCCCACTCTATCACTCTGGCAGGAGGGGGGCAATAAAACAGCCCACTATACTCACACTCCTTATTCCAATGTTCTGAGTGACCACTGATAAAGTAATCACATTAACTGCAGACACTTAATACTGCCATTCGTCTCATCAATGGAGGTCCATGGATGGCGGGTGCAGTGACTGAAGTTGGCCTTAAGATTGGGTCTGCATAGGTGCGGTTCTGGGTTCCAGTAGGACTGTGCCTATCGACTTCTAGATGGACAGCCCAGGAACTCCAGGACAGCAGCCACAGCAGGTTGCATGATGTGAAGTGATGCTCAACACGTGGGAGAGAAAAGTAGCACTGTGTGTCACATGCTCGATGGTTTTTAATGTTAAAATCTCTCCCACAGACATACTTGAACTGTGTCTTGCTTGTGTTCCAAAAATACTCTTTGATTTTATGCAAAGCTGTGAGCAATGTTCATTTAGTGATTATTAGAATGATGGTTATTTTACTCGCTGATTGAATGCTTTAAGTAATACATTTATAAGGACATACCTATTTACAAACTGAAGCAGATTTGTATTTACAATGTGGAGTACTCCAAAACACATGCTTCTACTGGTCTCATGGTGTGGGGCTTTGGGTCAGGTGGCCAGCTTTATGCTGTGTTCTGCAAGAAGGCCTACTTCCTTCAAGACAATTAAGCTCCCTTGTAAAGATGCATTATGCTCTAGCATGATGCACAAAAAAGGGCTTTCATTTTGACAGTGACATGTTATTGCTATCATCAGGAACCACAAGCTGGAAGCCTAGACAGACACTAAAAGAAATGGTTTAATTAGATCATCTTGCTATAGAGATTGTCTCTCTCACAAAGTGCTGTACGTCTGCACATTAATTTGCATTCTAGGGTTTGCAGTTTTCCATTCAAGATGTTGGAAACAAAGCTACAATGATAGTCCTGTTGCTTAGCATGTTTCTGTAAATCATTCTTATTGCAGCTCACGCACAATGCGCAGTCAGATGAGCTCTAATCTCTGTCTACCACAATGCACCCCGGGCCCAACTATAAACAGAAGGATCCCTCCAGCACTTTTGTTTTGGCATCATGCTTGTTGTGACATGTAGTTTGGTGGGGATGGAGTGAACAGCTAGGGTGAAATGCATATTGTTTTTATCTGCAACTAGCAGGTGTACTTGTCCTTTGCAGGTAATTCCCACTTCAGTCCTAGTTTGAAGTTCATTTAATGAATGAATACAGATGATGTTGCATGGATGTTTGCGTTACCCGAATAACGTGATTTCAGCTACTTTGAGTTGGAGCTTTGAGATTGCACTGCAACATTATTTGTGTCCCGGTCTATAGCTGAGGCAGCAGCAACCTCGACATAATTGCTGTTTGTGTAGGGCTGAACCGTGTAAGCTTGAACTGCCGTACCCATATGTGTATGGATGAAGCATGTAACGTTCGTACTGTTGAGATGGTATACATCCATCAACTTCCGTGGGAAATGAACTTGGGAAATGAATTTCCTGTAATTATCATGAGAGATTTGCCACAATGTGATGGACAAAGCCATTGTGGACACTATTGAAGAGATATACACCATTTCCTGTCACCGTTTCCTGTCACATGCATTACTACAAAAGCACCGTTTTGTATTACTCATATTACTTCAAAAGTGAGTGCCGCAAATGTCAGCTAAAATGCTGATAGCGTGGAAAGTTAAGGAACAATGAACTGTCGAAGTTTACGCAGAACTCAGCGCAAAGAGCCATATTGCAGGGGTAAGCATTGCAGAACGCTTAAAAACAAAAGAAAAATAGAAAAATGCATACTCTATACTTTGTACATTGCCTACACTATAGAAACCTACCAACATGCAAAATTTCATGCATGTTGGGAAGTATACTGCACATTTCAGACACACACACACATATCCACATATGGCGGGGGTAACCTTTGCCAACCGCTTATCTTTTATACTTTTTTTATTGTTTACAGCATGGAACCTACCCACATGCCAAATTTCAGGTTTGTAGCATGATGAATGGGGCATTCCCGAATGGGCTCAATGGGGAATGGGGAATTACTTTACCGCCAAACTAGTGATCCGGCGCTATTAGCGCCGGGGAGTTCGGCGGTAGGGCTATTACAAGTCGTGATCAGGCCATTGTCTCCTATATCCCAGCCTGCTCACTGCAAGTTAAGATCAAGTGTTCCAAATTGTTTTGGAAGCTTTTGTTTGCTTTGAGTGGAAGGAGTGGATGGTAGTTTGGGAATGCATACTTTTTCTCTACCCCATATCGCTGCATATTTTATGTCATGATAACTAATCTGGCTGCCTTCTGACAGGCATACCAGCATTGCTCCTTCGAAGGTCCACTTGGATGGTGAAACAGCAGAAGACATTGCAATCACTCTTCTACAGTTTCTTAAACACATCGGCCTCAGGTTCAGCAACTGCCTGTGGATTGGAATTGATATCTGCATTGTCATGGTCGGGAGGCACAAATCAGTGTACACAAGACTTGGTCAATAGTATGAGCACCTCATCCACATACATCTTGTGGATAGCACCTACAGCTGGTTTTCACGCAGTGCACAGCACCAATGTAGCATGCAAAGATCTCAGCTCTCATCAACAATGGGGAGGAGCCTTTGAAGCTCATACAGCTGTCAGGCACACACGTGTTTTCCATCTACGACTGCTCTGTGCATGTTTTTTGGCAGTGAGATAAATTGCAACAGAATTTTCAATGTGACCCAGTGTACAAATTATATGTGTCCTTTCTAACACCAATCCTGCAGGAGTTTGTACGTTTAAACAAACCTACAACTGGAATGTGGAAACAGTTTAAACGGTTGGACTGTCTGCAATGTTTCTACAGGGCAATCATTGAAATATTTCTTAACCCCTAATGTATCCCTCCATCTGATGCAAATCGGATTATTATTGATTCAGGAGACACCAGTAATCAGTTGCCAACATCAGCATTTGCTTCTGGGAAGCGCCCGCTGAGTACTCCCCCTTACTCCTGAGGTCTGAGCTGCAGCGAATCGCAATCACTGCCGCCTGCACCTAGAAGCAAGACGTCCATGGCCCTCACATCCACGCACTTGGATGCCTAGATGCGTGATTATACTTTTTTCATCCTTATTCGCAACGGCATGGTTCTAAGATGGCTGCCGGCAACAGGAGAAGTTTGTTGCCATGTTGCTAGGCAACACTTCTACTTTAACCCGATGTGTATCCGCCGGCAGACGGAAGCCGGCCCCTCGAGGCGAAGGCCCGAGAGGATAAGGCCCTGTTTGCCCCTGTTCGCCACAGGATGCTAGGGGCTTGTCTGCATACCACAGGAGATTCTTTGCCCTGCATCACACCAGGACTCAGGCAACGTGCGACTCCATTAACCACAATATCAACACGCACCGCACCTGTTGAAGCAAGCACCCAACATTACTTCCCACACATACGGCCTAACCCGCCCAACAATGCAATCCACCGCTCCACCCACCTCATACTAGCGGGGAGAAGATCCGACGCCCAAACAAATTACCAAAGTCTGCATTTACCAGTGATGAACTTAGCATTGCACATATATGGCCAGCACAGATCCGTCTATCTGCAAAATGACTCCAAATTGTTTTGATCTATTCTTACCAATGTCTCTCCTTCTGCATTACGCATCTGCCTACATTCTGATTAAATCCTTACTTTCAACTGCTGCCATGTTAATGTGCTAGCACTTGTACTTGCATGCATTATTGTCAGCTGCCAGTTCCGTTCCCCGCATTACTTTTAAGTGTTGCAATGTTAGAATGCTGGCACTATCTACCTGTACTCGTATTTGCATGCATTCCACTTCTGTTACACCATTTCCATTCCGTAACAATTCCGTAACCACTGTAATCTGTATTTCGCACTATATTTCAGCATACTGAATGTACCGCAAATCTGTCTAAGGCGCGGCCTTCTCAATCGTGCCACCGGAAGGTGGGTATATACCCAGACAGTTATGCCCATTCTATCAACTTTGAATCAGCCTACTGCTGATATTCGGCTGTCTAGTTAAACACTGCATTCATTTCTACAATGTATAAATCTTGAATCAGTCTGTTGCAGATGCCTGTCACCACCAGTCACCCCCACTTTAAATTAGCCTGTTATCAATTGCTGTGTTCTAATTGGCCATTGTATTAAGTTTGAATCAGCCTATTGCTGATAATCTGCTGCCCTAGCTCAACTTAGTATTAACTTCTACACTCTACACATTTCGATTTTTGGCTAGCTTGAGCCACCCCTCCATTAAATTAGCCGGTTGTTTACTGTTGTGCTTCAGTTGCCCACAGTATTAACTTTAAATTAACCTATCGCGGATTGTCTGATGCCTTGTTTGAACATCGCATAATTTTCTACACTGTATAAACCTTGAATCAGCTTGTTGCTGATGTGTGTTAGTTCTAGCCACCATCGCATTGAGTTATCCCACCAATATATTGCAGTGCGTTAGTCGCCCAGTATACTAACTTTGCATTAGCCTACACTATTGATATTAAATCACTGCCTTAGGTATTTACTGTATCAACCTAAATTCAACCTATTGCTGCTCCTTATTAGCTCTAGCTAGCACCAAGCCAGCCTGTTGACAAACCACCATGTCCTCATTCCACAGAGTCACAATGGCCATGGCCTCACTCCTTCCCCTAGTTCACTCAGTCACCCCAACACATTTCCTACCACCTCTTCAACCTACATTCAATCACAGATCACTTAGCATAGCACCTCCAAACATAGCATCCAGTGACCCACTCAGCCCTCTTGAATGGTTACAGCACTTCAATGCAGCGCCAACGCCACTTATCCCACTCTCAGTCCACATCAGGAACCAGAGATTAGGCTTTCGCTTCCTAAACCATAAAGTTACCTCTAAGTCTAAAAACCCTCGACATGTCACTACCAGCGACAAGGCTCTCCCTCCCTCCCTGTACTGCACTCCCATACCTCACAACCCACCCCCCCAGGCATGACCCCTAAAGAACCTAACTCCACCCCACCATCACCCAATACTAAAGGAGCACTTATCAATGCTCTTTCCCTTGTTGCCCATGCCTCAGAGATTGCCAATCTCATTATCTCAAATAGCCTAGATTTCCTGGCTGTTACAGAAACCTGGCTACATCAGGCAGATGGCCCAGCACTCTCTCTAGCCCTACCTGAAGGTTACACCATTATCAGGGCTGATAGAATTTCAGGCAAAGGTGGAGGAGTGGCCTTCATTGCAAAAATCCACGTAGCCCTCACAGCCATACCCCCTACCAGCTTCCCCTCTGCAGAGCTCCTATCAGTGAAACTAGAACTTTCACCCACCCATACAATACTCTTGCATCTTGTCTACCGGCCCCTGGCCCCTCTCCCTCCTTCGGGGATGACATCATGAACATCCTATCCACTCATACCAAACTTGGATCCCAAACCATCCCTCTAGGAGACCTGAACCTTGGCCTCCAAGAACCTAATGACCCTCATGCCTTAGCGGTGTTCAACACTATCACCAACCTGGGCTTCATACACAGAATCACAACACCAACCCACTCCAAAGGCAGAACGCTGGACTGGGTGTCAGACCTCATCTGCTCCATCTCCATTCTCCAAAATGAGCCTGTATCCTGGTCACATCATCACCTCATCCTGTTCTCCATCCCTGGATCCTCACCTGCCAAAGCCACATTAGCCCCCACCTTGCTAACTAGACACTGTCGCAACATCACCACAGACAGCCTCCAGCCCCTCATTAGCAACATCCTCAATGAGACCAAGTTCAGCAACCTCGACCCTCTCAAACTGGTAGACCTTTACAACAATACTCTGAAATCAAAACAAAGGGGGGGTCTGGGAGTCTCTCTACCAGCATGAACACAGCACATTGACCTGTTCTTGGGTGGGTGGCCCCTGGGAGAGTCTCAACCAAGTCTTTAGCTCACTGTCCCCAACCCCAGACACGTGTTTTGGCCTAGTTGAGCCTCATCAGTGAGGTGGAGCTGTGCCTCCCTAAGAACAGTGAGCAAGGGGTCCACATCTGGATTCCCCATGTAACTTAGGGTGTGACCCAAAGCTACTTAAAATGCAAAACAAAGAGGGGTCTGGGAGTCTCTCTACCAGCACGAACAAAGCCCATTGACCTGTTCTTGGGTGGATGGCCCCTGGGAGAGTCTCAACCAAGTCTTTAGCTCACTGTCCCCAACCCCAGACACGTGTTTTGGTCTAGTCGAGCCTCATCAGTGAGGTCGAGATGTGCCTCTCTAAGAACACTGAGCAAGGGGTCCACACCTGGATTCCCCTGGTAACTTAGGGTGAGACACAAAGCTACTTAATATGCAAAACAAAGGGGGGTCTGCGAGTCTCTCTACCAGCACGGAACACAGCCCATTGACCTGTTCTTAGGTGGATGGCCCCTGGAGTGTCTCAACCAAGTCTTTAGCTCGCTGTCCCTTTCACAGAGAAAAAATATTTAATTGTAATGTGCTTTCTTCACCATGTATGCAACCTCAACGTTTTTCAAGCGCCCAGTTACCTCAGGGTTTGGCGTGTGATATAAATAATAAACAAATGCAAAGTTCAAAATTGCACTTGCAGAAAGTGCCATTACCAAGGAGCAGGAACTGAGTCTGAAAGGAAGATGCAGAGACTTTATTTTTAAGGCTGCCAAATGCGTACAGTAACGAAAATGCTGAAGTCTATGGTGGCATTCTCACCATATGTGATACCGTCACAGGCAAAACCCTCCATCTCTGGTATAGTCATGCTGAAGCTGTTCATATGAAATGTGGGGCTGGGATGTGGGGGGGGTATCAAACTTTCCTGAGCTAGAAAATAAAAGAAGACAGGCAAGCAACTGAGTACTGCTTGGGCGTTTTCCAACATCACAGATGCCAGTGCAGAGCAATGCTACAAAGAACTGACCTTGTATTCACATCAGGAATAGTAGATTAGCCTCAGGAATAGTAGAATAAAATATAGTTAAAACAGCCTCTTATCAGTGATGCATGTTTTTCCACGGATCCGTCTGTTCCTAAAGGATAATGCTCTTCTAAGGAACTGTATGACAGCCCAAGATGCTGCTCTATCATTTTCGCAAGCTGAAATATTGAACGCTGAATGGCATTACCTCAGATTACTATTCCTTTGGAAAGGTAAAAGCAATGTGCATCTCAAAGCACTATATTTTGGAGAGAAAAAGCAGATGAAACGGGCATCATGGAATGTTCCTGACAAAAAAGAATAGCTTACTTCATTCGCCCTCGTCGGGCTGCTTGGTCAACTAACTCATATCATATTTAGGTTGACAAAATGAAAGTGATGCCAAGTAATATGGCATCTGTCTTAAATCAAATTATTGGAGTAAGATAGGCCCAGGGATCCGGCGCACTGGATATTGTCAAATTAGCTTAGTTTAGGGTTTGGCAAATTCAACCTCTTCCCTTTCAGATTTAAATGTGTTTTCGATAGCATTCAGTATTTTTCGAATCATAGGTTTCCTAATGATAGAACATTATACAATTTTGGTAGACATTCGTGGCTTAATACTTCCCTTACATGCATAACTCATCCAGGTTATTGCCTTCCCTCTCTTAGAATTCATCATGTTAATATTCACTTTCACTTTCCTATTTAGCCACTGTTCTTAGAAAAGCTGACACAGGAGCAAGCTTATTTACATTCTCTAGATAGCTAAGAATTAGCTCATTGTGTGCAGCAAACTATGAGGCACACTTAAGGAGCAATAATAGTCTTTTCCAGAATGCCTTCTGACCTTCTGAAGGTCATCTGCTCTCAGGTAGTCCTAAAGCTGCATACCGTACAAGGCAATTGACATTGCCTTCACTTTCTAGGCCCAGGGAATCAATGTTAATGGTTTTTTTTCCTTTAATTATGTCCGCAAAAGAAACACAATCCCTCAACGCCCTGTCCCATTCTAGTGACATGTTTTTAACAGGGCGATTTTTTGGTTAGATTTGCTGAGAAAGGCACACCTACGTAGTCAAATATATGTATACATGAGCAATTACTGCATTGTCTCTGTAAAATATCAGCATATTCAATACTCTTTTTTTTTTGGTAAACACCATTACTGGAGACTTCTTGGTATTCACAACCAAGTCCCTTTCACTCTTGTAAGTCACATATCAATTAATAAGTCTTTTTCAAAAACACTTACATGGGTGCGCTTCTGGTCACACATTATTTAAGTTCACAACCTTGAAATTGTTGTTTCTCTGTTATCTCTCTTGACATTGAAATCATACAAATCTCTTTTCACTGTTAGTACACATCCTTTTTTATTTTTTGTTTCCTCTCAAACATATAATTCCTTCTTCATCTGTTCAAGCATATCCTTATAATTTTTCGCCTCTCAACACGTGTTTCTCCACGTTTAATGCACGTGGTTCATCGGGAGAGTTTCTAATTCAAAAAAAGAAAATTATACAGAAAATAAAACAGAATAAACTCTTTATGTTTTATTTTCTGTAGAAACAACAATTTCAAGGTTGTGAACTTAAATAATGTGTACCAGAAGCGCACTCCTTGAAAGTGTTTTTGAAAAAGAATTGTTTGTTTACATATTGCAGCAGCCGCAATATACACTTCATGGTGCAGCATCCAGGTAACAGAGAAGTATATATTTTTTTGCACATTAAGAAATCGCCATAACAGGAAATTATAGCCGCAAGGGACTGCAAACTTCATACAAGAACATCAATTAATAAGTGCTTGTAAGATTTTGGGCTTTATGGCCAAAAAATCACGCTCATGAGCACGATAACACAGGAATCCTAATGCCACCTGTTGGCCTACTGTATAACCTAGGGCCGCCTCACACACACACATGCATTCAAAGACGAACTCAGAGACACGTCAGTTGCTATTGAGGTCCCGGCGGCAACTGCCGTTCCGGACGCCTTTATTAACACTGCGCATGCGTGAGCCCAACCGAGGCTCGTGCATGCGTACACACTTATCCCACTGTAACATCCCTCCTTTTCTTTAAACAGAAAACAATCAACAATATCTAACATAACAATGACTCAACGTGAGTCGCTCAACTCTGGGTGCTGCCAGCTCAATCCCCTGAGTCCATGATATAGTCCTTGAATCGCGCAGGGGGTTATCACCCCTGTCTGGTCAGATACCGACTGCTGCTCCCGCAGGTCGGCAGCGGTGCAACCTCATTAGACACGGGTTCCTCTTGTCGGTCCACCTCTGGGACACCTTCTCTTGCTTCTGGCCCTGAAGTCTCTTCTTGTGACCTGTCCATGGGACTCGAGTCCACTTTCTTGAAAAAGGATTTGTTCCTGGTTACAGTTCCTTTGTCGTTTTCAGCGGTCATCATTGATCCTTTCACGTGTGTTACTTTCCAGGGTTGGGGCTCGTACGTGAGTGACAGTTTACCCTCTGGGTGGTGGTTCTTGACCATCACTGTATCACCCACTGTCACCTCCTTCTCCTGTAGGCTTCTTCTCTCACTCTCCCTCTCTTTCCTGGCCACTCTTTCCTGTCTGACCCAGGCGTCATCGATCACGCCAGGCGCTCTCTCTTCCAGCTACGGGAGGAGCCCTCTTGGGGCCTCGGCTGGGGAAACACCCGTGGATTGACGAGGGGTTGTTCTGTACTCCCGCAAGAACTCAAATAGGTTTCTCTTTAGCTCGCCCCCTCTATTCGCAGAGATCCGAAACACTTTATTTATAGTTCTCATAAATCTCTCAGCTTCCCCGTTCGCTCTGGGCCATAGAGGTGTTACCTTCCTGTGTTGTATCCCCCTCTCCTCCATGTACTTTGTAAACTGACTCCCATGAACGGAGGCCCATTTTCCGAGCATAGGACGGTCAGGATCGCAAACATTTTCTCTAGGGCTGGGATTGTGTGGTCACACGCGGTGAAGTCTACCAGCTCTACTTTGGGGTACCGCAACCACCATGACAGCTAAGAAATACATCCCTCTGCCCGTTGAGCCGAAATCAGTGTGCACCGTTCCCCACAGTTGTTCGCTCCCGTCCATAGATTTGATGGGGGGTGCCCTTTCTGCTGGACTTGCGGCCTGACACGGCAAGCATCTCCTCACATGCTCATCCACCCTGTCTTCCAGGTCAGGAAACCACACTTTTGGCCTTAGCCTCGCCTTGGTCTTGGCGGACTCCTGGTGACCTGTATGCGCAAGTTCAAGCACTATTGGCACGAGTGCACATGGAATCACAATCTGTCAGCGCCATAGAAGCAGGTCTTCCTCCGAGATTGATAGTTCGTGTCTCACCTTCCACAGCGCCTGTAGATCTCGTTGCGCTCTCACTTCCTGCCTTGCATTGTTGTTTAGGACCTCCTTCCACTCTCCACTCCTGATGGCCGACTGGATGATTTGGAAGATTTCCTCTTCGTTGGATGCCCTGGCAACGACCTCTCTCGATCGTGCCACTGGCATCGCCACCTCCACGACGTTGTGTATAATCTCCTGACACGCCACGATCTCCCCTTGGCCTTGCTCCCATTTACTGTTTGGGTGGCGAGACAGGTAATCGGCGGGGTTGTTTGTCCCAGGCCTGTACTGAAGTTTCACCCCATATTCTATGAGTGATAGCATCCAGCGTACAATGCGAGGTGGAGGTTTCGAGGATGCCCTAGCCATAATGGGGATAAGGGGTTTGTGGTCGGTGACCACGACCACCGGCTTCCCAAGGATGTAAAGGCGGAAATGCCGGCAGCCCCACAAAATCGCGAGCACTTCTCTCTCGATTTGAGAATATCTTTTTTCAGTCTCTGACAGCGCCTTGCTTGCGTATGCAATTGGACGCATACATCTTTGTGCACCCGCCTGCAGCCTTCCAGCCCCCAAACCTACGGAGCTGGCATCTACCACAATCTCTGACTCGACTGCTGGATCAAAGTAGACCATGGTGTCCTGATCAGACAGTGGCAGCTTAATGTCCTGGTACGCTTTTTGTTCCCTTTTGTCCCACTTCCAGGGCGCGTCATTCTTCGTCAGAGCTCGGAGAGGTTCCGAGAGCGAAGCCAGACCCTTGAATCGGCTGCAATAATTCACCATTCCAAGGAAACTGCGCACTTCTGTCGGCGACTCAGGTGCTGCGGCCTCGCGTATGTTGGAAACCTTTTTCCGGGTCGGGCGAGATCCCCCCAGCATGAAAGACGAACCCGAAAAATTCTATGCGGTCTCTGAAGAACTCACACTTACTGCAGTGCAGCGTCAAACCCAGTTCGCTCAATCTCTGCAGGGTCAGTTTCAACCCTTCATGTGTTCCATTTCCAATGATGCAAACACCAAAATATCACTGCTCATGTTGAGGACTCCACGTAGGCCAGCCAGTGCACCCCTGATCGTGTTCTGAAACACTTCGGCGGCAAAGGATATGCCAGAGCTCAGTCGCTTGAATTGATATAGTCCCTCATGGGTAGTGTAAGTCGTTATGTACCTAGATTCTGGGTAAAGCTCAAGCTGATGGTAGCCGAAACGCAGGTCCAATTTCGAAAAAACGTTGGCCCCCTGCAGCTCACTGATGACATCGTCCAGCATTGGGGTAATGTGGCATTCCCTTTTTTTGCCGCATTGGGCAATCACATGTCCACGCAGATGCATACAGCACCTGGTTGCTTGGGTTTAGGCGCTACCACGATTGGCGATACCAAGGGCGTGGGCCCTTCAACTTTCTCAATGATATCCATCTCAATTAGAGTCTGCAGTTCGCTCTCCACTTGCGTTCTCAGATGGAAGGGTATCCTCCTGTGCTTGAGAGCGGTGGGCTGTCATGGTGCAAGTACCCAAAACCCTGAAACTGGTGGGGCCATCCCGGACTTTGGCCTCCTTTGTTGCTTATCATGCCCCAGCTAGGCTCACCTGGACTCAGTTTTGGCGCCGCTGGCGCCAGGCTCATGGAGGTGTTAGCTACATGGTCCATTAACTTGGCTCTGAGAGGCTGAGCCATTCAGTTCAGGGTGTGGCCTGGAACTACTTTACCTGAGAGACGGGATACGGAGAAGAGGAGTATATTTTCTTGGACCTACTTGCAAGACTATTTAAGCCGCACCCAGCAATCTGAACACGCTTCGCGTTATTCTGCACTCCCGTGGGTTGTAAATACTTTCTGTACTTTCGGTCAATGACCTCCCCCTTTCTATGATGTTAACTCTGGAGCGTACATTTTATATTGAACTGTATAACCTTAGATAAAGAATGGGATTGATTCTACAACAGAGTTTGAATAAATGTATTCTTTCTTTATGCAGAGGGTGACAAAAAAACAGGAGTATTCTGAGAGCACCTTTTTTCTTGAACCTATTCAATTGTCATTATTGTTCCCTTCTGTGCCAAGACGGTCATCGGGAAACCATAGTGTTTGATATAATCAAGGCCCCACATTTTCAGATAATTCTGGGAATGTCATGGTTGGAATCACACAATCCTTGCATAGACTGGCGTGCCAAGAGGCTGACCTTTTCAGTCGACTGTGTTCAAAGTTGTTATCCAACTAAAGGACCTTTGGTCACTGGAGTGACAACGATTATGAAACCAACCAACTCTCTACCTCTGGTATATCAAGACTATCAGGATGTATTCCAAAAGAATCAAGCCAACACACCGCCCCCTCACAAGTCGTTTGACTGCCAGATCGTCCTAGTACCAGGAGCACAGATTCCGTGCGGTCGAAGCTATGCTCTCACAGAACCCGAGAACCTGCATTTAAGAAAATATTTAGACCAGTATCTGGCTAACGGTTTCATCTGCCCATCCAAGTCCCCGGCGGCTTCACCGTTATTCTTCGTGCCTAAAAAGGAAGGTGACCTTAGGACTTGCATCGATTACCGCATATTGAATCAGGTCACTGTTAAAAACCGTTACCCTTTGCCTCTGATTCCTGACTCATTGGATCAAGTTAAAGATGCCCGGATTTACACCAAGTTAGACCTCCGCGGAGCGTACCACCTGGTACGGATCAGGAAAGGGGACGAATGGAAGACCGCTTTCCACACCAAATACGGGCTATTTGAATACCAGGTGATGCCTTTTGGCCTTTGCAACGCCCCAGAGGCGTTCCAATATTTCATGAACAATGTTTTGCGAGAAATGATTGATGTGTGTGTCGTAATATACATCAACGACATTCTGGTATACTCCCATTCAGAGCAAGAACATGTGCAACATGTCTGAGCAGTTTTGGACAAACTTCAACAACACAAACTATTTGCAAAGTTGGAGAAATGTTTTTTCCATGTTACTGAGGTTGAGTTCCTCGGATTTGTACTAACCCCTCATGGTGTGTGTATGGATTCACGAAAGGTGGATGCCATTCTCAACTGCCCGTCGCGTCGCCAACCTTGATTAAAGGAGTTCAGAGTATACTCGGATTTGCGAACTACTATCGTGGCTTCATTCCAGGATTCTCGCAACTAGTGCACCCCATCACCACTCTGTTGCCAAAAACACGCGTTTTCAATGGTCTGAAGAAGCTGAGGAAGCCTTCCAGGAACTAAAACAAAGATTCATCTCAACCCCGATCTTGAAACACCCTCGTCCAGATCTACCGTACGTGATCAAAACGGATGCTTCCAGTCTGGCAATGGGAGCAGTCCTTTCACAAGGGGATCCTGAAACGAGTCAACTGCACCAGGTAGCCTTTTGGTCACGGAAATGTACAGCTCCCGAGCTAAACTATGCTATTACGGACAAGGAACTGTTAGCCATCAAGGCGGCCTTCAAAGCCTGGTGATATTACCTCCTCGGAGCTAGACACACCATCACAGTAATTACCGATCATCGCAATTTACAGTACCTGAAGGTGGCAAAAGCCCAATCATCTCGCCAACTCCGATGGGCATTATTTTTTGCTGAGTTTGACTTTGTAATTACCTACCTACCGACCTGGCTGTCGAAATGGCAAGGCAGACGCACTGTCCTGTATAGGAATAGACGAAGAAAACGCCAACCCTGACCCAGTGCCTATCATTCCTGGTGAGAAGATTCTTGGGATTACTACGTCCCTAACATTAGAAGACTTTCAAGAGAGTATCTCTCATCTCATGGATTCCAACATCCAAAAGTCCTCACCACTCGGTCACAAACCAACTACCCTATTTTCAAGGACGTCTCTATTTACCCAGCAGAGATCTTCAGGAAAAAGTCATCTCACATTACCATGACTCATTAGTAGAAGGTCATCCTGGAATCGCAAAAACTGAGGCCAAGGTCAAACGACATTTTTGGTGGCCGACATGGCGTAAGGACATCAAGCAGTTTGTGCTATCCTGTGGAGTTTGCGCTCAAAACAAAGCCCAAAAAAAAATCACCAGGCCTGCTTCAGCCATTAGACATTCCACCAACACCTTGGCATACACTATCTCTTGATTTTACAACAGATCTTCCTCTGAGTAACGGATTCAACACAATTTTATTAGTGGTGGATTTGTTTTAAAAAATGGTCCATTTCATCCCGTTAAAAGGACTACCCTCAGTTTCAATTTTGGCTAAAGAATTTCTGGAACAGATTGTCTGACTTCACGGATTCCCTTCCATTCTGATCTCAGATCGTGGCAGTCAGTTTATCTCACGCTTCTGGAAGAAGTGTTGCGAGTTAGCTCAAATCGACGTAAGACTTTTCACCAGTCACCATCACCAAACCGATGGTGAAACAGAGAGAACAAACCAGACCTTGGAGCAATATATCAGGTGCATGTTACATCAAACTGAAAGCAGTTGGGAGGATGTTTTATGGATCACCGAATATGCCTATAAAACCTCACTCCATTCCAGCACAGGTCAAATTCCCTTCTATACAATCTACGGGTTACACCCACGAACTTCCAACCTTGACCCGCCACAACTTCTGGAAATGCCAGCTGTGAAAAGTTTGCACTCTACCATCTCCCAAGCCTTCAAACAAGCAACAGATCATCAAAGGCAGGCTAACGAAAGGTACAAGAAATCAGCCGACGCGCATAGAAGTGAAGCTCCAAGATATCAGGTTGGGGATGAAGTCTGGTTGGCGTCAAAGCACATACCTGTGAAAGGGCCTTGTACCTTCAATCCCAGATATTTGGGTCTGCATACCATTAAGGCCATAATCAATCCAGTGGCTATGAAATTGGACTTACCCCGCACATGAAAATTCATCCAGTGTTCCACGTCTCACTTTTGAAACCGGTGCAACCTGGAACACGAGTTGTGAAACCACCGAAACCGGTCACAGTGAACGGAGAACCCGAGTTCGAGGTTAAAGAGATTCTGTACTCAAAAATCACCAAATCAAAACTCTTTTACTTGATAGACTGAAAGGGTATTAACCGCATGAAAGATCATGGGAACCTGTGAGAATGTACATGCTCCACGGTTAACGAAAAGGTTCCACCGCAATCACCCAAACAAACCAGGACCAATGAGTGGATCAGCCATTAGGGGGGCCTTGGGGAGGAGTGCTGTCATGGTGCAAGTACCCAAAACCCTGAAACTGGTACGGCCATCCCGGACTTTGGCCTCTTTGGGGGCTTATCACACCTAAGCTAGGCTCACCTGGACTAAGTCCTGGTGCCGCTGGCGCCAGGCTCATGTAGGTGTTAGCTATATGGTCCATTAACTTGGCTCTGAGAGGCTGAGCCATTCAGTTCTGGGTGTGGCCTGGAACTACTTTACTTAAGATACGGAGAAGAGGACTATTTTCTTGGAACTACTTGCAAGGCTATTTAAACCACACCCAGCAATCTGAACACACTTTGCGTTATTCTGCACTCCTGCAGCGTAACGCTCACCGTGTCAGATCAGCTCTTGCTTCCTTCTGCCACGCCCGTCCAGAGTCTTCCATCCATCTGCACCTGCGAACGGAGAATAACAGGAGTTATTTAAGCATCGCAGGCCTTACCTGCACTAAATCCAGATCTCATCTGCTTTCCCACAGACCGTCGCATTTGCAGGACAGAACAAAAAGTACCCTCTGGGGTAGCTACTCACCTGATCGGCCTGCTCCAGGAACTTCATCGGGCAGCTCTTCACTCAGCAGCGTGCCGCAGCTCGACACCGTCACACGATTCTTCCATTCTTCTTCCTGGAATCGCGCCGTACCTGTTGAACAGAAAAAGACAAGCAGGTTAGTCGCAAGTAGCAAAGGAAAGCTAAAGAGGCGAACATTCGCGCGCCCAGCACAGCGCTATATTTACCGGCAGGAATCCTGAGCATCATTGTCAGGAGAGTCATCCATCATCCGAAGGTCACTTAATGCCGCACCTGTAAGACAATAACGGACATTAGTTATTTTGAACAAAAAGACTTAAAGGCAGTTATTCCAAGGAGTTATTTGGATAGAGACTTACTTGCTTACTCCCGAGCCTTCTACTTCAGCAACCTCCTTTGGATCAGTGACGTAACTCGATCCAGGAAAGACTGTGAACCGTGCCCCTACCAGAGTGTGCAGGACGGAGAGCTCGCCCATTAAAAAACCGAGGTGAGACAGAAGAAGAGAAGGAAAGATCGGAAGGAGGTGAAACCACTGACCAGCTCCCTTCGGTAGCTAATATCTTGTTTCGACTTGCAGGCGAACATCTCCTGAAGCAAGGACTAAGGGAAGACACAAGCTAGCATCACCAGTCAATCAGAGCAGCATCAGGACAGACATCACCCTACGCACACAAGCACACCCCCGTGGAGACCAGGTGAGCGTGACATGGGCCTTACAGTCTTGTCAATGTGCAGGCGAATCGGTGCTGCTTTTAGCTTGCCCACCCCTTGGAAAATGTTTCAAACCTGCTCAGGGGCTGTTCAATGTCTGCCTGGTACACTGCTAGCATGAAGTGGACGATGTTGAGAGCCTCCGACGCTGCACAGTTCAGTTGCGAGTGTGGGCTGACGTCAGTCACATAGAAACGAGCCTTGATCGAATTGGGGCCATGGGTGACTGGTGCAACAAAGACCCCTTGGATCGGCAAGGGTATGTCGCATCCGAACGTGTAGATCCTGGCTTTCGAATTGTTCAGCTGTGGTGGGCCAGGGAGGGCCTTGTAGTGCTCAGAGGCCAGAACTCACACAGATGCGCCTGTGGGGGTGCCCTTGATGTCCACTACACAGGTGGGTTGCCTTCTTTTCTTGGCCCCCGTAGCTATGTTGGATATGAAGAATATTTCTTCGTCATCCTCTTCCTCTTCAGCTATGTTGAACCTCTGCGTGTCTTGTTCCAGCGTGGCTATGCTCCGTGGCCTCCTGAAGTTGCTACCGCCCGCCCTCGCAGGGCCCCTGTGGGTCGTCCCTCGTGCTGCAGCTCTGCACATTCTTGCATAGTGGCCTGGTGTGTTCCACCTCCCACTTACCATTGACTTTGCAGGGCAGTCCTCAGCATGCAGTAAATCGTACCCGCAGTACTGGCATACTGTCAGGGAGCCCTGGGCGGGGGATGTATCTTGGCGCTTTTGGCTCCACCAGGACTTTGACAGGGTGGACTTTCCTAGGGCAAAAGCCTCTTCCCCTTTGCTTGGGCGTACAGCTGTGTCTTTTTTAGCCCCCCTGCTTTCTGCTAGTTCATATACCCTGCCATTGTCTAGGATTTGTACTAATGTCCTTCCAACTTACTTGAACTACACCCTTGTATCAGTTGGTTTCTGATCATCACTTCCTCATTGTGCCATCTGCACGTGCTTGACAGTTGGCGCAGTCGTGCACAGAACTGGTCTAGGGACTCATTGTTGTGTTGCTTTTGGCCACATATCACAAACCTATCAAAGTCCACATTCAAAACGGAATGAAGTGATTTTGAAGAGCAGTCTTGACAGCGACATATATTACCACTTGAATGTTTAGTGATTCATAGATGCGTAGCACCTCGGTTCCTGCTGAGTACAGCAGGTTTGCAACCTTTGCATCGTCGTCATTTTACCCAGTCGCTCTGAAGAACATGTCTAGCTTCTTAATCCATACGATCCACTTGGGCCCCAACTTGGAAGGCGGGCCTGAAGTGTCAAACTCTGGTATGGGTACCAGAGTGCCATGCTGCCGACGTGCCACTCGCGCAGGTGCCGCTGCCTCATCTTCTTGGCCACTCATTCTTGCAGGTCGCACAGGCACTTCATCCACGTGTATGAGGCCGCAAACCTGTTCGTTTTAGGTAGCACTTCACTGCTAAAGGGATGTGCGCAGCAGTTCCCAGCTCCGCCTTGTGACCACTGACCTTGATGTCTTTTCTGCGCAGCACGCAGGCTCTTCTTCCAGTGGCCCTCTTGGGCTGGGCCTTCAGGCTGTGCTCACTGACTCTTTTCTTTTTTTTATTTTGAAGATGTGGGCCCCCAGGGCCAAAATCGTGGCTCTCCTGCCAGGAGAACCACAAGAGTTCCAAAAATTGACAGTTTTTCGGCCCTTGGGCAGTGCAAGAGCACCCTCGCAGGCCGCAACTGCTCCACGAGCTGATATAAGAAAGCTGACCGTATCAGCGTCAGATTCGGGCCGCGTAGGAGAAGGATTGCCATGCCTTGCAGAGCATCGCAATTATGTTCCTACCATAAGCCAATGTCCTTGTCGCCAATGTTGGCCTACTGTATCACCTCGGGCTGCCTTACACATAGACACACGCACGCATTCAAAGACAAACTCGGAGACACGTCAGGTGCTGTTGAGGTCCCGACGGCAACTACCGTTCCGGACGCCTTTATTAACACTGCGCTTGCGTGAGCCCAACCGAGGCTCGTGCATGCGTACACACTTATCCCACTGTAACACCAGCCATATGAGGGACATTGGACATGACTTTACAGAGTTTCTGATCATCACTTCCTCATTGTGCCATCTGCACATGCTTGACAGTTGGCGCAGTCGTGCACAGAACTGGTCTAGGGACTCATTGTTGTGTTGCTTTTGGCCACATATCACAAACCTATCAAAGTCCACATTCAAAACGGAATGAAGTGATTTTGAAGAGCAGTCTTGACAGCGACATATATTACCACTTGAATGTTTAGTGATTCATAGATGCGTAGCACCTCGGTTCCTGCTGAGTACAGCAGGTTTGCAACCTTTGCATCGTCGTTATTTTCCCCAGTCGCTCTGAAGAACATGTCTAGCTTCTTAATCCATACGATCCACTTGGGCCCCAACTTGGAAGGCGGGCCTGAAGTGTCAAACTCTGGTATGGGTACCAGAGTGCCATGCTGCCGACGTGCCACTCGCGCAGGTGCCGCTGCCTCATCTTCTTGGCCACTCATTCTTGCAGGTCGCACAGGCACTTCATCCACGTGTATGAGGCCACAAACCTGTTCGTTTTAGGTAGCACTTCACTGCTAAAGGGATGTGCGCAGCAGTTCCCAGCTCCGCCTTGTGACCACTGACCTTGATGTCTTTTCTGCGCAGCACGCAGGCTCTTCTTCCAGTGGCCCTCTTGGGCTGGGCCTTCAGGCTGTGCTCACTGACTCTTTTCTTTTTTTATTTTGAAGATGTGGGCCCCCAGGGCCAAAATCGTGGCTCTCCTGCCAGGAGAACCACAAGAGTTCCAAAAATTGACAGTTTTTCGGCCCTTGGGCAGTGCAAGAGCACCCTCGCAGGCCGCAACTGCTCCACGAGCTGATATAAGAAAGCTGACCGTATCAGCGTCAGATTCGGGCCGCGTAGGAGAAGGATTGCCATGCCTTGCAGAGCATCGCAATTATGTTCCTACCATAAGCCAATGTCCTTGTCGCCAATGTTGGCCTACTGTATCACCTCGGGCTGCCTTACACATAGACACACGCACGCATTCAAAGACAAACTCGGAGACACGTCAGGTGCTGTTGAGGTCCCGACGGCAACTACCGTTCCGGACGCCTTTATTAACACTGCGCTTGCGTGAGCCCAACCGAGGCTCGTGCACGCGTACACACTTATCCCACTGTAACACCAGCCATATGAGGGACATTGGACATGACTTTACAGAGTTTCTGATCATCACTTCCTCATTGTGCCATCTGCACGTGCTTGACAGTTGGCGCAGTCGTGCACAGAACTGGTCTAGGGACTCATTGTTGTGTTGCTTTTGGCCACATATCACAAACCTATCAAAGTCCACATTCAAAACGGAATGAAGTGATTTTGAAGAGCAGTCTTGACAGCGACATATATTACCACTTGAATGTTTAGTGATTCATAGATGCGTAGCACCTCGGTTCCTGCTGAGTACAGCAGGTTTGCAACCTTTGCATCGTCGTCATTTTCCCCAGTCGCTCTGAAGAACATGTCTAGCTTCTTAATCCATACGATCCACTTGGGCCCCAACTTGGAAGGCGGGCCTGAAGTGTCAAACTCTGGTATGGGTACCAGAGTGCCATGCTGCCGACGTGCCACTCGCGCAGGTGCCGCTGCCTCATCTTCTTGGCCACTCATTCTTGCAGGTCGCACAGGCACTTAATCCACGTGTATGAGGCCGCAAACCTGTTCGTTTTAGGTAGCACTTCACTGCTAAAGGGATGTGCGCAGCAGTTCCCAGCTCCGCCTTGTGACCACTGACCTTGATGTCTTTTCTGCGCAGCACGCAGGCTCTTCTTCCAGTGGCCCTCTTGGGCTGGGCCTTCAGGCTGTGCTCACTGACTCTTTTCTTTTTTTATTTTGAAGATGTGGGCCCCCAGGGCCAAAATCGTGGCTCTCCTGCCAGGAGAACCACAAGAGTTCCAAAAATTGACAGTTTTTCGGCCCTTGGGCAGTGCAAGAGCACCCTCGCAGGCCACAACTGCTCCACGAGCTGATATAAGAAAGCTGACCGTATCAGCGTCAGATTCGGGCCGCGTAGGAGAAGGATTGCCATGCCTTGCAGAGCATCGCAATTATGTTCCTACCATAAGCCAATGTCCTTGTCGCCAATGTTGGCCTACTGTATCACCTCGGGCTGCCTTACACATAGACACACGCACGCATTCAAAGACAAACTCGGAGACACGTCAGGTGCTGTTGAGGTCCCGACGGCAACTACCGTTCCGGACGCCTTTATTAACACTGCGCTTGCGTGAGCCCAACCGAGGCTCGTGCATGCGTACACACTTATCCCACTGTAACACCAGCCATATGAGGGACATTGGACATGACTTTACAGAGTTTCTGAAACAATGGGTTAAAAAATGAATAAAAAAGTATACAATCGGAACGTAGTTCGTTCTGGATGATCTTTTGTTAGAGGATCTGGTTTTAGCCTCATACCTAAAACGTTGACTGCTATGTACAAAAACAATGAAGAAACAATGCAAAGGAACCAAACTCAGGAAGAAGAGAATAAGAGAATGTGCTCTTTTAGAGAGAATGAAAAAAAGCAAAGGAGGTTGAAGAGCTGGTCAAAAGTAGATTCCAATGTTTAGTGGCAAAAAGAGCAAAAGATCAGAAACAAGACTGAGCATAAGGTCGGAAAAGTAACAGAGAGAAACAAATGCTACTGGGATCTCAAAGTAAAGGTTGTGATATAGGGAGAATTAAGAGAAGAAAGATATGGCAGAGCCAGTCAATTAAATAAAAATGTGAAGACAATTGTGGGCCTCATTACAAGCGTGATGGTATCTCGGCGGTAAATCCGCTGAGATACCACCAAATGGATGTACTGTTACCACGACTTGGTCCGGCAGAAATACCACTGGATTACAAGTGGTCGTAGGTATTCTTAGTCTCCATTTATTGGAGTCCATAGGACTCCGTATGGATTTCGGCGGAATTAGCACTGGCAGTAATTACACCGATTCTGCTGGAGGATTTACCTCCACCTTACCTACAAATTGTTGTTCGGCTGTGTGGTAATGCAGAAGAAAATGCAGTGGTAACTCTGTTATTCCAGCATTAACATCTTTTTTGGCCACACAGCCAAACTCGTAATGAGGCCTAATATAGAGAAAATTAATCTGAATGCCTAGGTCAAAGGCAGCCACCTAAGAGATGAAAGAGCAATTGAAATAGCATAATTAAGGGGAAGGCAGAACAACAGACAAACAGCAGAGCTGTAAACTGAAAGAAGAGCAAGTTCATGAACATGTTAGTTTCTCAACTATTTTTTGTCTGTGGGAAATGCAGTGTTATATGAGTCTTCTATTTTGTAAAGTTTTGTAAAGTGTTGTACAGTTCCTGAACTGTGCGCTTATCCCATATTTAAATTAATAAATACATTTCTGACACATGTTTCAACCTCTGGTCGTTCTCAAGGCATGGCTTTACAATTAATAAGTCAATGAACATGAATATACAACAAAATATCATATCAGAATTTATGTCAGTGAAATTAAATTGTTTATATAATTATTAGACATTACCATTGTTCCATGTGGTTGAATCATGCCAAACCAGAGGTTGGGGAGGAAGAATGGCTGGAAGTACCATATCGTGTTAAAGATGAATAAGAATTGCAAATGAGAAATAAAAGAGAAAGCAAAACAAAACACAAACAAAAATATGTATAAGCAAATGTGAGCAGATTATTTCATGAATACAACTGAAGACTGTACAATTATATCTGAATGCGGATGAGATTGATTAGTGTAACACTACCCAATCTTGAGCAATAGCTGCTTTTTAAGGCATGGATATATTATCATAACATGTGGGTCACCCAAACATTATTCATCAGTAAATCAATAAAGGGATGGATGAAGGTACACAGTGAGTATTCCATGATGGGATTTTGCCTCGTCCCCTTTCGTTTGGGGTGGTTGACTAATTTAGTCTCATGCCTGTAGAGTTTGTGATATTTTGCTTATTAACAAACTTGTTTGTTCAAATTGATAATGCAGTGATGTGCCCAAGTTGGTTGGTGCTGGCAAAGCATCCATGCATGAGCATGCTGGTGACACAGATAATAATGGTAAGTCTTACCAAAAATTCTTTGTAAGTGCTCAGATAAGTAATAATTCATTTGTTGGTATCTCAATCTCATAATCTGCGGAGAATTGTTTGATACTGATTGCATTTGTCAAATGTAAACATTTGCAGTTCAGTTTTTGTACTGGTGATATATAGATCTGAACAGAGAACATTTTACCATAAATTGTGTTGGTAAGTGAATTTCTCATGCAATCGGTGCGGTGGAGCTGAGTGGAATGGAGTGGTACATCTGACAACAAGATGTCAGCCACTGAAATGAAATTAACATTACATATCGAAGGAAGTCAATCAACAATGCTAGATTGAAGTCTAATATAATGTCACAAGGTTGTCTTCAAATAGCTATAATGTCTTACCTAATTAAATATAGATGTGGCCCCTCCAGATGGTCATCCTAGAGTGGCAAATGGTCTTCCCCACGGTGAGACTCGGGCCACCATTAAATATATGAAAGAGTGGATTGTTTACAATTGTCGTCATTGCACAATGACATATGGACACAACACCATCAAGTTCATCTTCTAATGAAGTTTAGATGAGTGCAAACTGGCTGCTTTGTCTCACAAGACTGACAACTGATAACAATCATAAGGCATGGTAATATATTGCAAAATCATAGAAAACTTGTATTAATAGTATTCCATGAAGTGATAATCAGTACCTGTGTCGGAGCGGAATGTGATGTGTAGTTAGTTCTTTACGGTTTCAGTGGATCTGACCACATTTTTGTTATGTTGATCGTTGAAGGACATGATTTAAATGTGAGAATAATGCTGCATAGGGAATTGTGTTGAGCCCTGGAAATGCCCTGTGGTTACAGCGCAGGGTGATAAAGATAGGTATGACTAAAGTCATCAATAACCAATATCTCAAGGTCGTAGTGCATATTAGGCGAGCGTTTAACAGCAATGTGTACGCTTCAAAATAGATAAGAGTAAATTACCATGATGTGTGTATGAAGCATGATATGTGGACATGTAAGATTTGACCATAGTGATATAGTTTAAAATATCTAGTAGTGTTATGAACGTGATGGAAAATGTGTTGTGGTGAACCCAATAGAATTAAGTGTACTCAGTGAAGGAAATCTTCCTTCCTTAAAAGATAAAGATGATTGACTAAATTTGATCCCTGGTCAAATGTTGATGAGCCAGATAGGTCAAGTCATATTTAAAGAAATACATTCATGTAATGCTCTCAGTTCAATTGCAATGCAGTGCTGCTATCAGCAAGTCTGTTTTCATGTTCATGACGTCACAGTCATGCACATGAAAAACAGACTTACAAATCGCACCACTGCCGGTGCTGGGCCACGCAGAAACTTACATTTATCTTTTTTATTGTAAAAAAAGTCACTATTAGCACCCATGTAGGAAACTGCACAGGTGCTAATGGCGATATGCGCCTCGGTGGCATGCCAACCCTTTTGGTAATGCCACCCTCATTAAGAGACCCTTTGCGGGGCTCAGGCCCTTAACTTGTTTGGCAGGCTGTTACCTACAGGGTCGGCCTGCCACCCCGGGGCACAGTGCTTCAATATTATGTCAATAAGAAATAATGCATAAGACACACAACAATATGCCTCATAACGAGTATAGCAATGCAGCAAAAAGTGGCAGGTAAGTGATGTTAATGCCGTTACCACATCTTTACCACCATATTACTACACCGGCATGCTATGAGATTTGACAGGATGGTGGATGATGTACCACCTTAACAGCAAAATGAATCATCAGAATTAATGCAGCAGAATCATTGCTCTCAGTAATTCTGAAAAACTCCCCATGGAGTATTATTCATCCAAAAAACATGGATTACCACCATTTTGCCAAAACTCGCAGTACCGTGGCAGTAACAGTATTTGATTTTGGTGGTGAATCAGTGAAATTACTACGATTTCCCGCTAATGTCTTGTTTTCCTGTGAGCACCTACAAGATGTTTAACATGTTTAACATTAGCACTGTAAAATGTGATCAGATTATCCTTTACTGTGAATAAAGGCTCCCTTTTTGCTGTACTGTAATTGCCTGACGATTGCTTCTGTGTGGCCTGGAAAGTTACCAGTCCGAAACAGTGGTTAAAAAAGGCATAATTTCTGCAAGATCTTGTGTTTCTGTGCTTTAAAAAAGCATTCAGCCGCAAATTAACCAATATGAGATTACTCTGCCTCTGCTTGAATGAAAGTAAAATAAAAATAAAAACTAAACACACTACAGTGTATTCTAGTTAATGGTTCCTCTTAATACTTATTAAAATATGCATGCTTCGCATGAACTAATTTGTTCCAATTAAATATGAAACTTTAGCAGGCAGCCATAGCTGAAGTGCTTACATTTCTCTTCCTGTAACATCTGGTTGGCTTGCCAAATATAGGCTAAGTTATTCAAAACAAAGACATTTATGTGCCTGCTAAACACATTTGCATACAGAAATGGAAATGGAAATTAATCGATTCAATATGCACACTCATTTCAGAGTCTAAAAAATCAGGTATTTAGCATTCAAGAGAAATTAATTTTCATTTTTTGGAAATGTGAAAGAACAATCTCTGATTGCCCTGTACGCCTTCCCAGAGCTCCTACAAAATTGCCTTTCTAAAAGTCGAAAATAAAATCCAAAAGAAAGTATGTATTGAAATTGTTGTAATTTGCATTTTTATAGTTAGTTGATTTCAACTGCCTCGTATTCAGCTCTGGTGCTGTCCGTTATTGATACAATATATGTGCTACACACTGCCATTCTATTAGGTTTCAAAATCTATAGAAAATAATATTGGAATTCATTTAACATTTTGGCAAAATCTTCTAATCATCATTCTACCAAAGCAAAAGTGTATATCAATGTTTACTTATATCTTATTCTCTCCTACTGTACATTTGGTAAGGTAGTTGCATCTTGAGCTTCAAAAGTAACACAACCTCCCAATCAATTAATCATTTACTGTTTAATGAGATCCTAAAAATATTAAAAGTATTAAAAAATCATAACATTCTGCATGGGAGCATATCAAATAAGCAATAGGTACTATTGTATTACTATTTGTGTTGGTAATAAATCTATATTCTACTCCTGAATCAAAACATGCATCATTATTTTAATTTCAATGTAATCTCTTTATTAAGTATTTTGAACAAAACAAAAATGACGGGTATAGGGTGACTGTACATTCCGTCACAAAAACGTGTATCAGTACATTAACATGTTAGCGTCCACAGTTAAGGTCAACCTACTTCATGCCACAACAATGATCAACTATCCCCTGCATCCCCCCAACAGCCCCCTCTCTCCTCCGTGAACATATCCGTCAAACACAGAAAGCTTTGATAATAATACATCTCAATACATAATATGCCAGCTGCCCCCTCCCATCCATAACCTTACACATGCATCATTATTTTTGAGCACGCGGTGGTAGTGTTTATTTTTGCAATGTTAAAACTGACAACCTAAAAGTTGCAACTGTGTTGAGCATTAAAGAGAGCACCTTTTGATACGCATAGTCACGTTTAGCCAATGCTTTCAAAATGTCTTTCTGCAAAATGATTTTACCCCCCCCCCCCCATAGTGGTCGATTTATAGTAACACTAATTTGCATATTTTGTATTGATGACTCACTACATGAGTACTTGGCCATATAAGCAACCACACACTGCTGAAAAAGGCCCGGAGCACTTGGGGCCAAGTAACGAAACATTTTTTGCAGCAACAAAAGGATTGTGCAAATTGCAGAGGGTGCTAACTGTTAAGCTCCAGGCACACCCATTTCACATTTGCAAACTGTGTTTGTCTAAAGGGGTGTCAAAGGTGGGCAATGCAAATGAAACACAGTTACGAGTCCCACAAAAAAACGAAAAAAAAAGATCCATTAATAAATTACCTTTGTTCAAAATTGGCATAAATCAGTTTTGTGCTATGGACAAATCTACAGGAATGTATTTCCTTTTCAAAACATCTTTACTGGCGGTGATTCACTTCCCAAACGTGTGTCACCATTTTCAGGTAAACGTGAATACAAATGAATGTTTTACTTTTCCCCTTTACATGTCAATTACAGCTGCACACATTTGAGACTGGCATGACTCAGCTCCATTTACAGGCTCAGAAATGTGGTAGGCACATATTACATGCCAATGTGTGATTCTTGTGTGTTTAAGTTGCGGGTGGGCACAAGAAAAATGTGCACCTTCTGCACTTTTCCAATGCAAATGGAATGTGTGTGTATATTGTTCCCACAATGATCTCTTACATTTATCAACTGAGTCATGTTTTACTAACTCTCACTTATTCAACTGTTCTTTTCCCTGGTTTACCTACAAGCAAAGTGTGCCAAAGTCTGGTGCTGTCCAGAAACTACAAAGGAGAGCAAATGTTTCTATGTGCTATGAAGTAAACGTACCGTAGCTTGGTGCAGTGTTTTTTTCAGTTATAAAGGATAAACAGGTAGAAAGTTAATAAGGTTGCATGTCTCTACCTCAAATGTACTTGCTGCGTAGGTCTTTCCCCTATAGTAAATACATTGAAGCTCCTTCCCTTGCCTCCAGCTGCATCCCAACTCACCTCTTTGAAATGGGTCCCCCTAAACTCCCACCTCCTGCCTCTAGCACACTGTTAGGCGGAAACCTGTGCAGTTCCCTCTGGGACCACTGCAAAAGATTTAGGACTACAGGCGTTGGCGGTGAACCCACTTGGTAGCAGTCTGCACCTCACAGATTCACGTGGTAGCTGTGGCTGAGCAGTCAGACTTCTCTCAAGAAAAGTTGAGCAGTATGTGGAGTATACAAAATAGGGCAATTCTTCACAGCAAGACAAGCAAACACGCAACGAGGCTTAGTGTAAAGATATTAAGGTATTTATTTATAACAAAATGTCTATGAAAAACACTAAGGCAAATCACGGCAAACAAATCAAACACAATTACTCTACGAAGTAGCCGATCAATCCCCCTAGCAATATCGACAACTCTAGGTTCTACTGGTACCACTTATTTTCAGACAGAGGTGTATACCTCAACCCAGATGACACTTGAATATTAGTTAGGACGGGAGAGAAAAAGATAGGCAGGTTACGCAATCAACACAGTTCGATCCAAGCGGATACAATGCAAGGCAGGAAGGCAAGAATCACAATAGATCGTAAAGTTCAGAGGCCAGGCCCACTCGGAGAGAGGCAAGGCGCGATGTCCCGAAAAGTCTCCAGTGGAGATGCATTCAAGTCTGTATTGCAAATTGTTATTGGTGGATAGAACCAGTTCAGAACAACGAATGAGAAAAGCTTGGAGGCGACCCAACGGAACGGAGAGGATTAAGACACCTCACTCGAACCGATCGAAAGGGAAGCCAGGCGGACACAGTACCTTGTTGTGGAGGGCAGCTCCGGCGGGGGCAGTTGTTCCTGGTGGTGGATGGACGTTGGTTCTTTGCCAAGAGTAGAGATGATCTCGTCGTCGAAGAAAATGAAGTCCGGTGCACCACCAGGGAAGAGACCAGCCGCGGAGTGCTCCGTCACAAGGCACCACCTTTTGGTCGCGGTTCAGGGGTAGTGGCTATCCGGTTGTCGAGGTGCTTCTGCACGGGCAATTCGACCACTGCGTCCTGAGGCGAATAAAAAGCAAAGGGGACTGGTTGTTCCCACCAGTCAGGGGAAGAAACTCTCTGGCAGGGAGATCTCCTCTGTCGTCGGGAAGTGGTGAGTCGGTTCCGCAGGGCTCCACCGGAGGTGTCGTCTTGCAGGTCGGCTCAGCGTTACCCTCGTCGGATTCTTAGGTCCTGTGGCGACTTCTGAAGATCCAGTCCCAAAAGCCCTGCTTTTATGCAGAAAACCCCCATTCATTCAGCCTAGCTGTCAATCAACACATGCTAAGTGGTGAGCGGGAAGGCTCACCACCTGGGCCAATCACTCCAGAGTGCGACCGGAGTTGGCAAGGCAACTCTGTCCAGGGTGCCTAAACCCCCTCCCACACCCCTGTGGTAACCCAGACAGAATGGCACCACTTTGGAGGGTCTCTGTACAGAGGCCCGCCAAAAGTGGAACAAAGGGCTCAACCTTTGGTTTAGGAGTCACAGAGACGAACACAGACGCCATTTTACAAACCGAGTTCTGGCAGAAAATACCACTCGATAAACCTAATTAAGATAAGTAGATCGGTGGTACGTCAGAGATAAACGAGAAAAAGTATCAATCTCCAACAATGGGACGAGTCCCATAGGGTTATGCTAGGGGTCGAACATAACAAGTAGTTTCCACTGCCACCAGCCAAAACTCCACGAGGGGGGACGGGACAGTGCCCCCTCGAGTAACAGATCCAGGAGTAATCGAATTACCCTTACTAGTACGTCCACAATACGATGGTTTGTACTAGTTCTGTTAGTAAATTTAGGTCTAGTAAAGCCAATGGTGACTTTACATGCCCGGGGAGACAGTAGTCAGTCCCCGGGTATGGAGTCTATGGTGGGGGATCCGCTAGGACGCCCCGTGTTACGGCACGTAGGGTGCGGTGTAACACACATAGAAAAACATATGAGACCCTATGGAGTAAAAGACCCCATAGCCCATCGAACACATTGACATTTCAAAGGAATTACACACATACACGTCCAAGAGTGGGAGAAAAGAGTCTCACTCTTGGCAGGATGGAAAAAAACAAACTCCAGAAATCCAGCAAAGCTGCTGGGGGACTCACTAGGTTAGGAAATTCAGCCTAAACAGAGAATTCTCCCTAACACACACCACGAGTGTGTGCCACACTTCCAACCGCACAACCCGCTGCCAACCCCCAACCGTCGCATTAACACTTACTTGTGTATCCCACCTTGGGTCTACTTCTGCTCCCAAGTCATCACTTCATCACTCCACCCTCCCAGCGCGGTTCTTTGCCATGCTACAAGTGCTGGCCAGTGTTTGCAAGCTCAGGATAAGGAAAGAGTAGAAGAGCAGAGAGGGAGACACAGTGGGCACACCATCTAATCCAGCTCCAAGGCAACAACTGACTCGAAGAAGGCATTCGCCCAAGCAACCACTCAACATTCCACTCAACACCATGAAGGCCTGTCATGCATTCCAACATCATTCATTTGCATAATGCACGAGTTTCATTCTTTCCATAGATACACACAGGAGACATGATGCAACCCCCCTCTTTTACACCATACACGGAAATTCAGAGGCCAACCTATAGACACCACACATGCACTGACTACATGGGAGAGTTATTGGAGTGGCCAATGGCTTCTCAAAGCCTAGATATGCATGGTGCAAAAGTGGACCCTGTCTTCTATGCACACCACTTGGGCAGAAGCAGCTCCAAGATTAAATAAAACATGACATGACAATCAGCCACCCGCTCAACAGCAATGAAATAACAACATTTGATTGCACATTGGGAATATATAGATTTGCAAGTGTCCTGCCTACTCCTAATGGCTGTCAATGCATGTTATTTGAAGCACCCTCAAACAGCCTTATTCTCCCACTGATTTGTAGCTAGGAGGCACGAGAAGACCCAGAAGGGCACTGTTTGGTACTCTGCACATGGGTTCAATATGTCTGAATTTGAGGACGCCCATCTCGTTCTCATTGACAAATGTAGAGGGCTGGCCTGGGATAAATGACTCTGAAGCCTCTTGGTTTCCTTTTGAAGTTTATTTATTCCGGCACAGGGAACAGATCAGACGTAGTAGGCTTAGCATGAGTAGAGAGTAGAAGAATAGGGGTAGATATACACGCTGGGCACGGCATCTCATGCAGCTCCCAGGCACCAACCACTCTCAGGAAATATTTACTTAGCATTGACCGAAACAACCACTCAACATTCCACTCAGCTCCATGAAGGGCAATCATACATTCCAAAAGCAGTAATTTCCAGTGGAAGGCTTTATTCAAATGGTCCTTTCCTCTGCTTAGCAAAAGAGGAAAGGGAAAAGTAAACAAACAATGTATCTGTCAGTAAATTGGAGATTGGTAATACCTTCAAGTCCTGTTATAATACTGTAGTCAGTTTTTCTAGGATATAGCTTTACCTTTACATGAATACATTTCCAATTATTTACGATGCTGCTATTCTTCATAAAGCTTTAAAAGTCCCTTGAAAGGGTTATCTAGTCAGTGGATCGAATTAAAATGTATCAAATGCCTTGCCATCGAAAAAAATTATAACAGGTTTTAAAGGTTAAGAAAAGAGGGTCTGGGGGACAATCCACATTAAAAAATGCGAAAGAAATGCATTTGATGCTTTTTTTAGATGCATTTTTTTCTAAGGCAAGGCATTCAATGCTTTTTAATCCGATGCAATGGGCCTCATTACGACCCAGGCGTTAAGACGTTAACAGCGCCGCAAAAGGCTGCGGCGCCGCGAACCCCTTAACGCCTTACTACGAGGTCCCTTTGCGGCTCCCGACCTGAACGGCTGGTCTGGTCCAGCCGTTAAAGTAGGGACCCGCAAAGGGACCTTGATGGCAATTACGGTACCGCAATTTGCGGTACCGTAATTACCGCCTTCCCCATTCCCATTGAGCCCTATGGGGCAAAAATGGGAATGTGGAAGGGCCATGGAGAAAGGGAGAATTACCTCCCCGCCAACCTTGGAATGGGGTGGTAATTCCCCCTTTCTCCATGGCGGACTCCTGCATGGACCATGGTGCTAATAGCACCATGGTTTAGCGCCGGAGTCCTAATGAGGGCCAATGACTATAAACAATTGAAAGCCAACGTAAGCACTCTGTTTTTCATATACACATCCCCCCCCCAAATGTTACTGCAAAATTTGTCAGAACTTTGTTTCTGTGAAAACCGCAGATGAGCCAAGTTATACGCAAGCTTCTTTATGTAACGTGGCATGTACCCTCCAATTCCACAGCTGCTAGGACATACCTAGCACGTATGGTAAACACACATTTTAGGGAAATATAAATTAACATAACGTCGCTGAGACTGCACAGTTTAAACAAATCTCATTCTGTTGAAGTAAAGGGGGCTAGCAATCATTTAAAGAAAATAATATACTTTACTTGTATAGTAGCCTTAGTGCTATAATTATCTGGACTGGCAATTTACAACTCCATGTTACATTAGTCTCTTATCCTAAATCCAAACATTATTTTATATGATAGTTTCCACCAAAGCTATTTTAAGGCTTTGGGCCTCATTACGAGTTTGGAGGTAGCCATGCTGCTATTTGCGGCATGGCTGCCTCCAAACTCGGGTCCAGGTTCCTTGAATGAGGAATTACCGGGCCATTCCAACCTTGGAGAACCCGGTAATTCCTCATTCAATTTACCCATCCCCATTCCTATTCGAGCCCCCATAGGGCTCCTACTTAAGGAGCCCTCCAGCCTCTTTTCCTTTGCAGATGGGCAGCAGGTGCAAGTGGATCTAGGTCACCTGGCCTAAGCCCTGCACCCTTGGTGCCTTCCTGCCTGCCACTCTTTTTCACCACTTAGCAAGCCCTTCCCACCTGGTGCCTTCCTATTTGCTGCTCTTTTTCACAATATAACAAGACCAGCCCACCTGGTGCCTTCCTGCTTGCCGCTCTTTTTCCTTCTCAAGGAGCCCTCCAGCCTCTTTTCCTTTGCAGATGGGGAGCAGTTGCAAGTGTATCTAGGTAACCTGACCTGAGCCCGGCCCACCTGGTGCCTTCCTGGTGGCTGCTCTTTTTCAGCACTTAGCAAGGCCCGCCCACCTGGTGCCTTCCTGCTTGCCATTCTTTTTCACCACTTAGCAAGCCCTGCCCACCTGGTGCCTGCCTGCTTGCCGCTCCTTTTCCTACTTAAGGAGCCCTCCAGCCTCTTTTCCTTTGAAGATAGGGAGCAGGTGCAAGTGGATCTAGATCACCTGGACTAAGCCCCGCCCACCATGTGCCTTCCTCCCTGCCGCTCTTTTTCACCACTTAGCAAGCCCCGCCCATCTGGTGCCTTCCTGCTTGCTGCTCTTTTTCACCACTTAGCAATCCCCGCCCACCTAGTGCCTTCCTGCTTGCCAATCTTTTTCCTACTTAAGGAGCCCTTCAGCCTCTTTTCCTTTGCAGATGGGGAGCAGGTGCAAGTGGATCTAGGTTACCTGACCTAAGCCCCGCCCACCTGGTGCCTTCCTGCCTGCCGCTCTTTTTCACCACTTAGCAAGCCCCGTCCACCCTTTTCCTATCTCCTCCCCTTACTTTCTTCTATGCACTTACTCTATCAGAATTGTCCCTGGACCTAATATGATAGCAACCTTGTCTGTTTCCTCCAACCTCCCATTACTGTTTTTGTCCTCCCCACCACCCCCTCCAGCACTATCTGAAATGTCATCATGCCTAGTATGATAGTCGTTTGTTTTGTTCCTCCCCTCCCTTTCTGCACCCCTCTCCCTCACCTTTTGTTTTCTCCGGCTCTACCAGAAATGTCGTCAGGCCTAGTACGGTAGTCACCTGTCTGTTTCCATTTCCTTCCCACTCTCCCCCTCCCTTCCTCATCTATGTCTTAGCTCTTGCACTATCTGAAATGGCGTCAAGCCGAGTACGATAGTTAATTTCACATCCTTACTGTTCATGGCCTGTAAGAATGTCATTGTATCATCCCTTGTTCCCTCCCTTGCCTTGAAGCGCTTTGAAACACATTGGCCGTTATTACGACTTTGGTGGGATAGCCATGCCGCTATTGACGGCATGGCTGCCGCCAACATCGGGTCTGGGTCCTGGTTCCCAGAATGGGGAATTACCGGGCCATTCCGAGTTCGGAGGACCCGGTAATTCCTCCCTTCAGGAACCCGGGTCTGGACCTTCCCCATTCCCATTTCATTCCCCTAGGGCTGAATGAGAATGGGAGAGGGAGTAAACAACGGGCCGATTACGAGCGGCCCGTTGTTTGCTCCCTCTTCCCCTTGCGGCACCCGCCCTGCACGTCTGGTAAAACCAGACGTGCAGGGCGGGTCCCGCGAGGGGACCTCGTAATCAGGCGGTACGCGGTTGACGGCGCCGTTAACCCTTTACCGCCTGACTTATAATGAGGCCCATTGTGTATAGGCGCTATATAAATAAACTATCATATCATATCAATGGGAATGGGGAGGGAGCTAACAACGGGCCCGTGAATAACGGGCCCGTTGTTAGCTCCCTGTTTCCCCCCCCCTCGGGACCCGCAAGGGACGTCTGGTCTGACCAGACGGCCAGAGCGGGTCCCGCGAGGGAACCTCGTAATAGGGCAGAATGGGTTTAACGGCACCTGCACCATTACCGGCACCGTTAAACCCATTCCGCCTGGGTCATAATGAGGCTCTTTATGTGCACATTTCCTCAGCTGTATATATTTCCTAGATAAGTAGCTTTATATAGTCACAGCTGTTGGAATGCCAAATAAGCGATGCACAGCAGAGAATATATATAGACAACATATCTATGGATGTTATTGATTCAGTTTCAAACACTATGGCTGCCAGGCACACACTGATAGAAACCGATAATACCACTATATGCCTTATGAAATTTCTGCCAAGAGGCAGACTTGAATTTAATTCAGAATCCATTAACTTGAGTTCCTAAAATGTTTAAAAAGTGTGGTTGTTTCGCTAGCACACGTGAAACACTCACACGCCCCACCTCTGAGAAAAAAGGGATCTCGCCGTCTACTGAGCCACTCTGCTCACACCATTGTTATGAATTTGTGGAGCCATTTACACTGAACTCTAATTCGTCAGGTGCATGCATGTGGTATTTTCTGAATCCTCGATTTTCACCATCTTTGAGAGAAAATCTGTGTGGCTAAAATGCCTAACAGACAGGAAGCAATGCATTGAGTATACTGCCAGGAATAAACACTCTGCAGAGGATCCCTTGAAAATGTAGAGACCCCAAAATCAGCAGATGTTTCCAGCTGCCTCCCAACAAAGTTCGAGTAAAATCAAATCATAACAGCACACCCAGAGCTCACTGGAAACAGTATTGTGATGTCAACAAGCTAGGAATGGCCATAGTGACACCAGCACATTTCCCCATAGCGTCTCTGAGGTTAAAGACTGACAAACAATAGGGGAATCCCCATCATAGGGTTATTTAAAATCCTTAGCACAGTCTTTCATTGGATTTCTATTGAATTTCCATTATGTTGCTGTTGACATGCAAAGTCAAGTATCTACAGTAATTGCTCTGAACAGACTGAACTAGATGAACCGACTGATGGGTAGTAGGTTATGGCTATGAGCGCTTTATTCTGTTGTTGTGAATTACTGTTAAGTCCACTATATATTAGGCAGCTTCATAGTTGCTAGAACAAAGGTATAAATATGTCTGCAGAGGGTAGTGTTGCGGATCTGTGGTAGGTGGGGGTGCGGGTGTAGGCAGCAGCCTAGCTAGTGCAGCAGATTGCTGTTCCTGCAGGCATAGATTGTTGTGGATTGTCATACTACACGAGGCAGAAAAGTACACAACTAACAAGTAAATTGCCTATTATACAATACTTCCAAAAAGACTGAACAGAACACACCGATACGTTTCATTTTGCAAAACATATGTTACTGAACAACAACCTTCCGAATTCAGTAGAACGTGTGAAGATAAAAATGTAAGCATGGTGTGGGGTTTATATTTTTTGCATAATCCATACATCTTCTTAGTGTTGTTATTAATGACTAACACTTGCAGCCAAAATGACCTCTCCTAAAAAGCTGTCAGGATCTGTTGTATAAGACTTCAATTAAAATATTCCAATTGATTGATAACCAACCGTGTATAAACTTTATCTCAAATCATCAAAATACAATCCAGAATTCAGCAACGTTGGGAGTTTAAATACGTGAAACATGTAGTCCACATTCAAGGTAACATATCGCAAAGCAACTTAATCCCATTAATGTATTTGCTTTTTACAAAGTGTCTGTATTTAGAAAGACAAGTCTATAAGTTTGGTTCAAGTAGAGAAGTGTGAACCTAACCCTCAGAACACATTAAACATGATATATTGGTTCAAAAACATCGCCACTTCCCTGGTAGCACTCATGCACTCCATGGCACTTTCCCACTTTCCAGCACAGTCCCCCCCCCCCCCCCCCGCACTTGAGCAATCTGGATGACACAATGCCTAGTATTATCGTTGTTTTATCCTCCTTCTCTCTTCTCGACCTCATCTTGTCGCACCTAGAAACACCTGTGCACAGGACTGTTATATCATACATGGAATTTATATCTAAATGTACATACAATAAATGAAACATGGCACATAACATACTAGAGAGAAATGTGTTCAAGAAAAACAAAATAGAACAAGTTGGGCATGTTTTACAAAGCCTTTTTTTTATATCAAAAGTGCTTGTGTAAATCAGGCCCAGTATGTTCTAACTTAAAAATACTTTATTATAGCACAATGTGTTACAGGTATCTAACTTGTTTCAATATGAACCAGATTCCGTTTAATCCCCAGTCTTCCTCCGGGGCATATATTTAGATTAGCGTCTGCTTATTCATTAGTACTTTTAGGATTATGCCTTCTTTCAGGAATAATTGTTATACACTATTTTGAGATTAACCAAAAAGCCCTTCACAATGTGTGCTCTTATTTATCACACTAGAGGCAGAATTATGTTGGCATGACAAGTAGCAATATTATGAATGTCTAACACATCCAAATGTACTGTTTATCAAAGAAACCCACCTGTAATCATAATGAAATTGGAGTAGCTGTATATTTTGATAGGTTAATTTCTAAGAATATAGACAGAGGCCCCAAAGAAAGAGTTCAATTACCTTTTCATGTTCCTATCCAGTCTGACAACTCATGCTCATTAACCCCAATTGGTATTTTATGGTGTTTGTTAATAATTTAATCATATTCAAATGTTTAAAGACCATAGTTCATTCTAAATCTTAAATATATAGTTTATTATGTTGCATTTATACATCTCACCTGAATTAAATAGAAAGCGAAAACACCTTCTGTAGGGTATTGTACGCCCGTTAGCATTTTATATTCTTGCTTTCCTCAAGTTGGGATTATGGCAAAATCTGAAAAGAGGAGGGTACAATTCAGAAAATATTGTTCAAACAGAGCTTGGTTCACTCATGAAACCACAAGACAAAATCAGATATGGACTAGATAATTGTCTGTATGCACAGATGTATACAGGTTACATGTAGAAAGCAGTACCACATTCCTTAATTATTTGATTGATTATATTCAAATGTTCAGCTCCAAGTCTGTCATGTTTTGCATCAAATTCTGCATGCCATAGCCTAACCTCCAACCCAACGGCGGTCTAAATGCACACCTACCGCTGCAACAGGTTTTTAGGCAGAGAATAGTTCTGTACTCAAAGCAAGACTATGGAGAAAGTTGGGTCTCAGTGCTTCAGTCCAAGATAATCTACTACCCCTTAGCACCTGATAGGCTTACAACAGAACAGCAATGTTGTTGTGGGACTACCTTCTGGGTAAATATATGTATCAATATCTCTTCCCTTTGTCAGTAAAATAAACAATCAATGCTATCAATATCTTCAGCCCATAGTTGTATCACTAAACCAACAAGCGGTTGCACTTGCAATATAGTGAATTTTATTCACATAAATAGGAACACAATAATAATGCTTGAACTCTCTTTGTTTAGCATCCATGTATATTTTTTCTCTTCAGAGATATAAAATGAGAATTATAAATAGAATAGGTAAACAATATATAGTGTATAATACTAAAAATAAAGTATGTGAGTAGATACCAAGTATCCTACACTAATATTCACTTCTTAAATGTCAAAACTACCAACAACAGTCAGCAATGTGTGTGTGGCTACTGTGGTCCAGTGCAACTTAAGATCATGCTCACAATTCTGATGCTATGGATGGCAAGCCACAGGACAGGTCAGGTTATACAGACCAACCTCTGTATAACCCATTAGGTGAAAAGGGTTAAAAACTCTGTCAAAATGTCCAGGGCTTCTATGGGCAATTAACCTAAAAGTAATCTACAGTTATGGAAAAAAAAATATATGTTGAATAAATGTCATCCCCCAAATATCAAAACAGTCAAAAAGAATTTGAATTCAGAAAATTGGCAAAGCTACTTGCTGCTTCTTTCTAAGGCAGCTCAGGTTTGTAATGTAGCTGTGTCTCCAAATTATTGAAGGAAATATTACAAAGCAGAACTTGGGAAAAATGGCAAAATGTAAATTGTTAGCACTAGACTAGAATTACAGTCTAGTCACCAAAGTGTGTGCTAGATTCCTTGTCCATGCAGGTCACAATCTTATGGGTCAGCAATGTCCTCCATCCCCTGATCCTTTAGAATTCTGAGTGTTCTTGCCTCTGGTGAAATTTCAGGAACTCCGCTCTAATGTCTGAAACAGATGGCTTATAAACCCACCGCTCGATCCCTGCTAGTTAATTAAACTCTAACAGATATTAATGTAATTCATGTAATCACTAGGAACAGTAGACGAGAACATCTTGTTCTTTTACATTTCAACTGATGCCAATCTTGTGATCTGTCGCTTATGTAAGAACTTGCATATCTGAACAAGATTGGTCAAACCATTCGCACTCCACGCTTGGCCAATATAATTAGCAACAATTGTCCATATGTACAGTATCCCAAAGTCTGAAATGTAAAAGAAATGTAAAAGAACAAGATGATCCATAATATTTTTGGTTATCATGTTTGCAATGAAATCTTTTCAAAATAGTGTTCTTGTTCAACAAAATATGGCATATGATTTTAAATTATTGTGGTTTTTACTGCTATGTTTGAAAAATACCACATGCAAGTTGCTATGGGCTAATTGTACAAAGTAGATAGATAATTTGTTCTGGAAAAAATGTGCAAATGGGTGTGACAAAGTGGGCATAGAATAGCCAGATCAGAGCCCTATTCAGAGTCAATTAGACAACTGTTCAGCAAGCCATGTGGCTGAATGGAATTATGATGTCAGCTTGTGACAGGAGGGGAGGGACTCTGTGGGTCTCTGTGTGAAAGACTTGTCTTTGGCCCAATGGGGAAGAGATGGAATGCCTTAAGAGGTGCTTTTCTTTAATACTGGATCTCTTTTTTTATTATGTTTCATATTGGTGATCAGATGTTGGAGGAGGAGGAGGAAGGGGTTCCCCCTGAAGACGAGGCCGTGTTTGAGTGGGCCTACTAGTAAGAGAGACTGTCAGAGAAAACCAGAGCGCTCCCGTTGAGCAACGCTCAAAGAGTTTTAAGAGTTAAAAGAACTGCGAGGGTTCAGAGACTTTCGTTCAAGTTGAGATGGCTTTCCCTTAAGAAGGCCGAAGGCCGAGCGTAAGACGCTGTCACGGCGGCACACAGCTTGCGAGCCTCCAGCTGATCCAAGCGACCAGACACTATCCCTGGAGAAGCTATGCGGAGACCGCTCTCCACTCCTGCCCCCACCGTTGTGGGGGAGGAGTCTGAGGCGAGTCAGGCAGAGGCACTGGTTCCAGCTGATGCGGCGCAGCCTTGTGAGAGAGAGGAAGGCGCGGCCGGCTAGCGTCAGCTGAACTGTCAGCTGTTCAAACTCCGAAGGAGGGCGGAAGGATCCTGGCCGCGGAGACCGCCGCGGCTCTCTCACACAGCAGAGCGGAGGCGAAAGACCCTCCAAGAAGTGCTGCAGACAATAATTAAAAAAAAAGGTGAGAAGAGAGTTTGTGTATGCACGGCAAGCGGGGTGAAGGATTAAAGAGTGGCAAAGTTCATACCCAGAACGAACTTGAACTTGTGTTGAGAAGTGGAGAAAGAGTGGAAATAGCCCATATGAATAGATACAATTCAAAGACAACAGAGTTTTGGTCCCACCTGAATCAACATTCTCAGCTATAACCCCAAGAAGCCAACCGGGGTATCACCCTGGGCCTTAGGAAGAACTAAGCCCTGTAAAAAATAAAAAAAATAAAAAAAAAAAACTCCTGGTCAGGAGAGAGCACACAATAAACACTATTGGCCTCATTCCGAGTATGGCGGTAAGGGATACCGGTCACCGTTAACGAGACCGGTGCCGGTAATCCCTTACCGCCACATTCCGAGTTCCCTTTGCGCCCTCGTTCTTCGTTAGGAACGAGGGCGCAAAGGGGCTTTTAAGCCAATAACGGTGACCGTAAAGTACGGTCACCGTTATTTGCAATTTCCCCATTGCCACTGAGCCCTATGGGGGCTCATTTGGGAATGGGGAAGAGCCCTGGGGAATGGGAAATTACCGCCCTGGTAAACTCGGAATAGGGCGGTAATTTCCCATTCCACCAGGGCGGTGCCGGTACGGGTCCGGCGCCGACCAAGGCGCTAATAGCGCCATTGGTTAGCGCCATACTCGGAATGAGGCCCTATAACTCCCGGAGGTCAAAGGATACCCATATACAAGCAAGGGACTGCCAGACGAAGGAGAGAGCACGGAACCTGCTCTACCTAGGGGAAAGTCAGAGAGTTACTGAAATTAAAACCTAATAAAATTAACCCAATTCATCTTAACCTGAGTCAAGAGTGGTCACTTCCCGCCTGGCTTATTAAAATTTGGTGGCAGCGGTGGGATTTGACCGAAACAGGATGGAGGAATTGATAAAGACTTTGAGTGAGGGACAACAGTTTTTGCAGCGGGCCCTACAACTCCAAAGCCAGCAGGCGCAGGCCGATAGACAAGCTTTCCAACAGGCCTTGCAGGTCCAGCAGGCCCAGCTGTTAGAAGCCACAAATATGAGGAACCACACTCTGGTGCTTACTTCGGTCCTTCAAAAGTTCTCCAGCGGTGAAGACCCCGCACATTTCTTTGTTAATTTCGAAAGGGTCGCCAGGAATGCTCAGTGGCCCCCCGAGAGATGGTGCCATTACATCGCACCATTGATGACCGGGGAGATGCAAAGTGCTTACCAGGCAGCGAACCCGGCAGGAGACACCGCTTATGCAACATGAAGCGGGTAGTCCTCGAGCTCCAGGCCACGACAAAGAGGTTTACAGGATCAAGTTCAGAGACACTAGACTCATGCCTGAAGAAACTCCCCGACAGCTGTTTTACCAAATAAAAGAGTTAGGAGAAAAATGGATGCAGACAAACACCTCAACCACACACAAGGTGGCCGAGAAAGTCATATTGGAGCAGTTTATAGAAGCCTTACCATTGCCAATGCAGAGATGGGTTAGGCAACACCACAGACCCTCTCTGATTGAAGCAGTCAACATCGCCTCAGCGTACCAGAAGGCTGGACAAGCAAAGATGATGATCTACCCGTCCACACCTAAGAATGGAGGAAACCATAGGCCGTAAGCGGCCGACCCCTGTCGACCTCCCGTTGGCCAAATTCCATGGTTAAGAAGCTGGAATGGGAAGGGGGAAGACTCAGGCCTGTCACTGAAAGCACTGGGATGACATAGCTGGCCAGACCACCCAGCCTCAGCGCAAGAGGTCCGCAGTGTTTTGAGTGTGGCGAATGGGGCCACCTGGCACGGCTATGTCCAAGGAAAACCAAGACGGAACCAATGGATGTGGGAGTTCTGGAGCCAGCCAAAGACATTAACCTCAGTGGTCTTTGCCCAAGTCGGAAAAGCGTGTATCCCTATGTCTGTGAAGCGGAGGTGGAAGGCCGACCTACCAGGGCAATGCTGGATTCAGGAAGTTTCCAAACCACTGTGAAACCAGAGCTGGTAGGTGGTGTGGAAAAGTTTGAAGAAAGAATTCCCATCAGATGTATGCATGGGGATGTTAGGAGTTATCCAGTCAAGGATATCCGGGTAAAACTAGCAGGGGAACGAATGTCTGCGAAAGCCGCAATAATGCCTATGCTACCTGAACCTTTGTTAATTGGCTCTGATGTGCCTGATCTTCCTTGGCTTATCCAGAAACTTGAGTGTCAGTGGTTAAAAGCGGCCCCCTTTTATAATTGCAAGGGTATGTCACAGCAGAATAAGACAAGAAAGAGTAAACGTCAGAAGAGGAGGGAGAAGCATGCCTGGACAGAACAAAACATGTGCCCCAAAGCTGTAAACTGGAAAATAGACGAGCAAGGAGACAGCTTCCGCCTGGCCCAAGAACTCAAACCCCTTCTGAAAAATGCTAGAGATTCAGCAAGAACCGACACAAAGGGGGAAATGCCTCATTTTGTTAAGGAGAATGGCTTGTATTATCGGGTGAACAATGCTTCTGACAAAGAAACTATCCGGCAGTTGTTAGTACCCAGTAAGTATTAACGGCCAGTACTTGAAGTTGCTCACCTTCAAATAGGGGAGGGTCACCTGGGAGTTGAGAAGACCACAAAGAAGATTCTGGCCAGATTTTATTGGCCAGGAGTTTATGGACAAGTGGCACGGTTTTGCCAACAGTACCCTGAATGTCAAAAAAAGAATCAACCGAATGTGCCCAAGGCTCCTCTCCAATCAATGCCTCTGATATTAGAACCCTTCCGACGAATCGGGATGGACATAGTAGGACCATTGGATCCCACCAGTAGAGGACATAAGTATCTCCTGGTGATTGTGGATTACGCGACCAGGTATCCTGAAGCTTTTCCTTTGCGCACCATGACTGCCCAACAAATATGTGATTTCCTAGTCCCGTTCATATCAAGGGTGGGTATCCCTAAGGAGATAGTTATGGATAGGGGAAGTAAGGCACTCAGGTCAGCGGTACTCAAACAGGTATGTGAAACCCTGCACATACAACAACTCTGAACGGCGGTTTATCATCCTCAGACCGACGGTCTGGTCGAGAGATGCAACCAGACGATAAAACAGATGCTGAAGAAGACTATACAGCCAGGAGAGTGAAATTGGGATAGGGTCTTATCTTGGATCCTAATGACATTGAGGAATACCCCCCAGTCTTCAACAGGCTATGCCCCATTTGAACTGTTGTTCAGGAGACCAGTGAGGACTTTGCTGGATGTCCTGAAGGAAGCTTGGGAGGAGCAGCCCAATACATGAGGTTACGTTGACGGAGTATGCTTCAGAGCTAAAAGCAAAAGTGGAAAAGCTTCAGTCAGTGGCTCAGAGACACCTGCAACAAGCTGCAGAAAAACAAGAACAATATTACAATCAGAAGTCTCGAATGCGTAGTTTCCAAGTTGGAGATCAAGTCCTTGTACTTTTACCCACGACGGAAAATAAATTGCTAGTGTCATGGAAGGGCCCATATACCATCGAGGAATTCTTGGGGCCAGTGACCTATAGAGTACGATAACCTGAAAGTAAAGTACCTCTTCAAACCTATCATGTCAACTTATTAAAAAAATGGACAGAGCCATCGGCGACAATCACAATGATTAACCTGGAGGAGGGGACAGCAGAGTACCTGCCAACATCCGAGAGTCTGCTTGGGAGAGAAGCTCTGAACATCAATCCCGAGCTGGGTCCCATCCAGAAGGAGGAACTGTCCAAGTTACTGGAGCGGTATGCAGATTTATTCTCGTCGATACCAGGGAGGACAACACTAACTTACCACTACATTCAGACCAATACAGGGGTGAAAGTAAGGATGCGTCCATATAGGATTCCGGAAGCCAGACTACAGGCCGTAGATAAAGAAGTACAGGAGATGCTTCGGTTGGGGATGGTTGAACCCTCGCATAGCGACTGGTGTTCTCCTCTCGTGGTGTTCTCCTCTCGGGATGGTACTGAAGCCAGACGGGAGTATTCGCTTCTGCATGGATTTCAAAAAGTTAAATGAGGTGTCCAAATTCAATGCGTATCCTATGCCCAGAATCGACGATCTATTGGAGAAGCTTGGTGAGGCTAAGTACATAACAACCAACGATTTGACAAAAGGGTACTGGCAAATTCCTTTGTTTCCCGAGGACAAGGAGGAAACTGCTTTCGCGACACCTAGTGGGCTATTTCAATTTACTGTGCTTCCATTCGGACTTCATGGAGCCCCAGCCACTTTTCAGAGATTAATGAACTACCTGATAAGGGGTCATGAGGGTTACGTAGGGGCATATTTGGATGATATTGTGGTGTATAGCCAGAACTGGGCCGATCACCTAAGTCATCTAGCGGCAATCTTCCAAACCCTGAAGGGAGCAGGATTACACGTAAACCTGAAAAAGACAAACCTGGCAAACCCCTATACCAAATACCTGGGATATTTTGTGGGCCAAGGAACCATCCGACCACAACAAGAGAAGGTGGAAGCCATACAACAACTGCAGTTCCCCGCAAATACTAGGCAAATTAGAGCATTCCTTGGGTTTGTAGGATATTATTGTCGATTTATACCACATTTCTCAACTATTGCAACTCCCCTGACCAATCTGCTAAAATCTGATGCCCCGCCAAAAAGAGAGTGGAGAAATCCTAAAACGGAAGAAGCTTTTAAAGCCCTAAAGACAGCCCTTTCAGACAAAGCTGTACTTCACTGCCCCGACTTTAAGATGCCTTTTTATCTGCACACGGACGCTTCTGGAACGGATCTAGGGGCGGTGCTCTTCCAGAACAAAGGGAAGGACGAGAGGCCCATTTTATTCATCAGCAGGAAGTTGATGCCTCATTAGCTAAAATACGCGACGATAGAAAAAGAGTGTCTGGCAGTGAAGTGGGCAGTGGAGTTCTTGAGATACTATCTACTGGGCAGGAAATTTACGTTAGTAACGGATCATGCGCCACTGGTGTGGCTGTCTAGGAACAAAGAGTCAAACCGCAGGGTCCTGAGGTGGTTCTTATCGTTACAGCCTTATTTGTTCCAGACTGTACACCAACCCAGAAGTAAAATGGCTCAAGCTGATTTCCTATCTAGAATACATGCCCTTCCCAAGCGTAAGGGCTTAAGGGAGGGGATATGTGACAAAGTGGGAATAGAAGAGCCAGATCAGAGCCCTATTCAGAGTCAATTAGAAACTGTTCAGCAAGCCATGATGGCTGAATGGAATTATGATGTCAGCATGTGTCAGGAGGGGAGGGACTCTGTGGGTCTCTGTGTGAAACACGTGTCTTTGGCCCAATGGGGAAGAGATGGAATGCCTTAAGAGGTGCTTTTCTTTAATACTGGATCTCCTTTTTTATTATGTTTCATATTGGTGATCAGCTGTTGGAGGAGGAGGAGGAAGGGGTTCCCCCTGAAGACGAGGCCGTGTTTGAATGGGCTTACTAGTAACAGAGACTGTCAGAGAAAACCAGAGCGCTCCCTTTGAGCAACGCTCAAAGAGTTTTAAGAGTTAAAAGAACCGCAAGGTTTCAGAGACTTTTGTTCAAGTTGAGATGGCTTTCCCTTAAGAAGGCCGAAGGCCGAGCGTAAGACGCTGTCAGGGGGGCACATAGCTTGCGAGCCTCCAGCTGATCCAAGCGACCAGACACTATCCCTGGAGAAGCTGTGCGTAAACCGCTCTCCACTCCGGACCTCACCATTGTGGGGGAGGAGTCCGAGGCGATTCAGGCAGAGGCGCTGGTTCCAGCTGACGCGGCGCAGCCCTGTGAGGGAGAGGAAGGCGCGGCCGGCTAGCATTAGCTGAACTGTCAGCTGTTCAAACTTTGAAGGAGGGTGGAAGGATCCTGGCCGTGGAGACTGCCGCGGCTCTCTCACACAGCGGAGCAGAGGCGAAAGACCCTCCGAGAAGTGCTGTGGTAAATAATAAACAAAAGGTGAGAAGAGAGTTTGTGTATGCACGGCAAGCGGGGTGAAGGATTAAAGAGTGGCAACGTTCATACTCAGAACGAACTTGAACTTGTGTTGAGAAGTGGAGAAAGAGTGTGAAACTCCCATCTAAACCCATATGAATAGATACAACTCAAAGACAACAGAGTGTTGGTCCCGCCTGAATCAATATTCCCAGCTATAACCCCGAGAAGCCAACCGGGCTATCACCCTGGGCCTTAGGAAGAACTAAGCCCTGTAAAAATAAAAAATAAAAAAACTCCTGGTCAGGAGAGAGCGCACATTAAAGACTATAGCTCCCGGAGGTCAAAGGATACCCATATACAAGCAAGGGACTGCCAGACAAAGGAGAGAGCACGGAACCTGCTCTACCTAGGGGAAAGCCAAAGAGTTACTGAAATTAAAACCTAATAAAATTAACCCAATTTATCTTAACCTGAGTCAAGAGTGGTCACTTCCCGCCTGGCTTATTACAATGGGATAGGTTGGGTGATAAGCAACAACATTTGTTATCTCATGCTTTTCAAATGGAAAGAAAGACATGCATTTTAAACACATCACACTTTTGTGCAGGCTTCCGAACCCAGGTCATGCCTTCTGACATTTTCAGAGATATTCTGCTTATTTCCAATTGAGTTTGAAAAGAGAAGGCTGTCAAAGTTAATAGTAGGAATGCACATTTGTGAAATGTATCTCTGCCAATGTTAAAAGGAATGTCTCATTTGTGGCTACATTCTATGTGGCCTGGCTGGAAGTTTAGAGATGTTCACATCTGCAACAAATACAAAGCGCGGCAGCAAGACTTCTCTCTTAAACTCAACAGAAGAGATCACATCACACCAGCTCTTACGATGTTACATTGGCTCCCGGTCAAAAAAAGAGTCCTTTCAAAACAATATGCACAACGCACAGAGCAATACACTGCCAGGGAGCAGAATTTATTCAAAACCAACTAGAACCCTGAGATCCTGCAACAACATCCACCTAGAACCCAAACAATTCACAAAGAAAAAAACTGGGTGAATCAGCATTCTCCTGCTTAGCCGTAAAACCGTGGAACTCCCTTCCCAGGGGTAATACGAACTATGGAGGACCATACAAAATTCAGAAAACTTCTTAAAACTTGGCTTTTCAGCTCTGAAGTCCATGAAACTGTTTGAACATCCCCTGCACCTTGTAACTAGCCAAGCACTGAATAAGGAAAAGTAGCCCAAAAACAATAGAGGAATGAGCGACAGGACTGGGAAAAGAGAACTTAAACATAGACCCCCCCTGCCCCCTAAAGGGACTCCAAAGAAACAGGAGAAGCTGGAAGCCCCAATATGATTAGGCCAGGGAAGGAGGCTCAAGGGAAAGCAGGGGAGGGAAAATCAGGGAAGGGAGACTCTCAGCCTAGCCATACGCCCACTGAGGACCAACAAGTGAACAGGAGTAATACATCAGACCCTGACAATGCCCGTAGGGTTTCGAGGAAGACTACTAAGCATTCCCTGCTGATTCCCCATAGGCCAGTGAACACATCACCGAGCTAGAAATAGGGCTTGTACTAAAAAATCAGACAGCCTAACTTATTTTGGAGAAATTTAGGAATCATGCCCACTGAAACAAAGAAAGGGCAACTCGTGGGGAGACAAAAGATCGCGACTGCCACAGCAGAAGCAGTTAGATGAATTTCAAGGGTAGGAAATATGACACACAGACAGATTTCAGAGGTGGGAATTGTGCTGCACTTGGGTGGATGTCAGGATTAGGGAATCTGGTGAACTTAGGTGGATTTCAGGGATAGGAAATGTGAAGCTCTGGGATTGATTCCTGGGGTGGGAGGTGTGGAGCATGTGGATGGATTTCAGGGGTGGGAGTTGTGCCGCAGTTGCGTGAATGTCGGGGTGGGATATGTGATGCACCTAGATAGATTTTTGGGGGTATGTGACACACTTGGATTGATTCCTGGGGTGGGGGAGTGTTGCACTTGGGTGTTTTTTTGGGTTGGGGTGTGGGGCACGTGGATGCATTCCTAGGGTGGGATTCCTAGGGTGTTGGACCTTACAGTATTCCTAGGGTGGGATTCCTAGGCAGTTGGAACCGTACCAAATTTTAAAAATTGAAAACTAATTTTTAAAAACTGCTTTTTATGTACTGCTTTTAGGTAGAAATTCTTTTGATTTTGATTAAATTGGCTTAGTGCTTTTCCGCAGCATTGTATTTCTCTCAACTTAGATGGTCTGTGCACAGAGCTGTTCCTATGAACTACAGTTCCCAATATTTCTGTAGTTCCTTCTCACTTTCAGATGACATCAGGTGCTTCAGCGCCAGCGTGTCTAAGCCAGTTAGTGTCGGTTTGTGTGTGGTGAGGGGGCTACATAGTTATTCCTTACTTTCCTGTGTTGCTGTACAGACCCAATCAGTAGGTTTACCTGTTTTTTGTAATTTCTCATTACATAGAATGTCACTTAATTACCTATTTAGGTGGATCCAGCATAATCACAAAATAAGGATGCAAGCTCTTGCACACGACTATGTACAAGACTCCTCACCTTTTACTGAGGTACACACTTATATTGGTGCACACACAATTGTGAAGAACCAACTGTTAGATAAGTGTTGCATTTTTAAGAAAGCAGATGCTATTACCGCCGCAAAGATACAAGTGGAACCTGAGACAGTTGCAGCCTGCCAGCTATCACTGTGCTTGTCTCCCTCAAGACAATGTTATTAAACACTTGTTCATTGGCGCATGATGCTGCTGAGATGGCTGACTGTATCCAGACCGCTAAAGTGGATCTTGCTATTCTGACAGAAACCAGGCTTTATGAGGGCCACCTCATTCCGCCCCAATAGCCACACCTCCTGTCTATAACCTTCTGCACACAGACCGGGCGGAACAGAGGGGAGGTGGGGTGGCTATAATTTTCAGTGAAAGTCTTAAAGTCTTTTTAACTAGTATGCCAGCGTTTGATGCTTGTGAAGCTATGCTTGTGAAACTGACTTTGAACTGCACATCCACACTTAGTTGTCTTATTCTCTATCGCCCACCAATCTTTACTCCAGTTTTTGAGGAGCAACTACTGTCATTTTTGGGATCTCATACTAAACCTCAAGGCTCATTACTTCTTCTAGGAGATTTTAACTTATGGGCACTTGACCCCTCTGATTCAGAAGGCAGTGCCCAGTTAAACCTCCTAGAGAACACTGGGCTAAAATAGTATGTCACTGTGCCCACACATCAGAGGGGGAATACTCTGGACTGGATTTTATCTAGGAACCAGATTATCTGCCCACTGGATGTTCAAACTTGTTGTTGGTCAGATCACCATCTCGTACAGTTTGATATCCAAGTCCCCAAGTCAGTAAGGCAAAGTGCATGCAGATTCCCAAGCCTACCCTTTTGAGAGGTACTTGGAATGTCTCACAAGAGGGATTCCACTCTATTGTTTCTCTCCAATTTGCTACTCTGGACGAAAATGGCTCTTTGGAGCTATATACTATGCAGCCACGTGACATTTTGAACAGACCTTTTGATAAACTAGCACCCATTAAGTTAACCTTAAAATCCAAAGTAACCTCAAATCAATGGTTCTATCTTAAACCTTTGGTGGAAAGAAGTTAACATCACTCTGGCAACATATAAGGAAGCTGCTAAAAGCTGGCAATGAACTATCCCCAAAGGTAAAAAGGATGAACTGGAGGAATGAATTATGGGAACAAAAAACACCCATAGGCAGCTGTTTATTATTCTAAATGAGCTCAAGGGTACTACCCCTGATTCTCATATAATTGTTGATAATGCTTTGAAAGGGGCCCCTAGGGGACCCTGACGTCTATGGAAACAAGGCGAGTCACCATACACGATAGATACGCCAGACACGAGGTTGTATTCCCAAAGCTAGGGTTTATTGCAAAGCAAAAGTCTCAGTTGGCCAACTCTGTCTCACGCGCCGCGACGTGTATCTTTAGACCTCGAGGGACGCAAGAGAGTGAATTACGTACATCAGTTACATATATACAAAATGCATATCAAACAAACAGCTATGACATGTTTTATTGGGTTTCTTTGAACTTGGTGTGATGATGGACATCTCCGACAACTATGACACCTTCAAACATCTATTCTAGTAACGATTTGCAATTTGTGAGTGCGAAGGCATCTTTCAGTTGTTGAATAGAACACAGCGCTTCTGTTCTTGGAGGCGAGCTTCATACGGGGGGAAGAGTTGCATTCCGGACCTTGCTATCTATTAGGTGCTATACGTGTCCTGGGAGCCGACACGCTCTAGCGGGCTCAGCAAAGGGCGGCTGTAAGAAGAGCATAATTCAAGCCTTTAGCTGTATTATTCTAACATATTCTACCATGTAACAAGACTGTCTGGCAGCTGCGAAATGTTTAAATGCCCTGCAGCTCTGCTTTAAGGCTACTTCGGGGGGGAGCCGGGCATTCTTCCTGGCGCTGCCTACGTTTGTGTTTCACCGAACCCTTGTTATCCTCTCAGCCCTGCGGCCTTGTCCTTTTTACATACAGACAACAATGTTTTACAGTCGAGCAGTGTAAGCGGAAAATATACTGCGTAGCAATAGGAACAGAAAGCAATGAGCAAGGGTTAGAAAACAAAAAGGCGATTCTTGTTACATCAAAATGGCCGTTCATTGGCAAACTCGAAAACCTATATTCTGTCATATCGTGCATGAGACGATTGGCCCACGGCCACCAAAATACGTTTGCGGTCACAAAGTAGAGGTATCCATTTTTCTAGACTGACAAACCCTCCTTTGGCCGTATGCCAAACGTCTCATCTATTTATTGAAACCTCCTCTAGTGATGATGAGTCTGAAGTACTTATGTCTGAATTTTGCATGCTATCGTAAACATCATCATCTTCATCAATATCTATTGCCATCAACTCTTTTACTGCTCTCATCTCATTTAGGTCTTGGTCAGTTCGACCATGAGGTTGTTTTTTCTTTGTCATCATATGCATACATCCTTCCGTACATCCCTCTGTTACCTCAGCGCAAACTATGGGTAGACAATGTATACAACAACAGCACGTTAGGAATATTCCAAACACCACTACTAATATTGAGATCAACTTCCATCCCCAGGAACATAATATTCCCCAAAACCAAGATCCTATTCTCCAGCTTCCTTCTTCAGTAGGGAGTTCAGAGCTTAGGACGTGCATTTTCTTTATTGCTTCAAAGATAGTGGGGGAATAGTCATCGACATAAACGCAACACGCTGATCCCACTATTTTGCAAATTCCCCCACGATCAACCAGGATCACATCGAGAGCCATTCTATTTTGCAGCATCATTAACCTGATTCCTCTTTCTTCCAACGTCATGTTAAATACTATATCTGTTGTTGTGTTTATTGTATTTTTTAGGATTCTGGACAGTTGCCTTATATTATAGGAGTTCACTATCTGCCCTAAGAATAGAATGAATGATTTTGCTACATCAGTTGCTATTAAAACACCCTTGTCAGTCCTTTTGACTCTATTTCTGGATAATCTGGCCATGGCTGCTGTTTCTAAGAGGAATACTCCTGGGAACAGTAGACCTAGGTAACATGTACCTCCCCAGTTTCTCGGCAACCAAGGATATGCTTCTCTCCACATATAAAATAAACTGGATCACCTACATATACTGGTTCTATTTCCCATTTTAATACCACTGTATTCATGCATCTAGTATATGTTCCAACTGAAAAAGAGCCTTTCTTTTTTAGACAAAAAGGGACAGTTCTTGGGCTATAATTCACCGTGTAAGATGGGGGAATTGCATCTTTGTCCCCTTCTGTTCTTACACGAAACGTCATTACAGATGTTTCTTCTGGTGGCGTCTATTTTGTCGTGTTATCTTTCGTGTATTTTTCCTCGTGGGCTCTGGGGCTATTACTTGTGCTTTATGGAAAATGGAACAACCCACAGGCTTCATTATTATCTCCTCATACTCATTTATGTTGGTTCTGTCTAATTGACCCAAACTACTCTCATTCCATTTCCCATAGAACATTGCACCTAAAGATGCACTACATGCAGAACTTAATGGTAGTGGCTGTACATACCACCCTATTCCTTTCCCAGCATGCTGTGGTAAATGGGCACATACCCAGCAATTTGTTTTCTTCAGAATTGCATGTGTCATGTTCATGATCAATAGCAAGGTATTATTTCCAAAACCTTCCCTGTGTCTTTCTTCCATTGGGGGCAGGGTATAAGTGATCACCTGAACTGGGCTTTCAGTAGTAGATATATTAATTATTGGTAAAAACATTTCTAATGGGTGTATCTCTTCAACATACCATAATATTAGGCTGTCGATATTGGTGCTACCACGCTCATAAAGCACATTATTATTGTCAGTACCAGCATACAGTTTGTTTTACCATGCGTTTTTCTTAAGCTTATAATTGACTCATTCTCAGCGGTGGTGGTGGAGGAGGAGGCTGGAACTGGTCCTGGCATGTTTCTCGTTGTCCTTCTTCTTTCTTATCACAGTTTGTTGTGGATATCTCTCTTCGTCGCGCTTGCTCTGATGTCAATAAATTCAACGGAATTGTCACAGTTCAGTTCTGCCTGTCCTTTTTAGCCTGGATTCGTTTATTCGTTTTTAGGCAAGATCACTTTTCCTTTCTTATACTGCTCAGAAGACCTTTGATCAGTTATCTTATCGCCTTAGTATCATGTGCGCCCAGCTTGTCCGCTCTGGTTCCTGACACATGTACTTTTAATCAGTTATCTCATTTGCCATAGTACCATGTGCGCCCAGCTTGTCCGCTCTGGTTCCTGACACATGTACTTTTACGATCGCACCGAGGAGCCATGAGTCTTGAATTGTCCGACTTGCACAATTCTCAAGCTTCTCTCCTCTACACCTCTAGTTCCTTCTCCGTCCATGAGCTGAACCAGAAGTTGACATAAACACCAAAAAGAACTGCGGATCACTTTGTCTTCCGAGGCCGCAAGTTGTATAGCCTTGCTCCTGGTATCATGTGATCCGTGAACAGTGCCGGTGCACTTCCAGATTCAGGCTCGAAGTCAGCCTGTGGCGCTACTGCAGGTGCTGGTGTGCCCCGCGCCAATGATGCAGATCCGTTCTTTGGCATGCTGGCAAGTGCTGGTGGGCGCCAAAGGGGTACACAATTTGTTTCTGCTGGTATTTGCAAGGCAGATTTTGTGTCGGCCAGCAGTGATGTCGATTCTGCTGGGCAACGTTGGGGCACTCTTTGCCCTTCCCCCTCTTTGGCAATCGTCTCATGCTTTGTTTCGAGTTTCACTTCTCGTTTTGGCAGATTAGGTGGCTGCTTACTGGCAACAGTTTCTTTCGTTTCTGGGACCGATGTTTCTTTCCGGTCATCAGTGTCAGGCAAGTCTTTCAGTGCAGTTGGAATCTTCTTGGCATGGGTGGCATGGATCCACAACTTCCTTCCATCCACCCATATTGCTGTCTGCGTCGCCAAGAGTACTTGATAGGGCCCGCGCCACCTGGGTGCTAATGATGACTTTCTTTCAAAATTTTTAAGCAGCACCCAGTTGCCTGGCTCCAGCGCATGTCCCGGACCGGTGTATCTCATTGGTAATGCCTCCTGCACCTGCTGATGAATCAAACGCAATTTCTCCATTAAAAGGCCACAATGGGCCTCATTACGACCCAGGCGGTAAGGGGTTTACGGCAGCGTAAACAGCGCCGACCCTTACCGCCTGATTCCGAGGTCCCTTAGCGCCATGGCGGATTTAACACCTGCTTTTAGCAGGTGTTAAAATCCATGGCGCTAAGGGACCATGTTGTTAATTACGCCACCGTAATTTACGGTGGCGTAATTAATGCCTTCCCCACTCCCATTATGCCCAATGGGGCAAAAATGGGAATGGGGAAGGGTAAATGGGGATTGGGGACTTACCGCCCCGCCGACCTCGGAATGGGGCGGTAAGTCCGCCAACCACCATGGCGTAAACGTAGTTTACGCCATGGTGGTAAAGGTACGACCCAGGCGGTAACTTACCGCCTGGGTCGTAATGAGGCCCAATAAGTACTAATCTCAGGATGTTCTACCTCACTAATTCGTTTTGGCTGTGGTGCGCACCATACATTTGCCGGCCTCCCCATCACAATCTCGTACGGGGAGAGTCCAGTTTTAGCCTGTACAGACGTACGCATGCATAATAGTGCTATTGGTAATGCATCCCCCCAACTGAACTTGCTTCCCACACAAATCTTGCTAATCTTTGATTTAAGAATCCCTTTGTGCCTCTCCACAAGACCGGCAGAACTCGGATGCCTTGAACTATGGAACCTCTTATCAATCTGAAGACCAGCACATATCTGTAATAACACTGCGCCCACAAAATGTGGTCCATTATCAGACCATAGGACACGGGGCAAGCCAAATCTGGAAAAGTACTCCTTCAACATTACTTTTGCCGTGCTCATTGCTGTACAGTCCTTCAAGGGATATGCCTCCACCCACTTACTGAATGCACAGATCACCAACAAGACGTATTTTAAGTTTTGGCACCTCTCCATCTCTATGAAATCAAAATGGATCACCTCAAATGGCATAGAGGGCGGGCCAAAACTGCCTTTTGGAGTCACTGTTCCCTTCCCTACATTGTGTTGCAAACACGTGATACAGTTCTGCACCAAACTCTCTGCATTCTTTTTTATGTTTACATTCTGCCAAACTGTAGAAAGGTGCTGTATTATCTTCTTCGCACAGATATGCGTAGGGCTGTGGGCCATTGTGACCATTGCAGTCATGTACGAATTTGGCAACATCCAGTTTCTAGTTCCTGTGTCCACCCAACAACCCTCCAGATCCAACTCAGCAGATCCTTCTGCCCACCCCTGTATTTCATTGGCCATAGCTTCGGCCTGCATTTCTTTGACAGTGGCAACTCCATTTTCTATCATACAGCATACTTCCTCAGTCTGAACCGTCATCATTTTGGTATTCAAATCAGTGGCAGTTTGTTTCGCAATTCTGTCTGCAAACGCGTTTCCCTCTCCTACTTTGCATGTTTCTTTTTTATGTGCCTCGCATTTCACTATGGCTAGGCGCTTTGGAAACGCTATCCCTGGAGAAGCTGTGCGTAAACCGCTCTCCACTCCGGACCTCACCATTGTGGGGGAGGAGTCCGAGGCGATTCAGGCAGAGGTGCTGGTTCCAGCTGACGCGGCGCAGCCCTGTGAGGGAGAGGAAGGCGCGGCCGGCTAGCATTAGCGGAACTGTCAGCTGTTCAAACTTTGAAGGAGGGTGGAAGGATCCTGGCCGTGGAGACTGCCGCGGCTCTCTCACACAGCGGAGCAGAGGCGAAAGACCCTCCGAGAAGTGCTGTGGTAAATAATAAACAAAAGGTGAGAAGAGAGTTTGTGTATGCACGGCAAGCGGGGTGAAGGATTAAAGAGTGGCAACGTTCATACTCAGAACGAACTTGAACTTGTGTTGAGAAGTGGAGAAAGAGTGTGAAACTCCCATCTAAACCCATATGAATAGATACAACTCAAAGACAACAGAGTGTTGGTCCCGCCTGAATCAATATTCCCAGCTATAACCCCGAGAAGCCAACCGGGCTATCACCCTGGGCCTTAGGAAGAACTAAGCCCTGTAAAAATAAAAAATAAAAAAACTCCTGGTCAGGAGAGAGCGCACATTAAAGACTATAGCTCCCGGAGGTCAAAGGATACCCATATACAAGCAAGGGACTGCCAGACAAAGGAGAGAGCACGGAACCTGCTCTACCTAGGGGAAAGCCAAAGAGTTACTGAAATTAAAACCTAATAAAATTAACCCAATTTATCTTAACCTGAGTCAAGAGTGGTCACTTCCCGCCTGGCTTATTACAATGGGATAGGTTGGGTGATAAGCAACAACATTTGTTATCTCATGCTTTTCAAATGGAAAGAAAGACATGCATTTTAAACACATCACACTTTTGTGCAGGCTTCCGAACCCAGGTCATGCCTTCTGACATTTTCAGAGATATTCTGCTTATTTCCAATTGAGTTTGAAAAGAGAAGGCTGTCAAAGTTAATAGTAGGAATGCACATTTGTGAAATGTATCTCTGCCAATGTTAAAAGGAATGTCTCATTTGTGGCTACATTCTATGTGGCCTGGCTGGAAGTTTAGAGATGTTCACATCTGCAACAAATACAAAGCGCGGCAGCAAGACTTCTCTCTTAAACTCAACAGGAGAGATCACATCACACCAGCTCTTACGATGTTACATTGGCTCCCGGTCAAAAAAAGAGTCCTTTCAAAACAATATGCACAACGCACAGAGCAATACACTGCCAGGGAGCAGAATTTATTCAAAACCAACTAGAACCCTGAGATCCTGCAACAACATCCACCTAGAACCCAAACAATTCACAAAGAAAAAAACTGGGTGAATCAGCATTCTCCTGCTTAGCCGTAAAACCGTGGAACTCCCTTCCCAGGGGTAATACGAACTATGGAGGACCATACAAAATTCAGAAAACTTCTTAAAACTTGGCTTTTCAGCTCTGAAGTCCATGAAACTGTTTGAACATCCCCTGCACCTTGTAACTAGCCAAGCACTGAATAAGGAAAAGTAGCCCAAAAACAATAGAGGAATGAGCGACAGGACTGGGAAAAGAGAACTTAAACATAGACCCCCCCTGCCCCCTAAAGGGACTCCAAAGAAACAGGAGAAGCTGGAAGCCCCAATATGATTAGGCCAGGGAAGGAGGCTCAAGGGAAAGCAGGGGAGGGAAAATCAGGGAAGGGAGACTCTCAGCCTAGCCATACGCCCACTGAGGACCAACAAGTGAACAGGAGTAATACATCAGACCCTCCCCAATAGTTAATAGACAATGCCCGTAGGGTTTCGAGGAAGACTACTAAGCATTCCCTGCTGATTCCCCATAGGCCAGTGAATACATCACCGAGCTAGAAATAGGGCTTGTACTAAAAAATCAGACAGCCTAACTTATTTTGGAGAAATTTAGGAATCATGCCCACTGAAACAAAGAAAGGGCAACTCGTGGGGAGACAAAAGATCGCGACTGCCACAGCAGAAGCAGTTAGATGAATTTCAAGGGTAGGAAATATGACACACAGACAGATTTCAGAGGTGGGAATTGTGCTGCACTTGGGTGGATGTCAGGATTAGGGAATCTGGTGAACTTAGGTGGATTTCAGGGATAGGAAATGTGAAGCTCTGGGATTGATTCCTGGGGTGGGAGGTGTGGAGCATGTGGATGGATTTCAGGGGTGGGAGTTGTGCCGCAGTTGCGTGAATGTCGGGGTGGGATATGTGATGCACCTAGATAGATTTTTGGGGGTATGTGACACACTTGGATTGATTCCTGGGGTGGGGGAGTGTTGCACTTGGGTGTTTTTTTGGGTTGGGGTGTGGGGCACGTGGATGCATTCCTAGGGTGGGATTCCTAGGGTGTTGGACCTTACAGTATTCCTAGGGTGGGATTCCTAGGCAGTTGGAACCGTACCAAATTTTAAAAATTGAAAACTAATTTTTAAAAACTGCTTTTTATGTACTGCTTTTAGGTAGAAATTCTTTTGATTTTGATTAAATTGGCTTAGTGCTTTTCGGCAGCATTGTATTTCTCTCAACTTAGATGGTCTGTGCACAGAGCTGTTCCTATGAACTACAGTTCCCAATATTTCTGTAGTTCCTTCTCACTTTCAGATGACATCAGGTGCTTCAGCGCCAGCGTGTCTAAGCCAGTTAGTGTCGGTTTGTGTGTGGTGAGGGGGCTACATAGTTATTCCTTACTTTCCTGTGTTGCTGTACAGACCCAATCAGTAGGTTTACCTGTTTTTTGTAATTTCTCATTACATAGAATGTCACTTAATTACCTATTTAGGTGGATCCAGCATAATCACAAAATAAGGATGCAAGCTCTTGCACACGACTATGTACAAGACTCCTCACCTTTTACTGAGGTACACACTTATATTGGTGCACACACAATTGTGAAGAACCAACTGTTAGATAAGTGTTGCATTTTTAAGAAAGCAGATGCTATTACCGCCGCAAAGATACAAGTGGAACCTGAGACAGTTGCAGCCTGCCAGCTATCACTGTGCTTGTCTCCCTCAAGACAATGTTATTAAACACTTGTTCATTGGCGCATGATGCTGCTGAGATGGCTGACTGTATCCAGACCGCTAAAGTGGATCTTGCTATTCTGACAGAAACCAGGCTTTATGAGGGCCACCTCATTCCGCCCCAATAGCCACACCTCCTGTCTATAACCTTCTGCACACAGACCGGGCGGAACAGAGGGGAGGTGGGGTGGCTATAATTTTCAGTGAAAGTCTTAAAGTCTTTTTAACTAGTATGCCAGCGTTTGATGCTTGTGAAGCTATGCTTGTGAAACTGACTTTGAACTGCACATCCACACTTAGTTTTCTTATTCTCTATCGCCCACCAATCTTTACTCCAGTTTTTGAGGAGCAACTACTGTCATTTTTGGGATCTCATACTAAACCTCAAGGCTCATTACTTCTTCTAGGAGATTTTAACTTATGGGCACTTGACCCCTCTGATTCAGAAGGCAGTGCCCTGTTAAACCTCCTAGAGAACACTGGGCTAAAATAGTATGTCACTGTGCCCACACATCAGAGGGGGAATACTCTGGACTGGATTTTATCTAGGAACCAGATTATCTGCCCACTGGATGTTCAAACTTGTTGTTGGTCAGATCACCATCTCGTACAGTTTGATATCCAAGTCCCCAAGTCAGTAAGGCAAAGTGCATGCAGATTCCCAAGCCTACCCTTTTGAGAGGTACTTGGAATGTCTCTCAAGAGGCATTCCACTCTATTGTTTCTCTCCAATTTGCTACTCTGGACGAAAATGGCTCTTTGGAGCTATATACTATGCAGCCACGTGACATTTTGAACAGACCTTTTGATAAACTAGCACCCATTAAGTTAACCTTAAAATCCAAAGTAACCTCAAATCAATGGTTCTATCTTAAACCTTTGGTGGAAAGAAGTTAACATCACTCTGGCAACATATAAGGAAGCTGCTAAAAGCTGGCAATGAACTATCCCCAAAGGTAAAAAGGATGAACTGGAGGAATGAATTATGGGAACAAAAAACACCCATAGGCAGCTGTTTATTATTCTAAATGAGCTCAAGGGTACTACCCCTGATTCTCATATAATTGTTGATAATGCTTTGAAAGGGGCCCCTAGGGGACCCTGACGTCTATGGAAACAAGGCGAGTCACCACACACGATAGATACGCCAGACACGAGGTTGTATTCCCAAAGCTAGGGTTTATTGCAAAGCAAAAGTCTCAGTTGGCCAACTCTGTCTCACGCGCCGCGACGTGTATCTTTAGACCTCGAGGGACGCAAGAGAGTGAATTACGTACATCAGTTACATATATACAAAATGCATATCAAACAAACAGCTATGACATGTTTTATTGGGTTTCTTTGAACTTGGTGTGATGATGGACATCTCCGACAACTATGACACCTTCAAACATCTATTCTAGTAACGATTTGCAATTTGTGAGTGCGAAGGCATCTTTCAGTTGTTGAATAGAACACAGCGCTTCTGTTCTTGGAGGCGAGCTCCATACGGGGGGAAGAGTTGCATTCCGGACCTTGCTATCTATTAGGTGCTATACGTGTCCTGGGAGCCGACACGCTCTAGCGGGCTCAGCAAAGGGCGGCTGTAAGAAGAGCATAATTCAAGCCTTTAGCTGTATTATTCTAACATATTCTACCATGTAACAAGACTGTCTGGCAGCTGCGAAATGTTTAAATGCCCTGCAGCTCTGCTTTAAGGCTACTTCGGGGGGGAGCCGGGCATTCTTCCTGGCGCTGCCTACGTTTGTGTTTCACCGAACCCTTGTTATCCTCTCAGCCCTGCGGCCTTGTCCTTTTTACATACAGACAACAATGTTTTACAGTCGAGCAGTGTAAGCGGAAAATATACTGCGTAGCAATAGGAACAGAAAGCAATGAGCAAGGGTTAGAAAACAAAAAGGCGATTCTTGTTACATCAAAATGGCCGTTCATTGGCAAAATCGAAAACCTATATTCTGTCATATCGTGCATGAGACGATTGGCCCACGGCCACCAAAATACGTTTGCGGTCACAAAGTAGAGGTATCCATTTTTCTAGACTGACAAACCCTCCTTTGGCCGTATGCCAAACGTCTCATCTATTTATTGAAACCTCCTCTAGTGATGATGAGTCTGAAGTACTTATGTCTGAATTTTGCATGCTATCGTAAACATCATCATCTTCATCAATATCTATTGCCATCAACTCTTTTACTGCTCTCATCTCATTTAGGTCTTGGTCAGTTCGACCATGAGGTTGTTTTTTCTTTGTCATCATATGCATACATCCTTCCGTACATCCCTCTGTTACCTCAGCGCAAACTATGGGTAGACAATGTATACAACAACAGCACGTTAGGAATATTCCAAACACCACTACTAATATTGAGATCAACTTCCATCCCCAGGAACATAATATTCCCCAAAACCAAGATCCTATTCTCCAGCTTCCTTCTTCAGTAGGGAGTTCAGAGCTTAGGACGTGCATTTTCTTTATTGCTTCAAAGATAGTGGGGGAATAGTCATCGACATAAACGCAACACGCTGATCCCACTATTTTGCAAATTCCCCCACGATCAACCAGGATCACATCGAGAGCCATTCTATTTTGCAGCATCATTAACCTGATTCCTCTTTCTTCCAACGTCATGTTAAATAGTATATCTGTTGTTGTGTTTATTGTATTTTTTAGGATTCTGGACAGTTGCCTTATATTATAGGAGTTCACTATCTGCCCTAAGAATAGAATGAATGATTTTGCTACATCAGTTGCTATTAAAACACCCTTGTCAGTCCTTTTGACTCTATTTCTGGATAATCTGGCCATGGCTGCTGTTTCTAAGAGGAATACTCCTGGGAACAGTAGACCTAGGTAACATGTACCTCCCCAGTTTCTCGGCAACCAAGGATATGCTTCTCTCCACATATAAAATAAACTGGATCACCTACATATACTGGTTCTATTTCCCATTTTAATACCACTGTATTCATGCATCCAGTATATGTTCCAACTGAAAAAGAGCCTTTCTTTTTTAGACAAAAAGGGACAGTTCTTGGGCTATAATTCACCGTGTAAGATGGGGGAATTGCATCTTTGTCCCCTTCTGTTCTTACACGAAACGTCATTACAGATGTTTCTTCTGGTGGCGTCTATTTTGTCGTGTTATCTTTCGTGTATTTTTCCTCGTGGGCTCTGGGGCTATTACTTGTGCTTTATGGAAAATGGAACAACCCACAGGCTTCATTATTATCTCCTCATACTCATTCATGTTGGTTCTGTCTAATTGACCCAAACTACTCTCATTCCATTTCCCATAGAACATTGCACCTAAAGATGCACTACATGCAGAACTTAATGGTAGTGGCTGTACATACCACCCTATTCCTTTCCCAGCATGCTGTGGTAAATGGGCACATACCCAGCAATTTGTTTTCTTCAGAATTGCATGTGTCATGTTCATGATCAATAGCAAGGTATTATTTCCAAAACCTTCCCTGTGTCTTTCTTCCATTGGGGGCAGGGTATAAGTGATCACCTGAACCGGGCTTTCAGTAGTAGATATATTAATTATTGGTAAAAACATTTCTAATGGGTGTATCTCTTCAACATACCATAATATTAGGCTGTCGATATTGGTGCTACCACGCTCATAAAGCACATTATTATTGTCAGTACCAGCATACAGTTTGTTTTACCATGCGTTTTTCTTAAGCTTATAATTGACTCATTCTCAGCGGTGGTGGTGGAGGAGGAGGCTGGAACTGGTCCTGGCATGTTTCTCGTTGTCCTTCTTCTTTCTTATCACAGTTTGTTGTGGATATCTCTCTTCGTCGCGCTTGCTCTGATGTCAATAAGTTCAACGGAATTGTCACAGTTCAGTTCTGCCTGTCCTTTTTAGCCTGGATTCGTTTATTCGTTTTTAGGCAAGATCACTTTTCCTTTCTTATACTGCTCAGAAGACCTTTGATCAGTTATCTTATCGCCTTAGTATCATGTGCGCCCAGCTTGTCCGCTCTGGTTCCTGACACATGTACTTTTAATCAGTTATCTCATTTGCCATAGTACCATGTGCGCCCAGCTTGTCCGCTCTGGTTCCTGACACATGTACTTTTACGATCGCACCGAGGAGCCATGAGTCTTGAATTGTCCGACTTGCACAATTCTCAAGCTTCTCTCCTCTACACCTCTAGTTCCTTCTCCGTCCATGAGCTGAACCAGAAGTTGACATAAACACCAAAAAGAACTGCGGATCACTTTGTCTTCCGAGGCCGCAAGTTGTATAGCCTTGCTCCTGGTATCATGTGATCCGTGAACAGTGCCGGTGCACTTCCAGATTCAGGCTCGAAGTCAGCCTGTGGCGCTACTGCAGGTGCTGGTGTGCCCCGCGCCAATGATGCAGATCCGTTCTTTGGCATGCTGGCAAGTGCTGGTGGGCGCCAAAGGGGTACACAATTTGTTTCTGCTGGTATTTGCAAGGCAGATTTTGTGTCGGCCAGCAGTGATGTCGATTCTGCTGGGCAACGTTGGGGCACTCTTTGCCCTTCCCCCTCTTTGGCAATCGTCTCATGCTTTGTTTCGAGTATCACTTCTCGTTTTGGCAGATTAGGTGGCTGCTTACTGGCAACAGTTTCTTTCGTTTCTGGGACCGCTGTTTCTTTCCGGTCATCAGTGTCAGGCAAGTCTTTCAGTGCAGTTGGAATCTTCTTGGCATGGGTGGCATGGATCCACAACTTCCTTCCATCCACCCATATTGCTGTCTGCGTCGCCAAGAGTACTTGATAGGGCCCGCGCCACCTGGGTGCTAATGATGACTTTCTTTCAAAATTTTTAAGCAGCACCCAGTTGCCTGGCTCCAGCGCATGTCCCGGACCGGTGTATCTCATTGGTAATGCCTCCTGCACCTGCTCATGAATCAAACGCAATTTCTCCATTAAAAGGCCACAATGGGCCTCATTACGACCCAGGCGGTAAGGGGTTTACGGCAGCGTAAACAGCGCCGACCCTTACCGCCTGATTCCGAGGTCCCTTAGCGCCATGGCGGATTTAACACCTGCTTTTAGCAGGTGTTAAAATCCATGGCGCTAAGGGACCATGTTGTTAATTACGCCACCGTAATTTACGGTGGCGTAATTAATGCCTTCCCCACTCCCATTATGCCCAATGGGGCAAAAATGGGAATGGGGAAGGGTAAATGGGGATTGGGGACTTACCGCCCCGCCGACCTCGGAATGGGGCGGTAAGTCCGCCAACCACCATGGCGTAAACGTAGTTTACGCCATGGTGGTAAAGGTACGACCCAGGCGGTAACTTACCGCCTGGGTCGTAATGAGGCCCAATAAGTACTAATCTCAGGATGTTCTACCTCACTAATTCGTTTTGGCTGTGGTGCGCACCATACATTTGCCGGCCTCTCCATCACAATCCCGTACGGGGAGAGCCCAGTTTTAGCCTGTACAGACGTACGCATGCATAATAGTGCTATTGGTAATGCATCCCCCCAACTGAACTTGCTTCCCACACAAATCTTGCTAATCTTTGATTTAAGAATCCCGTTGTGCCTCTCCACAAGACCGGCAGAACTCGGATGCCTTGAACTATGGAACCTCTTATCAATCTGAAGACCAGCACATATCTGTAATAACACTGCGCCCACAAAATGTGGTCCATTATCAGACCATAGGGCACGGGGCAAGCCAAATCTGGAAAAGTACTCCTTCAACATTACTTTTGCCGTGCTCATTGCTGTACAGTCCTTCAAGGGATATGCCTCCACCCACTTACTGAATGCACAGATCACCAACAAGACGTATTTTAAGTTTTGGCACCTCTCCATCTCTATGAAATCAAAATGGATCACCTCAAATGGCATAGAGGGCGGGCCAAAACTGCCTTTTGGAGTCACTGTTCCCTTCCCTACATTGTGTTGCAAACACGTGATACAGTTCTGCACCAAACTCTCTGCATTCTTTTTTATGTTTACATTCTGCCAAACTGTAGAAAGGTGCTGTATTATCTTCTTCGCACAGATATGCGTAGGGCTGTGGGCCATTGTGACCATTGCAGTCATGTACAAATTTGGCAACATCCAGTTTCTAGTTCCTGTGTCCACCCAACAACCCTCCAGATCCAACTCAGCAGATCCTTCTGCCCACCCCTGTATTTCATTGGCCATAGCTTCGGCCTGCATTTCTTTGACAGTGGCAACTCCATTTTCTATCATACAGCATACTTCCTCAGTCTGAACCGTCATCATTTTGGTATTCAAATCAGTGGCAGTTTGTTTCGCAATTCTGTCTGCAAACGCGTTTCCCTCTCCTACTTTGCATGTTTCTTTTTTATGTGCCTCGCATTTCACTATGGCTAGGCGCTTTGGAAACGCTATCCCTGGAGAAGCTGTGCGTAAACCGCTCTCCACTCCGGACCTCACCATTGTGGGGGAGGAGTCCGAGGCGATTCAGGCAGAGGCGCTGGTTCCAGCTGACGCGGCGCAGCCCTGTGAGGGAGAGGAAGGCGCGGCCGGCTAGCATTAGCGGAACTGTCAGCTGTTCAAACTTTGAAGGAGGGTGGAAGGATCCTGGCCGTGGAGACTGCCGCGGCTCTCTCACACAGCGGAGCAGAGGCGAAAGACCCTCCGAGAAGTGCTGTGGTAAATAATAAACAAAAGGTGAGAAGAGAGTTTGTGTATGCACGGCAAGCGGGGTGAAGGATTAAAGAGTGGCAACGTTCATACTCAGAACGAACTTGAACTTGTGTTGAGAAGTGGAGAAAGAGTGTGAAACTCCCATCTAAACCCATATGAATAGATACAACTCAAAGACAACAGAGTGTTGGTCCCGCCTGAATCAATATTCCCAGCTATAACCCCGAGAAGCCAACCGGGCTATCACCCTGGGCCTTAGGAAGAACTAAGCCCTGTAAAAATAAAAAATAAAAAAACTCCTGGTCAGGAGAGAGCGCACATTAAAGACTATAGCTCCCGGAGGTCAAAGGATACCCATATACAAGCAAGGGACTGCCAGACAAAGGAGAGAGCACGGAACCTGCTCTACCTAGGGGAAAGCCAAAGAGTTACTGAAATTAAAACCTAATAAAATTAACCCAATTTATCTTAACCTGAGTCAAGAGTGGTCACTTCCCGCCTGGCTTATTACAATGGGATAGGTTGGGTGATAAGCAACAACATTTGTTATCTCATGCTTTTCAAATGGAAAGAAAGACATGCATTTTAAACACATCACACTTTTGTGCAGGCTTCCGAACCCAGGTCATGCCTTCTGACATTTTCAGAGATATTCTGCTTATTTCCAATTGAGTTTGAAAAGAGAAGGCTGTCAAAGTTAATAGTAGGAATGCACATTTGTGAAATGTATCTCTGCCAATGTTAAAAGGAATGTCTCATTTGTGGCTACATTCTATGTGGCCTGGCTGGAAGTTTAGAGATGTTCACATCTGCAACAAATACAAAGCGCGGCAGCAAGACTTCTCTCTTAAACTCAACAGGAGAGATCACATCACACCAGCTCTTACGATGTTACATTGGCTCCCGGTCAAAAAAAGAGTCCTTTCAAAACAATATGCACAACGCACAGAGCAATACACTGCCAGGGAGCAGAATTTATTCAAAACCAACTAGAACCCTGAGATCCTGCAACAACATCCACCTAGAACCCAAACAATTCACAAAGAAAAAAACTGGGTGAATCAGCATTCTCCTGCTTAGCCGTAAAACCGTGGAACTCCCTTCCCAGGGGTAATACGAACTATGGAGGACCATACAAAATTCAGAAAACTTCTTAAAACTTGGCTTTTCAGCTCTGAAGTCCATGAAACTGTTTGAACATCCCCTGCACCTTGTAACTAGCCAAGCACTGAATAAGGAAAAGTAGCCCAAAAACAATAGAGGAATGAGCGACAGGACTGGGAAAAGAGAACTTAAACATAGACCCCCTCTGCCCCCTAAAGGGACTCCAAAGAAACAGGAGAAGCTGGAAGCCCCAATATGATTAGGCCAGGGAAGGAGGCTCAAGGGAAAGCAGGGGAGGGAAAATCAGGGAAGGGAGACTCTCAGCCTAGCCATACGCCCACTGAGGACCAACAAGTGAACAGGAGTAATACATCAGACCCTCCCCAATAGTTAATAGACAATGCCCGTAGGGTTTCGAGGAAGACTACTAAGCATTCCCTGCTGATTCCCCATAGGCCAGTGAACACATCACCGAGCTAGAAATAGGGCTTGTACTAAAAAATCAGACAGCCTAACTTATTTTGGAGAAATTTAGGAATCATGCCCACTGAAACAAAGAAAGGGCAACTCGTGGGGAGACAAAAGATCGCGACTGCCACAGCAGAAGCAGTTAGATGAATTTCAAGGGTAGGTAATATGACACACAGACAGATTTCAGAGGTGGGAATTGTGCTGCACTTGGGTGGATGTCAGGATTAGGGAATCTGGTGAACTTAGGTGGATTTCAGGGATAGGAAATGTGAAGCTCTGGGATTGATTCCTGGGGTGGGAGGTGTGGAGCATGTGGATGGATTTCAGGGGTGGGAGTTGTGCCGCAGTTGCGTGAATGTCGGGGTGGGATATGTGATGCACCTAGATAGATTTTTGGGGGTATGTGACACACTTGGATTGATTCCTGGGGTGGGGGAGTGTTGCACTTGGGTGTTTTTTTGGGTTGGGGTGTGATGCACGTGGATGCATTCCTAGGGTGGGATTCCTAGGGTGTTGGACCTTACAGTATTCCTAGGGTGGGATTCCTAGGCAGTTGGAACCGTACCAAATTTTAAAAATTGAAAACTAATTTTTAAAAACTGCTTTTTATGTACTGCTTTTAGGTAGAAATTCTTTTGATTTTGATTAAATTGGCTTAGTGCTTTTCGGCAGCATTGTATTTCTCTCAACTTAGATGGTCTGTGCACAGAGCTGTTCCTATGAACTACAGTTCCCAATATTTCTGTAGTTCCTTCTCACTTTCAGATGACATCAGGTGCTTCAGCGCCAGCGTGTCTAAGCCAGTTAGTGTCGGTTTGTGTGTGGTGAGGGGGCTACATAGTTATTCCTTACTTTCCTGTGTTGCTGTACAGACCCAATCAGTAGGTTTACCTGTTTTTTGTAATTTCTCATTACATAGAATGTCACTTAATTACCTATTTAGGTGGATCCAGCATAATCACAAAATAAGGATGCAAGCTCTTGCACACGACTATGTACAAGACTCCTAACCTTTTACTGAGGTACACACTTATATTGGTGCACACACAATTGTGAAGAACCAACTGTTAGATAAGTGTTGCATTTTTAAGAAAGCAGATGCTATTACCGCCGCAAAGATACAAGTGGAACCTGAGACAGTTGCAGCCTGCCAGCTATCACTGTGCTTGTCTCCCTCAAGACAATGTTATTAAACACTTGTTCATTGGCGCATGATGCTGCTGAGATGGCTGACTGTATCCAGACCGCTAAAGTGGATCTTGCTATTCTGACAGAAACCAGGCTTTATGAGGGCCACCTCATTCCGCCCCAATAGCCACACCTCCTGTCTATAACCTTCTGCACACAGACCGGGCGGAACAGAGGGGAGGTGGGGTGGCTATAATTTTCAGTGAAAGTCTTAAAGTCTTTTTAACTAGTATGCCAGCGTTTGATGCTTGTGAAGCTATGCTTGTGAAACTGACTTTGAACTGCACATCCACACTTAGTTTTCTTATTCTCTATCGCCCACCAATCTTTACTCCAGTTTTTGAGGAGCAACTACTGTCATTTTTGGGATCTCATACTAAACCTCAAGGCTCATTACTTCTTCTAGGAGATTTTAACTTATGGGCACTTGACCCCTCTGATTCAGAAGGCAGTGCCCTGTTAAACCTCCTAGAGAACACTGGGCTAAAATAGTATGTCACTGTGCCCACACATCAGAGGGGGAATACTCTGGACTGGATTTTATCTAGGAACCAGATTATCTGCCCACTGGATGTTCAAACTTGTTGTTGGTCAGATCACCATCTCGTACAGTTTGATATCCAAGTCCCCAAGTCAGTAAGGCAAAGTGCATGCAGATTCCCAAGCCTACCCTTTTGAGAGGTACTTGGAATGTCTCTCAAGAGGCATTCCACTCTATTGTTTCTCTCCAATTTGCTACTCTGGACGAAAATGGCTCTTTGGAGCTATATACTATGCAGCCACGTGACATTTTGAACAGACCTTTTGATAAACTAGCACCCATTAAGTTAACCTTAAAATCCAAAGTAACCTCAAATCAATGGTTCTATCTTAAACCTTTGGTGGAAAGAAGTTAACATCACTCTGGCAACATATAAGGAAGCTGCTAAAAGCTGGCAATGAACTATCCCCAAAGGTAAAAAGGATGAACTGGAGGAATGAATTATGGGAACAAAAAACACCCATAGGCAGCTGTTTATTATTCTAAATGAGCTCAAGGGTACTACCCCTGATTCTCATATAATTGTTGATAATGCTTTGAAAGGGGCCCCTAGGGGACCCTGACGTCTATGGAAACAAGGCGAGTCACCACACACGATAGATACGCCAGACACGAGGTTGTATTCCCAAAGCTAGGGTTTATTGCAAAGCAAAAGTCTCAGTTGGCCAACTCTGTCTCACGCGCCGCGACGTGTATCTTTAGACCTCGAGGGACGCAAGAGAGTGAATTACGTACATCAGTTACATATATACAAAATGCATATCAAACAAACAGCTATGACATGTTTTATTGGGTTTCTTTGAACTTGGTGTGATGATGGACATCTCCGACAACTATGACACCTTCAAACATCTATTCTAGTAACGATTTGCAATTTGTGAGTGCGAAGGCATCTTTCAGTTGTTGAATAGAACACAGCGCTTCTGTTCTTGGAGGCGAGCTCCATACGGGGGGAAGAGTTGCATTCCGGACCTTGCTATCTATTAGGTGCTATACGTGTCCTGGGAGCCGACACGCTCTAGCGGGCTCAGCAAAGGGCGGCTGTAAGAAGAGCATAATTCAAGCCTTTAGCTGTATTATTCTAACATATTCTACCATGTAACAAGACTGTCTGGCAGCTGCGAAATGTTTAAATGCCCTGCAGCTCTGCTTTAAGGCTACTTCGGGGGGGAGCCGGGCATTCTTCCTGGCGCTGCCTACGTTTGTGTTTCACCGAACCCTTGTTATCCTCTCAGCCCTGCGGCCTTGTCCTTTTTACATACAGACAACAATGTTTTACAGTCGAGCAGTGTAAGCGGAAAATATACTGCGTAGCAATAGGAACAGAAAGCAATGAGCAAGGGTTAGAAAACAAAAAGGCGATTCTTGTTACATCAAAATGGCCGTTCATTGGCAAACTCGAAAACCTATATTCTGTCATATCGTGCATGAGACGATTGGCCCACGGCCACCAAAATACGTTTGCGGTCACAAAGTAGAGGTATCCATTTTTCTAGACTGACAAACCCTCCTTTGGCCGTATGCCAAACGTCTCATCTATTTATTGAAACCTCCTCTAGTGATGATGAGTCTGAAGTACTTATGTCTGAATTTTGCATGCTATCGTAAACATCATCATCTTCATCAATATCTATTGCCATCAACTCTTTTACTGCTCTCATCTCATTTAGGTCTTGGTCAGTTCGACCATGAGGTTGTTTTTTCTTTGTCATCATATGCATACATCCTTCCGTACATCCCTCTGTTACCTCAGCGCAAACTATGGGTAGACAATGTATACAACAACAGCACGTTAGGAATATTCCAAACACCACTACTAATATTGAGATCAACTTCCATCCCCAGGAACATAATATTCCCCAAAACCAAGATCCTATTCTCCAGCTTCCTTCTTCAGTAGGGAGTTCAGAGCTTAGGACGTGCATTTTCTTTATTGCTTCAAAGATAGTGGGGGAATAGTCATCGACATAAACGCAACACGCTGATCCCACTATTTTGCAAATTCCCCCACGATCAACCAGGATCACATCGAGAGCCATTCTATTTTGCAGCATCATTAACCTGATTCCTCTTTCTTCCAACGTCATGTTAAATAGTATATCTGTTGTTGTGTTTATTGTATTTTTTAGGATTCTGGACAGTTGCCTTATATTATAGGAGTTCACTATCTGCCCTAAGAATAGAATGAATGATTTTGCTACATCAGTTGCTATTAAAACACCCTTGTCAGTCCTTTTGACTCTATTTCTGGATAATCTGGCCATGGCTGCTGTTTCTAAGAGGAATACTCCTGGGAACAGTAGACCTAGGTAACATGTACCTCCCCAGTTTCTCGGCAACCAAGGATATGCTTCTCTCCACATATAAAATAAACTGGATCACCTACATATACTGGTTCTATTTCCCATTTTAATACCACTGTATTCATGCATCCAGTATATGTTCCAACTGAAAAAGAGCCTTTCTTTTTTAGACAAAAAGGGACAGTTCTTGGGCTATAATTCACCGTGTAAGATGGGGGAATTGCATCTTTGTCCCCTTCTGTTCTTACACGAAACGTCATTACAGATGTTTCTTCTGGTGGCGTCTATTTTGTCGTGTTATCTTTCGTGTATTTTTCCTCGTGGGCTCTGGGGCTATTACTTGTGCTTTATGGAAAATGGAACAACCCACAGGCTTCATTATTATCTCCTCATACTCATTCATGTTGGTTCTGTCTAATTGACCCAAACTACTCTCATTCCATTTCCCATAGAACATTGCACCTAAAGATGCACTACATGCAGAACTTAATGGTAGTGGCTGTACATACCACCCTATTCCTTTCCCAGCATGCTGTGGTAAATGGGCACATACCCAGCAATTTGTTTTCTTCAGAATTGCATGTGTCATGTTCATGATCAATAGCAAGGTATTATTTTCAAAACCTTCCCTGTGTCTTTCTTCCATTGGGGGCAGGGTATAAGTGATCACCTGAACCGGGCTTTCAGTAGTAGATATATTAATTATTGGTAAAAACATTTCTAATGGGTGTATCTCTTCAACATACCATAATATTAGGCTGTCGATATTGGTGCTACCACGCTCATAAAGCACATTATTATTGTCAGTACCAGCATACAGTTTGTTTTACCATGCGTTTTTCTTAAGCTTATAATTGACTCATTCTCAGTGGTGGTGGTGGAGGAGGAGGCTGGAACTGGTCCTGGCATGTTTCTCGTTGTCCTTCTTCTTTCTTATCACAGTTTGTTGTGGATATCTCTCTTCGTCGCGCTTGCTCTGATGTCAATAAGTTCAACGGAATTGTCACAGTTCAGTTCTGCCTGTCCTTTTTAGCCTGGATTCGTTTATTCGTTTTTAGGCAAGATCACTTTTCCTTTCTTATACTGCTCAGAAGAGCTTTGATCAGTTATCTTATCGCCTTAGTATCATGTGCGCCCAGCTTGTCCGCTCTGGTTCCTGACACATGTACTTTTAATCAGTTATCTCATTTGCCATAGTACCATGTGCGCCCTGCTTGTCCGCTCTGGTTCCTGACACATGTACTTTTACGATCGCACCGAGGAGCCATGAGTCTTGAATTGTCCGACTTGCACAATTCTCAAGCTTCTCTCCTCTACACCTCTAGTTCCTTCTCCGTCCATGAGCTGAACCAGAAGTTGACATAAACACCAAAAAGAACTGCGGATCACTTTGTCTTCCGAGGCCGCAAGTTGTATAGCCTTGCTCCTGGTATCATGTGATCCGTGAACAGTGCCGGTGCACTTCCAGATTCAGGCTCGAAGTCAGCCTGTGGCGCTAGTGCAGGTGCTGGTGTGCCCCGCGCCAATGATGCAGATCCGTTCTTTGGCATGCTGGCAAGTGCTGGTGGGCGCCAAAGGGGTACACAATTTGTTTCTGCTGGTATTTGCAAGGCAGATTTTGTGTCGGCCAGCAGTGATGTCGATTCTGCTGGGCAACGTTGGGGCACTCTTTGCCCTTCCCCCTCTTTGGCAATCGTCTCATGCTTTGTTTCGAGTTTCACTTCTCGTTTTGGCAGATTAGGTGGGTGCTTACTGGCAACAGTTTCTTTCGTTTCTGGGACCGCTGTTTCTTTCCGGTCATCAGTGTCAGGCAAGTCTTTCAGTGCAGTTGGAATCTTCTTGGCATGGGTGGCATGGATCCACAACTTCCTTCCATCCACCCATATTGCTGTCTGCGTCGCCAAGAGTACTTGATAGGGCCCGCGCCACCTGGGTGCTAATGATGACTTTCTTTCAAAATTTTTAAGCAGCACCCAGTTGCCTGGCTCCAGCGCATGTCCCGGACCGGTGTATCTCATTGGTAATGCCTCCTGCACCTGCTGATGAATCAAACGCAATTTCTCCATTAAAAGGCCACAATGGGCCTCATTACGACCCAGGCGGTAAGGGGTTTACGGCAGCGTAAACAGCGCCGACCCTTACCGCCTGATTCCGAGGTCCCTTAGCGCCATGGCGGATTTAACACCTGCTTTTAGCAGGTGTTAAAATCCATGGCGCTAAGGGACCATGTTGTTAATTACGCCACCGTAATTTACGGTGGCGTAATTAATGCCTTCCCCACTCCCATTATGCCCAATGGGGCAAAAATGGGAATGGGGAAGGGTAAATGGGGATTGGGGACTTACCGCCCCGCCGACCTCGGAATGGGGCGGTAAGTCCCCCAACCACCATGGCGTAAACGTAGTTTACGCCATGGTGGTAAAGGTACGACCCAGGCGGTAACTTACCGCCTGGGTCGTAATGAGGCCCAATAAGTACTAATCTCAGGATGTTCTACCTCACTAATTCGTTTTGGCTGTGGTGCGCACCATACATTTGCCGGCCTCCCCATCACAATCTCGTACGGGGAGAGCCCAGTTTTAGCCTGTACAGACGTACGCATGCATAATAGTGCTATTGGTAATGCATCCCCCCAACTGAACTTGCTTCCCACACAAATCTTGCTAATCTTTGATTTAAGAATCCCGTTGTGCCTCTCCACAAGACCGGCAGAACTCGGATGCCTTGAACTATGGAACCTCTTATCAATCTGAAGACCAGCACATATCTGTAATAACACTGCGCCCACAAAATGTGGTCCATTATCAGACCATAGGACACGGGGCAAGCCAAATCTGGAAAAGTACTCCTTCAACATTACTTTTGCCGTGCTCATTGCTGTACAGTCCTTCAAGGGATATGCCTCCACCCACTTACTGAATGCACAGATCACCAACAAGACGTATTTTAAGTTTTGGCACCTCTCCATCTCTATGAAATCAAAATGGATCACCTCAAATGGCATAGAGGGCGGGCCAAAACTGCCTTTTGGAGTCACTGTTCCCTTCCCTACATTGTGTTGCAAACACGTGATACAGTTCTGCACCAAACTCTCTGCATTCTTTTTTATGTTTACATTCTGCCAAACTGTAGAAAGGTGCTGTATTATCTTCTTCGCACAGATAAGCGTAGGGCTGTGGGCCATTGTGACCATTGCAGTCATGTACGAATTTGGCAACATCCAGTTTCTAGTTCCTGTGTCCACCCAACAACCCTCCAGATCCAACTCAGCAGATCCTTCTGCCCACCCCTGTATTTCATTGGCCATAGCTTCGGCCTGCATTTCTTTGACAGTGGCAACTCCATTTTCTATCATACAGCGTACTTCCTCAGTCTGAACCGTCATCATTTTGGTATTCAAATCAGTGGCAGTTTGTTTCGCAATTCTGTCTGCAAACGCGTTTCCCTCTCCTACTTTGCATGTTTCTTTTTTATGTGCCTCGCATTTCACTATGGCTAGGCGCTTTGGAAACGTGAGTGCAGACAGCAATCATACAATCAAAGGGCCATGTTGAATTCTGGCGCCATGTGATGTCAAAAACCCTCTCTCAGCCCAGAGTCGACCAAAGTTATGAACCACTCCAAAAGCATACTGACTATCAGTATATATATTCACATCCAAATTTTCAGAAATCTCACAGGCTCTGGTTAATGCTATTATCACTGCGGCTTGTGCTGAATTATAGGGAATTTTTTTGCTTTCTACAACGCTCTCTAGGGTAGTGATAGCATATGCAGCAGTTGTCGTGCCATCTGGTAATTTAAAACATGAGCCGTCACAAAATAACTCTCCATCTGGCTCTTTATGTGGAATATCACTTAAATCAACTCTCCTCTTGGTTTCTTCCTCAGTGACCATTAAGCAATCGTCGGGGGGTGATTCATCCTTCCCAATTTGTTTTATGGTTGGTGGCATTAATTCTGCAGGATTCAAAGCGCTACACCTCATAATTTGGATATGGGGCGCAAACAAGATAATCTCATATTTTGTCAATCTAGCAGAGGTGAGGCGTTGCATCTGTGTCCTATTTAATAGAACGTCTATGGCATGTGGCACCATCAAAATTAAAGTGTGCCCCAATACCATCCCTTCCGTTTGTTTCACTGACGCAGCAGCCGCCGCGACAGATCGCAAACATCGTGGTAGTGCGCGCGCTACAGGTTCCAGCGCAGAAGAAAAATAGCCACACGGTCTATTTCTTCCACCTTGTTCCTGTGTCAAAACCACCAATGCACATCCTTCACTTTCACACACAAATAGTCTAAAAATGTTCTCATAATTCGGCATACCCAAAACTGGAGCCGAGCATAATGTAGTTTTCAATCCATCAAATGCTTTCTGACATTCCTCATCCCACTGCAAAGGCATAACCGCATCCTTTCTAGTCAAATTCACCAACGGCTTCACAATTAACGCAAAATTACCAATCCATTGTCGGCAACATGAAGCCATGCCTATTATGGCTCTGACTCCTTTTTGTGTCTTTGGAATAGGCATACAAGAAATACTTTCTATGCATTCTGGCGTTAGTCTTCTCCCTCCTTTTGAAAGTAGGTAGCCCAAATAGGCCACCTCCTTTTGATTATATTGAAATTTCTTCAAACTAGCTTTATGGCCATGTGCCGCTAGTTGTGACAATAGTAATACAGTGCTTTCTTTACAAATCTCCTCTGTGTCTGCAGCTAGCAAAAGATTGTCGATGTATTGCAAGAGTACACAGCCCACGGGTAATTCCAGCATGTCTAGCTGCTCTTTTAATGCACTACTGTAAATACTTGGACTTTCCGTGTAATCTTGCGGAATCTGCATAAATGTAAATGATCGTCCTCCTAGTGTAAACGCAAACAAATATCTGCTGTCCTTGTCCACTGGAATACTGAAGAACGCGTTTTTCAAATCTACTACACTGAAATATTCTGCTGAAACAGGTATCATTGTCAATATTGTAGTAACATCTGGCACTTGAGGAAATTGTGGATCTATTACCTTGTTCAATGCGCGCAAATCAATTATAAAACGGTATGGTACCTCATTTCCTCCTTTTTTATAAACCGGAATAATCGGGCTGTTGCATGTACTGCCTATAATTTCCTCGATTACCCCTAATTTCACCAAATCTGTAACAATACTCTTCAATCCTTTCTCACCTTCAGCTGAAATTCTGTATTGGGGTATTCGCGGTAGGGTAACACTTTCTTTCAAGATGATCTTTACTGGCTCTATCTTTAAACATCCTACATCATTGTCATGCATTGCCCATATACAGGTTGGTACTTTACTTAGTTTCCCTGGTAACGCTTCAGACATGAATTCTGACACAGGAGCATCATGTGCCCAAATCGTTAGAAACACTCTGTCCCCCGTGCAACGTATAACGGAACCTAGTTTTTTCAACAAATTTAATCCCAACAAATTCTCCCCACAATTTTCTGTTAAAAGGAAAGGACAATGTTCAGTAAATAGTCCTATTGTAACTTGGACTGGTTTGGACACTGGGTTTATGACTGGTGTGCCTGCGAACCCTACAGAAACATTCTTTTGCCCTGACAGTGCTATATCCGGAACCAAGTGGTGGTCTATTGAACACTTCTGCGCTCCTGTATCTACAAGAAAGCGGTGCTCCTCATTCCCGACTCTCATTTCTACGTAGGGTCCTCTCTGATTCATGGGAATAGACACTGGTTCCGACCCATGTCCTGGGCTGTCCTTATGGGGAAATAACACATCGTCCGATGTGTATCATTACTATTACTGTAATACGTGTTTGGCTGTGTATCGAAAACGTTCCCACTCTTTCCTCTATTTCCCCCACTCTGGTTTCCATATTGTTGATTTTGCTGTCCCTGACTCTGGTTTGAGGCATTTTGGTTTTGGCCTTGGTTTTGATTACCTCTGTTATTGTGATGCTGCTGCATACTATTCCTATTTGGTCCATTTGCTCCTGGGTGTCCTCTATGCTCTCTCCTCTGACCAGACCCATTTCTATTCTGTAGATGCGGACATTGTGCTCGCCAATGTCCTTCCTCCTTACAATACGCACACTGATTCGGTCCCACTGTTCTCCCATGCATATTCGAATTACTCCTTCCTTGTGCGTTCCCTCGCCCTCTATTATGTCCTACTACTTGCTGCATTAATACCCGTGTTTTCAGATTTACCCTATCCCTCTCTTCTTTTTCTTTTCCCGCAGTCACTCTGTGCTCATAATATTGGGCCATATGTAATACTTCACCCAACGTTTTTGCTTGCCATGCACTCTCTGATGTCATTATTAGATCCTGAATTGGAAGTTTTAACCCCCTCACATATTTGTCAACAAATAACCTCTTTCCCGCTTCCAAGCCCACATCCTGCCCACTGAAGTCTGTGAATACTTCTTCAAATCTATTAAAATAATCTGTAGCCAACTCATCCTTGCCTTGTACACATACAGTCAATTTGTCCCATTGAATTCTTTTCTCTGGGACAATTTCTTTTAACTTCTGCACTATACGTGCTGGTAATGCCACCAGGTTCGCTCCTGGTGTCCCTCCAACCGCTTTATTCCTGTTTTCTATTATCAAGTCTGCCCATGTGGCGCCAAAGGCCGTTGTGTCATCTACCTTCCTTATTTATTTCCATATGTCTGCTGTCAGGATCACTGGGAATATTAGGTCTATATCACCCATGGTAAGCAAGGATGATTGTAGGCAGGACTCTACTTCCTTGTAAAACCCTGCAGGATTCTTTCTTATATCAGGAATCGTCTGCTTTATGTTGTTCACCTCCTGTCTGGAAAAGGGGACATGCACATATTGGGCGGTGTAATGGGCTGGTGTTACCTGCGCCGCTACATTGGCCACTGCGGGAACCTCCACTTTGGGCACAAAAGTAGGTGGGACCTCTCTCATAGGAAATTCCCCACTTACCGCCCCCCCTTCTCTTAGATGTAACAATATTCCCAGATCCAACGATAGGGTTGTTTCTCCTGTCCCTCGCTCTAGTTCTCTTCTATATACTGCCGTTATTTCGGGTGGGCTGGCCTTATCGTTTTTTATATCTTTGTCTAATAAATGTTCAGCCATCGACTGTAGTGCTTTTCTTTTCATGGACATGGAATATTCATCAAATATCTTGTGTATTTCCATTGTGGAAATACTGGGATCCGACATCCATCTAAACGCTTCTCGTATACATACTTTTAATTTGTCGCCCCTTTGCACTGACGACATTGAATGTCGTTGTATATATGGCTCTACAGTTTCCTTCCTATTTCTCCCGATATCCCTACTCCTGTACCCAGGTGTAGCAAACATTTCGGCATAATCATTATCTAATTCATCTTTAAGTTCAAAAAGTCCATATACATGTTCTCTTACTTCTTCATCCCTCTCCCTAAAGCGTGCTAATGCATTCAAATCTAACAATCGCTGCAGTGGTAATTTCCCAATTAACTGTTTCCATTTCTCCACCAAATATTCACCCTTGCATTCCAATACTACCTGTCTCTCGTTGCTCCTTCGGAAGTCATACATCGAAGCCAATGCTGCCGTCCCATCATTCCCGTCTATATACATCTCTGCCTGTTGCTGCAATTCCACCTTCCTTTCTTTGCTGATTGCGCTGCGAGTTACTCTCGTGCATCCCCGTTGGTCAGTCCCGCCTCTTGCCGCCGTGGTTTCAATTTCAATCCCAGGAGGAACAGACGGTACCGAGTCTGTGTCTGAGGCGGGAGGTGCGGATGGGACAATGGGAACAGGGAGTGTCTGTTGTGGGCCTGGTTGGCTAATAGGAAGTGTTGCATGCGCGGTCTGTGGCTGTGGGAGGGCTTGAGCTACTGGAGGGGGAGTTTGGGCTATGGGCGGGGTCTGGGCAATAGCTACTGACGTGTCTGGTCTTACTTCTGATCTTGGGCCTTGTTTTGTATGGGTCAATATATTTTCTATTAATTCATCTGCTATGTGTATTTCCCGTTGTGGATATATCTTTTCTATATTCAACTGGTCTCGCCTACCTGCCCTTCTTAGACTTTCAGTCCACTCCTCCTCTTCTTTCTCGTCCGCTACTTCACCTTTCGATTTATGCCTGCGCGCATGCTTCGCTCTGCTTTTAAATCGGAGCATTGCTTCCTTTCTCCAGTCTTTAATAGTCTCAAATGCTCCAGGACGTGCTTTCTTTCTTATCAACACCCTTTCCAGGTTGTCTATCCTCACTATCTCAAAACTACCATATCGGCCACTGATGGTCTTGTTGCTTTCTGGTTTGCCTATGCCAAGTCTCACAGAATATTATCGCCCCCACTCCATACTTCACATACATCTCATACGCTGGCGTTCCCCCAGGTGGTACAATTTGGCCATCTTCCAAAGATTGTCTACCACAGCAGAAAAACCCTGCTAAGGTGGACAATACCCCAGGCAGGTTTCAACCTTCCCCCTGGTTAAACAACCTTACCTAGGGCGTTTGATTTTGCAAAGTCAACTCTCAACCAATATCAGGATTACTTTGAATCGGGGAATGACTCACCTGATAAATCAAGTCGTCTGTATACTGACGCACCAAAGGACGTCGTGTCTGCGTTTCTTGGCTTCTGCCTCGTTTCGGGACCCTCGCCTCCTTGTTCTCTAGCCAGGCACGTCGATCAGGGATCAGATGTGTGCAGATCTGCAAAGGAGTCTCTCATCACTTTTACAGGGCGCCCCGAACACCTCTTGAACCCGGCTTGATCGTCCCGTCCTCGCCGTTCTCCGCCTTACTCAATTACAATGTTATGCGATGGAACAAGTGGGGGAGGGTCCCTGTTCGGGCGCCATCTTGAAAGGGGCCCCTAGGGGACCCTGACGTCTATGGAAACAAGGCGAGTCACCACACAGGATAGATACACCAGACACAAGGTTGTATTCCCAAAGCTAGGGTTTATTGCAAAGCAAAAGTCTCAGTTGGCCAACTCGGTCTCACGCCCCGCGACGTGTATCTCTAGACCTCGAGGGACGCAAGAGAGTGAATTATGTACATCAGTTACATATATACAAAATGCATATCAAACAATCAGCTATGACGTTTAACACCCCCCTTTTATTGGGTTTCTTTGAACTTGGTGTGATGATGGACATCTCCAACAACTATGACACCTTCAAACATCTATTCTAGTAACAATTTGCAATTTGTGAGTACGAAGGCATCTTTCAGTTGTTGAATAGAACACAGCGCTTCTGTTCTTGGAAGCGAGCTTCATACGGGGGGAAGAGTTGCAATCCGGACCTTGCTATCTATTAGGTGCTATTCGTGTCCTGGGAGCCGACACGCTCTAGCAGGCTCAGCAAAGGGGGGCCGTAAGAAGAGCATAATTCAAGCCTTTAGCTGTATTATTCTAACATATTCTACCATACAACGAGACTGGCTGGCAGCTGCGAAATGATTAAATACCCGGCAGCTCTGCTTCAAGGCCACATTCGGGAGGGAGCCGGGCATTCTTCCTGGCGCGGCCTACGTTTGTGTTTCAGCAAACTCTTGTTATCCTCTCAGCCCTGCGGCCTTGTCCTTTGTACATACAGACAACAATGTTTTACAGTTGAGCAGTGTAAGCCGAAAATATACTGCGAAGCAATAGGAACAGAAAGCAATGAGCAATGGTTAGAAAGAAAAATGGCGATTCTTGTTACATCAAAATGGCCGTTCATTGGCAAACTCGAAAACCTATATTCTGTCATATCGTGCATGAGACGACTGGCCCACGGCCACCAAAATACATTTGCGGTCACAAAGTAGAGGTATCCATTTTTCTAGACTGACAGCTTGGTGTCAGAACATCCATGATAGTTTTGTTCAGAAAATAAGTCAATATCGGGTGTGTACTTTAACTAATGCACACAATGTACAGTTATTGAGCCTAAGATAGTTAACGCAGAGGTGGATAATGTTGTTGATGTGTTTGCTTTTCAGACAGTCACAGTCTGTGAAGTTTCACCAATAGTTGCTAAAATTAAACCCATGTCTTGTAAGGGAGATATTTATCGTGCCGTCAGTCATGACATTCATTAACTGTTTTTTTCAGGAAGGATTGGTTCCTGATTACATTAAAAAAAAGCATGGATCTCTCCACTATTAATGAAAGAGGACTTAAATCAAAATGACCCAGCTAACTATAGGCCCATTTTTGCTGAAGGTCATAGACAAGGTTGCATGCATATAGTATGATGCCTTTGTAGAACAAAAGGGAATTCTAGCTAAAGGGCAGTCGGGTTTTAGGAAAAAGCATGGGACTGAAACTGCTTTGATAGATGTTAAATCTTGCTTAGCTGAAATTGTCGATCAAGGCAGCTTGGCCATGCTGTTGTTGCTGGACCTGTCCACTGCCTTTGATTTGGTGAAACATGATATGATGGCAAACAGGCTGGCTAAGGTTGGTAATTGTGAGCTGGCAGTGAATTGGTTTAAATCCTTCCTTAGAACAAGGAAGGTTAGGGTTGTCAGGGGGGCTCCCAGTCATGGCATAGCCAACTCAGCTGCGGCGTACCACAGAGATCCTGTGTGTCGCCTCTGCTGTATAACATTTCCTCCAAACCGCTGTTCAATATCCTGGATGGTCTGTGGGCCAGGTTGTCTAATTATGCGGATGACACCCAGATCATCCTGGAGCTTTCTGGATTTTAGGAAGTAGATCTATCAAGAGTGGGTGAGGTATTTGGTGTCACGAAAGCATGGAAGGTGGATAACTTTTTTGCTCTAAATGACAACAAAAGGGAGATTCTAATTCTTGGGACAGCTGCAAAGCTGAAAAAACCTGATGCCCAATATGCGGCTTTCTCAATTGGGGGTACCAGATTATGGGTTTCTGACCATGTGAAAACCCTGGGGGTTATTTTTTATCGTAACCTACATTTTAATAAGCATGTGTCCCACTTGATCTCCAGATGTGCAGATATGAAACAGTTGCTCTGGTAGAAACGCCTGTATCTATCAGAGGAAAACAGAACCTTGATTGCTGCAGCCACAGTTAATACAAGGCTGGATTACTGTAATGGGCTGCTGATCAGCTCATCACAGGTTAATGTAAAAAGGCGGCAGACCATTCAGAATGGTGTGGTTAGAGCCGTATGTGGCTTGAAGTGTAGAGATCATGTTACCTTTGCACTCAGGGATCAGCATTGGCTCCCTGTTCACCAGAGAAGTCTTTTTAAATCATTAAGCCTGGTTTATAAATGCCTGGCAGGTGATGCTCCAGTTTATATCAGTACACGAATTAGGAGACTACCGTTTAGGCGTATAATGCGGTCCAATAAAAAGGACTTGTTGATGCATCCAAGAGATTTGGATGCTCAAGTTTTTATGTATGGGCCTGAGTGTTTGGAATGAACTTCCACAATCACTTAGACAGCTTCTGTCAATTGTTCAGTTTAAGAAAGCTTTGAAGACATATCTATTTGATGGAGGAGGAGATTAAGATCCTAATTGATCCATCACACTGACCTAGGATGTGTTTTTTGTTTGTTTTGTTATGTGACTACCCTGAGGCCTGCAGGCTTGTTGGTGCTATATACAAATTCACTAGAATATATGTGGTGCACTTGGGTGGATTTCCAGGGTGGGAGATATGGAGCACTTGGATGGGTTTCCAGGACTTTTACCAAGAATTTGCACTAAATAGCTCATTCACTCCTCTGCATACACCTCTCAAATTCCGGACCCAACAAAACCAGACATCTACAACAACACATTCTGCACGTACCTAACAACAAAACAAACCCCTCATAATCTCGCACCACAGCACATGGTGGCCAACTTCCAAAAACCACATTTATGCTCAGTGAACAGTGTTTCTGAACTGAAGCTGCCAACATTACATCACAGCTGAATACATTGTTTGATATGAGTGTAGCCAAAATTCCAACAAGAGACATATTTGATATATTTGATTTGCTGCAGGAGCAGCTCATCTTCTAAGTGCAACAGATTTCATGAATTGAATACCCCCTAACATCTGTTATCATTTAAAGGTGCAAAGGATATTACTACATTTTAAAACCTCAGGCCATTGAAGATTTGGGAAAGTAGTCTTTGATCAACTCACATTTTTCAAACAACATTTGGCATAGGCACGGCTCAAATATTCTTTCAGAAATAGCTTGTTGCTTAGTTTAACTGCTTGTATCACTTATCTTCTGAGCCTCTACACAGACAAGATACACACTGTATTAGCTAAATCTATGTTTGCGAACTGGGACTTTATGTTCCAGTCATCTGCCACGAAGTAGGCCACTGTTGCTGAACGGGTCTAGCATAACAGATTGACTAATCCATAGTCCTTTATTCCTCAGATGATATGGTATGTGCTGATCTCACTGTTCAAAATAATTAAACAGTAAGAAGTGCTGCATGTTTCCCTTTTCATCAGGCCAGTTTTTGCACTGATTGTCTTTACACATGGGCCAGCATTCCATATTTCTGTCAACATTTTAAAAATATAAACGCAACATAACTCAGTGAACAAAAGTCATTGTGCATGATATTCTTTAGTAAGACAATGTTTCAAACTCTGGTCTATTTTGCCTAAACCAGAACAATAAATCATTACAAATGTGTGTCTATTTAATGGCCTGGTGTCTTAGAATATTTGTTCATCATATTTTGTCAATGGTGAACTCTCGCAAATATGCAATGAATGTACTGGTTGTAAAAAACAAAGTATAAACATTAATTTTTAAGGATACCAAAATAAAATCACATTATCGGCTATGTCTTTTGAAGCTTTGCCTGATTTTACAACTGAATTCAGAAAAGTACTCCACATCACACACTTACTAACGTTATGTATTGATATGTGTGCATTTCTAAATATGTACACATTTCAATAGCATTCTCATATGACAAATTATTGGAACATGAAGGGTGTTCACAAGTTAAGAATTTTCCTGGAATTTCCCATAATTAGGTCTTAATAAAGGTTCAGGGACATAATAGAAGTTATGAAGGAAAGATGATTTCATTCTACTTTGAACATAATTCTAGAAGGGAGGAGAGGAAAAGTCCCCTTGACAAATGGCAACATCTTTTATACCAATCCAAATAAACTGAAGGATAATTGAGGATGTCAGTATTTTAAGAGAACCTATCAAAAATCCCGTTAATTGAAAAAATGCTGCATCAAATAATGCTGCAGGATGGAGTTAACAAGTATTTAAGTCCATACACACAGGAAATTGATAGAGTTCTTAGAAAATCTGCAGCAGAAGGTAGCTTTTCCAACAGGAGAAGTGCTGATTGGGGTTCCACCTGGATGTTCCTGATGGAAATCCTTAAGAACGCATTTTCCAGAGGGAGCCTAATGCAAAAGCCTTCCACATTACAGAACCAGAATGCCTGAGAGAGATTTTGAAATCAGGAGAAAGACTGGGAGCAGAGCTTACTTGGTAGAGCTGCCTGGAACTGTGGCTGTTCCTATCTGTCTGGGGACATTAAAAAGACAAATCAAAGGTGAGTACAAAAACCCTTTTGAGGAACTTAGATGTGTGTCCCACAAATTAGTGAAACGCATGTGAGTAATTGAAAGTCATTCAGGGACATTCTTTTAAGCAATGCTACTAAATGGGGATGGAGCCTGTAATGAAAAAGTTGTGAATGTATACTTAAAATAGAATAGCATGGAATATTTGATTTAGAAAGACCGCTCTGTGCCATCACAGAGCAGTCTTTCTAGCTCGATCTTTTTTGTTTTGTCTTTCTTAAAAAGGTCATTTGTCCTAGAACAGTTCAATTAAGTGTTTGAAGAAAGCTGAATATGCTTGCATAATTTGTTCCCTTGTAATTTGCAGTGCATAATCATGTATTTTCTGCAAAACAAATGTGCAAAAGGCTCTTAGTGCCTTCTAGTTGTAGCACTTGTAATAAGACAATTACATAACAATCCATCTGTAATAAATTATTGCAGTTGGCTTGTGATGTCACAGGTATCCAGTTAAATTTTCGAAAATAGATTTTCGAAATGCCATTTTGTCGAAACAATATTGCCGGAAAAAAAATTCGGAATGTTTTATTTTTATTTAATATGTTTTAAAAAAAATGTTGGATGCATTTTGGTGTCGAAAAAATGGCATTTTGAAAATGTGACGTTCGAAAATGTCACTATAAACTGATGTCACAATGTCTGCAACTAACTACTTTAGCCAAATGCCATCTACCACCAAAGGATGTAATTAAAAAGGTGACTTATAAAACACATTCTTTGTCTGACAATTCACACTTATTAACTATTAAGAACACACACACCTATATGTGTATATTTATTTATGATACTGCTGAACTTTATCACAGAGGAATATCAATATGTCTACTATATTTTAATTTACAAGCTGAAAGCTGACTTGTAAAGGGGTGTAAAGTGCTTAATATATGTGTGTCTGCACATTACAAATTGCACAATGTGTGTTTTCAAAAAAATACTGATGTTCCAATTAATTTACATGTCAAAACCAGCATGTCCTTTCATAAATGGTCTCTTGACCAGCAATAATTGGTCACTTGTTCAACAAGAGACCAACTAGACATAAGGTGACTTTGAATTATTAAAAAAACATACCCACAGTGTTAGTAAAAAGGATATTGCAAGCCATGAGAGAGATATATAAATCCATAAAGGAGCTCATCCCCTAGCACCATTCCTTCATTTGGTGTTAGGAGTCTGGCTGACGAGCACAGGGAAAGGATATACCTCAGCATATGTACTGTAGATTAGGAGAGATGCACTAGGTAATGCTAGCATATAACATAAACAGGGTAGATACCAAACCAATCTGAGTTGTAACAGTTATTCACAGGAACTACAGGGGCATGAACTGGCTGTAAGCAAGGGGGCAGTTTGCAGGTTTTAACCAACTTAACAATTATGCCATAAACAGAGTCTCTGAATGTGCACGTGTAGCAGTACTGGGTGTCAGGTGGGTAGGATTGTGACATTTGATCGGTAGTCTGCTGTAGTCTGCTGGAATCAAGGTCAACAGTAATGTGCCTTTAGTTTGTACTTTAATGGCACAAACAATGTCAACATCTGCATGTAATAATTAATCGTGGACAAAGTTCATAAAAGCAACTTGGGGGTCCCTTGAATGTGTTTGGTATGAATCATCCCAACTCACGAGTGTAAAATTGGTTTTGGAACAGTTTTTTTGGTCTCTTACATTGATTCATGTACCAATCAGGTTCCTCAGATCTTGGTTTGAATCTGGGTCTGATTCGCAGGCTTCCTTTATCCAATTAGAGACATTTTTGGGCTGACTTGTCAAACTTTTTCAACCAATTAGAGCTTTCAAAATCAACCAAATTGAATAGTGTGGCCCTCTGAAAGTCCCAGCTCACTTCCTATTCCTTTTTATAGTTTTGCTAGTGTGTGAAGGAAGGTGTTATTCAGAGCTCATTTCCGATTGGAAGGTTTTAGGAACCTTTTGACTAATGTTAGGAGCAGGCTTTGAGTATTTTTTGGTTGTGTGGCAGGGGAACTCCTTCAAAAGTAATCCAAAAAGGGAGAGTTTACCAAGCAAGAAGTAACGCAAATGTATTGGACCCAAACAGCTGGGAAGCAGAGTACAGACAGCCCTGTGGAACTGAACTGATTTAAGTGAGCTATGAACACCTACCACTGTGGCTAAATCTTTGATATGAAACTATCATAAAACATTTTGGTTACATTTTAAAGGCAGGTCACAGACTTTGATTGGAGAGACTACGTCAGCCCCCTATATGTAAATATATGTTGAATTATCCCAATTGGATGATACATTTTTTGGCCACAGTTACATTAACGACCCTCATGATGTCACAACCTTTCCCACACTGCCCATCGATTATGTGATTGTGCTGAACAGTCAAAAACATTTGTTTTGCCATTGGTTGTCACTGTCAAATATTCTAAATGGCTTGAGATGGCAGAGGGCCAGACATTTACACTGAGTCTGACCAATGGTGTGTCCCACGGACATGCGCAAGGACATTGTACAATGTTGCATCGTAGGGACACCAAAATGTCTCTCTGCTGATTGGTTTCCCGTCCTGCACACCAGAGCCCCAAATCCAACTCTCTGGCACCCCAGCTCCCTTCTCACGCTCTGCTAAGTTTGGTCTGAAAAAACTATACTACACTGTGGCTGGAGTTTAATTAACAGTATTTAATTTCAATTTCTCTGATGATTCTCTTTGTGCACCATGTGCCTAGCTCAGTAGCCTCTAAAGTATCTTTTAGAGTGACTTTGCTGTGGCTGCATTCTACTTGGAACCTTCAGCCGTGCAATATATCAGCACACCGTTTCTGCTGAGTGTTCAAAAAATACATTCTACTTGTCACATACGAACCTGCAGGTATTGTTTTATGACATGTCTGTGAGAAATGCTTTCTTAATGTGGGCCTACAACCAAAATGGCTTCTCTAATGTTCATATATTGCTCAACAAAAGACACCCATACTATAAGCACCACAACAATATCTTGCACCCCCACTTTGTGCCCGCTCTATACAACAACCCTGTAGTGCCCCAGAAGCACCCACCCCTCCTTGAGTTGCAACCATGGACTTTTTGTGCTGTGCCTGCTTCTATCTGATATTATGCAAGCAGCGCTGGCTCTCCATGATGTCCTCAACCCCTATGTCCCCCACCATGTTAATCATGATTTCTACGTGCGCTCCCCTTGTCAGCATTGGATTTGGATCTTTACAGCAGTTGCTTTTCAGTGTTTTGTTGTATATTTTGTCGCCTTTTGACTGCTCGGTGCTTGTTTAGTGTTTTCTTCCTGATAAACAAGGAATTAATCCATATTTCCCTTTTTTCAGTTTAACCCAGTGTGGTTGTTGTTTTCATTGTCTTCCCGTGTGCTTGTTGTGCTAGTCTCATTCTTCTTGTATCTTCATGTAAAGTACTGAAATGTTGTTTTGTGTTGCGTATTGTTCACAGGTGTAGTTCTAAGGGTCTGTTGGGTCCTTTGGTTCTTTAGTTCCTGAAATGTCCAGTTCTCTTAGGAAGGTTGGTACCTTGCACTGTGTTTTAGTGCTCGGTATTAGGCAAAGGCTATGGAGCATTGTTGCATGTCCGAAGTTGGCTGGGGAGGATAAGGAATAGGGGGGGGTCCCAAAAAAGGCCATAGAGGAGGAGGATGCAGGCAAATTGGAGGTCCCTTTGAGCACAGATGTAGGGGAAGCAGGAGCACAAGTACATTTTGCAATGGAGGTGGGGGGTGAAGGGCATCCGGTGGAGGCAGAGGATATTCAGGTGGTGTAGAAAGAGGGTACTAACATGCTTCTTGAGGCAGGAGAGCGACATTGCTGCAAGTACTATGGAGGAATATAGTGAGATGGTTCCTATCTGGAAGGGGCCATTACACCGGAGAAGGTTGTTTTCACTGTGCAAGGTGAGGGTGCAGAGGAGAGGGAGGTCCTTAGATTGTATTGTTGCAGGGAAGACCCAGGTGTAGATTAGTCTGTGGTAGTAACACAGGAGTTACCTGAAGGGCAAGTGGAGGAGGACAGGCATGAAGATGGGAAGGAGGAGGAGCTGGACCGTCACATTTTGCCTGCCATTGCAGAGAGAGCAAGGCAAGCACAGGAGTACCAGAGATGAAAGAGCTTTTTCTCCCTGACACAGCCCTTGGCTGTGGCAGCATGTTCACCTGCCATTGTGGGTGACTATGGATGGTGAAGAGTGAGAGGTCTTTTGTAAAGAGCAGGGTTGTGACAAGAACGTGAGATGGAGCAGAAAAGCAATAACCATGCCTTTGGGAGAATGGCCATGCACAATCACATGCAGCATGAAACCAACACACTCTACTGTTTTGTGTCCGACATGTACGGGGTGTAAAGTCATTATCATCTGAGCTAATGGGCTGACATGGGTAGATGTCGCTGCAATGACAGGATAATTATCTAGATATATAAAAGTGAAAATGTGTTTGTGGCGGGATTTGTGGTGACGATTTGTTCCTTATACAATTCCACACCATTTCACCAATCTGTACCAAACTTTGCATGGTTGCTTGTTAGGACCCCCCAGATATTACTGGCTACATGACATTTTGACACCCCGCCCCTTTCCCCAGATTTCAGCAAAAGTCCAAATGAGTTTGTGGGTTTGTGGCAAAGCATTGTTCCTTATACAATTCCACACTGTGTCACCAATCTGCACAACATTTTGCACAGTTACCTGTTAGGACCCTCCATACATTCCTGGCTATATGGAATTGGACACCCCACCCCGTTCCCCAAATTTCACCACAAGTCAAAATGTGTTTGTGGGTTTGTGGCTTGGTGAAGCATTGATACTGATACAATTCAACACCATTTCACCAATTTACACCACATTTTGCATAATTACCTTTCAGGACCCTCTGGACATTACTGGCTACATGACACTTGGACACCCCACCCTGTTCCCTGGATTTCATCACAAGTCAACATGTGTTTGTTGGTTTGTGGCTTGGTGAGGCATTGATCCTTCTACAATTCCACACTGTGTCACCAATCTGCACAATATTTTGCATAGTTACATGTTAGGACCAGTGGCATCGCTAATGGGGTCCTGGGGGGGGCAAGGCCCCCCTGTGAGACCCTGTGCCCCCCCTTGTGCCCCCCTACCTAAGACGAGCAGTGACCATGTTCTCCCCTTACTTTTGTCTGTGCCCCCCTACTTTTGTCTTTGGCCCCCTATGTGCCCCTCCTTAATTTGATTCCTGGCGACGTCACTGGTTAGGACCCTCCATACATTACTGGCTATATGAAATTTGGATACCCCACCCCGTTCCCCAGATTTCAGCGCAAGTCAAAATGTGTTTGAGGGTTTGTGGCTTGGAGAAGCATTGATCCTCATTCAATTCCACACCATTTCACCAATCTACACCACATTTTGCATAGTTACTTGTTAGGACCCTCCGGACATTACTAGCTACATGACTTTTGGACACACCACCCATTTCCCCGGATTTCCCTGGATTTCAGCACTATCCCCCATGAGACGGTTTCCTGAAATCGGTAAAACAACAATGTGGTCGTAGAAGGACTGTAGGATCAGATTCAGGATATGCTTCTGGGCACAGTTATTGAGTACAACTCAATTGATATGGTTGTGGATTCCGACAAATTCCTGCTGCTTCACAATCTTTAGCCACCTAGGCTGTGTAATGGCACAAGACTATGCACTAAAACATTTCTGCCCAACGTAATTGAAGTGACAGTGTTCACCGGGAAGAGAAACAGAAAATGTTGTTTATAAACAAGCCTTACAATGAACTTGTGCTTTAGTAATATTGAACTTTAGGCCCATAGTTGGTGGCACAATCTTTATCATGTCACCTATCATGTTGCTCAGAAATCTCCATGTAGTTCTCACCTACAGTTATAAGTTTCAGAATGAGTTTCTAAGAAGAACAATACATTGTGTTGTGTAGTCTTCAAGAAAAAACATTGAAAAATGTAGTGCATTTTTTTGTTTCGCCTCTCTTATGGACCCTTTCTGAAAAGTGTAAAGCTACCTTTAGGAATTTCTAACAAATAGTACCTATAAGAAAATAAAATCCTGCAACACTGGGTATATCATCTCATTTTTTTAATAAAAGTCAATTATTGAACATGCAACAATATGGAACTTCTCCCATGCTTTGGACAATAGCACTAGGTGCACTAACAGGCCGATTCATGCAATTAATGTGTGCTGAAATTTTCAGCACAAGCGTGCGAAAGTGTGCGAAAGCATGCAAAAGCGTGCGAATCGCAGTGCCAGTGCGAAAATCGCAGCGAAACCCGCGCACAGCGATTCATGGAAGTCCGTGCGCATGTAAATCCCAGGATGTGCGCCAAAATTCTGCGTGGTGCACGCTGGCGCACATGTCTCCAAACAGCATGCGCTATGCGCACAGCGAAATCGCACATAGCGCGGCGCACACAACAAAAGTAGGAGGAACAGAGGGTGTGACACGCGGAATGGGGAACAACGCGTGAAAATGTGGTTGTCACGGGGGAAGTACAGGAGGCAAATGCGCGGAACGCCCACACTCACGTTCAAAACACGTATTCATGGATTCGAACGGGGCTAACGCATGCGCCAAAAAAGATGCGTTAATACGGAAACACGTACGCCAGCAGGAAGCAGGCGTATGTGGACCTGTGCAGCTTAAAAGTGCACGCAAACAACAAACAAGCTCAGACGCCAGGATGAATATACCGTTCCTAGCAGCATTGGTCATGGGATACCACAGGAGGAGGAGGAGGATAGTCAGGCCCAGAATTTTCACACCCAGAACCAGCCTTTTTGGGATGCCTAATGACCAGGTGTATGGGAGGTATAGGTTTCCACCTCACATAATACTCGCCCTGGTGAGTGAGTGGGAGGATGACCTCACATCACCCACCCTGTGCTGCCAAGCACTCAGCCCTCTGGAGAAGGTCCTCAATGTACTGCACTTCTTGGCCACTGGATCATTTCAGTGGTCAAGTGCTATAGTGGGGGGGTGTCACAGGCCACGCAGTCACGCTGCCTACACCAGGTCTTGGCAATCATGACTGCACGCCCATCAGTCCGCAGGCACATATACCTGCCCAGAACACCTGCAGAAAGGCAGGCTGCCGTCCAGGATTTCTACGGGGTGGCCAATTCCCCAAAGTCCTAGGTGCCATTGATTGCACCCATGTGGCTCTACGTCCCCCCAGGGCATGAGAGCACATCTATAGAAACCGCAAGCACTGGCATTCCATCAACTTCCAGGTAGTATGTGATGCCAAGGGAATCATCACCTCAGTATATGCCAACTATCCAGGGTCCACCCACAACAGTTTTATTTAAAGAATGTCAACCCTAAACCGGGACCTAGAAGCTGGGAGGCATGGCGATACATGGCTGCTCGGTGAGTATAAATGCCACAGCACATGCATGCATGTCAGATACTGAGTAATGTCACAACCCCACTAATGATACTCATCACCACCTCCCCAGGGGACAGTGCCTACCGTCTGAGCACCCACATGATGACGCCAATTCGGAACCCCACCACGCCACCCAAGGTAAGATACAACACAGCCCACATTGCAACACGGGGCATAGTGGAGCGCACATTCGGAGTGCTCAAGTCACGCTTTCGCTCCCTTGACCGTTCTGGCGGGCAGATGGTATACGCTCCACCAGTAGTGTGCAGGATCATAGTGGCAGCATGTGTCCTGCACAGCGTTGCAACAAGCAGGAGCCTGCCCGTGGACATGGTGGTGTCCCCACATCCCCAACCAATTGCACGGCCGCTGCGCATGGGAGGAGAAAGGGCAAAGGGTGAGGCAGCCCGTACGCAGCTGGTGGCTAATTACTTCACCTAAATCACACTGCTGTGGAGTGCACACAGCCCGGGCACATACCATCTGACAATCAATGATGATGACATAAAGGACAGTCAACTGTCACAACCATACCAGCCTGAGATTGGTCACCTGGAAGTGTTACATTGTGTGCATCCCTACCTACACAAACACCACCAATGCTGTGTCATCAAAAGACACACTTCTATGCTGCTAAATTCATTACCCCCTTGCAAAATACAACATGACAACAGTGCCATGTCACCCAACCCCTCCCCAGCACCGCCACCCAACACACCATGGCATGTCATGCTATGTGAGAGCAAACAAAGCAATCCCCAAAACCTGACACAAGTGTCACAAAGTACAGTGTCCCTAATGGAAACTGGCCACACAAAATATGCTCCCAGTAATGTAGAACTAACAACACACATGACCAAATACTTACCAAAAATACAATGCAGCTAAACAACCTCAAACATAGCAAAAACATGACAGTACTAACTTAAAGTAGTGGTAGTCTTACAACCTGATTATTCCAGCACATCGTCCCCTTCCAACTGTACAGTGTTGCTGCCACGAAAATGTGTAAGTGCACTGCTTACAACATGAACTCCATCTCCAAAATAGACGGCCTTGTGAAGACATGAGGAATGAACCTGCAAATTAGGAAGAAGATATGGATGCACAAGCACATATCAATACACCATGCAGTGTACAATACAACAACAATATCCACTAGGAATGTATACACAGTATTGACTACAGACTACCCACACAGCTCATGGAGGTCCAACGTCACTGTGTAAGTCACTGTCACTTGGGCACACCCTTTGCAAGCCCATGGAAACGGGAAGCAGAAGGGGTGTGTGTCTCACGAACCCAAGCATCTAACCCAAACTCAGGACAAGCCTGCATGTGCCCAGCCGGAATACAGTGGATGCCCACGGGAGACACACAAGGCAACACACTGTAACAAAAAATCAAAAATCAAAAATGGCCATGTGGGGGTTGGGGGGGGGGACACCCAGGAGGTCCGAGCACAGGGTGCGCACCAACAGCCACCTGTGTGGATGTTGGGAAAAAAAACACCTCCATGGGCTCATGGCCTGCACGGCTATGCCAATGTGGGAGAACTGGTCCTCCATGGCAGCAAGCATGCGGGTGTGGAAGGTCTCGTTCTGTAGGATTATAGTGCGGAGATCCCCATGCAGCACCTGACTTGATGCCCGGATCTCCGCCCGAGTTGCCTGCATCTCAGCTGAGAGCGAACGTGTGAGCCGCTCCAGCTGCTGTTCTGTCCTCAAGTTAGTGGAAGCCTCAAGGTCAACAAGAGTCTCCCTGAGGTGATGGAGTTCTACCCTCAGGGCTTCCCTGTGGCCCTGGGACTCTATTGATATCGATTGGCGTAGAGTCTCCAGTGCCGCCCGTCGGTCCCCGTTGGACGCCAACATGTCCTCCCTGTGTGATTGGCAAATGGAGTCTGTTGCCTGCTGTACTTGCTCCATCTGCCTTTCAGGGGGGACAATGGAAGTGGCCACCCTCTCCATTGCTTGAGCCATCATCTCAACTGATGCTGCCTGTTGGGTTGCCATACCGTACATGGATTGTTCCCATGTGGTATTGCCTGGTGACGTACGGCCAACGCGTCGGCGGGCACCACACCTGTTTGGGGCAAGACGATCTGCGCCTTGTTGTGCCGGCACTGCCTGAGGCTGCAGGACTGCATTCCCCCTCTGATCTGCTGGCCCAGGAACAGGATCAGATGTTGTGGAGTGTGACCCTGCTCCGTAACCGCCAAAGGCGGACTTACCAACACTGACATCCCCATAGAGGGTTCTACCCCTGGTGCAGGTGGGTTGGACAGAACAGAACCCCTGCCAGAAACACGTACCTGCGACGGCACATAGGTCTCATCATCCGAATCAGCATCCGAATAGAGGTCTGGGGAGGTGCACCCAGAGACACCCCTGGAGAGAATGGTCTGCAGCAAGATTGGGTTCTCACCCACCACCACACCACGTCCCCCACTGGTGCCCGGTCGTGCCTGAGATCCCTCTTGGGTCTGTACCATCTCCTCAACCTCAACAGCATCAAGTGCGTCATCCCCTGCAAAAACATGAAAGACAAAAAATGGAAACAGGCATTAGCACCATAGCACACAAATAGGCCTGACAAGCTACAGAACCACTACATGATTTACACATGTCCCACATGACTATAACCCTCCCATGCATGCACTGGGAAGGCAAAAGGCAGACACTGATGACACCAAGATGGAAGAGCAACACATTTTCTGCATGCTGGGTAGCACAGCCATCACACATTGGCCTGCGAGTGACATGTCCAATACACATACATGACACATGCCATCACACAGATGGCATGTACCATAGCCATGGTACATTCCACAAGTACATCCATATGTCAGTGAATGAGTACTGTCAGCCATCCATGTGAGATGGACATGATGAGATGAAAAATGCTACATAGTGTGACAAAATAGGCATGTGCCACACACTGCAACACATCCAGTGTACAAAAATACAGTGATTGCAGGCCGATGTACACATCAATGGTTGTGCACTTCAACATGAAAGGAAACAACTATCATGTTCCACATTCAAACAGGCCCCAAAAATGTATGTGGTCAGGCCAATACTCAATCAGCCTGAATGGTCAAATCATTCACCTAACAAGGTAACACATGTGGGCCAATGTGGTTCATCAATGACAGAAGCATGTCACAAATGTGACAATAGGGCTGAGGAATGCGTAGCAAAAGTGGGAGAATTGAAACAATCAGCCTGAACGAACACTGAAAAATACAAACAATGTTGTTGCAAGATGCCACTTCAAGGGCAACTGCCGTAATGTTGTGCTAAATTACTACTGTGTGCAGAAGAGATACTGTCACACCCAAATCCAAGGCCGCTGAATGTTTTGGATGAAGCACATGGATGACCCATACCACTCAGGCACACACACCCTCACCTGGCACTCAATCAGAACCCGTCACCCAAAAAAAATATACATATGTATTACACACACATGCATGGGCACTCACCGGACAATGCATCATAATCAGGTAGTTCTCCCACACCTTGGATCTGTTCCTCTGTGACAAAGGCCCCAGTAACAGACTCATGTTCAGTGAGTTTGTTGTCCTCTTGTGGAGACCCACCGCCAGTCACCAGAGTAGCGGCATGATTTGAGGCCAGCTTTTTCTTTGCTCTGCGTTTCAGGTAATTCCACCGCTTGTAGCAATAATCAGCTGTGCGTCTCACAAATCCAAGGGCACTTATGCGGTCGGCGATGATCTGCCATTGTGCCTTACGTTGACCAGTTGTGGTCTTGGACCCTGCAGTCACCAGCATTTCGTGCTTATGTGCCGACACATAGGACACAAGTGCATCAAGTTCCACCTCATTAAAGCAAGGCTTCCTTGAGGTACCGGAGTGGGTAGCCGTGTCTGGGGTCTAAGCCTGTCGTGCCAGAGCACCTTTCCTTCCTCTTCCTTAAAGGTTGAGCAGAGCCAGAGTGGCTTACGCTGCTCTGGTCAGTAGGGGCAGAATCACCGGTGGACTGGGTAGTAGGAGTGTGGGAATGCACAATGACCATAGGTCTTGATGCAGGCATTGGCTGCAGGGTAATGTTGGCAGGGGGAACTTCAGTTTGATGGACCTGGACTGACACTGTCCTGGCTGGGAGAGTCAGAGCTGGGGCGATGGAGCTGCAGCTGCCCCTGCAGCCTCCCCACCCTGCCTACTTGGGGCAGCAGATGACATAGCTGCCCCAGATCCACGTGGCTTGGTGACAACAACTTGCACCGCCACACGTGGGCTAGACTTGCTGACCTGGAAGCCAGCCATGAAGTCATCCTGTGCCAGGTCAGGTGACACAATGGGCTGGTCCAACAGGGGCTGAGCTGGGATGGTGTCAGCCACGTTTCCCTCAACCATGGGGGGGGCATGGGTGTCCCTGATTGTTCCTCCACACATGGGGGTATAGGGCACTCTGCAAATCCCGGCCACGTCCCCTACCGCGCCCACCACGCCCACCTTTTGAAGGTCGGCCACATTTGCCTCCCTTACCGCTTGGTCGCCTCCCAACCATGGCACTGATGTTGTTGTGCATATGGGAGTTGCAGTAAACTATTGTCCTGGGCAATTGGGTGTCAAAGGGGTAGGATACTAGATGGAATTCATACCCTAGTGCTCTAACAAGGCTGTCTGTGACCCCTGGGGGAAGATGACGGGTCACGCAAAGCACAGGCAGTCCAAAATCAAAAACTAACGTGCACGCAACCCCTCGTAGACCACGTGCATGAAAAAATGAACCCGCAATACGCTGTGGCACCCAGAAACACAAAAATAAGCGTACGCGTAATACACGCAGCCTACAATGACCTCTGAAGGGGAACGCGACACACGGGGCAAGCACAGTTGCTAAGTACGTGCGGAACTCACCGTCTGCCTGGAAAAAGAAAGTGAAAGAAACGCACATGTGCGCGTTGGCAACACCCCCGCCAAAAGAAGAATTGTACGCTGTCTGAGGAGACAGGACAAAAGGAGAAGTGAACTCTGTTTGAGGAAACAGGCCCAACAAAAATTCAGAAAAGAGCTGTCAGAGGTAACAGGGAGTACGAACTAGAAACGCTGTGAAGTAATCGCGTGTGAACCGACAAGAAGTACAGATTTCACCCACTCGCTCTCCACAAAAAGCACGTACAAGGAAATGGCGTCCTAAACGTAGCTTTTAAACCGGCCCACACGTACCCGTCAGATACGCGTGTACGCGGGCGCTTTCCTCCAATTACACGCGATGACACTCGGACGTGCAGTTTTTCCACGTGTGCTCTGTCAATATGTGCTATGAGGGAAACGCTTGCGTGCGTAATGAAACTTAAGCGCTTACGCGCTAGGGTGATGACACTCGTATGTGCAGTTTTTCCACGTGTGCTCTGTCATCACGTGCTATGACGGAAAAGCCAGCGCGCGTAATGTAACTTACACGCTTACGTGCTAAGGGCCTTTGGTCCAATGAAATCGCGTGCGTGTGCTGACGCGCTTACGCACTAAGGCCCTTTCCTCGAATTACACGCTGACATGCAATTTTTTCATGTGCCAATCACTCCGTATCAAGCTGGCCATGCGAAAACACACGGAAGACCACGCTCCTGCCAAGAAGGCCGAATTACTGCCCCCCAGAGCCCCGAGCACACTCCCACCTGCCATCTGTTGCTGCCTGACTGCCTGCTGCCCACGTGCACTGCCATTTGTTGCCTGCACGTCAGCCAGGGGTGTAGTTGCTGTGACCACCCCTGCTGGAACCGAAGACTCCCGACTGGGATTCCATCGCTCCACAGCCCATCCCTAGGACCCAGTTGCCCACCCACTCCTGCCTCTGGGGTTTCCATGTCCAGCACAACACCATCTGGCAGCACTGGCAACCCCCAGCCAGAGAGGCAGAGGGCCACCAGCTTCACTGCCACCGAAGTAGGTGTCCTGGTGGAGCAAGTCCTGGGGCAGTATGATGCCCCCTTTGGAAGTTCGCGCGCTGACAATGATGAGGGACGGACCAGGATCTGGATAGACATTGTGACTGCAATCAACGCGTCGGGGGTGGCAGTCCGTGACTTACATCATGTCAAGAAGCGCTGGGAGGACTTCAGGTCCAGGACCCTCAACAAGGCCCAGCGCCTCGCTAAGGCAGCAGATGCCAAGGGGCGCCAGGGCCAGCTGTCGAACCATCAAATGAGGGTCCTGGAACGCATATGCCCAGTGCTCTACATCCAGATCCTTGAGAGGCAGACCCGTCTGGAGTCGAGTGGTAAGTGTACATGCATGTTGAGAGTACGCTGTGCGTGTCGTGGTGTGCCAGTAGTGTGCAGGTTGCACATGTGTTTATGTAGAGCCATGTAGGGATGTGTATGAACATGGGCGTGAGGCTGCCACATGTGAGTCCTCTCAGTTGTGAGACACATTGATGGTGTATGTGTTGGTAAGCATGCTGGGCAAATGCAGATGTGGGAGCACAAATGTTTGAATTTCTGTGTATGTACATTGGCATGGTTGTGGCATGGATGGTGGTTCATAATGCATGTATCTGCACTCTGTACATGTGCATGTATGTGTATCTGACAAGTGTGCAAGTGTGATGCAACATGGATGCACGTGACACTGGTATGTAGAAGGATGAATGGCAGATGTGACATGTATGGCGATCTCATCACTGCAACAGTTGGAGGAGATGTAGACATGCATGTAAGTGTGGTGGCATGCGTGCATGTCTAGTGCACTCCTTGTGTTTCATGTGAGGTCAGGCTCACCTTTGGCTGTTCATGCTGTTGTATGTGTATGGATGGTGCTGCCTGGTGCAATATTGCTGTTGAAATGTTCATGTGTGTGAGTTAAAATGACATGTGTGTCGTGGAGTGTGATGCTGTGCCTGTAGTTAAACAATGCCACTCATGTGCAACTGTCATGTGTGTATCAGTCCATTGTACAGTGCCCTGATGCCTGTGTTTTATCTCTCCCTGTCTGCAGCTTCAACTGAAGAAGAGGGCGGAGAGGGTGCTGTGGAGCACAGCGGCAGGGATCATCCTGCTAGCCAGAGATGCAAGGCCCGGCTCCCCTCCCAGGATGTCATCTTGTTGGGGAGTGAGGAGTCCGGTGCCGCGACCTAGGCCGCAGCTGCCGAGGGCAGGTCCAAGAGGCGGAGGTCGGAGTTGGACTTCTCAGCAGAAGAAGGGGCAGCTGAGACCCCACAGGCTCCGACGGAGGAAGATGGCACGGAGTAATCCAGGTTGGTGGGGGGTTTGGTGGAGGAGGAGGCCGTGCAAGGGACAGACACGGTGTCTGGAGGTGGGGATTCCACTGGTGCTAGTGGTGCAGTGCAGGGGCAAGGACAGGAGGCAGAACAGGCCACCGCGGAGGTGCCTGTGTGTAATCCTGTCCCCGATCCTGTGACTGCATCATCCCGCACCAGCAGGGATGCCTACGTCCAGACCCGTTTTCAGGGAGGGGATCAGTTTACAACAACTAGCCTTCCTCTCCCTGCGGACGTGGCTATCCGGGACCGGGTTGAGCCTGTCCTGGGTGGGGTGGCGTTGCGTCAACGGGCCATGCAAGGTGACCTGCTGTCTTTTCATGAGGAGGCTGCACGTCATCTCGAATGGCTCATTGTCCCCGTTGACCTACTGGGACAGCTCAACAGGGCCGGATTCCTCCATTTGCTGGACCCTGTTCTGACCCCCTCCTCAACTGAACCCCCTATGCGCCAGTCGCACTCCATGCCATCTACCCACCCATGTATCACCTGGGTACCCTGTGGAGCTGCCTCTGACCCTGCAGCCAGGCTGGTGGAGGACACATCCCTGCCACAGTTGGGAGTCGGACGTCCAGCAGGGGTGGCCACATCAACAACTGCACCCCAGCCAGATGAGGATGTGCAGGCAGCAAGAGCCAGGGCACAGGCAGAGGCACAGCAGCAGCAGCAACAAGGTGGGAGCCATGATGGCTCGGGGCCTTCATCATGGGAGGGGCAGGCATCGGCCAGAGGGCAGGAGGTCCCAGGACTGGAAGTTTCTTCCGTGTGACAGCGGTTAGGCCATGCTATAGATGCGGAGCGGCAGCGGGCAGAAGAGGCATGGCTCACGATGGTCAGGGCGGAGAACTCCATGCGGAGGGCCCTGAAGCGGGCAGAGTGCCTCGGGGCAACTCGCAGGGAGTTGGAACAGGCCAAGAGTGCCTCCCTGTGAGACCTCAGGGCCAGGATAGAGGCCCGCCTCCAGGACATTGAGCAGGAGTTCGATGATGCACTAGCCCGGGACATCCAAAAGTGAGCCGTCGGACTTCCCATTGTAAATAGTTTTTAGAGTTAGGTTTCCTTTTCGTTTTCCTTTTATTTGTGATCAATTGACAATGCCACACACATTTGTATATAGTTATATTTTTAGGTAGTTTCTTAGGTAGGTTTCATTTGTTTAGTTGGGCTCATGGACCCTTTACATCGTTGGACAATGGATTGGTTCTTTTTTTTGGATTTTTGCACATGGAATAATGGATTTTTATTTTGGACAATGGATTGTATATAGTTACATCATGGATTCATTTGGATTTTTTTTTCATTATGGACATGGAGTAATGTTGTTTTTTTTTCAGGACGATGTATTGTAAATAGTTGGACTATGGATTGCTTTCACATTTTTATTTATCATTATGAACATGAAACAATGGATATCTTTTTTTTACCTTTTTTTGGATTTGCTTTGGTGGAGGGAGAGTTTGGACTGTTTTTCTTTCAAATTTTTTTGCATTGCTTATCATTTTCATTCTTTCATCTTTTTCACATGCTTTTCATTTCATGTTTGATATTTTGGTATGCTTTCATTTCATTTATTTATTTATTTATGTACATAATATATTTTCATATTTTAGTTCCATGTGTGGGATTTGCTCATTGGGTTGATGCATGTGAAATTGTGGGTTTATACAGGCAATGCCAACCAGTGTATGTGTGTGATGGACATGTTATGATGTACATAGTTGAGTTTTGGTTTGTGTCTTGAGATAGGCATGTCAGTGTGGGGTGGATTGGGAAATCATTGCGTCTCAAGAATGAGGTGGCGTGATGTGGTATTTTTTGGTGTAGAAGTGGGCCATGACTGTGCATCTTTGTTTCGTGTAGGGGGGACATGAGTGGGACATGAGTGGGGGCCTGCTGGCAGGTGCCCTGCACTGCTCGGGTGTGGGAGTGCAAGGGGACATGAGTGGGGGCCTGCTGGCAGGTGCCCTGCACTGCTGGGGGGTGGGGGAGCAAGGGGACATGAGTCGGGGCCTGCTGGCAGGTGCCCTGCACTGCTGGGGGGTGGGGGAGCAAGGGGACATGAGTCGGGGCCTGCTGGCAGGTGCCCTGCACTGCTGGGGGGTGGGGGTGCAAAGGGACATGAGTGGGACATGAGTGGGGGCCTGCTGGCAGGTGCCCTGCACTGCTGGGGGGTGGGGGTGCAAGGGGACATGAGTGGGACATGAGTGGGGGCCTGCTGGCAGGTGCCCTGCACTGCTGGGGGGTGGGGTGCAAGGGGACATGAGTGGGGGCCTGCTGGCAGGTGCTCTGCACTGCTGGGAGGTGGGGGTGCAAGGGGACATGAGTGGGGGCCTGCTGGCAGGTGCCCTGCACTGCTGGGGGGTGGGGGTGCAGGGGGACATGAGTGGGACATGAGTGGGGGCCTGCTGGCAGGTGCCCTGCACTGCTGGGGGGTGGGGATGCAAGGGGACATGAGTGGGGGCCTGCTGGCAGGTGCCCTGCACTGCTGGGGGTGGGGGTGCAGGGGGACATGAGTGGGGGCCTGCTGGCAGGTGCCCTGCACTGCTGGGGGTGGAGGTGCAAGGGGACATGAGTGGGGGCCTGCTGGCAGGTGCCCTGCACTTCTGGGGGGTGGGGGTGCAGGGGGACATGAGTGGGACATGAGTGGGGGCCTGCTGGCAGGTGCCTTGCACTGCTGGGGGGTGGGGTGCAAGGGGACACGAACGGGACATGAGTGGGGGCCTGCTGGCAGGTGCCCTGCACTGCTGGGGGGTGGGGGTGCAAGGGGATATGAGTGGGGGCCTGCTGGCAGGTGCCCTGCACTGCTGGGCGGTGGGGGTGCAAAGGGACATGAGTGGGTGATCAGTAGTGCAAGCTGACATGTGGCTTGGCTGGGGGGCATGCCCATGGTAGATGGGCTGCCTGCGGGACATGACCAGGGGTGCAGGGTAGTCCCCTATGGTGTGGGCTGCCTGCAGGGGCTGTGGGGGATGTAGAGGGAACACCTGGGAGGACCCACACTGCCAATTCACATGTAGGACTCCCCGCGCACCCCCGAAATTCAGTACACCACTCTGACAGCAAAATCGCGTGTGAAACTTCCCGCGCACCCCCGAACTACACATACCCCGCTCGCACAGGGCCCTTTCACGTGTAAAACTTCATGCAAACCCCCGAAATACACCTACCCCGCTCACACAGGGCCCTTTCGCGTGTAAAACTTCACGCAAACCCCAGTAAAACACGTACCCGCTCGCACATGGCCCTTTCGAGTGTAAAACTTCACGCGAACCCCAGTAATACACGTACCCCGCTCGCACAGGGCCCTTCTGCGTATAAAACTTCACGCAAACACCCGTAATACACGTACCCCGCTCGCACAGGGCCCTTTCGCGTGTAAAACTTTGCGCAAACCCCAGTAATACACGTACCCCGCTCGCACAGGGCCCTTTCACGTGTAAAACTTCACGCAAACCCCAGTAATACACGTACCCCTCTCGCACAGGGCCCTTTCGCGTGTGAGACTTCACGCGAACCCCAGTAATACACGTACCCCGCTCGCACAGGGCCCTTTTGCATGTGAGACTTCCTGAGAACCCCAGGAATACATGTACCCCATTCGCACAGGGCCAATATTCCTGGGGTTCGCGTGAAGTTTTACATGCGAAAGGGCCCTGTGCGAGCGGGGTATGTGTATTCCTGGGGTTCGCGGGAAGTCTCACACTCGATTTCAGCAGGATACGTGTATTTCGGGGGTGCGCAGGGACTCCTACATGTGAATTGGCAGTGTGGGTCCTCCCAGGTGTTCCCTCTACACCCTCCACGGGCCCCTGCAGGCAGCCCACACCACAGGGGACTACCCTGCACCCCTGGTCATGTCCCGCAGGCAGCCCATCCACCATGGGCATGCCCCCCCAGCCAAGCCACATGTCAGCTTGCACTACTGATCACCAATGCATGACCCCCTGCACCCCCACCCCCCAGCAGTGCAGGGCACCTGCCAGCAGGCCCCCACTCATGTCCCCTTGCACCCCCACCCCCCAGCAGTGCAGGGTACCTGCCAGCACGCCCCCACTCATGTCCCCTTGCACCCCCACCCCCCAGCAGTGCAGGGCACCTGCCAGCAGGCCCCCACTCATGTCCACTTGGACCCCCACCCCCCAACGTTGCAGGGCACCTGCCAGCAGGCCCCCACTCATGTCCTACTCATGTCCCTTTGCAGCCCCAACCCCCAGCAATGCAGGGAACCTGCCAGCAGGCCCCCACTCTTGTCCCACTCATGTCCCCATGCCCCCAGGTCATGACGATCCTCAATCATGGCCCTTATTGCCAGCCTCCCCAGCCCAAAGACCCAACCAAGTATTGCATCCACCCACATAGAAAATGCAATTACATGATACAACCCCAATGACAAGTATGTAAATGAACACATGTCCGTCACACACACACAATGCATACATGCCAACCCTCCCGATTTAGGCGGGAGACTCCCGATTTTTTAATTATAAACAGTGCTATTTTTTACTGTCTCCCGCCTAAAACAACAATATCTCCAATGCATTCCTATGGGGAAAATGCATTCTCCCGATTTCGGTGCTGAAATCTCCCTCTGAGGGGCTTCAGAATGTTGGCATGTCTGACAATGGGTGCAAGTGAATGTGAAAACCCATATCATGAAATGTATGAAACCAATGAGATAATACCACACATCAAAGTATGAAGAAAAAAATGTATTAAACACAACATGAATGTAATCAAAATCCAACACACAACAATGGGAATAATAAAAGAAAAGCCGCATGTACGTAAAAGAATAAAAAACAAGAAATCATAATCCAAAGAAATCCCAAAGAAATGGTGTCCAAAGTCACAGTCCAGCAAAGCAAATCCAAGGGAAAAAAGAAAGTGAAAACCATTGCTCCATGGTAAAAAATAAAAAAAAGAGAATAATCCAATGGTGAACTATGTACAGATGAACAATCCAGGGTCCATGAGCCCAACTGATGAAATGAAACCTATCAAAAAAACTACCTAATAAAAAACTATACACAAAAACGTGGTGCATTATCCAAGCGCAACCACAATAAAGAAAAAACGAAAGGAAACTTAACACTATCTAACTATATACAATGGCGGTGGGCAAGTCCAGCGGCTCACCCTGTGGTGTCCCGGGCGAGGGCATCATCGAACTCCATGTCTATTTGCTGGAGGCGGGCCTCTGTCCTGGCCTCGAGGCACTCTGCCCGCCTCAAAGCCTGACGCATGGAGAACTCCGCCCTGAACATGGTGAGCCGCACCTCTTCTGCCGCTCCGCACCTATCTGCTGGCCCAACCAGTGCCACACGGAAGACACTCCCATTCCTGGGTCCTCCTGCCCTCTGGGTGATGCCTGCCCCTCCTATGCTGATGGCTCCGAGCCATCATTGCTCCCACCTAGAGCTTGCTCCTGCTGCTGCTGTCCATGTGCCATGTCTGATGGTGCCTGCACATCCTCCATCAGTAGGTCTCCAGTTGTGGTGTCCACCCCTGCTGGGCCGCCGACTCCCGACTGTGGCAGGGATGTGAGCTCCACCAAGCTGGCTGTGTTGGTCGGGCCAGGTCCACAGGGGGCCCTGGTGGAATCTGGGCTGGAAGACGGAGTGGAGAACGACTGGCGCATAGTCTCCACAGAGGAGGAGAGGTCCGCCAGAGTGCGGGACACATGTAGGAGCCCACCAACCAGGGCCCCTCCCAGCAGTGCCACGTCACGACGCTGCTCTCGTGATGGCGTGCGTTCTGCGACCAGGAAGACCGCACGTCATCACGAATGACACACGTGCGCAACACGACACTAACCAGGACGGAGCCCATACGTTCATGGGACCCCTCGTCCACAGGTAGTGGAGAGGCAGATGACATGACACTCTCCCCTACCTGCGGACTGGCCTGGGACGGGGCCTCCCTGCTGGTGCATGGTGGTGCAGTCACAGGGTCAGGGACAGCGACATGCACAGGCCCCTCTGTGGTGACCTGTGCTGCCTCCTGATCCTGGCCCTGGACTGCACCACTTGCACCAGTGGTACTACCCCCACTAGGCCCCATGAGCGGCTCAGTAGCGGGCTCCTCCTCCTCTGTGGAGACCACCAACCTGGATGTCTCCACACCGTCTTCCGCCATTGGAAGCCCCTGTGGGGGCTCACCCAGCCCTTCCGCCACAGCCGTTGTGGCAGACGCAGCACCAGCCTCCTCGCTCCCGGATGATGGTAATTCCTGGGAGGGTGGCTGGGCCTTGCGTCGCCGCCCAGTGGAGGCATCCCCGCCGCTTGGCTCCACAGCGCTGTCTCCACCCTCTTCTTCACTTGAGTAGAGGGAGACATAGAACACAAGCATCAGGGTACAGTACAAAATACCCTAGACAGGAAGCAATAACACATGAGTGGCACTGTCAAATGTCACTTCCATCCTGTCATTCCACAACACATGGGTGAATGCACACAACACACATGCATGCAGAAACAGTCCTGGCGCCTGCAATCAACATCAACATCCATGTAGAAGGGCCCCTGTAAACCAAGATGTTGCCTTCAAAGTCACATGCATCCATGGCGTTTCAAAGTCACACACACACTTCTCAGGCACACACACATGTGCACCATACATGTACATGACATCAGCACCCATTCCTCGCCCCCACCTTCATGTCCAGGAACAGAGACAGCCATGCTTTCATGTGCGCATTCCGCATAGAGCTCCCCATGTTGCATTAAAACACATGCACCAACAATGTGGTTCACACATAACTGGTCTCACATGCATGACCATGATGTCCCTGCACACACACATCCATACATGGCCTATGTCACACATACAGGCAAGCATCAGACTACCAGCACACTGCAACATGCCCTGTCTCACACAGCAATGCTTGGCCACTTACCGCTCAACTCCAGACGGGTCTGACTCCGAAGGATCTGGGCGTGGAGCGCTGGGCCTACGCGTTCCAGGACCCTCATCTGGATGTTACTCATGCATGCCCGCCCCCCCCACGAGGCGCCGGGCCTTGTGGAGGGTCCTGGACCTGAAGTCCTCCCAGCGCTTCTTGACGTGCTTGATGTCGCGGGTTGCCACCCCCTCCGCATTGATGGCAATCACTACGTCGTCCCAGATCCTCTCCCGTCCTTCCTTGTTGGCGCGTGATGTTCCGAAGAGGGCATCATAATGCCCCAGGACATGCTCCACCAGGGCACCAACTTCGGTGGCAGTGAAGCTGGCGGCCCTCTGCCTCTCTGGCTGGGGGTTGCCAGTGGTGCCAGATGGAGATGTGCCCGACATGGCAACCCCAGAGGCAGGAGTGGGTGGGCAACTGGGACCTGGGGCTGGGCTGTGGAGCGATGGTATCCCAGTCGGGAGTCTTCTGTTCCAGCAGGTGTGGACACAGCAACTGGACCCCTGCAGATGGCTGATGTGCAGACACCAAATAGCAGGGCACATGGGCAGCAGACAGTCAGGCAGCAGCAGATGGCAGGTGGGAGCGTGCTCGGGGTTCTGGGGGGCAGGAAAATGGCCTTCAGGGCAGGAGCGTGGTCTTCCGTGTGTGTGTATGCATGGCCAGCTTGATACGGAGTGATTTGGCATGTGAAAAAATTGCACATCAGTGTGTAATTCGAGGAAAGGCCCTTAGCGCGTAAGCGGGTCAGCACACGTATGCGATTTCATTGGACCAAAGGCCCTTAGCGCGTAAGCGCGTCTGTGATGTATCTCGCACGGGCGTTGCCCTTTCGCAAGCCAAACTTCACGTGAACCCCAGGAATACACGTACCCCACTCGCACATGGCCTATTGCGTGTGAAACTTCCCGCGAACCCCAGTTATACACATACCCCACTCGCACAGGCCCTTTCGCGTGTGAAACTTCCCACGAACACCAGTTATACACGTACCCCACTCGCACAGGCCCTTTCGCATGTGAAACTTCCCGCCAACCCCGTAATACATGTACCCTGCTCCAAACGCGTGTGAAACTTCCCACGAACCCCAGTAATACTCGTACCCCACTCTCACAGGCCCTTTTCGCGTGTGAAACTTCACGCGAACCCCAGTAATCCACGTTCCCCGCTTGGTGTTTGCTGTTTGGCAGCCCTGTAAACTGGTCCAGGGTTAGCACAGCCCTTTGCTCTGGATTGGGGATTTTGATGGCTTTTCCCTTGCCAAGGGCGTTATTGGGGGCGTAACTGGCGCTGCTGCAGGGTCACTGCGCCACTCTGTGCCACGGCTGGTTTTGGAGGCTAAAATCCATGAATACGCTGTGCGCGGAAATCGATTTTGGAGCACGTAGCTGGCGCAGACATTCGCACGCGCACACTGTGCTCCAGCCGCGTGCGCCACTTGTGCGTGAAATTCTATGAATTACCCCCTAAAACTTTCTCAGACTGCACACTTGTGGGGGGAAGTTTAGGTATTCATAGAAACTCATATAAGTGACTGAGTGCAATTGGGCGCTTGCTGCACAGAAGAGTCATTGGGCCTCATTACGAATGTGGCAGAAAGGCAACAATGGCGCCGGTAGTGCTACCGGCACCGTTGTTACCTCTCCGTCACATTACGAGTTTTGCTTGCCGGTGCCGGACTGCACGCGTGGTCTGTCCAGGCATGCCGGACGGCACCCGCGAGCATAACTCGTGATTGCACCTGACCCCCATTCTGCCCTATGTGGCGGAATGGGGATCAGGAGGCTGGCCATACCGGCACCCGCAAATGGGCAATTACCGGCCTATTCAACTCGTGATGGGCCGGTTATGGCCCATTTGCGGGTGCTGGGGCCGGTAGCGAGTTAGGCGGTAGCCGTGCCCTTACTAAAGGCACGGCTACCGCCAAACCCGTAATGAGGCCCATTGTCCCTTCTCTCAGGTGAGATGATCAGTGGACACATATTACGCATCTGTGCAGCTGAATGTCTGCTGTCAGTTCTTGTTGATAATCCATCTGTATTTAACATCCCTGAGTAAAGAGGAGGGGGGCTCACAGACTCTCATCCTGAAGTTTGCGCTGGTATTTACAACAAAGCCATCTAGGCCTAGGCCAGAGGATTGCCAGAGGAGTGGCATGTTATTGCAATTTATTTTCAATTTACTGGTTGTCATTTTTTTTTTCTTCAATGTAACATTTTATTGGTATTTTAATGTAAGACAGTACATCAGACATTTCGCACGATTCATAATACAACAGATCACATGCTAGTTTCATAGTTTATATGTTTAGTGGTCGGGGTGGGTGGGCTTTGTGCCGTGCCTCAGTTCAGTCCATGATGAGGTGTGGTAGGGAGGGTGGCTCTACTGCTGTAATGTTTCATGGGTGCTTGGTTATCGAAGCCAGCGAGTAAGTGGAGGTCTGTGGAAGAGGGTTGGAATTGTTCTGCAAAGTCCATGAATGGGGTCCAAATGTTCTGAAAGTGAGTCAGGTTCCCTGCTCACAGGGCTGTAATCTTTTCTGCGACTACTGTGTCCCAGCATTTTGCCCACCACAGCGGGATTGATGGGCCTGTAGGCCTTTTCCATAGTCGGGCTATTGCCATTTTCGTTGCCATCAGGAGGTGTGTGCACAGGTGAGCCAGGTGTCCAGTAAGGGGGAGTTTGCCGTCGCCTGTGTCCCGTAGCAGTACTATGCCTGGATCCCAGGGGATGGTGAGGCCTGTGATTGCTTTTATGTGGTTCAGGACTTCTCTCTAATATGTTGCCGCTTGTGGGCATGTCCATAATAGGTGAAACAGGGTTCCTTCGGTTTTGCATCCCCTCCAGCAGCCCGATGGGATGTTCGGGTTTGCTTTATGCAGTTGCGTGGGTGTGATGTAGTATCTGTAGCAGATTGTATATCCACATTCTCTGTTGGTAATGCCTTGAGTGCTTTTAAGGTTCCTCGTCCACATCTTTTGTGTTGTCCCGTGAATCTCTGGTCCCGGAGTCTTTTCGTCGCGCCCTGATGCTTGCGAGCTTCGGCGCGTAATAAATAAATAAATAAATAAATCTTGTTCCAGGTGCTCTCGTCTATTGGTCGCCCAAGATCTCTTTCCTAATTGCTCATATATTTTTCTTTGATTGTAGTGTTGTGTTTGTCCAGGAGCCGGTATAGTGCATATATGTTCACTTTGGGTGGGGCTGTTGTCAGTGTGCGTTCTAGCAGCGTTAGGTATCTGGAGCCCTTCTCCTTGACAGTTCTCTGTGATAGCCAGTGTCTTATCTGGGAGTATCTGAAGCTTTCAGCTTCTGCGACCTTGAATTTGGTTTTGCATTCCTCAAACGTAAGTGGATTGCCTCCCACTAGGAAGTATGAAATTGTTCAGAGGCCCCCCGCTTGCCATGCGGTGAAGCTCAGAGGCTGGAGGCCTGGGGAGAAGTCTGGGTTGCCCCAGACCGGGGTTAATGGGCCTATGATGCCTGTGCATTCCCATTTTCATGCTGCTGCTTTTCAGTTCGATATTGTGTTATGTGTTGCTTTCAGTGGCTTTGCGTTTGGCTGGTTTCTTGACATCTGCATGTGTGCGAGGTCGGATAGTGGGGATTTGCACCATGCTCCTTCTATTTGTGTCCAGTACGGGGGGTCCATAGTTTGTGACCAGGTGAATGCTGGAGCTAGTTGAGCAGCTTGTTTGTACATGGTGACCTCCGGAACTCCCAGCCCTCCTGTGTTATGGTCTCGGGTCATTATTCGTTTCACTATTCGAGCTCTATCCCCCCCTATATACATTTCAGTACAGCTCGTTGTAGGCCTTTGAGCTCGCTCTCTGGGATGTGGGTCGGCAGTGCCATGCAGTGGTAGATTGGTCTTGGGACCATGTTCATTTTCGTTGCAGCCACTCTGCCCAGCCATGATATTTCTTGCTTTGTCCAGTGTGTTAGGTCCTTTTTCAATTCTTTAAATAGTTGTAGGAAGTTGCTCTGGTATATCTGGGTGTGGTTTTTGGGGATATGTACTCCCAAGTAATGGATTGTGTCCTCGGCCCAGGGACTAGGAAATCTGTTTCTTTGCAACTTTGTTAGTGCAGCCGATTTGTCATAGTTCACTCTGAATCCTGATGCTTTTCCAAATGCTTCAAGTTCTTCTCGTAGGGGGTCCAGGGAGGTAATCCGGTGCGTGATTGTTAGAGGGACGTTGTCGGCATATAACGCTGCTTTGTATTCCCTGTCTCCCACCGAGATGCCGCATATGTCTGGGTTTTGTCTGATTCTTCCGGCTAAGGATTCCATGGACAGTGCGAACACCATGGGGGAGAGTGGTCATCCCTGTCAGGTTCCCCGATTGATGGCTATGCTTTCGGACCTATGCCCATTTATTCTCAGTTGGGTTGTTGGTGATTGATAGTTTGCCATTATCCATGTTGTGAACTTGTGTCCGAATCCAATGTGCTCAAGAGTGTTCTTGATGTATGCCCAGTCCACCAGGCCGAATGCCTTGTGTGCGTCTAGGGATATGACCTTGAGTTCCTCCTTGTGCCGATTGGCGCTCCCTATTAGGTCTAGTGTTCTCCTGATATTGTAGAACATGCCCCTCCAAGGGATGAATCTGGTCTGGTCCCTGTCTATCAGGTCTGGGAGCACTTTCCCTAGTCTGGCGGCCAGGACTTTGGAATATATCTTCCCGTCCAGGTTCATGAGGGTCTGTATCCTGTTACCTGTTTTGCGTCTTTCCCCGGCTTGTGGACCAGTATCATAAGCGATTCACCCATTGACTTGGTGACCTTCCGCGATTCTAAGAATGAGTCTAACAATTGGGAGAGTTGTGGTGCCAATACCTGCAAGAATGATTTATAGAATTTTGCTGTTAGCCCGCCCAGGCCTGGGTCAGTGTTCTTTAGGGTTTTAATGGGCTCCCTGACTTCTTCGGATGTTATCAGGGTTTCAAGGGATTCAAGCTACTGTTTGTTGTTGGGTGCTGTGAATGACTGTAGGGATTGCTTGCCCTGGCATTGGGTTTCGGGACGGGTGGGAGGGCCTGTCATTATTGTTTTGTGGTGGGCTATAAGGGCGTTCGTTTTACCTTTATCTGAGTATCGGGTAATACCGTCTTCCCCAGTGATGCATATTATGTTGTTCTTTTTGTGTATGCACTGCAGTTTGTGGGCGAGTATTCGGTTGGCCTTGTTGCTTTTGCTAGCCTTGTTGCTTTTGCTATAGTAAAACTGCTTAGTATAGGCGAGGGCTTTAGCCGATTGGTCTGCCTAATGCATTTCTATCGCAGTTCTCGCTTTCTTCAGCTCTCTTTCTAGTTTTCTGGAGTGGTGGGTTTTAAGCCGCTTCTCTATCTCAGAGACTTTAAGCTCCAGTGCTGTTGCTTGGATCCTAGCGATTCAGTGGTGTTCTGCTGCTACACTAATTAGGGTGCCCCTGACTACTGGCTTCATTGCTTCCCATACTGTTCTGATGGGTATATCGGGGGTTGTGTTTTCCAGAAAGTAGGAGATCAGTGAGTCTCATAACTCTGTTTTAATCATGTTGTCCAGGAGCCTGGAGTCGTTTAGCTTCCAGTATCTTGGTGGACGTGCCGGAAGTCCATTTATAGCCAGGTCTGCTGATACTGGGGCATGTTCTGAGATCATCCGGGTATGGATTTGTATATTTTCTAGGCATGGGAATAGGACCCCTGTAATTAGCAGTAGGTCGATTCGGGAGTTTCCTTCGTGGACGTTAGAGTAGAAGGTGTAGTCCCTAGTCCCGCTATTGGCCAGACTCCACAAGTCTATGGTTTTTGTTTCTCGCATTAGTTTTGCAAGGGCTAAGGCTCGGGTGTAGTCCATGTTGGACGGTGGGAGGATTTTGTCCATTGTGGGATCTGGGACCATGTTAAAGTCCCCGCCTATGATCAAGTGATCCACAGTGAATGTTGCTAGTTTTGGGATTACAGTTCTGCAGGAAGTTGGCTTGGTCTGTATTCGGACAGTATATCCCCACTACGGTGACCACTTGGTCCACTAGGTATCCCTTCACCAGGAGGAACCTGTCTGCTGGGTCTCTTTTCACTGTGCGTTCTCGGAGCGGGAATTTCTTACTCGTTAAAACTGCCACCCCCGTTTCTTTTCCCCTGAGGTGGCAAAGAGGGCTTGTGTGAATCATCGGAACCTGAGGCTGTGCTCGTCTGTTGCCAGTAGATGGGTTTCTTGAAGGATTACGATATCCCCCTCTAAATTATTCAGCCTGTTCTCTACCAACTTGCGTTTCGTCGTAGACTTAAGGCCACCTACGTTCCATGTGAGGATGCGGATGTTCCTATCTACCACCTAGGCTACTGTGTTCGTGCTGTAGAGCCCGTAAGGGCTTGTCCGTTCTGCGCTTCGGGGCCCGTGAGTAGAGATCCCACTTTAGTAAGTTTGTGTGTGATGTGTCTGTGTATGTCTGGGGTGTAGTGTCTATTTCCATCTCGGGGGCAACGTGCCCCAACTTTCTTCCCCCCCTTCTGACCCCCAACTCTCCCTCCCCCTGCCCCCCATTCCTCGGACCAAGACCAGCCTCGTCCAACAGGGAAGGCTGTCTGGACCATAGCATTGAGTTATTTGTGGCCAACTGGGTCTGAGTGCTGCTATTAGATTGGCCAGGGAGTGCAATATCAATTAGTGTGGGATCGGACTCCCGCATTGTATTTTGGAGTGAGTGGGAGGGGAACTATGTGTCTATGGCAGGACTCTGGGTTGTTGGTGCTTCTCTGCTCATTTCTGGCTCCCCCCCATCAGGGTTCCCCTGGTTATATTATAGTAGTACCTTGTATGGGCAGGGCGTAGTAGCGCAGGACGGGGATACGTTTGTGGCCCTCGCACATAGCTCAGTCCAGTTCCTTGGTCTTCTGTAGGCCTCTGAGTCTGCACTTTCTGGTGACTCTAGACCATGCTCCTTCCACCTGAGGTTTAAATTGATCTTGGCTGTGTGTCTCAGATTCTGAGGCTTCACTTTCTCGTTCTTTCCCCATAAATGTGTCCGCTTCTTTGGGAGTGCTGATATATTTTCTGGCTCCTTCCCATGTGAAATTCAAGGCTGTTGGAAAGCTCCATCTGTACTGCACCTTTCGCTCTATTAGCCACGTTGTGAGATTACGGAGTGCTTTCCTTTTCTGTAGAGTCACGACAGACAGGTCTTGGTAAAGTGAGATATTTGATCCCCTGAAAAGGATTTGCTTAGTTGCCCTGGCCTCTCTCATAATCTCTTCTTTTATCTTGAAGAAATTGATCTGTGCAAGGACATCTGGTTGGAATTGTGAGGATTGCCACTGGATTGTGCGGTGGACCCAGTCGATCTCCAGGGGGGAGCTGTCCGGGAGAGTCAGGATGAATCTGAATAGCTCCCTAGTGAAGTTTTCCAGTTCAGTTTCCGTGATCGCTGTGGGGATTCCCCGCAGCAGATATTGTTCTTGCGGATTAATTTTATGTGTCTTCTTGCTTGAGTTCCAGCAGGTCATATTTTGCTTCCAGGGCTACTATTCTGTCTAGGTTCCTTTCCAAGTCAAAAGCGTGGTCGCATGTGGTATTTTCTAGGTCTCCCGTGCGATGTTGAACCTCTGCCACGCTTTTATCTAGTGCAGTGATTTTCTTTGTGACTTCTTCGGTCCCTTTTTGTATTTCCTTGGTTATTGCTGTTAGTAGGTCTTTTAGGTCAGATTAGGTTGCGGATTGGGTTGCTTCTGAGTCTGCGGTAGGGGTGGTCAGCTCTGAGGCTGAGTCCAGTATGTGATCTGCTTTCTTTAGCTTTTCCGCTGCTGAGCCGCCCATCAAGGCCACAATATCTGTTTGTTTCGTTGTTTTGCTGCTTTTTGCCATGGTTAATGCTTTGGGTTTAGGGTCCCCCACCGGATGTAGATGTGTTCAGTTGTCACTGGCCTGTGGCTTTGGGCTTTTATTGGGCCCCCTGGTTCAATGTCTGGGTGGGGCTTTCTTCCCCAGATGTGCCTCTGGGTCCTGGTGAGTGCGGCTGCAGTGCTAGTTCTCCCATTGACAACGAGTTTGGCCACCAGGTAAGTGATTGGGCTGGCAATGCGAGTGGTGAGGGGGAGGGGCAGGGTAGCAACGAGTACCCTTATGCTTTAGATGGTCCAATGGGACTGCTTGCCTACTGTGGTGGTGGTTTCTCCCCCCTTATGGAGAGTTGTGCAGTGGTCTCTTGGGTGACCCCCTTGGGTGTCTGTGAGGTTTGGTTGGGATTCCTGCTGCTGGGCGCTTGTGGCTCCCCACTTCTGTGTGCGTAGCTCTGCTTTGAGTCCGCTTGTGTAGTGCACTCCCAGGAGTTGTGGCATGGGTTCCTCTGCCCAACTGGGTCTGCCAGTGTCTTGGTCGAGCGCTCCCGGTGGGGGGAGACCCCCCTACTCGTACTTGTGGGGTGCTGCTCCATGTAGCTTGGGCAGTGTGCTTGTGCTGGGGTGGCCACCTTAGTCTCGAGATTGCGGGCCGGTGGGCTGCTGGGCTCAGATGGGATCCCTCCGGGTCCGCCACAGTGTCAGCGCCGCTGGGGCCTCTAGATATGGGACTCCCACTGGGGGTGAGGGCAGGGACTCACCGCTGCTCCGTGTGGTGGTTCTCGGTCCGGTCCCTCAGATCGCTGCGTTCTGGATCTCCTCATGGGGGTCCGCGGCTCAAATGCTGTTTCGGTGTTGCAGCGACTCCCGGCTTCCCTCTGTTTCACATCCGGGTGGTCTGCTGAAAGGACGGCTCTACTTCTCTCCAGGTGCTGCTGGCGCTGGCATTGGGTCCCGCGTCCAGGGTCGGGTGTCTGTGTTGTTTTCCCAGGTGTGTTAGTCCCTGGGCATATTGGTCTCACGCTCTCCGTCTGTGTTGCGCTCCCTAGCGCATCGTCTTAGGCGGTCTTCAATGTGGCACTGCTTCTGCTCCTCCTGACTTCCTGGTCCGTTCCTGGCTCCGTGTGATTGTGGCTGGCATTTTCCATCCCACGTAGGTGCACGGGTGCTGCGTCAGCACCGTGATTTCTCGAAAATGGGGGTTTAATGCTATAGTTTGCATCAAGCGCCGGGTAGAGGACCATTTCAGCTCTTCATAGTGCTTTTCTGGTGTCGCATTGGAGGAGGAATTGTGGCGAAAAACTGCTTGAGCAGTCGGTTCAGCAAGGAGCTCTCACGGAGCCATGTTGTCCGTGTCAGCGCCAAGCCACGCCCCCTGGTTGTCATTTTTTAAGTATAAAGCTAATATTGTTTTTCAGAGTTTGACTGATTCACAACCCAGCAAGTAATTTTGAGTTGTTGGCAGTCATTCCACTCTGACAGCTAAAGTCTTTGATGACCTAGCTTGTATGTAGGCTTGATATTTGCAAAAGCTTTATTGTTAGGGTGAATTTTGTTTTGGAAAAAAAAGTGAATCTCGTACCAAACCCAGCGTGCTTTAGGTATTTAGTGATTCAGCCATACAACTCTCACAGACATATATGACAGATATAAAGCTCATTGGTCATTCTTATCTTCCCAAAAAGTTCTTTAATATGGTTTTATTGGTGCCACTTCACACTATCTTTGGAGTTCTTTCTAATCAATACACACATACATTGTGTTAAGCAATCACATTTACATTGAAATACACCACGTGTAAACCTCTGCAAAAATAAGGGGGTTCCCTTAAGAAAAGTAAAGGTTAAAAATGATACCTCACAGAGTTCCCACACATGACACTAAAATGGTGTTCAGAAGCCGTAACAATTACCTCTAGTGCACTCAACTGTAAAACAGACTGCCATGTCCAAATCTTGGGCAGCAAAGATCTGAAAACACTCTTTCAACTAACATAGCATAGAAGATGACCGGTTTGAGTTAATAGAGAGGAAGCAATAACTTTCTACTACCTGCAATCTTAAAAATTCCTTGTAATGTCATGCAGCCAAAATGGGGGTGAAAGGGTGTAGTATGGACAACTCGGAAAGAGTTTGTGGACGAATCAGAATCTTGTGAAGGTGCAGAGTTTGGCAAAGGTGGAATAAAGTTGGGGGGCACATGCACTTATTTGGGCATAGGGCAGCAGAAAGCCTAAATATGCCATTGACTTCACACAGAACTTTAAACCTGTATCAGTGATGCACTGCCCATTGATGTTGTCAATCTGAGCTTGTAATTCCTGGTTGAGTTGGCCAAATTGGGCAGGTTAATCATCATCAACATCAATACACTTGTATAGAGCAACAAATCACCATAGGCGTCAAGGCGCTGATATGAGAATGAGTGGAAACCGATGAAGAAGGGATTATAAAAACAGGTAGGTTTTGCATTTGCGAAGAGCATTGAACAGCTTGAAATCAGACACGCAACAAAGGGACAAAGGAAGGGAGTCCAACAATTTGGACCCTGCAACTGAAAACAGACGGCCACCACGTGCTCTTATATATAGAACGTCACTGCTACCAAAAATGAGACTGACCGCAGTAGGTGCTTTGGCGATACGGAAGCCATTTCTCTTGGAGAGATCGGCACCCTTTATTGTTTCAAGCTAAGTGAATCATACAAAGAGATTTGTATTTGATACGTGCTGCCAAGGGCAGCCAGTGAAGGTCTTGCCAGACTGCTGAAACATGATGTCCATAAGGGATGCCGTTGGCTAAGTGAACTGCTGAATTCTGCAGTACCTGTAATCAAATAATCAGATAATTTGGTTGGGCTAAAAAAGGTTGCAATGCAGGAACCCAGACTACCATTAATGGAAGCAGCTCTAACTGGGGCATGAAAGTTGACAGGGATAAAGGGGAGAATTTTCTTCAACTTTTTCAGTTTGAAAAACCCAGCATCGGTATCAAGGACACCGCTCTCAGTTGGGTGGTTCCTTATTGACACAGTGACCCAGGTCAGGTTCGGACCTTTTCTCTCTCAACCTTTCACATCCAACTGTGGGGTATTCCAAGGCACTATCGTGTGCCCTTAGGTCATTAATGCCAATTGCTCAGTAATCTCTGGCCTGATCGTGCCGTTCCCCTGCTCCTTATAATCTAATGCTAATGACATTAAAATTAACACCAGACTGGCAGAGGACTCTTCCTCTGCTCCCAGTCAGATTGAAGCTTGCCTCTCGCTCATCCTGGCCTGGATGTCTGACAGCAACCTTTGTCTCAATGCCTCAAAGGTAGAAATCAAATTCTTGGGCTCCATTATTCCCTCCTCCCTACCGTTTCCATGGTAAATATCTGTGTGCCATTCTCTACCCGGGTTCCTTCTCATAAGAACTTGGGTGTCATCTTTAACATCTCAGTCATTTTCACCTTAGGGCCTAGAGCCCTCTTGAAAATCTAATTTCCAGGTCAATCTCCTGTTCTACCTTGCCTCAGCCTTCTCCATAACATAGAGGTGAATAGAGCCTTAGCTATCTTGAGCTTTGAATAATGCATTAGTCTCTACATTTGCATCCCTAAATGCTTACTTCATATGCTTCTGATTATGCAGAACAAGGTGACTAGGCATAACCTTGGTCCTAAACATAATGATGCATCACCCCCCTCTTAAAATCTCTGAAATGACACCCTGTTGAAGATAAAATATCCTTCAAGTTCCTCTGGGGTTTGGGAACTGGGTACATCCAGAGCAAGGTTTCAAATTCTCCCCACATAGGACCTAATTTCTTATTTTGCCAGATCACTCACAGTCTATTGCCCAATGAAAAAAATAGATGTGTGTCAACATCCTGAGGGCTCCTGGGTCTCTTCTCTGGGACACCTTAGCTCTTGTTTTGAGAGAAGAAGAAAACCATCTCTGCTCCTGGAAACAGTTTTAACACTTTCCTTTTTTTTTTAAACTATTTAACCCTTAGGGCTGCTCTTGAATGTTCTTGTGTGCAATTCTACTGCGCTCTAACCTGTTCATGTTTATCTCTGCATAATCTTGGCACCCTCCAGGCTTCTGCTTTAGCTCACTTTCCAGCCACTTTACCCCTATCATTCTTGCTCCTCAACTTTGACCAGCCATCCTCTTCTTCTCACACTCTCCTCTAGCGGTGTGCCTGATACTTGTTCTATGCTCCCATTACCTAAATGCACTTGCACTTAATATTGCCTGTTTGCACTTGTCTGCTGTTCTGGTAGTTGCATTCACCTGCACGCAATGTATTGTGGGTGTCCTGTTTGCACTTTCTTGCATTGTTCTGGTACCTGGGTGTGCCTGCACTCCTTATTCTTTGGGCTTTTACAATCTCCTCAGCACTTCTCCTTGCTCCTGTATCTGAATGTGACGAGGCTTTGAAGATCAGTCCTCCCCTATTGCCGCTTCCAGAAGTGGTCCACACAGCGACTACATTTAACACAAGGTGCCTTTCAAATGTACTATAAATAAATAAATAAATAAATACATACATAATGCTTTGAAAAACACCAATGATGCGCGACCGTTTACACCCATTACTCTCACTGTGGATATGGCTAGCTTCTGAATTCCCCTTTCACAATGTTTCTATCAAGTACCTACGGGCCCTATGTTAGTGCTCCATAAATGGTATCTCAAGCCAGGGCAATCAGTGTCCCACATCTATCACAGAATACTTCCTGACATTTGTTTGCATTTCTTTTTTTTTTGTTTAATACGTTTTTATTAAGATTATTGAGCATTTACAACCTCGATATACAAAAGGCAGTAGTATATGTAAAATGCCTAACCATGAGAGAGACAGTTAAGATCACAAACTATCCATAGGAAATGTTTGCATAACAAAAGAATAAACCATTAACCGGCTTGTATGTGAAACATATGAAACATGGGGAAGAAAGTATATATTCATCATCTCGTATGCATACTTATTTACTATATCAGCAGTACACACTGGCCCTCATTACGACCCTTGCGGAAATCGAAAAATGATGGCGGAAATGCAATACCGCCATCAAATAGCGCTCGGTGCGACTATGACCCGTCACCGCAAAGTACGAAGCCATTAGCGACACCGTAGTGAACGCCAACGCTAACTGCACCAAGCACGCGCGCGCGCGCCATGCCAAACCGCAAACACCACCATGGTGCAACGGTACGCCAATTCCGACCCTAGCGGACATGTACCTAACGCCATCAGGCATGGCGTAATGTACCATTCCGCCATGGCGAGAAGTACGGCATCGCGAATCAACCGTAAACGGCCCCACTGAGTGCCTGTACACCGCTCCCTGCCCACAAAGTACAACCCCCCGTAGGTGCAATGAAGTCACAATGCAACCATTGAAATGTACAAGTCACCCATGCATGCCAACGAACAAAATAAACACAAGAGGGGCCAATGGGAGCTGCAGGGCACAGATGGCACGAATACAGAAGCAATCCCAATGGACATGACCACAGTCCCCCACCAAGAAACGCACGCAAACACAGGCACCTGTGACCAGCAATATTCCGATAATCACATCATTCCACCAGTCCACCTGGCTGACCGGCATCTGTTACACAAAACCCAATCCCCCGCCCCTGAGCATGACAACATTCAAACTGTCATATAGGCAGCCCCCATCCCTGACCTCACGGGCTTAGTAGGCAAACGCGCCCAGTACAGTACCACGCAACTAAACCCCGAAGCTGGAACCCAATGCAGATCTCCTCACAATACATCGCCCCCCAAATAGGCATATGCCACACCACTTGCAAAGAAAAACGCTACACGGGCCAAATCAGAATAGAAATTTATGCACATCAAAGTCACCAAGCCCATACAGCCATCAGGCCATGAACTCCAAAACACTAATCACCATTGTGGGCTGCATCCACAAGAAATGACCAGCCACTACTTGTGTGTCGCCCTGTTCCCCCATGGTACACAGAGCCACATTCACGTACGAAAAGGCAACATGGAAGCGCACAGAACCGCAGGGCCGTCCCAATGGGGAGGCACTAGTCCAGCTGAAAGGCCGAAATGTTGCTCCGAGCCACCAGTACTGCGTAAGGGCATGTGGGCCATTGGCGATCGTCCCATAAGATCGTAATGCTGCTCCACTGATTAACACGAAGCAGCAGGTGTCGGGAGTAAAATCCATCTGCAGGAGTGGCATACAGATGGCAGTGGCAAAAGGGGAGGAGATACCTGTCAACCAAAAGAAAAGAAAAAGAACAGAATGGCCATCAGAACTACATTCGAACAACTCACTTCAATGATCACACGAAATCCACAGCCATATGCATGCTAGCCCACTCAAAAGGATCATCACCACCCCAAAACCACTTGCGACTCATAAACATCTATATCGAGGTGCAAACACCATCACAAACGAGTGTACCTGTGCATGCGTCTGTCAAAACAGAATCCATCAGATGGGAATGTTAACGTGCATGGACACAAGTGTCTGAGTGCGCCTCGAGACAGGGAGGGCTCAACAAGGCCAGATAGACGATGGTCCCACTATGGCAGCCCTGCATCACATAGCGTAGGGGAGGCGGATAGATCCCAAGAAGCCCTGTACATGGCAAACTCTGTATCAAATCACCTGCCCATGCATCCATTCATCATTCCCTCATCCCGGGATCAAAACGCCTGAATAATTACTCACATAACATTAGAAACATCCATTGAGTCTGTGCGTTATGCAGCCTGCAAAATCCACAGTGCCCCAGCCCGTAATTCCAGTGTTGTGAAGTAACATGTATTTGGGAACGGCCGGCCTCATCGCCCACGTAGCTATTGCGCATCCCAAACTATTCATATCAATCATTGCTCCCTCGCCATGGGCCCTGTCTCAAGGACATTGAACAATAGAACGTTATATTTGCAGTCAGACCTGTGGGCATCTCCTCGCCGCTAGCTGGAAACCGAAAGCGCCGCCCTTCGAATTCCTCATTTGCAACATCACGTCGGAAAGGCATCTGTGGCCGTTTGAAATCACTAATTATTCCATCGAGTGCGGCTGTGTGTGAAAATGGCAACTGCCTTCACCCACGAATGGGACGCCCCGCCCGTCGTTGCAACTCGGTACAGTGATGCATGAGGGCCCACCGTTACTCGAGTACTACGTTCCACTGACCCTTCACAAGTCTGTTCGCGACTGCACAGATAGTATGGGAAACAATGGGACCACAGCAGAATGAACATATCAATCCAATTTTACACGGCCATCGGGTACAGATACATGATAGCAATAGCAAGATACCATTCCCCGAATTGCAGCGTTGTGCGCGTGACGTGCTCGGCCAAAGGGGAGAGCAGTTTGCACAGGTGGAATGAATCACCACAGGTGGAGGCCATACAGCCTGAAAACACATAAATTGCACAGCCAGTCTCCTCCCACAACCACACCGAAATGCTACCGGCAGGACTCGCGATGTTGGCCCTGGGGGACCTGATAGCACTGCAAGTGCTCCAACTCCAAGAAGAAGACGAACACCAACTACAACCAGCCGCACGGAGGAGACGCAGGAGGAGGAGGAGGCCAAGGCAGGGCCAGCAAGGCCCACCAGCACAGCCACTACCACCACGCAGGCAGCCCGCAATACCACGCCTCCGAGCACATCCGTTCAACCTCACTGATGAGCAGATCCACACCCTCTACCGTCTGGACCGGGACACCATAGCCGCCATTGTGGACATGACACAGGCTGACCTTGTCAGCATGATAGATAGCCCAACCGCCATCCCACCCCTACTGAAGGTGGTGTCTGTACTCCACTTCCTGGCCACAGGCACCTACCAGCACACAGTCGGACAGTTGCATGGCATATCTCAGCCACTGTTCTCACGGACACTATTGCAAGTGCTCGATGCCCTCCTGCAGCACGCAGACGACTACATCTCCCTACCACGCTCGGAGCAGGAAATTACAAACACGAAAGTGGGATTCCATGCACTTGCCGGCATACCGGGTTGCATTGGTGCCATCGACTGCACCCATGTGGAATTGGTCGTCCCACATGCCATGGAGGCCCAGTACCGCAACCGAAAACAATTTCATTCCCTGAATGTACAAATGGTGTGTGACTCCAACAGGATCATTACACATTGTTGTGCCCGATTCCCTGGATCAACCCATGATTCTATGGTCTTGAGGAACTCTACAATACCACGCTACATGGAGCGACACGCAGGGAACAGATCCTGGCTACTCGGTGAGTCTCATTACATGCATGATGATGTGGGGTATGTGAATTGGCAATGACCTGGCAGGAAGGGGGGGCGAGGGGGTGTGCGTACGTATCAATGGCATTCCACATCATACGTTTCTCGTCCACATACAGGTGATGCTGGATATCCACTGAAGAGATGGCTCCTCACACCAGTCCGGAACCCACGGGACCAGCATGAGGAGGACTACAACCATGCCCACTCACGTACCCGTGTAGTCATAGAACAGGCATTCGGCCTACTGAAGACTCGTTTCCGCTGCCTCAGCAGGTCTGGCAGGGCACTCCTGTACCGCCATGAGAAGGTTGCAAAGATGGTGATGGCATGTGTCATGCTCCACAACATGTGCGTACGTAGAAATGTGCCCATGCCCCCTGACGCAGAACTGCAAGCACCTGAAGATGGTCATGATGAGGGTGGGGATGTGGCAGCACCTCATGGAGTCTGCGAGGCACCGGAGGCCCGTGACATTCGTCAGCATCTCATTGATGTATGCTTCTAGCACTCACGCCTGGTGGCTGATACATGGACACGGGACTCGTGGCACTGCGTGTGTCTGGGACATGCACAACATGGACTGTACGCCTATGATGGCCTAGTACACAAAGATCAATGTCCACACATCTCATTGGTTGATCGTGCACTTTTAATGGCATATGTGATGTCATGTTGAACGCCCTATCGACCCGCCACCCAAGTGAGCCCAACACACCCCCTCCACCCTCCTACCTCCCCCCCGAACACCAGTGTCCAAAGATGCTCATTGTCAGTGGGCTGTCGCTATTGCATGCCCCCTCTGCGGGTATCAGGGGCACCCCTGCCTGTGGAGCGCAGGTTCCTTCCAGATCTACGTTGGGGGCTGCCCTGGACGGAACTTGCAACGGATGATGTGTCTGCCTGCTCACGTCCATGCATGTCCCTAAGGGTTTGCGAGAGCTCAGTGAGCACACGGCGCACTGCGGCAAGTTCGGCACATACGTCCTTGGCCGTCGCATGCAGTTCCCCCCTGAGGCTCTCGGTGCTACTCTCCATTTGGACTCTCAGGCTCTCGGTGCTACTCTCCATTTGGACTCTCAGGCTCTCGGTGCTACTCTCGATTTGTGCCCTAAGTGTCTCAGTTGATGTTTCTATGTCTGCCTTAGTGCCCCCACATTCATCAGCATGGTCCTTGAGGAGCGTGGCCAGTTGCTGCTGTTGTTCGATCAACTGGTCGAGGGACTGTTGCCTCTGCTGGGCCATGGCCATTTGCGGGGGTGTCACAGAGGGGCTGTTGTCCTCATGTTGCCTTGCCACAGGGCTTGTGGGGGATGGCCAGTCGTCGTCTTGTGGGTGCCCCTGCGTGGTATCCTCATGTTGTACGGGATGGGACAGACAGGGGGATTGGGACAGGTCATGGATGGATCTGACTTCGGCATCCCCGTTTTCTGTGTCCGAGCATGCTGCCATCAATGGGGTGTCACCTATGGTGCTGCTGCCACCAGAGGCAGTGCCTTCTGTGGCATCCATTGGGGGGACCTGTGGTGGTGGTGTTGTGGGCATGCTGGCTGCTGGGGTGCCTGTTGATGTTCCCTCCTCTGTGCTGCCACCTGATTTGTGCTGCTGCCGTGTCTTGATGCGTGCAGCTGAGGTGGAGGGTCTCTGGCCGTTGGTCTTGGCCCTCTTTGCAGGTGTGCTGGTAGTGGTGTCCTGTAGCTCGTCGTTTGGATCGGACCCTGTGGTGGAGTAAAGGAGGGCGAGGGTTATTGATGGGTCTGTGGGAATTGGAATGGCATTGTATCACATGCATTGGGGTGGTACCTGAGGGTGATTTGGGTCGGGGCCTTGGAGGTGCTTTGATTTGTGTGTGGAGTGAGGGTGCAGTTGTTTGGCAGCCTGCAGTTAGGGTGTGCCTGCTGCACGTGTAGTGCGTGTATTTGGGGTTTTTAATTATTTATGTATTTATTGTGGGTTTTAACGTGCGCTATCAGGCCGATGTGTGTGGGCGTTCTCCTGGACATGTGTTTCTGTTGCACTATGTGGACGCATGGTACTTCACATGGATGGACTGTGTGGATTTGGCATTGTTTTATCTGGCCCACCTACCTGAATCTTCGGATGTCTGCACTCCTTTCTCCATCCCTCCGACTCCCTCTATGCTCTCCATTCCGATGGTGGAGGCACAGATTTCTTCCCAGGGGGTCAACTTGATGGGTGATTCAGGACCTCCCCCGGTGGCTGTGGCAATGTTGCGGTTGGCAGAGAGTATGCTGCGGACGCGTATCCGCAGGTCGTCCCATCGCTTGCGGCATTGCTGTGGGGTGCGGGGTGCGGTCCCCACTGCACTTACCCGCTGTGCCACCAGAGCCCATATGGCCTTCTTGTTTGCAAGTGCCGTCCTGGTCATTTGCGTGCAGAAGACGACGGCAGCATTCTCCTGGAGGGTCTCTGTTAGCACGGTGAGTTCCTCACGGGAGAAGTGGACCTGCCGCTTGCGGTCGCACGCTTTCTTCGCTACTTTTCCCATTTTTCTTGGTTTCGCTAGGGTGGTTGACGGGTTGGGGTGTGTTTCAGGGTAGTGATTTTAGTGGTTGTGTGGTTTTAGTGTATTTATAGGTGTACGCCGGGATGTTTCCCGTTCCGGCCCCATGTTTTAACTTCCGTTTCCGTATATTTCCGGCCACCGTACTTTCCGGTAGGCGCACACTGCGGTGACCGCTAAGTGGGGTGGCGGTATTGCACCTAGGGCGCCGTACGGCGGCGGTGTGGGCCGTTTTGGGGTCATTTCCGCCATCGCGGACTTTGCACTTCCGCCATGCCGTGGTGCTCGTGCCCGATGGGTTGGAATGGCCCGCACTTTGCTCCTTCGTGCAATGGCGGAAACGCTATTTACGCTGTGGCGCTCCGGTCAGTCGCTTTCCGCCAGGGTCGTAATGAGGGCCACTGTGTTGGTGAATAAATATATAGAAGACTAACAGGGGAAAAGACAAACATTATATAATGTGATAGGGGAGGAAACAATTAAATGAACTGATTGTATGAGCAATCATGTACAACATACCACAGTAAGAGGTACAGATATAACTTGCAAGAGGTATATTGTCACAAAATGTTCACGTGCCATGCACAGACATGTTATGAAAAGTCAGAATATTAGTGTAGTGGGACCATTTGATATCTTGTCTAACTGAAATATTTAAATGGTTAGGCATACGCTGCTCAAGTCTCTGCACATGACATATATTGCTCCACCAGCCCTTCAGAGTGATATTTTGAAATTGTTTCCAATTTTCCGTAATTCATTTAATAGTGATAACAATAAAGAGATCATAAAGAATACATATGAGTGTTATCTCTACAAATTACAATCCTACCTAGCAGAATATATGTGAAGGAGATGGGAATGTCAGTTTTAAAAAATGACCCATGAATATACAAACAGTCATAAAACATATGTTTGAAGGAACCTGGAGCATTTTTACAAGACCAGCAGCGCCCAATCCTGGTTGAGAATTACATAATTTCATCGAAGTAACATATGCTCTATGTAAAAACAAAAAGAAGCTGTGTGTGATGTTGGCCGAGGTAGATGTTAGCTTCACCTTAGACCATAACCACTGCCAAGTGTTTGCATCAAATATCTCACCACAATCAGGTTCATAGTCTGTGATCTAATATACAACAACACATTACACAATGCTGTAACCTTAGTTTCAGAAGCTATAGCTAAAAGTTGTAATCTTGTGGGAGCAGGAACAACTTCATTATTGGTATAATGATCAAGTGTATCAAGGCATGTATTAATTAAGTTATTGTAGAAGTTTGCATCTGAAATCGGTAGAGAGAAATGTTCTCTAAAATCTTGGAAGGATCTCATATGAGGACCATGGGAAATTTGATGAAACTACCTGATACCTTTGTTTAGCCAGAGCTTCTGGTACAAAGTTCTTCATTAACTGCAATCAATGTATTATGTCATAAGAAGGGTGAGAAGAACAGGGCAGGAAACCTTGTAAGGGAGAAAATAATAACATTCAGGGCATTAGAGGAGGCCCTAAATGGGTCGGATAGTCTGGAGGAGACATGACCAAAGATGTAAGGATATCATTATTTACAAAATGAGAGAGCCATATATAGGCCTGTTTCACTAGAAAAACCTTGTAATAGGATTTAAAATCCAGAAATAAAACCTCTCCATTTTCATATGGAGCCTTAAGTTTGCTGTTGATGAGTCTTTTACTTTTGCCCGAGCCCCACAAAAAGATAACCAGAATTCAGTTGATGGATCTAAAAAATGTGGCGGGAAGGGGGATTGGGAGCATTTGTAAACAACACAGAACAATAGGTGAGAGCATCATTTTGATAGCCTCTAACCGTCCCCACCATGGCAGATATAAAGGCAACCAAACAGACATCAATTCTACAAGCCAGTCTAGCAGAGCCTCTGTATCAATCTTAATGGTGCTTGGGACAAATGAGGCATATTGTAATCCAAGATACTTCAAATAATGATCACACTATTTGAAGCCAAATTAGTCTATTTCATGTTTAAGACAAAAGACGTTAAGGGTAACACTTCACATTTATCTCTGTTGAGCCTACATCCAAAAAACAAGCAAAAGAGATCTAGCATGTTCATTAAATTAGCAAAATGGGTTTTGGGATTCTTTATAAGAATAAGTATGTCATTGGTGTATGCGTCCAGTTTAGTCTCACGTTTGCCATTTCTAATCTCGTGATGTGTTTATCTTTTCTATTAAGTTCCAGTAAGGTTTTAAGAGAAAGAACATATAACATAGGATAAGACAAGGGGCACCCTTCTCTAGATCCCCTTGTAAGAGGGAAGAAGTATGAGGTCTGGCCATTGATGAATTGTTTGCTTTTCTATTGTACTTTTCTGAACAGCTCTCTCTCACAGGGAACAGTAGCTGAACCTTTTAAGCATCCTCTCGACCCCCAATCAACCTTTGAGCTAATAGCCTATTGCCAGTTCTCCCTTTTAGGTGAAGATCCTCAAGTAGGTGGCTTTCTACAACTCCAGGTGTTTGCTGAGTTACACAGACACCTGCGTGACAGAGAATCAGAGTGTCTCCCAATAAGAGTTCTGAACTTCCCCATCTTCTTGAAAATACCCCATGAAAAAAGAAAATCAGAAAAACACACTTTTGGTTATGTGGGACCTATCAGCTATGTTTGACACAGTGGTCTACCAAAACACCCTTGATAGATGTGTTTTAGTGGCCATGATGCCTTATTCTATCTTGTATTGGTTTGCTTCCATTCTACCCAATAGATGTCCATGTGTCACCTTAAATCATCTGGTTACCAAAATGCCATAGCACATTAGGGTATTTCAGGGACATTCTCTGTCGCCTCTTCTTTTTAATATTCATGTTAAACCCCTGTATGATCTTCCTGGTGATCACAGCCTAGGATTCCATTGCTATACTGATGACACTAAGCCTATTCTGAACTGTCCCAGAACACAATGAATCCTGTCTCTTGACATATCTGGATGACAATATAGTTGGGTGAATTGCCATTAGATAAGCCTCAAAGTGGCCGGAAAATCTAAAGAAATATACCAGCCTCCAACCCTTATTCGCTTTTGTCCATCAGAGTCTTCCGATACTTAATAAGATCAAACCGTTGGGTGTTTCTTTTCTACCACACCATGGGTTTGTCAGATCGCATTTTCTCACTTATTAGGTCCTCACACTATTGCTGTACTTTAATAAGATGTCGCCTTTCCTGCAGGAATAACATACGGGTCACATTGTCAGGCGTATATTGGTTCTATACTAGCCTATTGCTATGCACTTTTAAATGGTGGTACCAAATCCCAAATGTCCTCTTTAACAGGCCCTGCAAAAGCATGTGGCCGGTGCTGCTGTGAACATTATTATTTTTGTTCATGGCAACACTGGCTCCTTCTCCAAGCCAGACAAGAGTGCACAATCGCTTCTCCTCCTCATGATTGTTTGTCTGGCACTGCTCCTATATTTCTGAGTTCAAACAGTCATGTCATAAATTCTGAACAGAATTTTGATATCATCAGACACCCATTTCTTGGTGGACCTAAATTCTGTTTTAAGTTAGCAGGCGGTTGATAATTTGCTACTTAAAGTGCCTGTACGTGGTCTACTTTTTGCGCAACGTAACTACAGCTCTTGAAAAGGCAATTAAAAATTCACCTATTCCAAAGTTATTTTCATACTTAATTCACACCCTCAGGCTTTGTGGGACATCCTCATAAATTGATCAATATTGATCCATATCACTTTAATGCTTCAGTGCCTGTGGTGATGTCCAAGTATATTAAACACAGTGCAACATAACATTCTATCCATTGTTTGATGCAAGAGAGCCCAAATACAAATTTCACGTCTTTGTGACGTTGCCTTCAATTCATTCACCTTCTCCCAGGAGCTAACTTCCCTGTGACTCCTATCCTGAAGTCCTGGCTCGTACAACATTTCCCGGAGCAAACCTGCAGACACCTGCTGCCATCTTGAATTCCTGAGGGATGCCTCTTGGCTGGTAGAGGAAGGAATGGCCACCAAATGATATTGACAATGCTATGCCCACATGGCCAGTGTAAAGTGGATTTTTTGCACCACGTAATTCTGCAGTACCAGACCCATTGTAGCTACAACCTAATTTTGCAAGCAGTAATTGGCTTTTCTGATACGCTTTGCACAAAAGGGAGTGGAGAGGTATGTTGCCAATATTGTAGCCAGGTTAGTATTGAGCAGGCCTGCCACAGTAATATGTGCGATTATTGCCCAACTTAATAGTCCTCAATGTATTCACATCGGAACTATGAGGGGCTTAATCTGCACTGTTGGAATTCCAGTTTGTGAAGTTCAAGTTGGCTTCATGTCAAAGGACCCAGCTTAACATGTGAGCTATCCACCATATAAGTGATTATTATTTCAATATACATAGTTAATGACTGGCATTGCAGTGTAAGACAAAATAGAGGCAGTCCACTGCAGTGAAATACTTTTCAAATGTGTGTGCACAAATGACAAAAGTGTATAGTTGTGCAAAGGATGTGTTGAAACGAAATTCCTAAAATCAATAAATCGCCATCGCGAGGGACAGTTTAGTTCTTCAGAATATAAGTAAACACAATCATTTGTCTGGAGCAAAATCTAACACACTGCGCATATCGTGCACCAGCCCTGTAGCAGGTAACCAGCCACGTGTGGATTTCTTCATGCTGGGTCAAGCAGAGAGGGACCCTGTAGCTCTAAAAAGCGGATTAACTGGGAAAGAGTCATCTATATTCCTTCCAAATAACCGACTCTGCCAAGGCGTACAGCCCCTTCAGAAGAGATGACAAATATTGTTCCAGCCAACAGGTCACCTGGCCATCGCATGCACTTTACCTTAGGCCTAACGGCTTTTCATAGACTATTACCGGATATATAAATTCCCATTGCACTACAACGCCATATTTCAAAGGGAAGTCTGACATATCGAAAACTCCTCTATTTGTTTTCAGACATAAAATGTGATATGTTGTGTATTATTATTTTTGAAATTACTAAATTGATATTAAAACGTTTAGACTCATACATACAAACAGTCATACAATCAACTCTACAATACATTCTGTTTACCATAGGCTGATGAAGGCACTTAGTAAAATATCGCTAACGTTCAAACTCACGTAAAGAGCAATAGTAACAAGTTTTCCTATGCAAAATATACCACCACATTATGTTATCCTCATGGCACTTTCAAGTGTTTTTATAACCTACCTCAGCTTCACTAATTTTATGAACCCCAAAGAGTGAGCGCCTGTGTAGATGATGTTAGGATTTGAATGTGTGCTTGGAAAGCATATTGGAAGATATCTGCAGTAATTGTATTAGTCCACATAGCTGTCCACCACGAGTTAAACCAGTATGTCATGGACATACCACAGCAGCAAGAGCCTTATCTAATCAAGCTTTCTAAGTGGAGGACTTCCGAGCCGGGTCAGACTCAGTCGCGTGCCAAATATACATGATGTAGCCATTCCTCTGGCAACGGTTACATGACTAACAGGTAGACTGGTAAAATTGCAATGGTAACTTCTTGGCAGACCTGCGTTTTTTAAGTGATTTTTTTTTTGCCAACGGAAAGAAAATTGTTACTTTTGTTTTCCATATGAATCAAACCACCACACCAACAACTTCTACCTATTATTCTCATAAGGAGGAAGGTTTTGTTTATTTGAACATCTACCGGCAGAAAAAGCTCTGACTTTTGTTGTTCATGGCATAATGTGAAAACGCCTTCAGAATAAAAAAGCCAATTAAAACAGTTTCTGAATAAGACTGCTCATGAAAACCCCTTTCTGAGAAACGGTTTTCCACAAATATATGTCAACCCATTAAATACCAATGACACTATACTGAATTAGTGAAAGATAAGAGATGTTTTTTAAGTGTCATTGAAAAGAAAAGTAAAACACATTTCTGATGTTGGACGACTGTCCAGAAGGGTGACAAACAGAGGAAGTATAGGGGATTACGCTGGGGGGGAGGCCACTAATTGGATTCTGCCTCGCAGGATGAACAGGGGTAAAATGGCCCACTCAGCCCTCACTCTTCTAAAACCAAAACACAACGCAATCATAAAATTAAACAGGGACAATGAAGAGATATACCTCCTTCATCTTTTGTGTTAATGTGGGCCGAGGGAAGGCTATCGAGGGAAGGCTATACTCTCAAAAGGGATGTGAAGGTAAACAAGTAGTGACCCAAACAACACAGCATCACATGCCAAAATAAAGGGAATTTCCAATCAAGGTTCTATTAAAATCTAAACACTTTAATAAAACACACCATCTGCAAGTAGAATGAAAAGAGATTACTATTCAACCCCCATATCCCATAAAGGAAAGAACTAAAGAGATGCAACAGACTGCAGACAGTAGCACTGTGAGTGTAGTGCCAGGGGTGTTAGTTAAGGTACTACCATAAAAGGATATCTTACAGAAAACAGGAGCAATTGTGATCTAACCAGTCTTGAGGGTCCAAGTAGACCGTGGGGGCAGTACAGTGTCAACAGTACCTGGAGTCAGTTCTTGGTGGGCTGACCCATCAGACCTGGGTTTGAATGATGGTGTGAGCTGCTCAGGCTCAGTTTGGGCACGTTGATCATGGAGGCACTGGCAGCAAGTGGACGCAAATGCAGGTGTTCTGTGCGGTTGAATGTTGATGGTTCAAGTGATGCAGGTCGGGGCAGTCCCAAGAATGCTTCACAGTTGGCCAGGCTGAGGTGGGGTTTAGCTGCTGGGAGAGGTTGGCGAGTGACGCTCCAGTGGTTTGAGTTGGCAGGCGATGGTCGTTGAAGTGGTGATTGAGGGTGCATCAATGTGCAGTCAATGAGGCGCCAGTTATCAGGCTAGCTGGGCCAAGCCATGGTTGAAACACCCTGTTAGAGTTGGCGAATGACCCTCCAGCAATCTGGTTCAGGTTCTGGCGTTGAATAGTTATTTCTGGCTTAGAAGGTGATGTGCTTTGCTAGGACACGAAATAGTGTCAAGCTGATTTAGATGCAGTGAATAGTTTGGCGGGTTGTAGGAATGCAGACACCAGCACCTTCCCTGTTGTTCAGGATGCGGAAACACAGATCAACCATTTCAGTGTGATAGCACAGTGAGCTTTGGCTGGTCTGGCCCTCCGGTTGCTGTAAGGCCTTTGCAAAGGGATTGAGAACAGGTTCCTCCAGTTCAGGGTCTGCTCTTCTGGCATAGAAGAGCCATTGCAGGGTGGCTTCTCATGGTCCACAGCACTGGTCACTACCAATGTTCCCTGGGATTGGTTAGGAGACAGATCTTCCTTCTGTCTTGGACGGCTCCTTCACCTCCGGCAGAGGGCTTTGGATGGTGCAACTGTCCCATCGGAAGTCCAGGAGAGAATGTTTGGAATGTCTCTTCAGCCTTAATGGATCCTTGAAGAACTGATGGAATTCTGATGAAGGGGTGTGAGACTCCTTCTTTTAAAGTCACAAGGCCTCAGGTGATTGGTCTAAAGCTAACCTGCTTTAGGGGACCAATCCATGCTCTTGGCTGGAATGGACTTTGCCCTGGTGGTTTTGTACCCAAAATGCTTTCCTCCAGATGAAGTGGAGGTGACAGGAAAGGGAAATATGGACAGTGAGAAACAAAGTGGCAGAAGGCTTCTTTCAGTGTCCAGAACACTCCTGCCTATCCTACTATCTCCCCCTTCCCTCCTATTGACGACAAAGATCTTTGGATATGCAGCACCCTTAATTGAGGCTACTCCTACTGAATGGGTGTGCTCCTTTGATATGTCTCTGCGGGAAGGGGTTATCGCCGCTCCCAAAGAGAATCAATGCGCGTCTAGGTCATCTGGGTTTCTGTCCTGCTGTGTGGCAGTATCAGCCCATCTGACCAAATCAATGTTCATGTGACAGCCATGACCATAAGCATCGTCATGCACTGTGCCTTAACTCAGGCATATCTTATTCTTAGAGATTTGTAGGAGGTTTTGTCTTTTGGGGCAAATTCTGGATTTGGCGGTATTTTCTTACTGCAGTATTTTGGTGGTGTTTTGGCGGTAAACTGGCCTTGGCTTTAGAGGTAGTTCAGTATTACCCTATTTTGGTGATAATATAGTGTTAGCTTATATTGGCGGTAATTTTTAGTGGTATCTTATTTTGGTGGTATTTTAGACTTAACTTATTTTTGTGGTATAGTGGTGAGCATGTCTTTTATACTACCGCCCCATCATAGAACAAACTGTCCCTCATTACAATTGTGACCCACCTTTGGCTGACTGCAGGCACTCCGTGAACCTAGCACACCTTTAGGGAATCCAGTGAGTTTATTCAGAACTGACTTATTTACATTCAGTAACCTATGTGCCTTAGATGACACTGCCTTCTCTTCAGCATGCAGAGTAGCACATCCATACACACTCTATCTGTCTCATCTGCATGTATTTACTCTTTTTACTAACATTGTTCCAGGTGGTAAATGAGGTAATACATTTTTACCACAGTGGTGTAACACTAGGATCACCCCCTGACTTTCCCACTGACAGAATAATAATCAGAGGCAAAAATAAAACACAAAAACCAAGCAACAGCCTCGATCTGTTTTCTTTTTTTATATTCTATTGAGGTTTGATTACTATCATTATGTTGCACCAATAGAAAGATAAAACAATACATCACATAATCTCAGCGTTACATGTTCTTACCAACAGAGAGCCCAGCTCCGACTGAGAGATAGCAAGACAACAACACATGGCAACATGGAAGAAATAAAAACAGTGTATGCAATTTTTCTGAAACAAATGCAGCAAGAAAGAGATCAAAATAATATAACATCACAAAATGAATTTAGTGTGCATCACTTTCTTACCCAGTGCAGAAATGCAGAGAGAAACGTGATTTCTATTTTTTTATAAACCTAGCTCACTACACTGTCTGCCAACAATTACATCATCTCCCATTCATTTTGTCTTACACACCCCTCACTTAGAACCTGACTAACCAAGGTAGGCAAATTTTGAATCTTTTGCTGCCAGAGCTTTTTATCTGCACGACCTCACAGCCTTCGGATTTCCTTCTACTTTGATGCCAGCCACCCTATCCCTTTCTGCATGGTTTGCAAGCTGTTTTCAAATCTGCATTCCCGCAGCCCCGTCTAGGAAGACACCGACAGCTTTCGAATCTCTCTAAGGACTACCTACTTGTCATGACCACTGTGAGGGGGCACAAGTTGTGCCACAAGCAAGCTCCCACCAGAACCCTAAGGGCCTTAAAACCACTGCAAAAGGGCTCCTGGAGCCAGTCCTGGCACCTTTGGCAAAAGGCCAACAAACAATGGGGGACTCCAAGCAAAAAAAATACACACGGTCGTGCTTGGAAGAAACATATGTATATATTGAGCAACTAGGAGACTGAGGTATAGAATCTTGTTTAGGTGAACAGGCAAGACTAGACCCTTAATAACACAGCTGATCAAAAATACCACTCGGTAAGTACAGACCACATCACAAGACAGGAGATGAAAAAATTCAATTCACATCCTAAATTTAATAGAAATTTGTTTTATTAATTTCATAGAGTATATCATAAGAATTATAAAAACTCCTAATGTATAATAAAGCATTGGAGTCATAAAATACAATTAATGAAAAAAAGTAATACATGATTGTCAAGGAAATAATTCAGAACAATGTGCAACACAACCAGACCCATACAATTCACCAATCACTCCATTCATACTCATACATTTCTAAAATTCATACCTCAAATACAATGATGAAAAACACGGACTATACATGAATACAAATAAACTAATTGCACAAAATGTTATAGCACCATGTTCAAATTCCAATATGTGACAAGCACTATATTGCTAGAATATCATTAGAATGTCCTAAAATTAGAGACCTTCAAAAGTCATATTAATTGACAATTTGGGCCACAACAAGAGTGGCAAAAGGCTCATATGTAGGAAGGAAGGGCTGTTCAAACTATGTCCCATTTATGTACATGGGCCTTTAAATTAACCATGGAAGCACCCACACAGCCTAGTTCTAAGAACCAAGCCATGCGGTCTAGTGTTTTGGGTCTGGCAGGCCTGGAACTACTTTCCCTGGTACTACTTTACCTGGGCTCTATAAACCACACCCTGACTGCAGAACACGCTTTGTGTTTTTCTGCAACCAGCAGCGTGACGCTCACCGTGTCCAGATCCTGGTCTTCAGCATCTTCCTGTAATCCTGCAAGAACAGGAACAAGATTATTCTGTCTTACCTGAGAAAACACCATCCAGCACTGAGCATCTCAACCGGGCTGCAATTTGTGGAAACCGAGAGAAGAAGAAACATCACTCGCCTGTGAGTACTAGCTTAAGGACTTCCGGCGAACTTCTACCACAGCTGCTGTTCGAACATTGCGACCTGCAATAACGAGAAAGGGAAAGACAATATTAGAACGCGTGCTTCTAAAACATCAAATTCCATCAGTCTTACCTGAATGCCATCGCGCTATGCCACGCTTCCATCCGGAGCACCACAGCAACATCTGCAAAGGAAAAGAGACATATTCAGGTTCGCTTTCAATATTAAACAACCGCACAGCGCTGTACTTACCTTAACGGATTCCGGGGGCCTGTTTTACATTGAGCTCCCATCCACTCACAGCACTACAGTGGCCTGTGAGGAGAAGAAGAAGAAAACACAGGTTAGCTTTAAAAAACAAGAAAGGCACTGCACTTTGCCCTTTCTCTTACCTAGAAAACATGCCTCTCCATCCGGCACGCCAGCATCAAGACATTTGCACCTGAAAAGAAGGAGATAAAGACATTAATGAATTCCCACCATAAACAGAACAAATACTTACAATTAACAAACCTACCTGCCTACCAGCAGATTTGGGGTCACAGCAGGCCTGGGCCCAAGGAAGGGGTACAGTACCAGTGAGCAACTCGGGCAGCTCGCCAACAAATGTCAAGCGCCCCTGCACAAGAAACGCAGGACGAATAGCTCACCGTACAAATAACTAAGGTGAGAAAAGAACCCAGTGGGAAGGGAATTGGTCAGAGGGAGGTAGGGGATTCACCCATTAGAGACAGTTATCACAAATCCTCCCTTCTGTAATTGCAGATTCATTATTCAGCACTGGGCAACTACGCATCCAGGGTTCCAGATCTCAGAGTCTTCCAGACGCCCCCGGCGATATCAGGTGAGCGTAACACTACTTCCCCCAGCTCGACTGATTAAAAAAACTCTGGCTGTCTGTCAAACTCAGATGAGCCTTCTTTGACATCAGCACTGCCACCTCTTGGTTCCTACCGATCACATTACAAGGGTTTCCCTGTAACAAGTCCTTTCCTGCGAGGACAATGAAAGTTCTCAGCCTACATAAAAAAAAAATCTTGCACTAAATAAATAACCTTTCAGTTTTTTTAATTTTTTTATTGTGCATCTCCCCATGGAAAAACACAAACTGAAATGACTTTCAAACTGTGCCTACCGAACTGCATTATAAAGTTAATTGGGACAGTTAATTGGTTAGTGGACTTTTTTATGAGTTCTTAGTTGGTTATATATTTACAATGCAGTTCCACACAGATATAAAAGTACCCAATTTGTAAATATGCATGCTACTACATTTTAAATGACTGCCCCGGGGGCACTCCTCGGGTTGACCAAGTACCTACAACCTGCAACACGAAAACTAGCAGCCCTTCTTATGGTGCTGGCACGCAGGAGGATTGCTATGACATGGGGTCGCGGCCCACTACCCACGATCGAAGCCTGGAAAAAAGACATTCTGTGTTGTCAAGACATGGACACGGAATTCATAAAGACGCTACGACTACACGCACGACCACGACATCTGGGGGCCATACATAGTATATTTGCAAAATAGCGTCGAGACCTCGGTTTCAGAAACCCAAGAAACATAAACACTGCGAATGGAACAGTGGAACTCGGAAAAAGTGCATGAGACAGACCATATTAGCGTGGATGGGTAAATAACTAAATGTCTACTAAATCGGCGTCAGGGGGGGAGGAACTCAAGCAGGAACGCTTGAAGAGTTGAAACTGTTATGGTTGCACCCTGTTGGTGCAAATGTGTTTGTTTCTATATGCAAAGTCTAAAAATAAAGTATTTTTTAAAAAAATGACTGCCTCCTTTACTGAATGCTTTTAACACCAAACCACATTTTGCTGGCACGCTGCTAAAAAAACGTTTTGCTAAATACTTTTAACAATAATGCTTGCTGGCCTATTGCTAGAAAGCTGTCCCTTGCACCCATTTCCAAAAAGCTACATCTACATACTAGACAATGAAACTCCCACTTTTACTTCCCTTTGAATCTGTACATATGTGCTGTTGTTTGCACAAATATGTCATGCATGAATATATCCCTACAGATTATTCTGCCACCAGCATGGGGTACTTGTGAGAGCATCATAGTTGGGGTACAGGGGGATATCTTAAATGTCACCCCTGTGCTGCAGTGACTTTGCTGTCATTGCAGTGGTCAAGTGGGCATCTTGTGTTCTTTGAACCCGCTCTGTAGCACGAGCAGAGTAGGTGCTGCGGATCAAGCTACTGATGCAGCAGAGCACAAGTGCACTATGCTTTCGGCATGGAGTTGCGATAACGGGGGATCTTGTTAACAGATTACTCCTTTGCAGAAGGAATCACTCGCATCATTTTATGTACTAAGAATCAAAAAAGCCAGGGATTCGCACTCTTGCCTGGGGTTAATTCCTCACAAGGGATCACATTGGAAAGGCCTAAAAAAGACAAAAAAATGTTAAGAAGTTGTGCAGGTGTTTTGGGCAGATGGAAACACAGGAGTATGGGGTGCTTTCCACTTTCGAATTAAAGACTCCAGAGATAATTTTTATTTTGGCGTGCTATTCATGCATAAAAGACCTGTGTTGGTACATTTTATTTTCACTCACTAGATGTACTGATCTGTACCCCTCCCGGAAGTCCTTCAAGGATGGCAACCTTCTCCACATTGCCACTCTTAACACTCGTTCATCTGTCAAACACTCCTCCGACATCTGCCGCCTTCTGGAAGAACTTGACCTTGACGTATGCGGTCTCACCGAGACATGGTTCACAGCCAGCTCTGTCACAAGCTTTGACATGCTCCTCCCTGACAGCTACAAGATCCACTCTGCGCCCAGGTCCAACCGCTCCAGAGGGAGTGTAGCCCTGATCTTCCGCAAGTGGATTCCTGCCTCTGTCATTCCTACGCAGGCCTACTACTCTTTTGAATGCCTCATCTGCAGGCTCTCTCTCTCTCCTAGCCATTCCCTTTCTGTGGCTACTATCTATCAGCCACCTGGTCAGATTTCCTCCTTCCTCTCTGAGTGGGCAGACCTCTCCTGTCCTCGACCACTCAACTCCTCCTTTTTGGAGACTTCAACATCCACCTGGATGCATCCTGTCCTTCCTCTGGACTCTTTCGCGACCTCTGAAACTCTCTCTCGCTCACTATTCTTCCCTCTGGCCCGACTCACTATGCAGGGCACACCTTGGATGCTCTGATCTCCTCAGACCTTCCCCTTTCTGTCCCTCTCACCACTCCTCTCTCCTGGAATGATCACATTCTCCTTTCCTCCCATCTCTCCCTCTCTACCCCATAGGCCAGGCCACTTCCATCAATGCCACCCACCGTATCACTTGAGGCTTTCGCAATCACTTTGTCACCCCTCTCCCCCTTTGGCTTACTGTCACCCTGACACTGCCCTCTCCACGCTCCACTCTGCTATATCTGATACTCTTGATATCCTTGCCCCTGTCATGAGAATCCGCCTGAAGCCCAAAGCCCAAAGCCAAGTGCAACTCCTTTTACGACTCAGCCCTTGTCACCCTTAAACACAAGTGCAGAGTGGCTGAGAGGAAATGGCGTGAATCTTGTACATCCTCTGACAAACTGGCCTGCCGCCGGCTCCAAAGGCAACACCAGCTCTCTGTCCTCACCAAAGAAGAGAGCTCTTATCCAAGCCTGCATCTCAGGGGCATCTAACAACTCAGCTGAACTCTTTAAAATCTGTAAGGAACTACCTGATCCTGCTGCAGTCTCTTCTTCTCCTGTCCCTTCCCAGGCCCTCTGCATGGCACTGGCTTCTCAATTCATCTCTAAAACTCACGACATCCTGTCCTCACTCTGCTCCTCTCCCCTCCCTCCCTCTACTCCCTGCTCTTCCTCTGGCCCTTTTGCAGCCACTTCTCCTCCCTCCTTCTCTGCCTTTCCCCTGTTCCATGCAGACAAGGTTTCTAGACAAGTCTGATCTATGAAAGTCTCGTCAAAACAGGTTCACCCCTGTTCCTCCAAAACCATCAAGGACCATATTGACACCCTGGCTCCTGCCCTGGTGGACTTCTGCAACCACTCCTTCACCACTGGATTCTTCCCATCCCCCCTGAAGCACTCCCTTGTGCACCCTCTTCTTAAGAAACCCTCTGCTGATTCCTCCTGCCCGGCTAACTATCGCCCAATCTCCATCACTCCTTTCCTGGACAAGCTCCTGGAAAAACTGGACATCTCCGAGCTTAATCTCCACACTGAATCTGTTGGTTGTCTTCATGGCCATCAGTCTGACTTCAGAGCTGCCAGAAGCATGGAAACTGCTCTCCTGAACACCTGTGAAGACCTGCTCTCCAACCTTGACTCTAACACCCCCTGTGTCCTCATCTTGCTTGATCTCTCTTCTGCCTTTGACACTGTCAACCATGCCATCCTGCTAAATTGTCTCTGTGATGACATGGGCATCACCAATCAGGCCCTGGCGTGGCTGACTTCCTTCCTCTCTGTCCGACCCTCCCAGGTCTAACTTGGGTCCTTCCTCTCTGCTATCTTTTTCTCTACCTGTGGTGTCCCGCAGGGGTCTAACCTCTCTCCCTGGCTGTTCAACCAATACCTGGCACTCCTTGCCCACCGCATTGCCGCTCTATGCCCCAACCTTCAGTGCTATGCAGATGACACTCAGCTCATTTTAAGGCTACCTTCGGCCACCTCTTATTTGTCCCTCATCTCTGACTGTCTGTCTGCTATCCAGGAGTGGTGTGCCACCAATGACGTCTGCCTTAATGCCAGTAAGACTGAGATTCTCCTCATCGGCACACCCACTCCCTCCTTTCCTATAGCTCTCTTGGCCCTCTTCCTGCTCCCACCTGCAAGGCTAAAAACCTTGGGGTCATCTTCTGCTCCACACTCTCTTTCTCCCCTCACATCTCTGACGTCTCTAAGAAGTCACACTAACAGCTGCACCTCCGCAGAGGTATTCTTCCTTTCCTCTCCTTCCCCAGGAGCTCACTGTCTCCAGTACTCTGGTTCTCTCTAGGCTGGACTATTGCAACAGCCTCTTTCTAAATCTGCCTGCTTCTAATCTCCGCCCTCTGCAACTCATCCACTACAGGACTGCGAGACTTGTGCTTGGCCTCAAGCCCAGGGAACGTATCTCTCCAGGACTGAAATCTCTGCACTGGCTCCCAGTGGCTGCGAGGATTAAGTTCAGAACCCTCTACAAAGTCCGCAAGGCCTTCTGGGGCTTGGGGCCTCAATACCTTCAACTATCTCTTCCTAAATATCTTCCTTCTCGAGCTCTTCGCTGAGCCACCTCCAACTCCATCAGGGTCAGTTACTTCTCCAAGAAACGAGTTGGTGGTAGATCTCTCTCTTCGGCTAGGGCCTCCCTCTGGAACAGCCTCCCTGCCTCCCTGAAAAGCAGGCGTTAAAACACCAACCCGCTAAGGGACCTCGTAGTAAGGCGGAAATGGTTAACGGCCACCGTTACCATTAACGGTGGCCGTTAACCATTACCGCCTTCCGTGTAATGAGGCCCTTTGTCTTCCTGGCTCTTGTTCATTGAAAAGTTGAACACGTTTTATGGATTTAAAGGGTCCCTGGAGGGCTTAACTAAAGCACTCTGAACATTGCATGTTTCTTGATAGTAGGTGCTCAGTGAGAATCTTAACATGCTTGCTTCTGGGTGTTCATGGACAACTGAAACCCTGTTTTCTACAACTTGACATATTCATATGACAATCTTCTTAACAGTTCTGAAAGTGGTTATTCATACTTTCTTTTTAAATGGCAGACCTATGGGCTCCATTGGAGGTTGTGGTTGCATGAACAACTCTGACACTACAGATATAGGTTTGAGGGTTTCTTGGCCATTCTGATCCAGCAGCGTTCTCAGCAGAGACCGGTGAGGAATTCACTGCCTTCATACAGGATCACTTGTTTAGTGTGCCATTCGCCCGATGCATGCAGAGAATCTGGTGTTACCTCTGTACTGCACACTGGCCAAGCCAGGCTCATGTCAACTTGTCCTCACACTCCCGATTGCTTTTGCTGGTGCAATACAATTTGGGAAGAGACTGGGAGTTTGCATTTATTTCGCACACCCTCCGGAACGCAGATCGTGATAAAGTGCCATTCTGCATCCAGTATTCCCACAAAGGGGAGAATGTGTGAATGTCATAAAATATCATTTTTGCCTGGGTTTCTAATTGATCTGTATCCTCCATAATGAGGTTGTTGTTCATAATATGATCCAGAACTGCTTCAAATTACATTTTTCTGAACATATTTTTCCAGGAATCTCTGACTTTACAAATTGAAAAGGATATAGAAAAGTGCCCTCGCAAGTGCCTGTTACACCTGGGAGATCTTGTTGGACTAAGAACTCACACTGGTATCTTTGTTCTCAAAATCTTCAGCAACAGTGTGTTTATGATAATGTGGACTATATCAATGCTCACCCTTTGCTATATACCAATAATTGTGTATTAGATTAGGTATATAGCGTACTTAAACACCTTCTATTATATTTAACAGAGGCCACGCCCCCTGCGCGCTCACCCTGCGAAAGTGCCCTTGCAAGCATGGGCGTAATTGTAGGCGGGGACAGGGGTGTGGGGTTCGGGTGTCGGTATTTACCGCTTGTTTGAAAAAGCTATAGAAACTCCAGTGGGTATGTCATTCACTGATTTGTGCTGTCATGTTCTGTAATAATTACAGATGCTTAGAAGCTGTGTCTGCATAACTCTTTATTTTGTCTCACGTAGGACTCTCGATAGAAAAACCTTTGTCATAAATCTAGTCTAACGAGCACTACCGTGGGGCTTTAACTCTGGGACAGGTGAGGCAGCAAACCGTTGCTTACGTTTGGCCTTGTCTGTAATTGTATCCCTTCTGTTGAGAGGCTCGAACTGTTAGGCTTGTGATTGCTGTGACCGTCCTTAAACAAACAGAAGGATATTGATTGTGCGTTAAATGGTTCAGGCCGCATCGCTGTGAATGGGTATGTGACTTTCAGAGTGCTTGCATGGGCTTACCTTTTCATGTCATCGTATGTTCCGCATGCATGAGAGAAGAACTAGTGGAACGAAGGCAAAGCAAGTCGAGAAATCGGGCAATTCTAGATACAAATAGATTTGACTCCGTTGCCTGAAATCGTTTGTTCCCAAATACATAGCCTCATCACGACTTTGGCGGCAACCCTTAAATCTTTTTAAGGGTCCGCCAAATCAGGACTTTGGCAGATTTTGCCCCAGCTCTGAGCTGGGGGGAAATCCACCAAAAATGTGCGCTCATACCGCCGGCAGGAAATCCGCCGGCGGTATTAGCGCGAAATTTCCCCATTGAGCCCAATGGGGAAAGGGGCATTCCCGAATGGGCTCAATGGGGATTAACATTACTGCCGAACTCGTGATCCGGCGCTATTAGCGCCGGGGAGTTCGGCGGTAGGGCAGATAGCGCCGGGGCTAATAGCACCGGCGTTACCGCCCAAGTCGTGATGACTCAGACGTACCTGCCAGTTATGCTCTGCACAAATTTAATGATTTGGATAATGATGAGGAACGGTTGTCGGATAACTCTGTAACCTTTTCAAATTAAAAATTGTCGAATATTAACCATGAAGAACAATTTGAAAATCATATATCTACTTCTCTATGATGGCTCGTGTGATACAGGCGGAGTTAGGGAAGTGTATTAGACTATCATTAGGACCCTCAACACCTGTTTCCCAAAAAATGACGGGTGTTGCCAATGTGTTTTTGTTTAACGACAGGCATGGTAATTTCCAATCCCAGTCTGCAGGTACAGCTTTTTTACTTTCTGGAAATTGATATTTGCCCTCTGCTAGTTCTCAATCACACTTGACAAAGAAATCACAGTCCAACACTGATTCCTGCCCCATAAATAATTGGGGAGGCATGAGCTCGAATCACTATACTGATGACCACGCTGCAGGTGTTTCCCCTACAATCTCACCTGATTATCACCACTATAGTGTAGCTGATGACTATTCCTTTCCAGTACTTAGGCACATCCTCAACCTATTCAATAAAGGTCATGAAACCACTCATTGAGAAATTTGCAAAATAAAACTGTCCTTGTCCGATATCCTGGAGAACCTTAATAAACTGGAGGGGTTCTTTTATGCTTATGACACTTAAATAACACTTTCTGCTGCTTCAAAAAAGAATGTAAATACTGGCACCACGCATTGTCAAACTATGTAGTCAGTTCCACAAATGGAGCTTAAAATGCAATCTTATGCTGCAGTGCTAGCCGGAATTGCTGCCGAATTTCAACCCAAAATTGAAAAATCAGATGACCTTGTATCACAAATTGAAACGTTAAACAGTGACAAAATTGTAATCATTGAAGCCGAACTAAGAATGTTATTTGAAGCCCAAGCTGAAAGACAAAGCGCCCTTAAAGTTGAATCGCAATTGTGTGCCCTTGATGCATTTTCCTCCGGCGATGAGCCAAATAGACCATCTGCTCTAACCGATCTGATGGACTTGGAAGATAAAAATCCTAGTCCGACCCATAGGATTGAGGGGGAAAATTTAGATATGGAAAATCAAGGAAGAGCAGAGTCATGCTTATCGCGAAGGGAGAGGTGTCTTGCTTTCAGAGCACAAAAGAGAAGAGCTTATAAGAATACACTGCAAGTAGTCCTTGATAATAAAAACAAAATATCAGTTTCCGAAAAAAACTAATCGCCATAGCACCAACATAAAAGACATCTGCAATATTTTAAACGATGATGAATTGTTGGATTTGAATCAGCTTAATGATGAATCCAAATCCTTGCTGGAGATAAAAAAAAAAAAGACGTGAAACAGAATACGCCTAAGGTTGGTTAATTACTGGATGTTAAAAAGAACAAAAAAAAAGGTGCCCATTATTACTGATAGTATACAGGCAGTGGAAATGAAACCTGCGGAATCCACAATTATTCTCGGAAATTGTCCAACGAACTTTAAAACACAAAGCTATACTTGCCTATTTAAGTTTTATCTGACTATCTGTAGTAAAAAATGTCATGGACCTTTGTCTTCTACTCTAAATCATGACACACAAAATTCCACTGCAGAAAGTAGCATGGACTCAGCACCATTCAGTAAAGTCAAAGTTACGGCACCTGAATCACTTCCAAATGAAGAAATTAGTACTTTTGAAACCCATTCTGTCCAGCCAGGGGAACCAAAAGTGGATTAATTTACTTGCAATGAAATGGAAAAACTCCCATCTGCGCCAGGTACTCATACAAATGGTGTTCCCAGGATGATACCGTGTCCAGTCCAAACAGGGAGTGGTCAATTAAAGGTGACAGGAAATGATATAGCTTTGGCTAGTCTAAAAGATAACGGAAGTAGTGATAAGCGCAAAGTAAAGGATGATGATCTGCAAAATATAAATGGAATAGCCTCCGCTGATAACTCTGAATAAGGTAATATTTATGCACCAACCCCAGATATGTCAAATATTATGGGGTGGGAGAGCGACATAGCTACGAACGGCAGGTCCAGATTAAATCGGTCCTACATGTTAAATGCATTTAAACTAATTCCACCTTTAAGAACTCTCATATCTGACATTATAGACTGGTTAACACTGCCAGTAAATAACAACAATCGTATGATATGGCAGTGTCACTCATACCTAATTATGAAGTTAATATGGGAACAGATATTGCCCATATAGGGCTGACTCCATATATATTTGTATCTAAAGAAGAGGCCTCCTCATTTGTTGAGATTCAGGTAGCTCCTATGATTGAAAATGCTACTTGCTCTACTAATGGTCAAACGGTAGCTGCCAATGAAGAATTACTAAAGGAATGTAAAGCTTTTGCCTCTGCTACTAAGGAGTTTACCTGGCTTCAACCCCTCATGAGCAGCCTAATAAGAAACAAAAAATCAACTCCAGTAGCATAGCAACATTTACTCAACTTGACATTTTGGAATGCCTGCAGATTCATGAACCTTCAAACATGGTTTGAATCCATTCCCTTAGTGGACCAAATATTGATCCTCTTACTTCAGGAGACCATGAAATCCTAGGTCTTCACTATTGACGGCTATGACTTCAGGTGGGCTTTCAATTTTCAATTCTAGTTAACAACACTATCAAAGCGTCTTCTACTAGAATCTATGGTGCCGAAGATCTGTTGGTGGTAGAAGAAGATATGCATGGCGATCCAAAAACAACTTTTCTGGTTGTATCGATTTACTGGAACCCTGTTAAATATTGCCAATTGCATGTGTTTACCCAACTTGATTTGATCTTGGAAGAAGCATTGATTTGTAATTCGAATTACAAAATTGTACTAGGGGGAGATTTCAACTCATCCTGTGCTGAACCTACTACCGGGAATTTTAATGCAATAATAATTGTGACACCCTAGCGTATAAAAGAGGATGTGCATGGGTCAATTATTTTCTAGAGTGGGACCTGCAGTTAGTAAAGTCAGACCCTAACAGCTGCAAATATACTTGGACTAGAGGGCAAGCTAAAACATACATTAAGTTTTTCTTTGTGTCAACACATCTACTCAATGACTGCACACCTGTCAAAGTCATAAATCCATCGTTGAGCGATCATATGGTGATTAAATTGACTTTGGAACTGTCACATGGCTTATATGACAAGGAATTATCACTGGTACTGATAGAGCCTGATCACCATTGTTTATCAGTCCAATGGAACTCGAACTTGTGTCATGAGCTAACTTATCGGATTCGTTTAGAAAACAGGCTCACAACACACGACTTGTGGAACAGTCAAAATGTCGGCCGGGTTGAGGAAGTGAATGTCGAAATTATTAAATACCACTTACATAAAATTGCAGAGAAAATTATGAATGGGAAAGTGGTGAATCATGAACATATATATATATATATATATATATATATATATATATAACTCGGAAGTTGGGAAATTAAAAAGACACAAGAATGTCAAACTAAGGGAATTGAAAAAAACAAGTGTTAACACTTCGTTTAAATATCTTAAAAAACAAACATGTCAAAGCTACAAAACAAGATAAGATCTATAAAGTTATTAATCGCTGATAATCAGCGTATCATTTATAACTTGATTAAATGCAATTCTAGGAACTTATGGGCAGTCTTTAGAAGTATAACGGTCAATACCCAGCACTCACTGCAATCTTGCATCTCTGCTGATGTTTGCACTGAATATATAGCCTTGTAGTATCAAATCCCGACTCAATATTCTAAAGTGGAATGTGACAACGTGTCCTCTTCTAACCTGCGGATTTGCCCTTGGTCTGAAATTGATATTATACAGGCAATCTGTAAACTTAAAAGTTCCAAAACAGCTGGTCCAGACGGAATTCCTCCCTCGGTTCTTAGATCCGACCCTGAATTCTGGTGGGCTATCCTTAAATTCAAATTTAACTATATCTTCGAATCTAAATCAATTCCAGTTTCTTGGTGTTCGGCCATAATTATCACAATTTACAAAAAGGGCAACCCGATGGAGCGAGGCAATTTCACACCAATTGCATTAATGAATGCATCGTCCAAAGGCTTCTCTATCTTGATCTTAGAGGACTTAGAACAATATATATTGCAGCATGATATCCTCTGACGATACCAGATAGGTTTTCGGAAATACATGGGATGCGCACTCAATGCAACCATTTTAGCAAACATACTTGAGAAGACAAAACGTTCCAATTGTGGGCCATTGTAATTTAATTACAAATGCAAAAGGAGATAGAATAGGGCTGTCAGTGAAAAATATAAAAAATAAAAATGAATATTTAAAGACGATGTTGAGTCATACTGACCTCGAATGGAAACCAGAGGCCTTTTGTACGCATGATTTAGATGAGATTGTAAGCAAGTTCCAAGGGAAGGTTTCTAATATTAGGTCAGGTCCCATTTGAAAAAAGAACTATGAAGGCTACCCATGTGTATGATAAGGAACTGGCTGACAGGAAAACTCAGATGAGAAGTGAACTTTGTGTGATTAAAGGCATGAGTAATGAACCTAATACAAGGGGGTTGCTATTCAAGAAAAAAACAGAACTGTCTAAACCTTTGTAAAAGTAGGCAGATGAGCCTCTTGCAGAAAGATGCCTAGGCCATGTTGGGTGTCCTCATTAGGAAGGACGCAAGTGTTACTTTGGCAGCTGGTAAACGCTCTTGACCCTGGTTTTGCATTAAATCAGCTAAATGCAATATCGGAAACAGACTAGGTAACCTTTTTTGGCAATCTTTTATGGGAAGCCTGGTGGGGCGTCTATGGTAATGCGCTGAAAGGAGAAAGTAAGCTCAGATCAGGAGTGGAAATTGCCGATTGAGCTGGGACAAAGCAGCTCCCTGATTAAATCTTGCAGTTCTTCAAGCGCATCTGGGCAGAATGGCTTGACTAACTGCATCTTTAATCCTGAGCCCTGTTTATGGGGGAAGATATTAACTCTGCACTTTCTGGGAATTGTGAATTCTGGTGTATTGCCAGCGTCTTGGGATTTTGCCACTGTTGTCCAAATTTACAAGCGGGGTCCTAGAAAGGATCCAAAGAATTACCACCCCATTTCTTTGATTGACGTTGACTGCAAATTATTTTCTTCACTAATTCTGTCTCATTTAGAGCAATGGATTTTTACAACGGAGCAGTAATGTAAATTACAAACAGGGTTCAGAAAAGATCACGCAACATCTCTGAATGGTATGGTATTGTGGGTACTGAAAGAGCAAGCCTGGGGAAAACATGGAGGGAACATGCATGTCGCCTCCATAGGCCTATATAATGCATTCGACAATGTCGATCAAAGTTTGCTCTGGTCTAAGCTTTATAACTGGGGGCTGCTCGGGGGGATCCCTAACTTGTTGATCGGGATACACTTAAATTCCACTATCAGGGTTAGACTGAGTCAGGAGGGGGACTTGTCCCAGAGAATTGAAGTGTCAACTGGATTGAGATAGGGGTGCATTTGTGCCCCCTGTCTCTTCAATTTATACGCTTCTGACATTGGTGACTACTTGGATAGATCTACCTTTGTTCCACTAAAAATAGGTGTCTTTTAAGTCCCATGAATATCGCATGCAGATGATTTTCGCCTGTTTGATACTACTCGGCTAGGATTGCAAAGGCTCATTGGGGGGTTTAGTGTGTATGCGTCCCAGAATGGCTTAGTGATCGACCCTGGGAAAACTAAAATCTTGCAGTTTATTAGATGTAGGAGTCGTAGCAAACTGGTGTGGTCATTGGGTGACATGAAGCTTGGGAGTTCAATTAGCATGGTATATTTGGGATTTTATATTTTTTCCCAACCTGATAGCTATAAAATTTGGGAAGGTCTGAAATTGAAAGCTGTTTCTCTTTAAATACAACCAGTAAGGTTGGGTAGATGGTATGGCAGGTTTTCTATAAAACCGGTGATACAATACTCCAAGGGTAAGACAATTTCCAAACTTCCTTGTGGTGCAGAGTGTTTAAGTGAGACAATAAATGTTATTGAGGCGCTGATATGGAGACGTTGCTTGAAAGTACCAAATGTTATACCTATGACGGCTAAGCGCTATGAATTGGGATTGATCTGACTTAAAGCCTGTGTGTGTTGGAAAAAAGCTCAGCTTGTATAGTAAACTGACAAACCTATGACCAGGCACGTTGAATGAAGTTCTGGGGGCACAAATGTAGGTCTCTGGGGAAGAAGAACGATGCATTGGTAAATTTAGTTAACAATTCAAGTAGGATGTTGGTGGATCTTGCAATGGATGGGAAAATGTTACTGAGAATCCGGACAAAGTTAAAAAGGCCCTCTATAATTTTCAATTGGATTATGACCATAGACATGTTTCATGAATATCCCTTGCTGATACATCTTTCAAAAGATCATAAGACATGTGGAACAATTTCTTACATTTTCTATCAGTTTCCTAACAAGTATTCCTGTATCTTGCTTTTAAAGTTAAGATGGAATCTATTGTTAACCAGGGAGGTGTTGTTGAAGAGAGGGCTGATTCAACCAGATTAATCTGATTGTAGGTATGATGGTCTATGGGGAATTTTAGAAACATGTAAATATCTGTAAATAGAATGTTCTGCCTTGAATGTACAAAGGATGTCCCACATGGGGAAATTCGGGGGTGTTAGTAAGGGGCTATAAGGTGATTAATGATGTAGGGATGTATTAATGTTCAAAGCACCTTGGATGGAATGGCAATTGCAGGATTCCTGAACTCTTTAAATTTAGATGGGGCTCAATCTTGAGAATAGCTTTCATATTTTAGATTTTAAATAGTTTGCTGTTTTATGATAATGATTTTAGAGTATGTGATGATTTATGATGTAATTTTGTATATTTTGCTATGGTTTGTATAAACCTAACAAAAAAAGTAAGCTCAACTGGATGAAACCACTTCCGCCCCTAAAGCATGGCTGACCCTTCCCTAGCCATATAGGTGTTTTCAAAGATCCATGTCTGTCATGGATTTCCTATATTGTAATATCATAAACCCTGATAATACTCAATGTGACCACATCTAAATAATGAAAAGCAGACACAGCCATGCCGGTCATGTGACTTAATCTGCTGGTCTGACAAACAATCTTACAATTCCCTACTGTAACTTTGCTTATTTGATCACCTTCAGAGGGATGGCGTTTTCTTAACCAGATCCAAACTTGGAACCTGCGGGTTATGCATAGACTTCTTCTCTAGATTCACCAATACACAGAACTATTTTTTTCTCTTGCTGCACATGACCCCTTCCCGGTGCCTTTTACATTGCTTTGTATATGTTTTCTTCCAAGGAATCAGCATAAACTTGCTGCAATTTGCCCAAACTTCCATGATGATGTATGGCTCTTAGAAGAGATTCAGGCAGGCAGAAATATTTGCAGGAACATGAAAATCTACTCAAATCTAACTAGCAGGTTCACTTCTGCAGCCTTCAGATAATTTCTGAGAAAGTTTTCACAGGTTTAGCTGAAATATACATATGGAGAATATACTAGAGGTCTAGAAGGCATTAACCAGTGTTATATGGAACTTTGTAAACATGTGAGGCTCCCTTGGCATATGGTGGCTGTGTCCGGAGATGTGTATTGAGCTCATGCCCATGTATGAGCCATTAGTAAACAAAAGATTGCAGTACTGCGACATCTAGGGATGCTTTTGACTTATGATGGCAGCGGCTGGACATGTGAGGCTATGCCCATACCAAGCATATGTTCATGTAATTTTGTCAAAACTGACTACTCACATGTATTTGTCATGGCATAATACTGGCAAGTAATGCCGCACATGCCATTGGATGGCAGCACTCAAGTGAGGTAGTGCCTATATAATGAATATGAGGCTTTAATTACAATTCAATTTCAGTTCATGGTTATTTGAGGCAGTACTTGGCATATTATGTTTACGCCTGGACTACACACATGCCTTGCACATGGTGCTTAATTGCGTACAAGATGGAAGTACTCAGGTATTTTAGTGAACACTTTCTGTAAGATGGCATCATCTGGACATTTGAGTGTCTTGTGTACATGTGACAACTATGCTAGACATATTCATCCATTTATTAATTTGATCATTTGTAAAGCACCTTTCACCATAATTATAGTCCCAATCCAGTGCTGTTGGTTGAACGCCATCTGAGAGACCACAGTCCAAAATATGGGAAAATTGAGGTGCTATTATTCATGTGTGCTGTTGGTGTAATTCTACCAGGTATGCCAGAGGTAGTCTGGGTGTCTGCCCAACTCTCAAAGGCCCAATACCCTGCCCCAGAATAAACAGAGGACTCAGCCAATGGCAAGTTAGAACTGCGGCTTATTACAAAAAAAACCAGGGATCAAACAAGACAATCAAAATTCTCCAGTACTTCTCAGTATTCCACGGTGAAGTCCCGGTTTTGAGGACAAATTACTTCATACCTGGCCTTTCTTCAAAAAACCTATCACCCCACATGATTGGATATTGAGAGTGGTGAGTCCTATGGAAGTACCCTATAGAGGTTTGTAGTGGAGGTATTAGACCCCTTACCCTCTTAAACTGAATGCAGAAAACCTAATTAGTTGATGAATGGTTTCAGTATTGCAAAAATCAGAATTATAGTGTTTTTTGAAGACAAAAGGTGCTTTTAGGGCTACAAATATTCTTTGGGGTCAGAATGTCTCAGGGGGTGGAGGGCATCTCAGGTGTTACATGAACATCATGACTATCTAAAAATATAGTCTGAGAACTGAACAGAAACTAAGTTATGCACAAAAGTAAATAACAAACTTCACATTGGTATCTGAACAGAACGTTCAGGCTGAACAGGCTTAGAAGAATCTAAAATGGATGCTGAAACAAAATGGGTTCTGGACCAGATGTTAAAATAGATGACTCATTGTGAATCCAGAATGTTCTTTGGTAGCAGTTCACTGTAGGCAATTATGTGGTGGGATATATTTAAAATTTCTTGGCAGCAGTTCTGACAGTGATGGGTCGTGGGGCCAGTTAAATGTCTGGGAAGCTACCAATTAGACACAACAGCTGCTTCAACTTGCAACAAATATGATGAGCTTATTACGTTTCCCACAGTATCGCCTGCCAAGTGAAGTTGGCAGGTCTAGACAATCTGTTTCTTGGCAGGCGATGAAGGATTTATAATAAAGGTCGGTAGGATCTCACACAAAATGAATAAGCCTATGTGTCAGTCCAATTAGGTTTGCCAAGAGAAGTCATTTGGGCTTGGTGAGTGGCAGTTAAGCCGACCAATACTAGAATAGATAGGTGTTTGCTTTTAGTTGAACGAACCAATTAAAATGTATTGTGCAATAAAATGCAATGTTACATTAAACTGAGAAAAGTATAAAAAGCAATTGATTCAAGAGCATAGGGCTGCCAGTTCTGATGTCTTTGAAAGTGTAATAAAGATGACCGGTGAAACGAGCACAGGCCTCCGTCTCCCTCCTTCCACAAACTCGAGCTCTTGAGCCTGCAGTTATGAGGGTGTATTCCCTTTCTCTGCAGCTGCTCCCTTGTCATCTAATGTTTGGAATGCTACCGTGTATCTCTAACCTTGGCTGTGAGCCTCCTTTGCTCTTCATGCAGCCTGAATCAGCTCTTCTCATCTCATGCTCTACGATGTCAAGCCTTTTGTAATTTTCCTTTAGACTTATAATATGATTTCTACACGCTCATGTTATGCTAAGTAACCTATAACTTAGTTGCACATGGTCCTATCAGGCTCCATATACACTCCTGTAGTTCCAAAAGCTTATTTGCTTTAAGCATCTGCAAGCTTGCTCTGGGTCTCTTGTTGCCATGCATTACTGCGTTACTGCATTTGGATAATGAGAAAAATAATAAAAACTTTGAGGGTATGTATCCATCCACTAGCTATAGACTGTGGAAGCATGTTGTTCGTGTGTTCGTGTATGCGGATGTGCGTTCATGTAATGCAGTCCAGGACTGCGAGTGTGCTTCATGGATAACTCTGCTATGTCGTGGTGTCACTAGTGACATCAACATTGTGACTTCTTGGTGCTTAATCGATACTGTCCATTAGGTTATTCCCATCTGCGATCTCCGTTGTCTCCCCTATTCCTGAAAGGATATGTACTGGATTTGGTCTGTATGACTGGTTGAGGGGATATCTTTCTGTGTACGTGTCAGCAAACAGCGCACTTGGGATTCATCTGAAATAGGATGGGTGGCTGCAAGCATTCCTGGCTCTACATCCTGTCATGTTCCTGGGGGTGAGGAGGGGCATTCTTGGGACCCCCTTTTCAGTGCATTCAGGCCATTAAGGTTATGAGAGGGTGTCCAATGCCTTGGAAGGGGTTGTGTTTAAATGGAAAGAAAATTATGTGAGTAGCTATTGTTCACATTTGTTGTCATGAAATAAAGCTTCATTATTATGTCAGAGGTGTTGTGCAATAGTGTTTGTGTGATATGTGAGTGCAGAAGTGTGTACAGTAAAGGATTACCTGCCATAAAATGTCTTTACGTGGGCATTTATGGCTTATGGTTGCAGCACCTTCAATTTTGGGCTGTACCTTGTCTATTTTGACGATACCTGGAATTTGAGTATATTGCAGGCATACAATAATCTTTTCTTTGCATTAGTAACTCTGTGCTATTATAGAAATCACTATGTTAATTGCATTTTTTAACAGGTAATACCAATTTGGATGATTTGCATTGCAATGTTGTGCCCTATGTTGTGCCCTATGATGTCATGGGGGTCAGAGTTCATTTTATGTCACTTTCTGTTATGTTCCATGTGATAACATGTTTGCCACTGCTAGCATTTTAATGAATGAACCTCCCTGTAGTTAGTCCATGCCTTCCATGTTCAAGCACCTCCAGGGTAACCCTTCAACACCATGGCTTCATATTGAACAAAGGCAAGTATACCTTTTGAACTATAGAACTTGTCACGTAAAGGAGCTTAGCTTTTTATGGATGCGTGCAGCATCTATTTCCTTCAACACAGAACAGTCAAACTGCAATCTCATTTTGATATTCCTTCTCCAGGTGAAAATGTCTAACACTATAATGAAACAGGAGAGAAATGCAGCTATATTTTTTGTAGTATTTGACGATTACATCCTGGTCTGCCATGTGCAGAACCACCTGGTGACTTTGCACTACTGAACCCCATTTCAGGGGACTCTTCCAGGGCCCACCTCCTGCAGGGAAAATATTCTCTGAGTGTGAAGCCAGACAATTTCACAATTGGAGAGAAGCAAATGTGACCTCTGGCTTGTCAACATGTTTGCATGCGAGTGAAATCGAGAAAAACACAATTGTTCCAATAACTAGTCAGTTTGCAAGGACGTGGTAATTCTTCTTGTCTGCCTTATATATCAAGGCATGCTGTGGATTAGGGTGTCAATACCTTTCTGTTTCTTTTCAGCCATCCTCGTTCCTACTTTGCTAATTCAGGAATCAGATAGAATCCAGCACATACTCCCATATTCTCGCATCTCTGTGAGAAGATAAAAGGTGTATCCTGGGGCTCTGAAAGAGGATGCTAAACTATGACTGGATATCCTCATTTAGAAAAAACAACCTGTCAGACCGGCTCCAGAAGCTCCTAAATAGGTGTTTAGGATGGGTGCAGTGTCCATCCCTTATTTGGATGAATTCCTGTTTGCTTTTCCTCCTTTCCGTTACTCACTGTTAGTGAAAATCAGGATGAAGAGGAATCAAGTGACATGTATAGCGCTATTCTGCACTCAGGTGAGATTGAGCACTTGCAGTCTCTGTGGAATGGGGTCTCCCCCAAGAACCTTCTTTGCTAACATCCCAGTATCTTCTACTATCTGCAATCTCTCTCTATGAACAAATGCAGGTTTGCCTATCGAGTCTCCTGAAGTTGAGGTATCAACATGATTTAAGATGAGAAATATTGAAGTCTCTCATGCCTGTACCTTGTTGTGCTATCATCATTACTTCTCTTCCTTCATTCGGTGATGTGCTTCTCATGAGGTTGATGCATTGCTCGGGGTGTGCAGTCATAATGTCGAAAATAAAAAGTCGAATGACAAAAATGTCGAAAAAAATATGTCGAAAAAAATGTTGAATCTATTATTTTTTAATTTATATGTATTTTTTGGGTTTGGTAAGTATAAAAAATGGGTAAAATAAAAAAAAGGGGTTGGGGGAACCCCCCCATTTCGAAAAAAAAACTTATTGAAAAATAAATTCGACCAAAAGACTATAAACCATTGCTCGGAGATCCAGTACACGTTTTCTTCCTCAGCGCTTTTTAGAAAGGCTATTCAACAACCACTTTTAAGTTAGAATTGACAGCTATTTGAGCTTTCCAAGAAACCAGTGTTAATAAGATTCAATCAAAGGGTTTGCAGTACACCTGACCATATGTTAATGCTCCAGTGTGCTCCAGTTAGAGCATTGTATCCCTCCTGCCATTTACCCTTAGGTTTACAGGCTTGCATTTTATATTAGAGGCCATTTAATTTAAGTTGTTCACAAATTAAGTGGTATTTTTTGAGATTATCACTGCAGCAGCAAAAATTGGAAAGATGGATTTCTTATTGTTTCTTGATCTCTTTCAAGGTTTTACCCAGGCCAGTCTTCATGTTATCTACCAGTCTTCATGTCATCTACCGGGCCACTGTCTCCCCTTGCCAGCCATGCTGTGCCTTCTAAAATGCCCCCTGGCAGTGCTAGATCATGGCCACATCCACCTGGCCCATTTAAGTCCCTACACATTCCCTGTGGGCATACTCGTCTGCCACCACCTCCATCTGGGCCTGTCGCACAGCCCTTAGAAATGCCTGCCAGAAAAGCCCCACCCAAGCATTTCAAGCTTCCAGTGTTAACTGCCACACCCTGCATTGGTGCACTAATGCTTAAACATCTACGTGCCTGTCCCTCCCAGCCGCCAACATAAAAGTACCCCCCAATTGCACACCCAGCTGACACCTGCCCGGCACTCAAAACACTTCTCGTGAAGCAGTAGGGACACACAACACATTTACCTCACCATGGCTTGCCACCAGCTCTTTGCATGCACACTCAGCCCACTTCCAGGCCCACTCCGCCAACGTTCGGCCTCATTACCTTTAAATGTGACCTCATCAACACTCGCTCCATCTGTGCTCATGCCACCGACATCCATGATCTCCTTCTTGACAACAATCTTGACAGACTCGCAGTCATTATCCTCAATTCTGACAGAGCCGCTAAATAAAGAGGCGGAGTCGGTTTTATCACAAAACCCTTTCTACCCATCAAAGCTGCACCACTTCCCCCCTCCAAGGTTAAAAACTCCTGCTTCCCAAGCTTGAACCTAACGATCAAACCCCAATGAATATCATTCTCCTCTAGGACCACCACAATAATCTCACCTACCTGAAATTAACATCCCTCTCCTAACCCCGCTCATGAAGCCTAACACCAATTTCATTCCCCTCTGATATTTTAACCTAGGCTTTAATGATGCCTCAGACTCCAAGTCCACCGCCCTCATGGCATCACTTCAAGACCTGGGTTTCATGAAATATGTGACTACACCCACCCATTCTAAAGATTTTACCCTGGACTGGATCTTGAACCTGAACACCCCGGTCTGTATCAAAGCAGTGGACCCTGTTCCATGGACAGACTACTCCCTGATCCTTTTCAATCTCCCCCAAGAATCCATCACCACCTGTAAAGCTACCAAACAACCCACCATAACCTCCAGACACACTTGTAAATTCAAAATGGAAGAGCCAGTGCCCTCTATGCTTTGCTATCTCTCATCGCAACCTGAATGTAATGACCCTGACACCATTACCTCTACATATAATGCTACTCTACTACACACTCTTAACCTTCCCTTCATGCACAACTGAAAACCACTTTGCAAAATAAAATTCCATCAAGAAATAGTTCTCCGAAACACTACTCACTCTTCGTAGACACAATCGTTCCCTTCAACACCTCTGGAGAAAGAACCCTTCTCCAACCAACAAAGAAGCCTTCATTTCTGCCATCAGAGATTACAAAAAAGCTATAATCAAAACCAAATCTAGTATCTATAATTCTAGAATCTTGGAAGCCAGCTCCAAAACAAAGGAGCTATTCAAAATGTTCAAAGATCTCGAATCCCCTATACCTCCATCCGCTAGCTTCAACAAAGACAAAATCTGGTGTAAAACGATTCATTCAGCACTAGCTGACAAAACTTGCAAGCTAAGAGATAAAACCATCCTTAAGAAATCCCCACTTACCCCCAAACTCGAGCAATTCCTATTCCCACTCTCCCTGCCACCACCACAACCACCCCTCTTCCATTCCACTTTACTTCAGTGTGCTCAGCAGACATACAAACCATCATCCAGCACCTCAAACCATCAAACTGCAAAGGTGACATGTGCCCCCCACATTGTCAAATTTTGTCAAACCCTCTCACACCCAATATCTAACTCAGTCCCTATAGCCGTCAAATAAGCCTTGGTTACATATCTACTGAAGAAACCATCCCTTGACCCTTCTCTCCCCAACAACCACCACCCTATTACCCTATTACTACAGTGTCCTACATACTCATGCTTGACCAGACAGCCTGTACCCAGCAAAGCCAATTTAGAGCACTAATGCCTTCTTTGTGCCCAACAATCGGGCCTCCGACCTAGACAGAGCACCAACGCCGCCCTTCTGGACCTTAAGATCCAGTTCGGCAACATCCGAGACGCAGGAGAACTTGCCATCCTTCTCCTCCTTGACCTCTCAGCAGCCTTTGACTTGGTTGACCGCGTCATCCTCTGTCAGAATCTCACCTCTAAATTCCTCTCCAGAGAAGCCACCAGCTGGATCACATTCTTCCTTAGTGAGTGTACCTCTTGGGTTTTCATAGGCACAGAGGTGGCAGACACTATCTCGGTACCTTACGTCATACCTCAGGGCTCCTGCATCTCCCCCACAATTTACAATATGTACACGAGACCCCTGTTTGACCACGTCAACCAACTCCACATTCCATACACTAACTTTGCGGAGACATGTAAATGCTCATGAACATCTTTGGGAACCACGCCTTAGCCTCGTCCACCAACAACCAAGTCTAGAGCATCATTCAAACCTGGATGGCCGAACACCATCTTTGTCTCAATGATGACAAAATGTAGCTCATGATTGTTGGTTCCCCTCGCTGGCACAAACGACTTGACCCTGCTTTACATCTTTCTCCATCAACCGTAACCCTACACATGAACACTCTAGGCGTCTACTTCGATGCAGACCTCTCCATGCAAAAGCATGTCATACCCATGGCCTTGTCTGCAGTGTACTCCACAAAACTAATCAGCCTAAGTAAAAAATTCCTCACATCTGACAACTGCCTTACCCATGCCAGGGCCATTATTGGAGGTAAGCTGGACTATTTATTTATTTATTGTTTATTTCTGTCTCATAGGATAGCTTAGGGGCAATGTGCTCTTCTTGGAAGCAAGACGACACGGAGCAACACAGGTTCGATCCCTGGGTCCGCGCTTAGAAACCACTGGGTATTAAGCGCGTTATTTAAGCGCGTTATAAATTACCATTCATATATCATATATATTTGTACAGCGCTTATACACAGGTGAAGTGCTTGAAAGCTATTGCAAACCCTACTCTCTGGTACTTCCTCAATAAACAGCAACTGATCCAATACAATGCCCTACGTGCTTCCTGAGGCATGAAATGCAATTACAACATCTCGCAAACCAGGCAGAAAGCCCATGGGCTACAAGTCAAAGCTTGGATTGAGTTTAAGATCCTGTCAATCACACACCACTGTATCCAAAGCTCTACACCCTACTTTCTCATCCAGCGCTTATTGAAAAGAACTAGACCCTGCGTCTTCACTCATCATCTTCCCTTGCCCTATCCACATCCGATATAACAGAAAACGAGCAGGAGGAGTGAGCTTCCCTGTCATTGCTCCCACACTGTGGAACTCCCTCCCTCTGACCATTCAAGATGAATCCTCTTATACGCTCTTCAAGAAACGTCTGAAAACCTGGCTGTTCCATGAAAACGAGTTAGACCATGATCAGTTCTCTTGTAACCACCGCACTGTCTGTAAGTGCCTATGACTTTACTGTGTACGATGTTACCTACTCTGTACTAGCTCCGTGATACCTAATGGCCTGGGGGCTTCTCACAAATGAAATAAATAAATAAAACACTGAAGCCTTTTTAAGCAGTTTACTCTTCGTTTTCTCTGATGGGATGTGTAAATGTCCATGAAGTAGGCATACTTTGCCATACTTGTTGTTGGTAGTTTGAAAATACATTTTTCAATTCATCGTATATGTAACATTCTCATATAACTAATAATCATGTGCATATCCATAATTTCACAGAGATCCAGCACAAATGATGCTTCAAATGGCTCTTGGGCTATAATGGAATGACACATGTTGCAACAATTTACCCCCCAAATCCCAATGTTGAGGCTATCCAAATCAGTATTTATGCTTCAATGATACAAACATTGTAATGTTAGGGTGAGTGTTGTGAAAATTGGAAAGATCACCAAGCCCAGTTTACATTATATTCTTAGGGATTCATGCATGGAAACCTTTTATTACAGCAACATTTATGAAATATAAACCCCTGCTTCCATTCTTATGTTCTTAAAATATTCTTTGATTTTAAGCAAATCAGGCTGGTACCACCCCAGATGCTATTTAGCCTCTTCCCTTTTCTTGTAGGGGTGTTTAAAGCAAGTATGATCAAAGAATATCAGACTGTCCATTTTGGAATGATAATCTTCTATCAGAAAACAAAATTGGTATTGCTACTCCAAGTTTTGATAATGTAATTCGATAAATGAGACAATAAGATAAAGGTAACATTAGAATTTTGACTACAACGTATACTGGAATTGAAATTAGAAATAAACATTGTACAATTTAAAAAAGAGACATTTTACAATGTTTGTATAATTAACTGTACTTTTCCAATAATATCTACTCTTGCAAAAACATTTGGCCCCCTCTGCTCAAGCTACCGGCTATTCCTATGGCGGTGCAGTTGTCTAGATTGCCTTAGGTGGTTGTGGCAAATGTGCACTTGACCAGGCAATTCGTATCCGCATAGAAAGAGATGGAGACATAGAATGAGGGTGGCATAGGTAGAAAGAGAGTAGAGAGAGAGAAAGAGAAAAAGTGAGAGCAAACAAGAGTGATAGAGAGAAAGAATGTTAGTGCAAGAAAATAATTTTCTTCTTTGGAATATCTGTTTCTGCAACAGCAAAAACAGACCTCTCCCAAGACTTCTGTTTTTGCTCTAGTCACTCAGCTTTCAGTAACAGCTGGGGTGGCTCTAGCAAAAGCACACCTGACTATATGGAGCTCACCCAAGTAAAAAGATATAGAGACCCGGAGTGATGCAGAACAAACAGGGAGAGAGAGAAGAGAGAGAAAGGGAGCACCGAGCGAGTGCGTGAGAGAAACTGAGAAAGAGTGTGATATGCCCGGTTGAGCTACTTAGAATCAAATATACCTCTTTAAATTGATTGCTCAAGTGTCGAATATAATGACTGGTGGTTATATATACAAAAGAAGTAGTAATGCTAAATACTACAAGGATAACATGTACAGATTGTTAGTAGTTTGCTGTTACCACACAATATATATATATATAGCAACGTTTGAGTTTGCATAATTTTACTATATTATAAGGACATATTTATTGTTAAATTGATTATCCTTTTGCCATAAAATGTGTTTATTCTTCATGAATGATGGTAATGAAAACAATTAACCCAAAGCTAAATCTAATCAACACAGTTTAATGTATTTGTCTAGTTACATGGGTTTCATATGCATACTTCTGTTATTTCTATTTATTGTTGTACGTATTAAGTCATTCTACATTTTGAAAAAATATACCTTTTCTCTGTGTGGGTGTCATTTTGGTAAAATTAATTTGTTTTACGTGTATATGTTTGATTATGAGCCTGTGTCTATGCTGCGCTTAGTGGAGTGTTTGACAATAATTACAAACAAAAGACCACATAATAATGTTCTATTACTGAGAACGAACATGGGTCAAATACTCTGTTTTGTATGGAATTTCTTCCTTTCAGGAGGGTGTACAACCACAACTTAATTCCATGAACGCTTTACAGAGGAGAAAAATTCATTTGCATGTCAGTCTTTGGCCCATCCACAAGGGCAGTCCAGCACTGAAATGCTAGGCAATTCTCCTCTGAACGGGAGTACCATCAGCATTCCCAGACTTGTGTTTCGGCCTTGTCACAGTGAGATGAAGCTGAGCCTCTCTAAGGCACAGTGAGCAAGGGGCCACATCTGTATTGGTTGCTGTAGATAATCCTGTTCAGAGGAGAATTGCCTAGCATTTCAGTGTTGGACTACCCAAGTGGGCAGGACCAGCTTGATATGCAAATGGACATTTCTCCTCTGTGAAAGTTATAGTGAGCTAAAACGTGGTTGTAGACCGAGTGAGAACCTACCCAGTAAACAGGTTATTTGGTGCTGTTCGTTCACGGTAGAGGGGCTTCCAGACCTTTTGCATATCATGTTTTAATAATAGTTTATATTTTACGTCCTGTGAATAGATGCATGTGAGATCTCGTATCTAAATGACATTGACATCTGTAAAGCTTTAATTGATTGTCTACTTAGTATTCTGTGGGTATAAGGATTGCCAAATTAGTGCTTGTAATTTCACGCGTATGTGCTTGTTATCACTCTGGTTCCCTGTGGGATGTGGTGGGGTTGCTCTTATCTGGAAGTTTAGGATGCAAATGCAAACGTGCACATGAGTAGAAAAAGCAATTCCTAGTGCATATGACGAACCATGGGTGATGGGCCCTTCATCTGGTTAGGGTTACTCTAGCATAGTTTAGGCATAATTTGGAAGTTACTGTATTTGTATAGCATTTGTACCGCCACAGCCGGGAAGAATATGTTCTTATGTGGGGATACCTGTCCTATATTGGTGCAGACAGATTGATAATGTATGTGTACAGCCAGCATGAACCTATGGCTTATACTGGCAGTTATTGTGGGAAAAGGAATCGTGAACATGTGTTGGAAAATGCTCTGGTGCACTGTTTGTTATTTGCATCTATTAGATTCTTTCAGGAGTTTCCCTACAACACCGATTTAAAATTGTGCTGCTATTTATTCAATTGTTCACAGAAAGTGGGCTGTAAAAAACATCATTTGAACCCATTATTTTAAACATTTAGGGGGGCCCCCACCTTGGCTGGTGTGGGTTCTGTAGCTATGCTTTGGGAGGGAAAAGGCTGCCTCTTTTAAAACTGCTCAAAGGCTTTTACTCGGGCAGATTCCTTTTTGTAAATAACCCCCAGAATGCAGACACCAATGTTTTACTTCAATTGTGTCCACAACTGGCACTAGAAGTGGATGACTAACTTCTGTGAATTGAATCCACAGCTTTTTGCTGGATCAGAGAAAGGTGTAGGAGAGCATGCTTGGCGACTTCTTCGTTTTTAAAAGATGGCATAGATTGGCATGTGTAGGGCTGGTCCCAACAACCCTTCATTGTACAAATCCATTCAGATATTCATAATAATACAATGAATGTGCAAGGAAGGGGCACCCATCACATCCATGTGAGATTGAATCCATAACTGTGAGAAATTGTAAAAACAACTAGAGTTACTTTTTATGTGTCATTTAGCTAGAATTTACTGTGATTTAAAACACCATCTTTAGTTTCACATAGAAAATAAATGAGTGATGCACAAGATACAAAAGGTAACAGCTGTGGTGCAAAAAATGATAGAGCAAGCCAGTGCATAACGTTTTACTTTCCTTTCAGACAAGTTTCCCCGGATTTTCGTTGTTACAATGGCTGTAGTAATGATATTTCGATGCATTAGCACATTTCAAAGTGGAAGACACGAAGTCATATTCAAATTCCATTTCTTAAATTGTAATCTTTTCCCAATTAAAAAACGCATAAAATAGCCATTGAAGATAAGGAGTTACATTTGTTTTGTCATCTTCCCCAGAAGCAATCAGGAAAGGAGCTATCAAGGCTAATACAATAGAGGAAAGTATGATTAGAAACAGATTGTTTATTGGTTATGTATTTGCACCACCTGGTAGACTTTCCAAGAACACAATGATTAAGCGACTAATTTAATCATAATTGAAACTAAAATGCAATATGCGCATGCCAAATGAACATTCACAAGTCCCATCAAGAAAAAGATTATTCGAAACCATAACAGAAAAAAAAGTATAGGGAAATGAATGTCTTCTACAGTGACATCGATAAATCCCATGATAGAATAACCATTGTATATACCAGAGCAGCTGGTCTATAATAGGTGATGTGTTGCTTCAGTCAAACAACACAGATCCATTGAGTCCACAGCTGGAGCAGAGCAGGTGAGGGGAAAAAAGCATTTGTGTATGTGTGCATGTGTGGATCTGATGATGTATATGTATACATCTATCGGTGCATGTCAGGGGGTGTCTCTGCAAGTGCGAATGTTATGAGTGTGCGTGGAAATGATTGTTTGAGAGAGAAGCTGTAGGGGTGAGTCACTGCTTGTGTGAGTGTGTCTGAATGCAAGCCTGGGGAGAACTAGTGCGCACAGCCAGTACGGACATGCTTTCTCACTTTGGTATGGTATTTTATACTGACATTAAGGTCAAAGCAAACAGTGAGTGTTCTTAGATGGGGCATTTGTGCATTCAGCAGATAAATGTTTTCTCACTACTCCTTGGGATTTTTTCCTGGTGTTAACATGATGAGTGTTCTTACAAGGCCTCTGCCAATATTGGCTCACCCTGGTGCATCCAATCTGGATAGTTTTTTTGTTGGTGCTATAACTTGGAATTTTTTACCGACTGTAACAACTGCAACATGTTTGATTTTGGCTTGACAGAGTAGCACGGATAATATGATTTTGATGCATAATTATTTTGTATATTTGATGATTATTAGCCTTTTTAACACTCTTTAACTTTACAATTTTGTTTATTTCTATTTGTGTTGCTTTCATGGATTGTTTATGTAAATTAAGATATTTTGATGAGATGATGACTGACGTTAACGCCAAAGCCAACATAATCTTCCTGCATACATGGAAAACATTTGTGCAGCCAGCAAATACATCTTTTCTTCCAGTGGCATGGCATGATATATTGGAGTTAAGGGCAAAGGCATATGGGGGGGGAGTACTTGTGAAGCCATCAAAGACATGTTTTCTTGATGCGGCATGGCATTTTACACTTGTGTTAAGGGCAAGCTAACATGATTGTTTTGTTAAATATGGAGCAGGGCATTTGTGCAGCCAGCCAAGACATGGGGGTCATTCCGAGGTTGGAGGTAAGGAATTACCGGCACCGGTAAGGGTGCCGAGGCCGGTAATCCCTTACCTCCGTATTCCGAGGTCCCTTTGCGGGTCCTTCCTTACCTCCTGCTTTTAGCAGGAGTTAAGTACGGGACCTGCAAAGGTACTTCGGAGGTAATTATGGTACCGTAATTTATGGTGCCGTAATTACCTCCTTCCCCATTCCCATTGAGCCCTATGGGGCAGAAATGGGAATGGGGAAGGGCAAAAGGTGAATGGGGAATTACCGGTCCCTCCAACCCTAGAATGGACCAGTAATTACTCCATTCACCATGCCGGATTTGGGACGGTTTCGGAGGCAACCATGGAGCTAATTACTCCATGGTTAGCTCCAAACCCGGAATGAGGCCCACGCTTTCTTCCTGTGACATGGCCTTTTCTCCTGGCAGTCAGAACAAAGGCAATATGATGAGTGTCTTTATGTGGCCATACTGGCCAACAATGGTGCAACCAGTCTGGACAGGTTTTCTTTCTATGGCATGTCTTATTTGACTGGTTTTGGAGGCAAAGCCAACATAATGAGAATTCTTACAAGGGGGGTTGGGCATTTGTCCAGGCAGTAACATAGTTTCTTACTGTGGCATGGCATTGTATACCATTGTTAATAACAACCCAACATGATTAGAGTACTTAAATATTGGGAAGGCCATTTGTGCAGTCAGCATAGACATGTTATCTTAAAGTGGATTGCCATTTTTTCCTGGCACTAAGGGCACCATAACGAGTTTTGTTATGTGGTCATACCGGCCTCAGTTTGTGCAACCAGTCTGTACAGGTTGTGTTACTATGGCATGGTATATTATACTGATGTTAAGGGCAAGTTGTGAGTGTACATACATATTGGGGGGCATTTGTGCAGCCAGCAAAAACATGTTTTCTTATTGTGGCTTGGCAATGGTGGCAATTTACCAAATTACTACTGTGGTACTGAGACAAGGAAGAGGGAGCAAGAGGTAATTTAACAGATTACTAAGTACTGGGATGAGGAAGAGGGAGATGGAGTCATGGAGAAATGGGAAGGAGAAGAGAAAGGCGGGTGGAATGCTGTATAAGCACGAGGAAATAGGAGGTGGCAGTAATGTGACAGATTACTAAATAGTACCGGGAGGAGGGGGAATGCAACAGATTACAGGGGTAAATTAGATGAGGAATAATGTTGGGAAGGGGGCCACTGCACCCACCCCCAAGCACTTTAAAGTAAGGAGAGATGCATTTGAGGCACTATGGGCCAGGGACGGGGGGGTCAGCGAGACGGAGGCCTTCCCTTTTAACAAGGCCTTACTTCAGTAGAATCAATTTTAGTTCAATAGCAAAGTATAGTATAAGACGTAAAGCGGCATTGCTATTATGCATAGTTATTAATAATCATAGGTAGAAGTATAGGTTTGTGTGGTAAATGTGGCATTACATGCACTAGGTCCAAATCCATGAGGCCACAGAAAACCCAGTCATGCCTGAGCTCCCATGAGGACAGTTTGCACCTCCGCCCACCACACTGTTTGTTCAATTTTCTTGAAAGTGTTGCAAAGATGTGTCTTTCATCCAAGAGGAATGTGCCCTACAACTGTGCGATCAGAGGCCGGTGCCTAGTGTGCATAGTGTTCTCACTTTGGCCAAAGTATGACCCGGCCCATTCTCGAGTGACCACAAGTTATAGCCCATATAACTGACTAAACCCTAAGCTCCCAAATCCCATTACACCAGGTGCCCTTTGACCGCCAACCCCAAAGTAACAAGCCCTGAAATGTTCAAAGAGGATATACAGGGTGTATCTGTGAAGTGACAATTGTGTGATTTGTATTACAAGGTGCTGGGAGGTATAAATATAGTTCAAAACTAGGCCAGACCTTGGAGCTGGATGACGCAAAGGGAGTGAGTGAAATGTGTGTGTGAAGGTTAGAGTGCCTTGGAACATCCTGTGTGTACCTCTTAAGGTCTGCCAAGTGCACAGTATAAGTGATAAACAAGCTGTATAGTAGGAGTATAACTAATTTGTTTTGTGACCTGAGTGAAAAGAAGATGATCCCTGCAGCACCCAAGTGATGGAAGATGGATGGACTGGGCTGGGACCAATAAACTGTCATCCCATGTGGATAAAGGCAGCACCTGTATAGGGTCCATCCAATCAGCCACAGTGGTTTTTACTGTATGTATGTATTGCATCACATATGATGATGTTTTGCTTTTGTAAGATTCTGCTTGTACTACTTTTTGGCAGAACGTTCTTAGCAGCAGAGTTATTTGCTGTTGCTCTCAGCTGCATGTGACATTAAACATGTTATCGTTACAATTCTGTGAAAGCCTGAGTATATTTAACAGAATACTGCATGCTGATCTTGGAAACATTCAGGTGCCTGCATGATTATCCAGTACGTGGATGATCTGCTAGTGTGCAGTAACAATTCTCAAAAATGTATCCGGCAGTGACAGAGAAGAACAGTGCCAAAGGCACTCCATTACACTCCTATAATTGCTGGCCTGTAAGGGGTACAAGGTTGACAAGGCTAAATTACAATATTGCCAGCAGGAAGTAATCTATTTGGGGCAGTTCATATCGGTGAATGGGAAGAGGATACTTCCTGACAGGGCAGTGTCAGTGCTCACCACCCCTAGACCCACCTCAGTTAAAGAGATGCAGACATTTCTGGTCATGTATAACTATTGCAGGGCCTGGATTCCAGATTATGCGGCATACACAAGGCCACTTTTGCAGGCCTAGAGGGAAGCACAAAAAACAAAGGACTACAAGTTACAGTGGACAGCAGTTAAGATCAAACAGTTTGATGACTTAAAAAAAGCAATTAGTTCAGCCCCCATACCGGCCACCCCAGATTACACACATGAATTTTTTTTTTTATTTTTTTTTGATGCTGTAGTTTATTTGAAAACTTTTTCATCATTTGCTTGAGTTGGATTGGCTTTTTTAATTTTGTTTGTTTAGTTCGAGTATAGAAGATAGGAAGAGAGCAATTGTGTAAGTGTACTTGTTGTTGTGGCCGCTGAGGAGAGCGGTCCATCTTTCTTGCGTACACATTTGTGTCGATGAAAGTTGAAAAAAAACACCGAATTCTTTGCGTTGTGAGGCGAGTTCATTACATTCCATGACGAGGTGGAATATGGTTTCCTCGATTTTTTGGTCTTTGCAGAACCTGCAGTAGTTGTCTTCGTACTTGATCTGTCTTTTTGTAGATAGGTATGCTTTTGTAGGAAGAATGCTTAGGCGAATTTTTAGAAATGTTGTTCGAATGGTTTGGTCTGGGAAGGTTTGCAGGTAGGCTGGTGGTTCGTGGATTCTCCTATTGTCTTTTGTGCAATGTAAATTCTGTTTGTAGGTATTTTTTTGTTGGATGGTCTTTATCCAGTCGTTGTGCAGCAGTTTTGTTTTTGCGTGTTGTGGACGAAGTATAAGCAGTTCTTCTGTGATATTTTCACTATCCATTTCTTTTCTCATTGTATCTTTCCATTTTTGCAATATTGTCGTATTGAAGGTGTTTTCTTTATGTCGCAGTATTTGAATTGCTGGAGTTTTCCCATCTGTCAGTATTTTGCGAAAAATATCTAGTCTTTTCCATTGTACGACTGATTCAATTGATTGAGTTGCCAATTCATAGCGTATTCTTGGCATTGGAAATGTTTGCGGGAGTCGAAGGACTTTGCGCCAGAAAGCTGCTTCATATTTTGTCCAGTTGACTCTCTGAGCGTTCAACATTGCTTCAGTACCGTAGGTCAGAATCGGAATGTACTTGTGTCTGTAGTAGGTGATAATTGGCTTGAAGGAGAACTTGCCGTATTTTCTGTGAAGGAGGCAGCCTTGTCTTGATAGCGTTTGAGATGTTTGTTCGATTTTGTCTATCCACTGCTCTTCTGATTTTGACTGGTTTATTGTGATGCCTAGGTATTTGAACGAAGTAACATTTTCTATTTCGACATTGTTGATCGTAAAGATACGCTGGTTTGTTCTTTTTTTTAGTGGTTTGGTGAGAGTCATTGTCTTTGTTTTTTCCGTATTGATCGTTAGTTCGTTTTTTTTCATGTAATGGCTTAGGTCTGCCAGTGTCGTTTGTAACCCAGTCAGTGTTTTGTCTAGTAACACAATGTCATCGGCGTATGCCATGACTGGGACTGGGATCGAGTTGATTTTGGGGGGATTGGTTTTATGTGATTTTAGATGTTCTTCGATATCAGCAGTGAAAAAGTTGTAAAGTGTCGCTGCGAGAGGACAGCCTTGTTTGAGTCCATTTTCTGTTGGTATGGCAGATGTTGTAGCTCCTTGTCTTGACAATCTAACTTTTATCGTGGTTTTTGAATACAGCAGAATAATCGGTTCTAGGATATCAGGTGGACAGTTCCATGTTCTAAGTTTCGACCATAGTTTTTCGCGTGAGATTGCGTCAAAAGCCATTTTTAGGTCAATAAATGCTGCGTAGATTGTCGAGTTGGAGTTGATAGCTTCATGTTTAATTACTTGTAGTAATATCAGGTTGAGGTTTGTTCCAACATTGGCCGTGAATCCTGTTTGTCTGGTCGAGAATTTATTGTTTTTTATGGCCCACGCGGTGAGTTGGTTTAGAAGTACTGCTGCAAATAGTTTTCCTAGCGGATCGAGCAGAGCGATCGGTCGGAAGTTTTGGGGGTCTTCTCTAGGGCCTTGTTTGTGGATTGGTACAATTACTGCTGTTCTCCAGGAGTTTGGTATTCTGTGCAGTTTATTGATCAGTTTTGTGATGTGGCATAGGAGGCTTGCCCAAGCGTTAGGATCTTCTTTGATTATGGCATTGGATAGTCCATCTGGGCCTGGTGCTCTAGAAGTATTGAGTTTGTTAATCAGGAGCATGAAATCTTCAAATTCTGCGTGTACTTTCCATGTTGGGTCTGTTGTGGGCTGTGTATTCTGTTGATCTGTTTCTCGTGGTGCGTAAATGGTAGTAAAGTGTGTTATCCATTTTTCTTGGGTTACATTAGCTGTAAGCTTGTGCTGTTTTTGTTGATTGTCATTGAGTAAGTTCCAAAGTTCTTTTGTATTGTGGGATTTGTGGATTTTCAATATGTTTTCTGCATCTGCTTGCTGAATGAGACTTTTTTGTGATTTAGTCCAGTTTCGATGGTTGTTTTTCAGAATTTTAATCTGGTTTGAGGTATCGAGAGCTGGAGTTTTCTTTAACTGTCTTATTGTTCGGTTTAAGGCTTTTTTCCTTTCGGCAATTTCTTGGTTGTAGGGATGTCGATGGTCTTTCTGCGGGCGATTTTTACTGGTTTGTCGGAACGGAATTAGGATCCATTCGTAGTCGATTTTTAGAGCATTTGTCAGACTTGCCTGTAGGAATTTTTCCGGTAGTGAGGCTAAGGATGCTTGTGGGATTCTCAGTCTTGTTGTTGTTCCGTTTAGTTCTAATAGAGTAGATGGTAATGCTGACTCTATTTTTTCCAGTGTCGCTTCAGAGTGGGCGGTAAGTTGATTGTGGTCGCTCCTGTCTGTTAATATCGTCTGCACATTTGTGACTGATTGGTGAAGTTTTTCAGATAGAAATATATAATGGATGATTGCATGGGATGAACCTCTGCTCCATGTTGGTGTATAGGATTTCGAAGTGTTCCCTTGACTTAGAAGGAGTAGGTTGCGTATCGTGGTTTCTTTTATCCATCTCTTTGCATTTGCCGATAAATCTGAGTGCTTTAAGAGGCCACCGTTCTTATCATATAACTTGATGTTCAGATCGCCACATATTATTATTTCCGATGACGGGTATTTAGTTGTGGCCTCATCGATTGAGATGAAAACTCCGTCTAGGAACGTATCTGTTGATATTGCTAGTGGGTTCCAATAGAGGTTTAGGATTAGGATTGTTGAATTGTTTTTGTCTTCTCGCTTTTGCTGGTTTTTTGTACATATTATTGTGGTCAGTTGAGTCCAAGGGTTTATGTTCTCGGAGAGTATTGCTGTGCTGTGAGGGTTTATCTTGATTAGGGTGAGTAAGCCTGAAGCAGGTCTTCCTTGTTTTTGTACGATAGCTGGGTTTAGGAATGTGATAAAACCATCGCATGCCGGTGGATCGCTGAGCCAGGTTTCTTGGAGGCATATGAATTGGTATTGCTTTAGTTCAGCGGCTGTATCCGTGAATAGATGTAGATTTCCTCTGGTGTTCCATGAGCACAATGACCACCTAAATCCATAGTTCGTTAATTGTTATGAGTTTGAGTTCATTGAGTATTCTGTAGATTCTGTTTCTAAAAAGGTGTTTTCGAAGTCATAGATTCTTCTAATTGCGTGGGCATCTCTGTCTGGTCGTTGGCTTCTTATTGAGTCTTCTATAGATGCAATGTCTGATGAAGGAGTTTCAAAGCTTGTTCTGTTGGGTTTGTTATTTCTGTTTGAGTCTGCTTCTTCTGAGGCACGATTTGAGTATCTATCCTCAGTTGCCTGTTTTTGTTTCCTTTGGTCAATGTTTTTTCCTTCGTAACTTGCTGTTGCTTTATATTTTGGTTTGCTTGGTATTCTTGTGAATGTTGAGGCCCAGCATGAGAAGCCCAATTTGTGTAATTGTCTTCGTGTTGATATGATGAGTTCTTGGTTATTGGGGTCCTGGAGCTCTATGACGATCTTGTCCAAGTTCCGATCGTCTTTAAAGGTTATCAGAGCAATGTCTTTTGTTGTGAGTTTGTTCAGGCAAGGTATTACGCCAAAAAGGCGTAGTAGGTTTGTTCTATTTAGAATTACCGGTTCCAGGTTTTTATTTGCATTTTCAATGTGGATTTTATATATTTCATTTTGTCGTAGTGGATTGACAAATGTTGGTCGGATCTGGCTGTGTCGACTGGAGTCTTGTGGTGTTGTTGTTATCGAGACCGCCGAGATGGGGTTGTAGGCTTCATCTCTGGTTGTGGTTGTTGAGATGTTTTCCATTGAGATCATTGAGATTTCTTCTAGGGAGAGTACAGTAGAGTTGCCTTGATTTTGTTTCGATTGTTGGTCAAGGATTGAGGCGTATTCGTCAATTATTATGTAACTCGTCTGGATTATTGGTTGCGAAGACTGTTGATTGTTTTCTGATGGTTGTTCTTCATGGGTGGTCATGTTGAGCAATTCCTCGTCGATCGGCGATTGTGGCGGGATAGGTTGCGCTAATTTGGGTTTTGTCTGGGCTAGCTGAACTTGAATACTTTGTGTGTTGGCAACTGGTAGTTTCTTCTTTGATTGTTGAGCAATTTGGGTGTTCTGGATTATATATCTTAGAAACGCTCGCAAGCCCGTTTGTCGTTTTTTGTTGTTTTTCTGTTGGGTGCATTTTATTTCATTTGTTGTTTTTTCTTTTTCGAAAATCTGAAAGTTTTCATTTGGATTCTTTGTTATGTTGCTTGGGGTAATGGTTTCTGTTTTTTTGTTAGTAATATTTTGACTCGGTTCTTTTGGTATTTGTTGGGCAAGGTCCGAGGTGGTTTCAGGTAGTTGTTGTGTCTGAGTTGGACATTGTGGCGATTTTAGAAACGGCGGGCTTTGTAGCCGTTGGTCGTTTGGTCTGGTTGCTTGCTGATGATGGTGTTCTTTGAGCATCTGTAATAGTTCTCCTGTAAGTTTTGTTTTCTCTTGTCGGTCTCCTCTTGCAATCTCAGCTAGTCTTTGTTGCCACCGGTGTGTCTCGTCTGCTTCTATTGTCAGTCTTGATTCCACTGTCGAGACAAAATGTTCGATGTGTATCTGTTTTGAATGGATTAGCGCTAGAAGGGTCGCTTGATCTTTTATTGAATCTTTCAAATCTTCATGTAGTTTCAAGAAGGGGATCATCGACTGGGAGAGTGTTGCGATGAGCATATTTTGCAAATCTAACATTGTTGTTGGGATTCTTGGGTGTGTATCTTCTTCCGCTTGTTCGTGGTTGTAGTTTTTCTGTTGGGGGTCTTTTGGTTTTTGGTTCTTTATTATTGGGTCTGGGGTATAGTAGGATTCATCCGAGTCATAGTTGAATCGTGATGGGACAGTTTTACGTTCATCCAATTCTGGTTGCCGTTCTTTTTTCATCTGCTTGTTTTGGTTTCCATAGGGGATACATGGTGTTGATGTTGATTGCATTTGATTTGCTTCTGTTAGGTCTCCAAATACTTCTTTTCTTTTTTCTACAGTAGTCATGATTGACTCAATTTCGGTAATGTCCAGTGATAGTTTTGCCAGTTTGTTTCTTGTTTTGGATGTTATTGGTTCCACTGTGCTGGTGGATTTAACGGAGTTGTGGGTTTTAAGCCACGCAAGTCGTGCTAATCTTGCTTTTTCTTTTTGCTTCTGTTGGTCTGGTGTTGGAGCTGCTGATTTTGTAGTTAAGTCTTGTGTTCGTTCAGTTTGTTGGCAGTTTGAGGTTGGCTTGAAGCCGACAGGGTCAGCTGTGTGTTTTGGTTCTTGATTATTAGCAATTTCCTGAGAATTGCTATCTATTTCGTGTGGTTTCTTCGATTCCATGGATTGCTGATTTCGGATTTGTTTGTCCGGTGTTAATTCCTGTTTTGTGGTTGTCTGCAACTGTTTGGTTGTAAGTTCCATGGGTTCTTTGTTGCTGGTTATAAGATTTGTCAGGGTGTCTTGTATCACGTTGTTTGAAGGATCTTGTTTTGTGGGCTGGTGGTTTGTGTTCAGAACAATTGAAGGATTGATCAGTTGCTATTCAAGTTTGAGTTGGAGAGCCGGTAATGATGGTACGGACATGGTGGGTTGTCCAGTTTTTGTAGTTGGATTCTGAGCTTGAGGTTTAATGTCCGGGCTATTTAGCCCAGTTGAGATAAATTGCTGATTTTCTACTGTACTGTGTGACTCCACTAATTGTCGGGGGGATGTCACAGTGGGATTAACAGTTTCTAGATTTTGGTCTCTGATGTCTTCTGAGTTCTGTTTAGAATGTGAATTCTGTGTCAGGGACTTTGGGATTTCTTTGTACAATGTCACTTTCTTGAAGGATTGCTCCAGTGTTAGCTGTAGTGAATCTTGTTCTGTGGTGTTAGCGATCGCGGTCTTGGTTGTTTGTCTTGTTTTTGGGCGTTAAGTTGGGTGTTGTTTATTGGTGCGAATTGTTGTCATTGTTTCCCGGTTGTAGTTTGCTAAACTTAAGTTTTGGGAGGTTCCTATTTGGTTTCTCAGAGTACTGGCCCCCTGGTTAGGGCTTGCTGCTGTTGTCTTTGTCTAATTCAAACGTTTTGGTATTTGGTGCGGTCAAGTTGTTTTGGGGCTGAGAGTAGGGTTCTATGCAGCTTACTGTACTAGATTGAGCTGGGTTAGATGGTGTGTCGTTTGAGATTCAAGGGTCGTATCCTGTCGGTCTCCCGATCGATGAGGGTGCACAGATGTATGTTCACTGCGGTCTTTCAGGATCCAAGGGTCGAACCCTTTCGGTCTCCTGATCAGCGAGGCTGCGCAGGTGTATCTTCGTTTCGCTCTTCTGTAGTGGATCAAGTTGCGCTTTCAGGATCCAAGGGCCGAACCCTTTCGGTCTCCTGATCAGCGAGGCTGCGCTGGTGTATCTTCGTTTCGGTCTTCTGTAGAGGATCAAGTTGCGCTTTCAGGATCCAAGGGCGGGACCCTTTCGGTTTCCTGATCGGCGAATGGTATGAGGTTGTATGATCGTTTTGTTTCTCTGGAGCGGTTAGGGTTGAGGTTTCAGGATCCAAGGGGCGAACCCTTTCGGTCTCCTGATCAGCGAAGGTAGGCAGATGTTTGCTCTTTACGATTTTCTGCGGTAGGTAGAGTTGGAGGTAGTCTATTACAGACTTCAGTTAGTCGGTAGAAATCAGATCAGGATCCAAGGGTCGAACCTTTTCGGGCTCCTGATCGGTAGGCGTAGATAGATGTTTGTTCTTCACGGTTTTCTGCAGTAAGTCGAGTTACAGTTTGTCTGTTGTAGATTTCGATTAGTCAACTGGGGCGTTGACGTATATTCTTTCTGTTCTGTTGGGACTGTTCTTTTGGTGTTGTAATGTTCGGGGTCTAGGGGGTGAGGCGGGGAGATTTTTTTTTTTTTCCCCGCTTTTTATATAGTTAAAAGGAGGGGGTTTTGAATAAAAGCATTTTTAGGGCAGCATTTACTGCGAAATTGGGTAGGAGGACGAGTGTCTGCTGCGCCGCGCGTTTGCCTGTTTGCTGGGGCGGGTGCTGCTTTCAGATTGCTCTTTGTGGCGTTCAGCCGAGGTCGGTTGTGCTATTTCTTTCTTCGTCGGAGTCCTGACAAGCTGGTATAGGGCGTTATGGGGCTGCTGTACAGCTGCGGGTGCCGGGAGTCAGCACGTTGAGTGGGGGGGGGCGGGGCCGCAAAAGCACGAGCAGCAGAGGACTCTGTTCGGTGTCAGGTGGAGTGGAGGCGCGTGTACGCCAGGCACAAGCAGGCTCCGGCGTCAGAGGGGAGTCGCGCAGCTCCAGGCCAGCCGATGCGGGCACACGAGGGGACAGCGCAGCTGTCAGCGGTCGCGACGGGGCTCAAGCGGAGAGTCGATCAGCAAATTCGGCGTCAGTGATGCAGAGCGTGGGTAAGTGGGAGTCGGGGAGCCTGTCACGGCGTTGAATTCCCGCGGGGCAGGCAGCGGTGCTTTGGGTGTATGTGGCAATCCGTACCGATGGTTGTTGGAAAGAGGGCGGATTTGTCTTCGCTGGGAAGGTGAGTGGCTCACCAGGATGTTATTAATTGGTTGGGATCAGATGTTTGTGTCTTGTTCAGCAGTGGGTTGCCGCCAAAGACAGCGGGACAATCTGTTCAGCTCGTTCAGCTCGTGATGAGAGGCAGGTCACCTGCGAGGTTTTAAATGTCTTTGAATGATTCAGTAGGTGGATTTTCTGGGGGGGCGCCGCGGAGCCTGCAGAGCCTAAAGACCAAAAGACTCTGCGGCAGACTCCGCGGCCGCTCCGCGGTCTTCTGGGTATTTTAAAGGCACCAGGTGGAAGCAGGTGAAACAAAAATAGGACAAGAAGCAGGTCCTCACAGGGTTCAGGAGCAAAAGCTGTAGAGTCCTCTCGCAACCGCAACCAAAAGACTCTGCAGCAGACTCCGCGGCCGCTGCGCGGTCTTCTGGGTATTTTAAAGGCACCAGGTGGAAGCAGGTGAAACAAAAATAGGACAAGAAGCAGGTCCTCACAGGGTTCAGGAGCAAAAGCTATAGAGTCCTCTCGCAACCGCAACCAAAAGACTCTGCAGCAGACTCCGCGGCCGCTCCGCGGTCTTCTGGGTATTTTAAAGGCAACAGGTGGAAGCAGGTGAAACAAAAATAGGACAAGAAGCAGGTCCTCACAGGGTTCAGGAGCAAAAGCTGTAGAGTCCTCTCGCAACCGCAACCAAAAGACTCTGCAGCAGACTCCGCATTCTGATGGTCAGTTTATGACAGTAGCGTTAACGCAAAAAAGCACTATGGGCCACAAACCACCTGCCTTTTATAGTGGCACTCTTGATGCAGTGATGCAAGCACAGTTCGAGTGCGAACAAGCATTAGCAGCTGCTGCCTTTGCCATAGAGAAAGATTCTACAATCGTAATGGGGTGTTCAGTAACATTGTATGTGGAACATTCTTTGTTTGCCATTCTAGAAAGGTCAGAATCTACCCTGACTATGAAAAGGTCATCAGCATATGAGATTATCATCTCTAAACACCATATTCATGTGGTTAGATGTAAGGCGGTGAATCCTGCCACCTTTTTAACAGACATGCCTACTACAGAGGATCTGATGGCGCATGAGTGTGCAACATTTGAGGGGGAGGAAGACCACACTCCTAAAGCAAGGGATTGAGCATTGACAGAGGGTGATATACTTCTCATTAACAGGTCATCAACAATTGGTCAGGAGGAAGGGCAAAAACAGACAGGGGCAGCAGTGGTACAACTTGAGGGAGGGGAGTACAAGACGGTGTTTCTTGAGAAGGTTGCCCACACATTATTCTGCACAGGTGGCAGAATTTGTGGCGCTCATCGAAGCGATGAGAGCATCACAAGGGTGTCATGTCATGATATATTCTGACTCGGCGTATGTTACAACACCGGTACATGCCGGTCTATCTCGCTGGAAGAGGAGGGGGCTCTGGCAGGCGGATGGATCCCCATTTCAGCATGTGGCACTGTGGGAAATATTGATAGAAGCATTAGCACAGCCATCTGTTGTGGTGGTAGTTAAGTGCACCGCGCACACTAATTGGATGGCCAACATTGCAATGGGGAATGCAGGCCAAATGTGGCAGCCAAAATGGTGGCATGTCTGTCAAATGAAATATCCACTGAGTATGTAGCGACTGCCCCACTAACAGAGGAGCATCCAGTGCCTTACACAGAATTGCCTGTCTCCCAGATTATTGAATTACCAGAAAGAGCATCTGAGAGGGAAAAGGATTGTGGTTATTTAGAAGATGTAAGCAGTCTCTGACAGATCTGTTATGGAGGCAAGAGAGCTCTGGGAAGACTGTAATGCCCCAGGAGCTGCTAGCAGTAGCATTTGAACAATTGCACTACCAGTCCAACAGTTCAAAACAACACATAGCTGCAGAGATACAGGAGGATTGGTTTATACCAAACCTTCAGGAAAGCATCACAGAAATGGTGATACATTGCACAATATGCCAATGTTTTAGTACAGGGATGACACTAAGAACGTTATGCGGCACTTTGCCCTGACCTACTGAGCCGTTCTGTGAATTTCAAATAGACTATGCGGATATGGGTGAACATTGTAATGGATCTATGTTCCTCATTTTGGTGGTCTGTCCCTTCTCCCGGTGGGTGGAAGCAGGGCTGTGTGCACATCCGGATACCAAGTGTGCTGCGAGGTTTCTAGTACGGGAAGATTTCCTGCTGTGGTGTGTGTGCAAGGTTTTAAGGTCAGATATTAATTGATTGTTTATTTACTATGCACACACTTCTTCAATGCATTACCCCAACACGTTACAGAACTACTCAGCATAAATCATTGGATGTGTTCGATTTATCACCCACAGGCCAATGGCGTTGTGGGGTGAATAAATGCCCTTCTTAAGAGCAATTCACCTAAATTGTGCACCACATAAAAGAAACACTAGGTGTACTGTCTGTCTCTGGCCCGTTTTAGTTTACGCATGCAACCAAGTAAGGACCATCATCTGTTACCTCACAAGGTGGTTACTGCCCAGCATATGCAGACCCCCATATCTCCTGTAAGAAGGGTTTCTGATGCACACAGGACTGCAGCAGTGTTAGGAGAGTAATTCAAGGAATATTTGATGAGACTAACTCAGGCCACTAAATGTGTCTCCCAACAGATTTCACCTCCCAGGATCGTGATTTCAGAGACACCTGATGCTGCACAGACAATGGGGACAGATCCTGAGCATATAACGACTCCACCACTGCTGCCAGGGTAATATATCTATGTTTGCAGTGTTGTGCACCGCTGGAACAACCCTTGGTTCCAGGGACCATACGAGGTGGTGTTTTGTACTCCCCTTGCGGTGAAATTAAAAGAGTTGCGCAACTGGGTTCACCTCTCTGACATTCGTAGTGCTCCTCCAGAGAGCACAGTGGTGCACCAGTTGTCATAAAACAAAGGGTAACAGTACTTCTACCCTAAGTACCTTACCGGCCTGCCCAAAGTAGACAGAGGTATGGAGGCACATCTGAGTCGCAGACTAAAGCTCAGCTGCGAGCACTGCACTTTTCTTTTTCTGGGAGTGCTTTCTCTCTCTTTCACTTTTTCTTTCTTTTTCTCTCTCTGTCTTTCTCTCTTTCTCTTTCTCTTTCTCTCTCTCTCTCCCTCCCTCTTTCTTTTTCTCTCTCTTTCTCTTTTTCTTTCTCTTTTTCTCTTTCTCTTTTGCTCTCCCACTCTCCCTCTCTCTTTCTCATTCTCTCTCTCTCTTCTCTCTCTTTTTCTCTCTCCCTCCCTCTTTTTCCTTCCTGTTTCTTTTTTCCTATCATCCAGTGAACGTCTTGTACGTCGCTCTCCTTTCTTTTTTTATTTAGTTGTTTTGTGTGTCTGTGCTTCTATTTCAGGAAAGAAGAAGATGGATGCAACTAAGGTACATAGTTTAATTAGGGACCCAAGGAGTAGAGACACAAATGAAAGAGTGTGGAAATATAATTATTATAGTGGGTCAGTAATTGCTGGAGGATTGTGTGTGATATTGCTAGTACTACTGTGAGTGTATTGGGGAGGGTATTATAGGGGGAGGTCCTATAAAGGGAGAGTTGGAGAAATAGGATTGTATATTATCCAAATGGAACGATACATATAAGTGTTGGTAAAACGAGTAGATTTACCTACATCAGTACTAATGTGAACAGTGATAATGATAGAAGTGGATTTAATGATTCTAATATGCAGGTTATGGCTGTGAATAAGGAAGAAAACAGGTTGTTTACAACAAGCAGGGGATTGTAAAGGACCATGAAATGGCATAATGATATTTCTACTATTATTACTAAAGTGACCATCCTTGAGAATGCGTATAGAAGAGTGAAGAGAGGAGTATTACAAAAGTATGATATGTATCAAGGGTTGGGTTTTGATGTTATTGAGGATATTCATCATCCTGAGTTCACTAATACATGGTACTCTGATATGAGTGGTGTAAGGAGAATGCTGTGAATGGGAGCTGCTATATGTGTTCACTCATTCTGCATGCGTCAGGGGCTCCCAAGGTGTTAGTGCCAAACGCAGTCCCAATTATAGAGGCACAATGCATGATTCATCTTGCGCTATGTAGAATAAAAGGAACATTCCAGGCACACAGTGTGGAACTGCAAATGGTGGGCCCAGATTTTGTGAAATGCGCCAAAGACCCAAGGAATATCAATTGTGTGGAGTTACCTTATCTGATGGTGAAGGGGTGCAAGTATATCAATAGTAATTGGCAGGACAGCACACAGCCTTGCCTGGCAGAAGAACTGGTAACATATAGCAAGGAAAAGATAGAACGAGTGGTCAAATTCTGTGCACAAATATGGACAGAGCATATCACCAAACTGACATAGATTGCAACGATGGAAAAACCGGTGCAAGTGCACAAGGAAGAAGAATATAAACTATGTTTCCACAGTAAGGGCACAGTCTATGTCGGCACAAACAAACATTGCAATAAAACTCTTTTGATCGCAGACATGAAGAAAGGAATGGCAGCAATAATTAATTACTACTGGATCTGTGGCCGACAAGCTTACTTGCACCTCCCAGTGTCACGGAGGGGCTGTTGTTTGCTGGCCACATTGCATTCAGCCGTATTAGTAATCCCAGAAGAACACCTGAAGTGGGGAGTGATAACAACAGAGGGGACAACTAGTGTTTCCACAGTTCAGAATGTAGATAAGCGTCTGGTGCCCACGCAAGAACCCCACATCTGGCTAGGGAAAGGACAGTTCCAGCAACCGCAGAGAATGAAAAGATCGAATTACATTTTTAAAGACTCTTCCACCTTGCTTGCTGAAATACCAGAAGAATTGCAGCTTTTCAGCTCAGCAGAATCCTCTTTCGCTTCTTTACTCTTGCCGGGGGTGCAGGCTGAAGCCAATGCAAAATGGCTGCAAATAATGCAATGGGAACTGGTCCACAGAGAAAGGGTTCAACATGATCAAGGTCAAGATACGAGCACTGAGACTTATGACAATGCAAAATCGTTACATGCTCGACATGTTAACAGCGATGGAGGGTGGGGTTTTCAAAAAATGTGCTGATTCCTGTTGCACATTCGTGCCTCCAGAAGATGCGAGAACGTTTCACTATCCCACATCATTGCAGCTCAGCTGTCCATGGCCTGGGTGTTCGTATGAAGAAGGAAGGAGGAATACAGGACAGTGATTGGCTGACTAGGGCTTTGAACTGGGCCCTGTTGTGGCTAGGGGCGATCAAGAAAGATGCTAATGCCCATCATTGTGTTTCTCCTTGTCACTTTCTGCACTTGTCAGCTGTTTCTTCGATGCTGTTCCACTGTGGCACCTGATAGCGCAAGAATGATGGTATCAATTGGAGGTTCAAAATCACCTCACGAAAACAAAAATATTGAAGTACAAGAGATGAAGTTGATCCTCTATACCACATGATCATTTCGCCACCTCCTGATCTGGAAAAGTACACAGAGGTTTTGGGAGGAACTGGTGGGGCAGGGGTGATGCATTTACATGACTTGTTCTCACCTGAGGAGTATGCGCATGGGGGGAGAGTTTGCAATCAGTGTGCAGGGCGTCGGTGGCAGTAAAAAGGAATAAGCCATATGTAGATGTAGAAACTGGGGAGCAAGAGCACAGTGCTATTCCAGAATTCGCTACTGTAGAAGTAACTTACAAAGAAATTGAATGCACATTACTAGAAATCTAAAACTTCTTAACTTTCCCCTAGTGCAGACCACTCACCAGCACCCCATCTCAGACAGTGAGTAAGGATAATTTCTCCATGCACTTTAGTACATTTTGCCCATCCAACAAAGGTTGTCATAACTCACAAAGCAGAATGTAGGTATAGTTTCTTATCACAGTAACTATTCTGATGTGTTACCTAACTGTGATAAGATGAAAACAAACTCACCAGCATCAATAAAAGGGGATTTGCATGTTGTATCAGCCAAACTGTTACTGCCAAAATGACAGCAGGATAAGCAGTAAGCAGAGTCCATTTTCTTAGAGTACTCCAAACATTTAGTATTGGCGTGCCATGCTTCTTGGAAGGACCTGGATTTTCCACCTATCACCCAGATTAAAGGAGCCCTGTTTGGAGGCAGCCATGGAGCTAATAGCTAATAGCTCCATGGCTGCCTCCAAACTCATAATGAGGCCCCATGTATTTACTGAGGTCTACTTCTGCCAATGACAGAGCTTTGACCTCCTGTGAACTCATAATTTTTTCAGATCTCACAGACCAGAAGTGTGTATTTAAATCCGTGCTGTCACATCTCCGAAAAAATATGAATTAAGTCAAGGCTCTAGTCCTAGAAATGGAGGAACTCTGATGCACGCATTGGGACATGACATCACAGGAAATTAACAAATCCTAAAATTGAATTAGATATGCTAAATTATATTCAACTTAAATTGCATAGACCAAATACATATTTGCCAAGAAAAACTGATTTCTTATTACTCTGCTGACTAACTATGAAAGGAATGCACTTTTAAAATCTAATAAACTTCCCCAAAGCACGTTCTGTATTGCAGGTGGCAATATAAAACATTTTAGGGGCCAGTGCTGAGCTATTCATATGGTCTTGTGGCGAAGGGTCTCACCTCCCAGATGCACGACCGGTGTGAAAAGCAAGTGCAGGATTTCAAAAAAATATACACAATAGGGACAGCATCCGCCCTTTCAAAAAAGTGGGTAGATGCCTTCCACCCACGTGGTCCCTAGACTTGTACCCTGATTTAAATGCTTTGGGGTCGGGCACATAAGTTATTGATGGGGCTGGGATGAAAATATGCTAATTTCTTAAAATAAAACATACCCTGATATACACATGTTTACAATTGGGTTAATCGTGTGCCCCATTACTAAATATATCAGTGATGATTCAATAGTATCTACAAAGTCACTACTAGTGAACACACATTCCCAGAACAGTTTTGCCCAAGATCACAAGGCACTCCATTGCAATCAATCCCATCACTTTTGAATATCTATCAAAGCAGGGAAGGAATTGGGCCGGAAAGAGGCAGAGGTGTGCTCTGGCAAATATTGTGTTGCCAGACGCCATTCCTTGGAGACCCGTGGCCCATGCCCTTCCATACTTGAGGAAGCACTCTGCCCCGAGTTCCCAAGTCTCCTGAACACTGTGCTTTTGAAGTCTCAATGCATGCAGGAACCATATGTAATGCCTTAACAACCTACATCTGAAAGTTGTCTATTGCTTACCAGAACAGTCCACGCTCAATCAATGAAATGGTCCAAAGCTATATACATGTCTCGCGCTTTGCACACATTTTATTGTCATGCTGAATATTTTGACAGAACAAATAAACATTACACAAAGTGTGCATTTCATGCTCAGAAGGAATGCACATTTAAATTCATATCAGACGTTTGATAAATTGGCAGGCATTCTTATGTTCCCAAAATGCACTCTGTTTTTATGCAAAGCAGCCAGCATTTGATATTAATGGCACCCACATTCAACACCTACCTCCACCCCTCATTACCACCCACACCACTGACATGTCCCTGCCCCCGTTACCGTAACCGCCATAGAGCAGACCGGGGGGCTTTAGCCCCCCAAAACATTTTTGGGGCTATTATCAGGGACTTTTGTCTCTTTGTCCCTTTAGAAATGGGAGGGAGTGATCAGAAGTGAGAAGGGTGGATAATGTTGGATGTTTTATGAAATAATGACAATGGCTTTAAAACCCAAGGGGATTTGTTAGGCTCACATAAATCTGCATGATGCTATTGTGTCTTTGCATGCAGGATGGGGAGAATAAAACTAAAGCCATACTTGTATTGCTCAATATATTTCTATGACAATGCCCACCTCCCCTCCTTCTATCTCACCCCTTGCACACCCCTCTCTACACCCTCCCCTAACTAAGCCCTCCCTCCCGACCTCCACACCCGTATGCTGCCTCATGTAACACGTGATAGACATAATGTTCATATGCTCCTCTTGCAACTTGGGGTAATGCAAGAGGTTTTGTGCCACCGATTTTGACTATGCATTTCAAGCTGCCTCCCTGCAACTTGGGTAAGGCATCATGTTTTGTACCACTGATTTTGACCATGCATTCCTAGCTGCCTCCCTGCAACCTAGGGTAAGGCTTCATGCTGTATGCTCCAACTTGCCGTTCTTGCACTGTAACTAAGCTAAGCGAGGGCAGTTGTGCACTATACAAATTCAAATAAATAAATATAGTGCATAGTTAGTTTACTATAAAAGGCTAGTTTAATATGTAATGTGGTTTGCTTCCAAGGCTTTGCTATAAATAAAGTATTATTTAAGCACATGAAATTAAAAGCAAACCTTTGATAAACATCTATATCAACTAAGCCTAGGAAGATGTGGTCAGTTGCTTAAGTTGTCTTCATCCCAGTTTCACCATTTAACCAAAGTGTGTGACCCTGGGCAAATCATTTGTAAGCTGAATGTTTACAATTAAGTCAGCAGTCATAAAGAAGGAATTGAATATGTAGAGTACGTGCAGTCGCTGTGCTGTAAATAATATTAAAATTCAAAAGTGGGATGACTTCAAAGAAAACATAGTGAATCCAATTTAATTTTACAATTTGCTATTCATCATTATCATTGCTTTACATATGGTCCGAAAGTAATGCTGTGATGCATTTAGAATTGTCATACAATCTACAGACCGTAGACTGTGACGCCATGCAGTGCACTGACAATACAAACCCAGATTGGGTGGACAGAAGGGAATAATGTCTTTTGATATTTTATCATATTCCAACCTCTGCTAGGTGGGTACTGTGACTGGAAACAATCAAGTGGTTCCAGTGGTGGATTTCACAGACATGTCAATAGTTCAGCACACATACAATCAATGACCCGGTGGAAAGAGTACCGCGACAACCACAGAAACAGAACGGGGATTGATGACCTCATAGATAAAATACGCACTTTTTTGTATACTTGCTTTATTCTTTATCTGTACTTCAATAACAATAAGAAGAAATGTACTTCTCTAATACCAGAATATCGTAATCAAAGGGCTGTGACAATTGTTATGAGAACTTTCCTGAGTTATACCCCTATGCAATGCCAGGGTCAAATAAGGGGTAATGGTATCTAGCAGTTGTTGCAGCCCCACATCCCCCACCCCAGCATAAATAATTGTTCATCCCATTGGAAGGCTGTACCCCTCGTCCATCTGGGAATCCTGCTCTGAACCTCAGTGCATGCAGAATGCCCTTCAGAAAATCCCTCAAAACTTGCTCTTCAAATCAAAAAAATGTATGTCTCTCCCTTTAAACCTTGAGATGTGTAGTTAAGTGCCTAGAAGCACTTCCTACATACATATGCAGTGCACATTTCTAAACTACCATCCACAGTTATGGTATTTAATAATTTGTTGGTGAATTTGTTTACCCAGGACTTGTATTACCTTGAGTAGTAGCAGTTTCCTACTTTCTTTCTGCAAAATCAGTTAATTTCTGCCTGAAAAATATTATTTACCTAAATGCAGATCACATTCAAATTAAAAAGTTAATTCAGTTTTACTATATATTTGTACTTATATATTTTTACTATATATTACCATATATTTTGTAATTGTCCCAGTAAAATGACTCTAGAATCTATATTAGCCATTTATATGAAAATAAATAATTGTCTGTATCCTGATCCTGAAAACCTTTATGTTTCTGTACTGCACCAAACCAGTGTATCTGTCATTTGCAGGCTCAATGCCTCTGGCAGAGCATAGCCTCAGTATTGAAGGGTTTGTCTTTTTTAATTTGTTGTCAGGTGTCTGCCCAAGTCAAGGAAAAGAATCACACCTATTTGAAGGTGGTCTGCAAAATCCTTTTACTCTGTGCACAGCAGGATCTTCCTCTCCAAGGGCACCTTGAAAGTTTAAGTAAACCTAATAAAGGCAGTGATGATCTTGAAGGGAACAGTAATGCATCTAATGTGAATATGGGCAATTTTTTGGCATTGCATTCTTTTGCACAAGACTTAAATTCAGACTTTAGATCAATTGTGTCACAGCAACCAAAAAATGCTAAATACACATCGCCAGATGTTCAGAACGAGTTGTTAGATATAATGGCTGATGATGTAATTAATAGAATAAGACAACAGATACAGGCCACCACTTGCTTTTCATTAATTGTTGATGAGACAAAATATGAAAGCAAAAACAAGCAAGTTAGCTTTGTGCTTCGGTACATAAATGCATGTGGTGAACTTTGTGATGGATTTGTAGGGTTCACCCAAGCTACCAATCTGGATGCCAAAAATCTGGCGACTTGCATTGAAACCATAATTGTAAATAAGATGGGTCTAAATATGCACAAGTGTATCTGCCAATGTTACGATGGTGCAAATGTCATGACTGGAAAATGTTCTGGTGTACAGGCATTACTGCACAAAAAGTACGCTACAGCCCTTTATATTCACTGTTGTGCACATCGCCTTAATTTGTTATAAGTAGAATGCTGCAAAACAATTAGCACATTACAAGATGTTTTTGCTGTTCTCGAGAGCTTGTATGTTTTGAAAACCAAAGGAGACTAAACCCAACAAAGCAAACAATTGAATTGGAACGATTGTGTGATACACGATGGGCCTGTAGGTATGACAGTATTCTAGCAGTTCATGACAAGCTAACATCTATCATATCTACTCTGGATTATATTGCTGAGGGTGAAAATAAGATACAGGCTGTAACTGCTAAAGGGTTGTTAGTTCAAGTAACCAGCTTACATTTTGTTAGTGCATTACATTAGCCTGAAGAAGCTTGTTTTATCAAGCGGAACGCATGGCGATTTACACCCCAGGGGCTGAAGTACGCTGTGAAGTCTTTCTCTACTTGCTGAGCCCCGGCTCTGACTTCCCGCCTCCGCTGACGCCGACGCTCGACCCAGGACAAATATCGGGTTGGGAGCGAAGCGTAGCGTAGTGTGGTCAGAGTGTCCGGTGTCAGGTGACAGCAGACGGTGGAAGGCGACCACCCGTGAAGGACCAAAACCAAGGTAAGTATAGTTGCCCAAAAAAACTGTGTGAGACTTAAACTACTTACAGGCATGGAAGCCCCCCATGGAGACAACGAGAAGTTACACAACGAAACCCTAGAACCAGTAGACCCCCTCTACATCGTCCTGGGCGGCGGAACCAAACTCGGCAGTCACATCGACAGATCCGTACAAAAAACCACATGACAGTACAAATGGGGGAATACTGTCAAAGTTTCCATTCAACATCACAGTCAATGTAGGAGCACGTATGGCCTCCTTTATTGACAAACATGGAGATGAATTGAGACTACACCAAAAGGGTGAACACAGCCCAGTAACCCCATTACCTTAGCTGCAAGTAACCAATTTAGAACCACACAAACAAGATAGTTCCAGCCAGCAAAGTTTGGATTACCACCGGACTGCAAAAGAAAACATGTGGGGAGACCAAGAGCCCCCTATCAATCAACGAAAATGTGCCATTGAGCATCAACAGTACCCCATAGGGCATATTAGCAGCCCCGCCGGAGCCCAAGAGAACGCTCTAGAAGAAAAAAATGGTAAAAGTAAAGGGGAGTACGAGGAAGAGGGACCACCAGAACAAAATGACACTATGGGCCTCATTACAAGTTTGGAGGCAGCCATGGAGTTGTTAGCTCCATGGCTGCCTCCAAACCGGGCTCCATTACCGAGTTCCTGCAATGGGGACTTACCGGGGCATTCCGACATAGGAGGACCCGCTAAGTCCTCCTTGCAGGAACCATTCCTCATTCCCATTGATCCCCCATAGGGCTCAATGGGAATGGAGAGGGAGGTAACAACGGGCACATTACAAGTTTCCCGTTGTTACCTCCCTCTTCCCCTCGTGGGACCCAGAAAAGATGTCTGGTTTTACCAGACGTCTGATCCGGGTCCGGCAAAGGGAACCTCGTAATCAGGCTTGACAGAATGAAGGGGGGGTCCCGTACCGGCCCCCTTCATTCCATCAGCGCAAACCTCGTAATGAGGCCCTATGACTATTAAACATCAGGAGATGGATTATATTCAGTTTGAGAAAAATGGAGTAAAAGAGGCTTTGGATTCCTCAACACCGAAAAGAAGAGACGCAAAGGAACCTGAACAACAATACCCTACAGATAACATCTTAACAAACGAGGAGGAAACCAACCGGAAGGAACCTGAGCTGACAGACCATCAGAGGGTTAAAGACACAATGCAGACTAATAGTTCCCCTTTACAAAAACAGTCGAAATACGCTATCTGAATCCCCACATATAAACAACAAAAAAATAGTGGAAAAGAGTATCTGGAAACCCCAGAAACTGACCAAGACTCGGCTGCTTCGTTTTCTGCAGGATAAGCAATCCCCTTTCTTTAGCTACCAAAAACAGCCAGGACAAAGAATGGCTAATAAAGATCATCTCGAAATTCCAGACGAAGTTATATTAGAGACCTCAAGATCTATGGAAGACGGGGTGAATCTAATAATGCAGGCAAAAAACGCCATCAAAAATGATCAGGAAAAAAAAATAACTTTCATCCTCAGGAACAACTTATGACAAGGCTGTCCAGACATCGCCTCGTACTAATGACACACGAAAACTCTTTAACGGCAAAGCTTTGCAAACATCTCCAAATAAAGACAAACCCTTAATTAACACAGACATAAAAAACAGGAAAACAGATGGAAACAGAGAATGCCAAACATGGACTGACTTTAATAAAAACCCAATAATAAAAGGTTCAAACTTACAAGGATACCCAGAAGAAAAATTTGTATTAGTCTCAACAATGGTGGCCCTCCTAGAACCCTTCATGAAGCTTTACGAGGACCTAGCCGGTAAACTACAAGACCAAACTACGCTATTAGCGATGCTCCACTTGAAGCCAATTTTCGTGGAAGGCTTCATAACTGACATACTTGAGCCAATCGTAAAGGATAGAAAAGAAAGAAAACTGGCAGAAAGAACGGAATCAAGTGTAATGGCCCCGGAACCAAAAAGACAGGCATTTGGCCAACTACATGAACTGGGACATCAGTGAACCCAACCAAGATACTGAGGCCTTTTGCGAACCATTAAATACCGGAAAAAAACAGCTAGTTGCACAACTAATAAAGGAAAATAGTGCAGGCATTAACAAAGACAACAAGGAGATAGTGACAGAGGCGCCCCAAAATTCCAAAACGGTCATCAGTGAGGCGAACACTACAGTGGAGGAGACAAATCCACTAACTTACATACAAGAAACACCTGTGGGGACTCAGAGAGAAATACATGAGGACAAAGAAAAAAAACTCTTGATATTTTTGTAAAACTGAAACAAATGGAAAAGCAGAAACCGCAGGGAGCAAAACCAAAAAAAGTATCAGACTCCAAGACCAAGGAAGGCAAAGGAAGTACAACAATGAAAAAAACCAAAGAACCAACCATCACCGCCTAATCAGAAATCTAACAAAAGTCGAGAGTTATTCAAAAAATTAACAACACCACTACAATGTCCCTCAACCACCAATCAGGGTATAGAGGTTCTATCGAATGAAGAGAAAAAGAAAAAGAAAACAGTCGAAATACAAATACCTGAGATCAAAGAATGTTCAGAAGATGAGGAAACAGAGCAAAATCTCTTGGACCTCACCACGCACTCTATACCGGATGAGGAACATCCGACGGAAGAACTTGAAACTATATATGAGAGTGATCAGGAAATAACATCAGACAATTCAACAGACGTGGATACTGATCAAAGTGATTCAGAAGACGAAGGTGAGAGAGAAGATCCACAAATGACAGGTAGGAACGCAGGAGAAAAGCAAAGCCTGGAAAAGAAAAACAGCAATGGACTTCCAAAGGGCCCAATCCAGAAATTAGAACCAGAAAAAAGAACAGTGAATTGTAAAGACGTGTTGACCGAAAACAGTCAAGTACCGTCAATACTGAGGTTAGGGCCACCCAAGATGAGAAGAACTACGTCCAATAACCTATCAAATTTGGAAAACCATATAGACGATCAATTAAACAATGTAGATTCTGGAAAAGACACCGATTTAAGGGAGAGGAATAGTGATAACGCGATGGTTTAATTCTGGAGAGAATGTTGCACTATAATGATGGCCTGATCCTGAATAGATCCAATGTGATCAGGCTACTACATCACATCTGTTATGAATTGGATACCAGTAAACACCAATAAAAGGATACAGGTAGGTAACCAAAAAAGGATACTCTTGAAGACGTCCCGAGGTCCCTTGATCTGAAGTGGCACGATGTCGTCAAGTGATACCTTCCAACTAATGTCACTCTCTGACTATTAAAATTGACAGTCAAAGAGAGCTATTAGTGGAAAGGGCATGTATGGAACAATAAACACCAGGCTGTTGATACAAAGGAACTACATGAGGACCTGAACTGATATTAATGGCAATAAGCGTCCATCTAGTTTACACTAACCTGTTGATCAGGACAGCCACTAATAGATTCCAGGAAGTCAGCAGGTAATCCAAAGGCACAACGACAAGGAAGGAGGTTAGTAGAGGAATCTAACTCGAGTGGAAAGAGGGCCACACTAGATTTGGGTTGGTGCATACAGGATAGCGTCCATTAGTCCAATGCACAACACTCCAGGGAAATCCCAGAAGGTGGAATGAGGTGGCTAATTTTCCAGGTAAATGAATAGAATGCCCTTATAAGAAGTACTCATTTTGTGAGAGGAAACTGCCCTTGCAGTAATCTTAATAACCAGGAAGTGGGATCCTGTTACTAAGTATATTTGGTTAGCTGGTATCAGGAAAATAGGTAGAATAATACAACAGTTGTCCCAACCTGAACGGGAACTGAAGTATGTAGTTTGCCGCCTAAACAGCAGGGAAGCTGAAGCGGGAAGTCCGACGCCCCCTTGGGAAACAGATGGCGACTCTGAAGAAGTTGTAGCAGGCAGTCAAGCTCTGTCTTGAGAAAAAGCTTGTGGCTTAGAGAAAGCTGAAGCGGAAGTCGGATGCCGACTTAGGGAACAGTTGACGACTCCGAAAGAAGCTGGAGAAGGCAGTCGGACGCCGTCTGATATCTCCTGCTGTGAAAGAACGCAAAGGCAAGAGGGAGCCTAATGAATAACAAGTGGCTCCGTACAAAGTCGCAGCAGGTATTTGAATGCACCGCGATGGACCGCGGAAGTAAAGCTGCTTAGAGGAACTGGAGCGGGAGAAATAACAATGCTCTAGGAAGCTGGAAAACTGAAGCCGCAGAAAAGGCAACTTCAACTCCGGAATGCCAACGTAGAACGATCAGAAGCGCTGAATGCCCAGAACTGCCATTTTATATACATGTCACGTGACAAGCGCGTAAAACGTAACAAGAACACAGTAGGTACACATCATGTGATAGAAACCGTGAGTGTACCAAACATAAACAAAGCAGATACGCATGTATTCTAAGAACGTTGTCAGCATGCGTTGTTTGGACGTGATACACTCTTTAATAGTGGCGCTTCCCAGGCAGCCTTCCAAACAGTCTCAAGTGCATGTAGAATGGCCTGGCAGTTCTGAAGGCCATGTGGTTTGGTAGCATGGAACATTTGGGAGTTCTTGATGTAGAAATAGGAGTAACAGTAGTTGTGCCAGCTGTTGATGGACAGCCAGACACAGGCATGACAACATCCCAGCGTTGAGACTGATAACATCAAATGATATAGCCATAGTGGAATTCATCGATGAAGACCGCACAGACAAAGTACTGCTCCACACAGTCTCGAGATTGCTCAAAAAACTGCTTTTGGAAAAAGCTGCACATCTAAGATCAATGGGCTGTGATCTAAGTATTAACAACTACGTACTACCAAAAAAAAAAAGAAGACATGAATTCACGTAACACAAAACCTAGAGATTGGGAACCAACTAAAGGAAAAAGAAACAAAGAGCATGAAAAGAATAAGAACAAAAAAGAAAGGAGTCCAAAAATCACCCAGGGGAAAAACAAAAAAACAGATGACGTTGACGATAAATGGAACTGGCTAGCTACATTGGTAGCTGCAAAAATGCAACAACAATAGAGTTTAAAAGGAGAGACAGAAGACCAATGGAGGCTTTTAAGTTGGAATACTAGAGGCTTCACCCATCTTTACAGGCAAGGTGACCTCCAAAGGTTAAGGGCCCAGGTGATGTGCCTACAGGAAACATGGCTGGTTGAAACACTGATGATAGAGGGCTATCAAGTATCAACAAATCCAGCCATAAAGGGCCACAAGGGAAGACTTCAGGCAGGCCTCCTGATTGCCATAAAGAACGATTTGAATTGGGAAATACTGGATGAGACAAATCCTACCCCTTACATCTAGGTACTAACGATTAAGACAGAACAAGTGCCAATAAGTGCACAGAGAGTTCTGATAATCCTTAATGTTTACTGGAATCCAGCATCACCGGTGAACGATAAATTACCAGAAGATGTAGGGAGGTGGATAGACGAATCCAGGGAAACATCGCCAGATCCGACTTTTATAATAGTCGGTGACTTAAACTGGTCATGCATACATTTGGGCACCCTGGAGAATGAAGAACTATCTAACAGTGTGAACAAACAAAAACGTGGCACAAGATGGACCAACGCCCTAACCTCAAGAGACTGTGGGGCTGGTTCATGGAATTATGTGTGCCGAAAAATGGGCTTTGTGCGCCATTCTGCCCGCAAATCCCTGTTTCTCAAATGGGGATTTGCGAGCAGAATGGCGCACAAAGCCCGTTTTTCGGCACACATAATTCCATGAATCGGCCCTGTGTCCTATTAAACAGAGCATTGAAAGGGGATGTTCCAGCAAAGCCAACATGGAGAGGTATCTTTTCTACAGCAATCCTTGACTACATATACATTTCCTCAAACCTGTCTCATAGAACCGAAAAATTTGAGATAATTTACACCGTCGCAAGTGACCATAAAATTTTACGACTGACAATAAAACAAGTAAACACGCAGATCTCTCATTGTATGTGAACACGGGAGGAACAGACTAAGAATTAAGGAGGATAACCTACCCGACTTGGCGCTTAACCTGACAAATTTAATTAAGAAGAAACAAACAGAAGCTGAAAATAACACAATTGACTATTTGCAGCTACTGAAAGTGTTTACCACAACTCAAAAGTTAGGAAACAACAAAGGGTCAAGTACACATAAGCACGTATACGATAAAGCAATTATTAATTGGAAAAAGCTTTTGAAGAAAACAATAAAAAATGTAATAAAAAAAAAGAGCCCAAATTCAGGGGGAGGAAATAAAGAAAACCAAACAAAAAATATCGAAATTGGCTACGTGTTCACAAAAAATCAATGCTAAATCAAGATTCCATATTCATGCTAGAAAAATTGAGAGTAAAAATAGCCACAAAATTTGGAGAATCATAAACCAAATTATTGCTCCCCAATACACCTTGATGTTACACCCAATAACAGCAGGTACAGTGTGCAAATTTTACGAACAAATGCAGCAACCTGTAAGCACATACATAACATCGGAACTAACTCTAAATGAAAGAGACACCCAATTGGATTACTCTACAGCTACAATAGAGGACATGATCAAGAAACCTAAAAATTCGAGGGCACCTGGACCAGATGGCCTCACAAACGTGATGGTAAAAACTCAAGCACGCGAATGGGCGACCTTCTTGAACCATTTATTGTAACATGTAATAAAAGGGGGAAAGGTACCAAATTCTTGGAAAAACGCGGTGATTGTCCCCATATACAAGAAGGGTCTTAGGACAAATCCAGAGAACTACAGGCCTATAGCCCTCCTTAATGTCCTGGGGAAACTCTTTGCATCAGTATTGCAGAAATCACTAACATTTTGGAGCATGGAAACAGGCAGAAGAGACCCGTGGGAATCAGGATTTGTGAAGGTGAGAGGGACCTCCCTTAACATATTTCTAATTAATCTGCTAAAAAATAAATCAAAGAAAACAAAGACAAAAACAAACAAAGCATTTGTGGACCTATCAAAGGCCTTTGACATGGTCAAAAGGGAACATCTATGGAAAAAACGGGTAAAATGGCAGTGCCCCCCGGTAGTCTTGGAGAACACAAAACAACTATATGCTAACACTTCTGTAAAAATATGACTGGACAAGTCAGGGTTAACATCGGACCAAATAGATACTAATACGGGATTAAAACAAGGCTGTCCACTAGCCCCTGAACTGTATAATCTATATACTTCTGATATGGACGATACATTTTGTGACATATGGATATTTCTGCCGCAGATTGGAAGAACATCAGTAGGGAGACTTCTGTACGTGGATGATGTTGTCTTAATTGATCAGACGCCAATAGGACTCCAATGCCAACTTGAGGCCTTGGATAGGTATATTGAGACAAACGGACTAAGACTCAACCCGGAAAAAACCTGAATAATGACTCTATCAAAAATGAAAACCAATAAAAAAAATGAGTATGTTTGGTTTCTTAAAGGGAAAAGGCTGCTAGAGGTAAACTCGATCATACACCTGGGAGTATGTGTTAACAACAGTTGCACTGAGGCGCCCAGGAAAGACCATCCATACAAAAATGTTAAAACCTTGTGCACCCAATGACGAATCCTCCTAAGGAAATATTGCAGATTTTCAATGGTACCGTTAATAAGCTTCTACAGAATGAAAGTGATTCCAATTTTGGCGTATGGAGCAGAAATCACACCCGACTTACCCGATAAGATCTGGGCACAATATGAAGGCACGTTCTGGAGAGCGGTATTGCAACTGCCAAAATCGCTACCAATACAAGCTATAAAAAGAAAACTTGGCTTGACATCACTGAAAGTGATAGTGGATTGGAAGACCACCTCACTTTACTGAAAATGCCACGAAAAGCCCTTAACGGGAGGTTTCAAGGCACTGAATAATGCCTTGAAAAACAACAAGGACACAGAACTACAAAAATGGCAAGCCAAATGTGAATTACTTCTAAAGGAACGAAATGAAACAAAGAAAGACTTGGTAACTAACCCTTCAAAAACAAAAACTCTATACAAAAGTTTAGATACAGACATTGGAGGAGTTAACCAGATACAAGAGTTACGAAGACTATTGGTCGACACCGAGAAAACTGAATATCTTCCCAAACTGGTTTTTCAGGTCACAACTGATGAGGTTCTGTTTAAATATTCTGCCTTTGGGAGAAGTGATCTGAAGAAGATCAAAAGAAAATGTAACCCTAAAATGCAGAATTTGTCTTAAACCTAACACAGTGGAATTACTTAAAGATCTAACCTTAGAATGTAAAGGTCTACTAAACAAAAGAGAACTAGGTTTGAGAGACATAGCAACAAGTACTGCAAACAGAGACGTAGATTCATAGTGGAATGTTTTCATGGAAGGGGAGAAAATCACGACTAACTTGGCTCTGGTCAGATTTATAATCATGATTTTTAAGAAAATAGAAAACCTCACGGAACATTCGACCTGATAAAGCGTGGTTAGACACTCAGTCTTGGGAGTGCGTTTGGTAACCAGCAACATGAATGTGAAAATGACTGTGCAAAAAATATCTTTTTTTATTCATATTTTTGTGTTTTGGCTTAAGGTTTTCAATTTGCTAAACCAATTGTGCCAAATAAATTAAAAAAAAAAGAAAATTAGTAGTATGCAGAAAGATTTTTTGTATAACAAAATGGCTGTCTAATCAGCTACAGGCAAAAGATCTTGACCTGTCTCGCTGTGTTGCACTTGTTGATGCAGGCAAATCGGATCTGCAGAACTGTAAATCTTATAGTCCTGATATCCTTACTGCAGCCGAGGACATGGCTGCATCTATAAGCATCTCGGAACTACAGGTAGATGAACATCCAGGCCGATATGGCACTGTTCCCAAAAAGCTTCAAGACTCACTTATTATGTCTATTTTGGGAAGTTCAAGAGTTGTGAAACAGAATGGAAGCCTTTCTGCATTAGTAGAATCCCTTGTTTCTCGAACTTGTCAAATTATTCTTGATGAGCTAGAAAGGAGATTTTCTAGTTTAAATTGTGAATTGTTTGGGGCTGTGGAAGCATGTTCCCCTGCAAGTTTCAAATTGCTTGATGTCACTACACTTCAGCCTTTGCTCAACACATACAAGGTGTAAGGTTTTCTGCCAAGTGAGGTGGAACTGACACAGGCTAAGCATGTGATTTTGCTGAATTCACAAAAGGAACCTAGAAGTACCCTAGATGTTTTGGTTTCTCTAGAAATGTTAAAAGGTCTAGAAGCAGCATTTCCAAATGTATGTAATATGCTTAGAGTGGCCCGAACATTTGCAGTTACATCGGTATCATGTGAACGTACTTTTAGTACATTGAAACGTGTTAAAACAAGGTTAAGATCAAGGATGATAGAAAACAGACTGTCCTGATTATGCGTCCTGTCTGTTGAGAGGAAATTGTCTTCATTAATTAACATTGATTCAATTGTTGATACCTTCAAAGCAAAAAAGAGGAGAATCAATTTGTAAAAGGGTTGACGAATACACTGAAGGAAGAAAAGCGAATGTAATCTGAGCGTTGGGGAATAGTGAAGGAAGGACAGAGTGTGAGAGGGTTGGTTGTAGGGTGTAGTGAAGGAGGGAAAGGGCATGTGAAAAGTTGGTTGGAGGATGTAGTGAAGGAAAGGCAATGTGAATAGGGGGTTGGAGGATGTAGTGAAGGAAGGAAAGGGACTGTGAAAAGGGTATTGGTCGATGTAGTGAAGGAAGTAAAGGGACTGTGAAAAGGGGGTTGGAGGATGTAGTAAAGGAACGAAAGGAAATGTGAAAAGGGGGTTGGAGGATGTGATGAAGGAAAGGAAGGGAATGTGAAAATGGGGCTGGAGGTTGAGTGAAGGAAGGACAGAATGTGGACAGCGGGTTGTAGCATGCATTGAGGGAAAGAGACTGTGTTTAAAAGTTTGAAGGATGGAAAATGTGTTCAAAGGGTTAGAGGATAGAGTGAAGTAAGGACATGAAGATGATTTGAGGATGCAGTGAAGGAAGGAACGTGAAAGGGGTTGGAGGATGTAGTGAAGGAAGAAAGGGAATATGAAAAGGAGGTTAGAGGATGTAGCGAAGGAAGAAAGGGAATGTGAAAATGGGGTGGAGGATGTAGTGTGCAAAGGAAAGATGTATCCAGAGAGTTGTTGAATGTAGTGAAGGATGAATAGAGTAATTGCACCGATTTTTGTAAAGTTGTACATTAAAGACAGAATGCTATATTAGAGTTGGAGGTAGTGGGAAAATGACAGGAATCATCGTTATTAGTGGGTAATGTCAAATAACAAAAGAAATGGATATGATAAAAGGAAAGTGAACATTTGGATGGAAAGCTATTCAAGTGAAAAATGTAGAACAGACCACGCGTGTGTGACTTTTTTTAAACAATAAAAATATTTAGTTAAACTAATGTATCTGTTTTCTATTACATGTGTGCATCTTTCACACAATGCATTATCCTAATACAGCTATAATGTAGAACTGTATGCAATGTATACCTGTGTCCAAATGCACATAACATCCATGATTTCCTTGTTGATAGCAAAATCTCAATATAAATAGTCTATCATTTATGTAGCCACTGACATTGTAGTGTCTAATCCAAAGCAAATGTTCATAGTACAGTAGTGGGCGATAGATCTTTCTGGGAGTTGTTTGTGTTAAATGTAAATGCTGTTCTTGTTGGGGCATTTTCACGTCCAACGTCTGATGATTTACAGATATTATCTACTTACAAATCATGTTTATCTAATCATTTTTAAACTATGAATTTGATGTTTTATGAAAGTCTGTGTGGGAAAGCTTACTATTTTTTTTATCTCATTAGATCAACAAAACTCATCCAATTTTTGATTCATTATCCTAGCTAAAATTTTCAGCTACAATGCATGTTTTTTCCTAAAAAATCTGCGGGCTGGGGGAGGGAAAAATCTTGCCTTCCATCTGTGGGGGACCTTTCTTAGGGTGTGCCCAAGTACATTGGCTTCAGGCCCCACTTGTTAAACAATCCTGGCTACGCCTCTGGGGAGGAGGAAGATGAAGGTGGGGGTAATGCAACAGATTGATATTAGGGACTGGGATGAGGAAGAACGAGGCTGGTATAATAGGGTAATGAGAAGGTGAAGAGTGAATTCAGGGTACTGGGATAGTAGAACATGGAATAAGGATGTGGGGGTGAATCAAGATCTCCATTGTTAAATCCTTTGCAACACTTCTCCAATTAAAACAAAGGCTAATGCAAAAATTAATCATCACCACTAGAGTATGTGAAGCGCACATTTTTTCAATTTCAAGAAAAAAATCAAAGCTTTCAAATGTAATCCAACATACCCAAACAATAAATGCCCCCTAATACCAACCCCCACACATTTTAGGTTTATTTTGGAAGCAATCCCTGGATTTATTTTATGATAAAAATGGTTATTGCTTCCGAAATTTACTTAAAATGCTCTTCTTACCCCTACTAGCATTAACTGGGCTTACATCATCTTATCACTTTATATTTGTGAAATATGTATTCTTTACTTTTGCCACTGGAAAATAATTTATATCTGACTTCTCGATCTCAGGGAAACTCTTGAAAAACAAATTCATAGTACCCAAACCTGCACAAATCCTCCTCTTCTACATTGCCCACATCCTCCCAAGCCTCAAAATTACCCTGCTGGCTCCCCTTGTATCATTTTAGAGCCATTTTCAAAATGATTTTAGATATGAATTTTGATTTTCAAAAATGAAAAGTCTTGAGTTCATTAATGTATCATGGGAAATATGGCAAACTTTGGCAAACCTCGCTCTCCACCAAATTATTAAAACACTACTGGATATATTAATACTAAACCAACAAAGGATTTCCTTCAATACTCTGCTTTATAGAGACTTGAAAAGTACACATACCATAGTGTCACTCAAATATATACATCCTTACAGAACTATGTTCCGCAAAAAGTGTACAATTGTGGCATTATTCCCCCATCTTGACTGGGAGACTCCAAATAATGGAATGCAATTTAGCAAAAGTAAAAAAATTGTCTCTTGGAACTCTCAGAGAGCCCTGGTAACATAGAAGATCTTTAAACCATACTAGGGCATATATTTTATATATATATTACAGAGCCCGCGGCAGTTATTTTTAAGTTGCTCAACCCAAAGGAAGACCACTTTTTGGGAGGCTTATAACTTTTCTCCCCCTGGACGAATTAGAATCAAACTTTGCAAAAAAAGTATATGGCCCACTCTGAAGTTTGGTGAGGTTTCGTTCAGGGGGGCCAAAGTTATAGGGGTGGTCCCAATTTTTTTTTCCATAGACTGAATGGACAAAAACCTTTCGCACATGTACAGCCCAAACCGTTGGACGGATTTTCATCAAATTTGCGGCAGGAGCAGCGGCTTGGTCCCGAAAGCATGCTTTTGTAAATTTGGTGATAATCCGTCCTGTACTTTTTTAAAAAGCAGGTAAAATGAACGTCTGAAAAAATTACTGATATCTGGCTGCACTCTGCTGTCCCATTTCCCTGTTTGCTCCACGGTCAAAAGTCTGATTGGCCTGAGTGTGGCGTGATGTCGGCGGAGATTGGCTGCACCCGGTGGTTGGCTGGAAGGAAGCACGATGTGCGTCATCATTTTGGGTAATGCCGCCATGTTGTATCCGAGGATAGTGTGGCACCAAAAGCGGCTGGAAAACATGCTTTCCGGCATCTGGTGGTGGGAAGAGGGAATGGAAAGGGTGGGGGGAGTGTATCCGTGCGTACTGCCCCAATCGCGGGTAGCGTATCAGGCGACTACCTTGTGTGGTGACTGCAGGCAGCCTTTGTTACAGCATGATAGGTCCTGAGGTGATCTCTTTCTGTGGTGAGTGCTGGCAGGCTCAATTTCAGATGGGGAGTGGATTGCACATGACATGAGCATTTTCCCATAGGGTGTACTGTGTTGTGTTGTGTGTGGTAAACCCCTAGCACCTTGGATGCATGGCTGGAGGCCTTGCAACAAAAAGTATGTCTATTGGTTGCAAGTAGGTTTCAGATTGTTGCCTTTTGTGTGTGGTTTGTCAGCATTGTACACATTGTTGGTTGCATGGGTGTGGTGATTGTTAGCACATCCTACAGTTTTGGCTGAATGGCTGGACATGATGGAGTCAACAGTCCTGCAATGTGTCCACTGGGTGAAGTGTAGGAATATTGGGTGTATAGAAGTTCATAGGGTTCCAGTGGATGTTTTATGTGGTTGGGTCATGGCCATTGTGCAGATTACTGAGTACTGTACTGTACTATGATGTATTGGTTCTGTGTACTTAATAGAGTGCTGGGAGCAGGGGCAATGTTCTGAAGATGTTGTCATTCGGTTGGCAGTAGTGAAATACTATGTGAATGGAAGTGGGTAGAAGTGCCGGAGGCTGTGTTATGTTTGTGGATTCTGCTAACTGCTTCCATGTTTGCATGCATGGCAGTATTATGGTGCAGGGGTTGGGTAGGAGTGTCGGTGGCTGTATTCTCTTTGTGGGTCCTGGTACCTGGCCACATGTTCGCATACATGGCTGCATTATGCTGCGGTGGGTGTGGCCAAAGCCTAGATTCTTGGGTGCATGGCAGACCACAACTGCAACGCCACGATAGCCTCCATATGCCCCCAGATTTGGACAGATCACCTCATAACCTTTACCCTAACCACCACCAAACCCACCCTGGCACCTGCACCTCTAGCGCCATCCATCCCTTCCCGGAACAAAAATAAATTACCTGTGACAAACTGCTACCCTTCATCCTCCCCTCACTCAATGCCATCCCGGAAAACCTGGACCCCGAAGCTATGGTTAAGGAATTCAACCACATCATGACCACATCTCTAGACTCCATCGCCCCACTCAAACTTAGAAAAAGCAAACCCAAAGCCCATCTCAATTTATGGTACACCCCATACTTAAAATCATTGCGCAAACAAAAAAGGCAATGCGAGACATCCTGGCGAGCACAACCCTCTGAGAAAAACAAAGCCAACCTCAGTTCCATCACAGCCCTATACAAAAAAGAAATCATCCTAGCTAAACGTGAAACCTACAACATCAGAATTGCCCAAGCCAACTCTAGCACAAAAGAACTCTTTGTCATCCTCAAAGAGCTAGAAGCACCCATCCCTGTGCCAGACAACTGCATCAAAGACCAACTCTGGTGCTCCAACATACAGCAAGCTCTAGCCAATAAAGTCATTACCCTTCAAACAGAAATTGCCAAGAAAAAAGCCACACTCTCTGGCAACAAACCCACTAGCATCAACCTAGAGCAACCAAGTAACCCTACCAATCACCCCAGATTTAAGTTCTCCAAAGTCACCATAAAAGAAACAGAAAATACTATACTATCTCTCAAGTCCACCAACTGTCAAGGTGACCTATGCCCGCTCAACTTCTAAAGGATGCAGCCAGAGATCTAGCCCCCTGTATCACGAAACTCATAACCTCATCCTTCTCCACCAATACCTTCCCATCCAACCTCAAAGAATCATGGGTGCTTCCTCTACTGAAAAAGCAGACCCTAGACCCACTAATACCCACCAATTACCGCCCGATTACCACAGTGCCCTTTTTCCTAAAGATCCTAGATAAAATGGCATACTCCCAGATACAAAAATACTTAGAAACCAGCCCTCTACTAGGAACCAGGCAATCTGGCTTCCGACTCCAACATGGGACAGAAACAGCCCTCCTAGACCTTAAGTCACAGATTGATGAACTCCGGGATGAAGGGAAATCAGCTCTCCTTCTACTCCTGGATTTATCAGCTGCATTCGACCTGGTCAACCACAGAGTCCTATGCAGCCACCTGGACTCGGCAGCTCACTTCGCCAAAGAAGCCATAGCATGGATACAATCTTTCCTAACCAACAGGACTATGAGAGTCTTCTCTCCTACGGCAGCAGCCAACCCCATCCCCATAACTTGCAGAATGCCCCAGGGATCTTGTGTCTCACCCACCCTCTATAATATCTTTACCAAGCCCCTTTTCGATAATCTGGACCTTCTGGGTGTCACCTACACTAACTATGCAGATGACACACAGATTCTCCTACCGCTTACCAGAGATTATGACAAGGATTTGGCCTTGGTGAACAGGATATATCTCATCATCCAGGCATGGATGGCCACCCACGGTCTATGCCTGAATGATGACAAAACAGAGATCATCATCCTGGGCACTCGCTCGACCCTCAAAAAACTCAGCCCCAAATACTCAGCATTTAACATAGACAATAATATTATTACTGTCGCCAAAGAGGTTAGAACTCTGGGTTTCTACTTGGACTCCACTCTCTCCTTCAACAAGCAGGTCAATGCCTTGGCCTCGGCCATGGCATATACATGCAAGTTGATTAGAGCTGGCCAGGCCTTCCTGTCACAGGATAGCTGCATCACCCTAGCCAGAGCCCTCATTTTATCCAGGCTGGACTACTGCAACGCACTACACATAGGAGCCAATAAACAAACCATCAAGAAAATCCAACTCCTACAAAACAACGCGCTGAGAGCAGCCTGAGGTATCCCTAAGAGAGAACATATCTCTAATACCCGATGAGCCAACAACTCCACCCACGATAAAATAAAATGAAAAACTGCATCCCTCACCCACAAATGCTTGAACAACGCAGCACCCCGCTACCTCTGCGACAGATTCACCTTGAAGCTTACCACAAGAATCACCAGACTCGCCAACACCAACTACCTCTGGGTCCCCAGATACAAACGTGCCAAAATCGGAGGCAGCAGCTTCCAGGTCAAGGCAGCACTCCTATGGAATTCGCTACCATCCCCTCTAAGAATCGATCAAACCTATCACAAGTTCTGCCATAGCATCACTAGGTGGCTCAAAGAGGCCGACATCTAGGCACATACCCGCTGACTCTGCCCGCTACCCTCTCCACATTGCAGGCACCAGCAGCGCCATCTAACTACCTGTAAATCTATGCATGCCTCAAGGTACCTGCCTATGTACATCGCAACCTGATTGTACCAACATGTAACCAATCGGCCCTTGTACACAAATGTTTTTTTTATGTTGTAACCAAGCTTTGAAAATCCTTATGCCTTGCGCCTGAATACCCACGGGTCTGGAGCGCACTACAAATAATAAACTAAACTAAACTAAACTAAACTTAAGCTCAAACATTACGTGTGAGCAAAATGGCACTCCAATAATTTAAAAGGGAGGGAAAGACAAAGTTAGGCAGAAATTGAGCAACACCAACAGGTAAGTAAGCAGGGCAATCTAGAAAAAGGAACTACAGTGAGGGAATCAAATCAAAAAGGCTTAGGGCCAAAGTCAGCAGGACAAAAGTCTTTTGCTCAAGATCACACAGTTTAGGGTAGTTCACGGTTAAGTCTTTACCAAGAGTTCCGGATGGAGTTGGTCAGCAGAAAAGTTAGTTTAAAGTGTAGGGAAGGACAAGCCCTCGGATTGGCAAAAGGTTTCACATCCGTTCACCGCGGCTGGACAAAACGAACAACTAAGTTTGAACAGTACCTTAAAATGGAGAAGCAGCTGTAGCTGAGGCAGACGTTCCTGGCAGGTTCTGCAGGCTCATGGTTCCTGAAGCGACTGTCAGACTGAGACGAAGTAGGAAGACTGGAGGGTCCTGCACTGCCCAGGGAAGAAACCAGCAGCAGAGCAGAGCAACAAATAAAAGGTGCGCTCCTTAAAACCCAAGCAGGGTCCGACCTTGCTGGCTATCCGGTTCACTGTAGCTCTGTACAGCAAATTCGACCATAGGAGGGAGACTTGGCTTGCAGTTTGGGTGAACTGGTTGGTCCCACCAGCTCAAGGGGAGAAGATTCCTTGAAGATCTTCCCTGTCGATGGAGTATGAAGATTCAGACCTGCAGCAGGGTTTCACTGGGTGGTTCAGTCATTGTAGGGGTCCTCTTCTGTCAGGTCCTCTTTGGTTCTTTCATTCCAGTGGCGACTCTGCCTTTCCAGCCACAGAGACCTGCTTTTTATGCAGTTTTCCCCCATTCACACAGCCTGGCTGTCAATCACACAGCAGGGTGGCTGTCCTGGCGGGACAGTCATGTAGCCAATCAAACAGGAGTGCGACTTGGGTTACCAAGGGAACCCATGGCAGGGGTCCTAAAACTCCTCCCTCACATCCTGCCTACCCAGACTTTCAGGCGCCTAAGATGGGCTTCTGTACAGAAGTCCGCGAAAGGACGGCGAACAAAGGAACCAAACCTGGTTTGGTGCGCAGAGAAAAACACGAGAAAGACTTTTACAAAAAGAAATGGTGAATAAACCCAGCTGGAACCAAATTAAAACAAATATGGTCTAGCGGATTTAAGTTCGAGGCTACCAAGATAGCCTAAACTATACCAAGGTTATTTAAGATAACCAAGATTACCACTGCCACCAGCCAAGTCTTTATGAAAAGGGAGCAAAACAATGCTCCAAGAGAAACAGACAAAAAGGGATAACTATTAACCCTTTCCAGTACTCTATGTAAGATAACTTGTACTGGGTCTGTGGATTAAAAGAGACTAATGAAGTTAATGGCAACTTTACCTGTTTTGGAGACAGTAGTCAGTCCCAGAAAATGGAGTCTGAGTTGGGAAGTCTCAAAGACAACCCAGTGTCACTGCACTGAGGGTGCTGTGTAACACACAGTAAAAAAAAAGTTGATGCCTGTGGATGAGGTGAGGCTCCAAAGTCTATGAACACAAGGAATGTAAAACACACACAGCAAAACAAATGTAAGAGTGGGAAAAAAGTCTCACACTCTTACCAGGTAAAAAAAATAAATCCTAGAAATCCAGCAAACCTGCTGAGGGACTCAGTAGGTAAGGGAAATTTGCCATTCTGGAGAATTCTCCCTAACACCCGCCCCTCCATCCCCAGACTAAGGGATTTTTAATCCACTCCTGGATGAATCTCTACTTCCAGTCGGTTAAAAACATCCTAGAGTGACCATCAGCATTTCGGTGGTGACATCCTGCTCTGTGCTCAATGGTGAAATCAAACCCTTGCAGGCAGATTGACCATCTCAGAAGTTTTGGGTTTTCCCCTTTCATTTGCATTAACCATCTCAAGGGTTGGTGGTCTATCTGAATCACAAAAGTAGATCCATACAAGTATCGTCTAAACTTCTTCAGAGACCACACAATGGCAAAGCATTCACACTCTATGGGTGCCCACCTTTTTTCTGGTTCCTTCAGTTTCCTACTGATGAAGCAAATGGGGTGCTCCCTACCTTTCTCATCCAGTTGACTAAGGACTGCACCTATATCTGTCTGCACAATGAAGGGTTGGTGATAATCAGGAGCTCTTAGGACTGGAGCCTGACAAAGGGCTTTCTTCAGATTTTCAGAGGCTTGAGTGCACTCCTCATTCGATCTAACCTTTTTAGGGAATTTTGGAGAGGAGATCACATTCAAGCGAGGAGCTATGGCCCATAGTTCTCTATGAAATTACTGTAGAACCCTGTGAGACCTAGGAAACCTCTCACTTGGGTTTGAGTAGCAGGGGTGGCCCAGTTTTGTACAGCTTGTACCTTGCTAGGAAATGCCCTTATTTCACCTCCTCCTACCTCATGACCAAGGTAGACCACTTTTCTCTGACCAATTTGACATTTGCTTGCCTTTAAGGTCAGATGGGCCTGCTCAAGAGCCTGCAACATGTATCCTAAGCGGTCAATATGTTCTTTCCATGTAGGGCTGAACACTGCAAAGTCATCCAGGTATGCCATGCAGAAGTCCTCCATCCCATTCAGAACTTGTTTGACCATCTTTTGCAATGTAGCAGGTACATTCTTTAGTCCAAAAGGCATAACCTTAAACTGGTAGAGGCCTGCTGGGGTCAAGAATGCAGTTTTCTCTTTGTCATGGTCTGTCAGGGCTATTTGCCAATAACCTGAGGTCAGGTCAAATGTACTGAGGTACTTGGCTGAACCAAGTCTATCCACCAGTTCATCTGTCCGGGGCAAAGGATGGGCGGCAGTCTTTGTGACTGCATTTAGAGCTCTATAGTCCACACAGAATCTCAACTCCTTGGATCCTGCCTTTGGTACTAGAACAACTGGAGTAGACCATGGACTGGTAGATGGCTCTATAAGCCCAAGATCAAGCATCTTGTTGACCTCTCCTTTGATGTGGGATGTCAAATGTTCTGACATTCTGTAACCTCTGCTTTTCACAGGTAGACAGTCACCAGTGAGTATATCATGCTGGTCCCAAGGGGGTTAAGCCTGGTGATAGTGAAAACAGGGAGGCAAACTGATTCAACAGAACTTTGCACACCTCCTGTTGTTCAGAAGTCAGGTGAGAAGAGAGATTGACTCCTTCTTCTCATCCAAAGGTTGGCCTCTGAGGAGGTCAGGTAAAGGCTCACTCTCCTCCTCCTCTTGAGCTGAAGCTAGAAGCAAAGCTCCTACTTCTGGTCTCGAGACATATGCCTTCAAACGGTTGGTGTGAAAGACTCTGGGGGCCTCCTTAGGTCTGCCTAAGCCTACCAAATAGTTCACCTCTCCAAGTTTGCCCACAACCTTGAAGGGTCCTATCCATTTGTCCTGCAAGGCCCTCTGCCTTATTGGCACAATAACTAATATAGGCTGGTCTTGAGTAAACTCAACCATGCTGGCCTTCTGTCCATGCCAATGTTTGACCAGAGCCTGACCTTCTTTTAAGTTATCATTAGCTTCTGCCATCATGTGTGACATTCTCCTCCGGAGACCTATCACATAGTCAGTCACTCTGACTGGCTTTGGGGAAGGAGCACTCTCCAACCCCTCCTTAATCAGGGCCAATGGACCTCTGACTGGATGGCCATAGCGGAGTTGAAAGGGACTGTAACCAACTCCCTCCTGAGGGACTTCTCTATAAGCAAAGAGAAGGCATGGCAGTAGAAGGTCCCACTTTCTTTTAAGGGGTTCCTCTAAAGCACCTATCATGCTCTTCATAGTACGATTAAACCTCTCTACCAGTCCATTTGTCTGAGGATGGTAGGCTGTAGAGAGCTTTTAAGTGACACCACAGTTTTTCCATATGGCTTGCATGTAGTGCGACATAACATTGGATCCCCTGTCAGATATCACTCCCTTAGGAAACCCCACACTGTAAAAATACCAAGTAGAGCCTTTGCCACAGCCTGAGCTCTAACAGTCCTCATAGGTATTGCTTATGGGTATCTTGTAGCATGGTCTACTACAACCAGAATACACCTGTTCCCTGAAGATGTGGGAGGGTCAAGGGGCACAACAATGTTGATGCCCACCCACTTAAAAGGAACTCCCATCACTGGGAGAGGCATAGGAGGTGCCACATTCTTGGCTCTACTCTTGCCAGAGGTTTGGCAAGCGTGACAGCTCCTACAAAATTTGTCAACTTCTGCACCCATCTTAGGCCAATAGAAGTATAAGGAGAGCCTTTCCTTGGTCTTTTTGAAACTCAAGTGACCAGCCAAAGGTATCTCATGGGCCAACTGTAGGAACTGGAGTCGGTTGACAAGGGGCACTACAATTCTTTTGCAGTCCCCAGGGATAGACTCAGTTGGTTCACTGTAGAAGAGGCCATCTTCCCAGCTTAACGTATGCTTTCCAACTTCTTACCCATCAAGTTGGTTAGCAGCCTGTTGTCGAAGACCCTCGAGAGTAGGACTCTCTCTTTGTCCTCACTGAAGTCTGCCCTGTTGGGTCCACCTTCTGCCAGTAAAGACTGCAGCTCGGGATGATCAACAGGGTCAGGATCTCCAACAAAAACAGTGTCTTCATCCAGATCTGACTCTTCTGAAACTGGGTCAACCACACATGGTTGTACCTCACACTCTGCCTCAGCAGGTGGAGGTGTCACAGGAGTGACCTTGAATAATCCTGCGGATGTCCTTCTTGGTAGCACAGGGGTTCTGTTTGACTTTTTCCTTGAGGTCTTGGGTTTCCCCTTTGCCTCTTTCTTTCCAGAAATAGCAGTGAGCACCTCCTGTGGAGTGGGAGGGATAGTTTCCTCTATCAACTCCTCTGGAGAGCCTCTTAAGGTCATCTCCCTTGCAGGCCTAGTGAGCTCCTGTCTCCTTTTACTGGGAGGCCTGGGGGTACTTGACACAACTCCAAGCGTTTTCAAGTCATTACCCAACAGGACTCTCCCAGGCACTTCACTTTGCACACTAACAGGTATTTTGACAGTCATATCCTTACACCGGATTAGAGCTGGCAACTGGTGAAGCATTTGCACTGGGCCTCCAGCTAACTTGGTGAGGCGCTTGGGTGCCTTAGCAACATCCTCCACCTTGAAAAATGAGTCATCCACTACAGTTATGCTGGCTCCAGTGTCTCGGATGGCAGGAGTCTCCAGGCCATTTACAAGAACACTATCTTTATAATACTCTTTAGTATTATCTGGGATGGAATTATAGAGATCTAAATTATGTTGTTCCCACAAGCCCAGGGACACTAAAGAAACACTAGCTGAGACTCTCATGGGTTCATCAGCCAGTAGGTGAAAGTTTCCACTTGCCATAGGTACTTCTCCTCTGGGGAGAAGGCTAAGGAGACAGTGTGGACCCCTGACATCTGGGATCCCCTTTCATATGGTCAGTTGACCCACAAAGATAACATTTCCCAAATGTCCTGATGAATGAGGGTTTGTTCTGACCTCCATCTGGTTTGGGTCCAGATTGTGTACTAGCCTGATTCGGTTTCCCTTGTGGTTTATCCTTATGTTGTTGTTTGTGGCCCTCTTTTGGATTGGCGGTATTAGAATTCTCCTTGTTATCTTTCTTTGACTGCTTTCCCTCATCCTTCTTCTGAGTTGCCCCAGAATCCTTGTGAGTAGCCCTGTTGGCAACCCACAAGCCAGCAGCCTTAGCTATCTCCTTTGTATCTATCCCCTTAGAATCAGCCAAGTGCTGTCTGAGCTCAGGAGAGCAGGCATCATAAATTGACTCCAATATAATAAGATGTCTCATTCCTCCATACGTGTTTGCTCTGTAACCCTTAACCCAACCATCTAAGTTTTTCAAACATTCACATACCCAGGTAGCCCAAGGGGTAGCATCATGCTTTTTGAGGGTCCTAGACCTCTTAAGGTATTGGGAAGGGGTCTTCCCAAATCTAGCAATTAAAGCTAGCTTCACACACTCATAATCCATCCTATCCACCTCCCCCAACTCCATCAGAACATCAGATCTAACAGTGGGTAGCCTAGAGAAGAGCCATGGAAGCAACTGATTCCCAGTTAGGTCTTGAATCCCATGGTTATATTCAAACATTGCCAACCAATCCAAAATATCAAGCTTAACCTCATACATACCCACAATTTCTTTAGGCATACGGGGTCTCTTAGGACTGGAAGACCTAGAAGACTCTGGGAGAGAAGCATTCTCAAGAAATAACTTTTTCATTTCTAGTTCATGATTCAACTCCATTTCTCTGAGTTTAAGTTCTTGATGCATTTGTTCAGTTTGAGCATTTAAACGTTTAAATTCCAATTTGAGCCTCATCTTTTCTAGAGCAATGCATTCAGGACTGAGTGTAGGACCTGATGGGGTCCCAGTGGACAAAGGTTGAGGTGGCTGAGCAGGTAAAGGGGTAGTGAGGCCTACATTTTGGGACACACTTGTTCCACTTGACTCATCAATAATAGACACATTATCATCCTCATCATTTTCCACATTTGCTGAGGTGTTAGGTATTTCAAACCCACCCTCCAGACTTTTTTTCTCTAACAACCTTTCACTCAATTCAGACTTTTTACCTTTGACAAATAGATTCCTTTCTCTCCCCATATGTTTTAGATAATCCACAGTGTAACTAAGGAGGGTCTACTGACTGTAGCTTTCCATATCAGACATGATTAATATTGCTTTTTAGTGATGTTTAGCCTTATGGTTAGTTGGCCCAAGGTAATAGTAGCACTCTAAGTGTAATCACTATAATTGATCCTCACCGCTGTACACCAGTGTTAGGCAGAATTATATGCAGTACCCTTTGGGAACACCACACACAATTGAGACGACAAGTGACAGTAAAAATTCACCTTTCATACAAGCCTGTACTACGCAGTAAAGTGGTAGCGCTGGCTTAGCAGCCAGACTTATCTCAAGAGCAAGTGAGCAGTATTAATAGTTACACAAAGGACAGCAATTACTATGATTCAAACAAACACTGACTTAAGGTTTCTGAGTAAAAGAATATACATTTATTTACACATCAGTTGTAAAACATTTCACTAAAGTAAAGCAGTTGGAAAATCACACTCTTAATACACCACACCACTCCCAATAGATTTTGGACAAGTTAAGCTCAAAAATGAAGTGTGAGCAAAATGGCACTCCAATAATTTCAAAGGGAGGAAAAGACAAAGTTAGGCAGAAATTGAGCAGCACCAGCGGGTAAGTAAGCAGGGCAATCTAGAAAAAGGAACTACAGTGAGGGAATCAAATTAAAAAGGCTTAGGGGCAAAATCAACAGGACAAAAGTATTTTGCTCAAGATCACACAGTTCAGGGTAGTTTGCGGTTAAGTCTTTGCCAAGATTTACGGACGGAGTTGGTCAGTAGAAAAGTTAATTTAACAAGTAGAGAAAGTCAATCCCTCGGATTGAAGAAAGGTTTCACACCCGTTCACTGCGGCTGGACGAAACGAACAACCGGATTTGAACAGTACCTTAAAATGGAGAAGCAGCTGTAGCTGAGGCAGACGTTCCTGGCAGGTCCTGCAGGCTCACAGTTCCTGAAGCGACTGTTGGACTGACACGAAGTGGGAAGACTTGAGGGTCCTGCACTGCCCAGGGAAGAAACAAGCAGCAGAGCAGAGCAACGAATAAAAGGTGTGCTCCTTAAAACCAAAGCAGGGTCCGACCTTCCTGGATATCCGGTTCACTGTAGCTCTGTACAGCAAGTTCGACCAGAGGAGGGAGAACTGGCTTGCAGTTTGGGTGAACTGGTTGGTCCCACCAGCTCAAGGAGAGAAGATTCCTTGAAGATCTTCCCTGTCGTTGGAGTATGAAGGTTCGGACCTGCAGCAGGGCTTCACCGGGTGGTTCATTCGTTGTAGGGGTCCTCTTCTGTCAGATCCTCTTCGGTTCTTTCGTTCCAGTGGCAACTCTGCCTTTTCAGTCCCAGAGACCTGCTTTTTATGCACTTTTCCCCCATTCACACAGCCTGGCTGTCAATCACACAGCAAGGTGGCTCTCCTTGCGGGACAGTCACCTAGTCAATCAAACAGGAGTGCCACTAAGGTTACCAAGGGAACCCATGGCAGGGGTCCTAAAACTCCTCCCTCACATCCTGCCTACCCAGACTTTCAGGCGCGTAAGGAGGGCTTCTGTGCAGAAGCCTGCAAAAGGACGATGAACAAAGGAACCAAACCTGGTTTGGCGCGCAGAGAAAAACACGAGAAAGACTTTTACAAAAAGAAATGGCGAATAAACCCAGCCGGAACCAAATTAAAACAAATATGGTCCAGCGGATTTAAGTTCGAGGCTGCCAAGATAGCCTAAAACTATACCAATGTTATTTAAGATAACCGCGGTAGGAAAAATAGGGTAGTTGCCACTGCCACCAGCCAAGTCTTTATGAAAAGGGAGCGAAACAATGCTCCAAGAGAAACAGACAAAAAGGGATAAGTATTAATCCTTTCCAGTACTCCATGTAAGATAGCTTGTACTAGGTCTGTGGATTAGAGTTGTGGCAACCGTTACAAATTGATGTGCAAGGCCATTTGTAGATGCGCCACATTGGTTCGGTACCATGGACAGTGACATCTAAGTTTGCTGGGGATATTTCTGAAAGCAGTGTTTATTCTTCCACTATGCTATTGCCTACCTTTTTATACCCTTGTACAGTGTATGCATGGTAATTTGGTTTCTTTGCTCTTGTTTGTATGATTCCTCATTGCAGTATGCCTCTGTGCTGGTGGTGTGCCTCCACTCACCTGTACTGATGTTTCCAAAGGTATCTATGCTCTCCCACTATACAGGTCCCTCGAGTTTAGCAGGGACTCTGTGCTCAAATTGCATTGGGTGATTAGTTGAATACAGAAAGTGTGCCTAACAGCATAACTGTGGTTTTAGTAGAATACAGAAAATGTGCCTAATAGCATAAATGTGGTTTAGTTGCATTTAGAAAGTGTGCCTAATGGCATAACTGTGGCTTTAGTAGAATACAGAAAGTGTGCCTAATAGCATAAATGTGATTTAGTTGCATTTAGAAAGGATGCCTAATAGCATAAATGTGGTTTAGTTGCATTTAGAAAGTGTGCGTAATAGCATAACTGTGGTTTAGTTGCATTTAGAAAGTGTGCCTAATAGCATAACTGTCGTCTAGTGGAATATAGAAAGTGTGCCGAGTAGAGCCACTGTGGAACCTGTCAATAATCTCACCCTGTAATGGAGATGATATTAGAAACTGTGAATAATCACCCTATGCTATAGTTAAACTGAGAAAGTGATAGTGGGAATACCATCATCCTGTGATAGAACTGAACTTGAAACTGTGAACAATATCACCCTCTTCTACAGCCGAATCAGAAAGTGTCCATAACTGTGGCATAGATAAACTTAGAAAGTGCAAATAACATCCTCCTTGGTATAATTGAACCCAGAAAGTATGGATAATCTCACCCTGAGGTACAGATGAATTTAGAAGGTGTGAATAATCCCCCCCTGTGGTCCTACTGAATTTAGAAAATTATCCGTACCTGTAGTATAAAACAATTTAGAAAGTGTGATTATATCAAATTGTGGTATTGATAAACTTGGAAACTGTGAATAACTCACCTATGGTATAATTGATCTTAGAAGGTGTGAATAAAAATCATCCTGTGGTACAAGTAAACTTAGAAAGCAGCCCTATCTGTGACTTAGGCAAAATTAGAAAAGGTGAATAATAGCTTCCGGTTCTATAATTGAAACTAGAAAGCATTTCTAATATCACCCTATGGTAAAGTTAAACTTATAAAGTATGAATAATCATCCTGTGGTTCAGTCAATCCTAGAAATATCTCCAACTGTGGTATAGGTAAACTTAAAAAGTGTGAATAATATCATCCTATGGTATAGTTGAAATCAGAAAGTGCGAATAATCATCCTGTGGTTTAGTGGAACCTAGAATGTGTCCCTAACTGTGGTATAACCAAACTAGAAACTGTGAATAATATCATCAAGAGGTATAGTTGAACTTGAAAGAGTGAACAAATAGCATCCTACGCCAATCACAGCATAGTTTCAAACTCAGCCACACCCCAAGCCCTCCCGGCCCACCATGGTCCGACGGAAGAGACACACTCATGCCCACCTCCCTTGCCACCCTCCCCAAACCCCCATCCCCAAACCGCCCCCCTCCACCACATCCCCAGCCCACTCCCAATCGCTGTCCACTGTTCCCCCATCCCAACCCCTAACCAAACACCAAGCCAGAGGAGCCCGATGGCGATCCGACCATCCTAAGACCCCTACCCCTCCCATCGCCCTCCACCCACCCGCCCACTATCAACATACTCGCACCCGCAGCCCCTCCAACAGACAGCTCGCCCTGTCCGCAAGGCCCACCCAGCCCTGCTACCACTCCCTCCCGCTTCCTCTCAACTCCCCTAAATATCTTCCCCCAACCCCTCTCCTTCCCCTGTCTAAAAACTGCACGTCTCGCCCTGGCAAGAACAGTAGCCACATCCCTTTCACCATCCAACCCCCCTACCCTCTCTCACACTCTAACAGCAACAAAAACCCTGAAAAGGAAACATACCTGGTCTCCCTCATTCTCTCATTACTCCTCGCCACTCCTGTCTCGTCCTACCACCTCAACCACCCACTCTCAATCCCCTCCACCCTCCCCCTTCCTCACCCTACCTTAATCCCCTCTCTCTTGAATTCTCACCAAACACAACTGGAACCCCAAACCCCCTACAATCCACCTTCGACTCACCTGACCCAAATCCAACCAGCCTCACACACCCGTACAACCCAAACCTCCCCACAATTACCTCCTCGACCGCCCGTCTACTCTTCCCATTAACCGTGGTCCACCCCCTTCGCGTAATGCCCGATCTGTAGCAAGAAACAGTCACAGCATCTTTGACCCCCTCACTTCAGACAAACCAGACCTAGTCTTTTTCACAGAAACCTGGCTCTCTGACGACTTTGCCCCTATTGCCAATGAAGCCTTCCCCCCAGACTACTACCTCATCCCACTTAACCATTCCTCAAGAGTAGGAGGAATAGCAATCGCCTTCAAGTCACACTTCTCCGCCTCAATCACCGACAGCCAGCCAACCATCCCTTACGGCAAATCGCTTCTCATCAAACTATGCCTCCCCCATCTTTCTCCCACAGCTTCCTACTCATCTATAGACCTCCTGGCTACGACAGACAATTCTCAAGAAACCTCTGTGATTTGATAGCCACCATCCAATTAAACCATCCCACCCTCACTCTTCTAGGAGATTTTAACATCTGGCTCGACATCCCTACCAACCCTATGAACCACTCTCTGGTCGACTGCTTAGAAGCGATTAACCTCCGTACCCAAATAAACGGGCCAACTCATTATAAAGGACACACCCTCCATGCCATCTTCAGCTCCCACGACCAGATACATCTAAACCCCCCCACCCCAGTCATCTGGTCTGATCACTTCATTATCCCTTTGAGCATTCGCTCTCTCGCCCCCCTCCTCGTAACAAAACCAGAACCTCCAAAGCTACGAAAATGCTGGAAGAAACAAAAAATCATTCCCGACCTAGATGACGTGCTCTTTCAGTCTCCCCCCTACCTGCACAGGCAATCCATGCCCTACCCCCGACACCCTTGACACATGGCTCAACACCTCATTAATCCCACTCACGCCCACTTGTCAATCAACCACACGCAATGACCCTTTTCCAAGATGGTTTACACCAGAACCGAAAACTGCAAAACAACTTCATAAATCCCTCGAACGCAAATGGCGGAAAGATAAAACCACCCTGAGCAGATCCACCTTATCCCGGCATCATCGCCACTACAAAGCCGAAATCCGGAAAGCAAAAAAAGCCCATTACAACTCTCGAATCCTCAATTGTGGAAACCCCAGCAAAGAACTCCACAAAATCATCTCTGAATTCACCAAACCATCATGTACCACCACCCAATTAACCCCTTTCAATCACTCTGTGACTCACTCTCCCTCCACTTCTACTCCACTAACCTCGAAAGAACAAACTCCCTAATAAAAAAACTGGCCCTCCTGCACCCACCGCACAATCCACCCACACCACCTACCAACACTCTGCCTACAACTACAGCCCTCCCGACCTTCAACGCATTCACACCAATATCAACTGATCAATTTACCAACTTCTCTCTGCCCGGAAACCATCTGGCTCCCCACTAGACCCATGCCCAGCCTCAACTCTCAAAGAAATATTTGCATCCACCTGCGCAGGAGAATATGCGAAAACCATCATAAACAAGTCCTTCTCCTCTGGAATTTTTCACAACACATTCAAAACTGCTCATGTCAAACCCCTCCTTAAAAAATCGGGCCTCGACCCTCTCGACCCCAAAAACTACTGCCTCATCTCAAACACCAGGTTCCTTGCTAAACTCATCGATCGAACCGCTGACTCCCAACTAAACGCCTTTGTCGAAGCCAACAATCTCCTAGACCCCGCTCAATCAGGTTTCAGATCCCGACACGGAACTGAAGCCACCCTGACCTCAATCTGGGATGACCTCATAAACACTGCAGACACTGCGGGATGCGCTGCACTGATCCTTCTTGACCTATCCGCTGTCTTTGATACAATCAACCACTCAATCCTGCTCGACCGCCTCCACTCCACAGGAATCCGTGGAAACACTCTCAAATGGATAGCACCCTTCCTTAACAATAGGAAACAAATAAACCTCCTCTCCTTCTTTGTCTCCGACGCCCGACCAGTCAATAATGGTGTTCCACAAGGAGCGTGCCTATCAGCCCTCTTGTTCAACCTCTACATGTCTAACCTCCCATGAATAATCCGCTCGCACAATATCCTGTGCTACAACTACGCCGACGACACCCAACTAATCCTAAAAGACCTTAACTCAAAAAACAACTGCCAACCCGACCTCGCTGCCTGCCTACATGACATTGATCACTGGATGTCTACAAACTACCTCCTTTTAAACCCTGCCAAAACTGAAATCATGGTGTGTGGCAACACCAAACTTCTTCCTCACCCCCTACCCTGGCCATCAGCCATGGGCAATCCCCCCGACAACCTCTACTTCAGTAAAAAACCTTGGATGCACTCTCAGCTAAGACCTAACACTCTCCCACCAAGTCAACAATGTCTCCAAGTCCTGCCATTACCAACTCAAAATTTTTAGCCACATTTTTCCATACCTCTCCTTTCCCAACAGACTTGCCGTGGTCCAATCAATTGTAATGTCAGACTGGACTATGCCAACCCCCTCTACCTCGGAATCCAAGCATACCACCTGACTAAACTACAAAGAGCACACAATGCTGCAGCCAAACTACTACTAGCACTTGGCCCAAGAGATCACACCTCCCCAGCTCTCAAAACTCTACACTGGCTTCCGGTCGGACGAAGGATGACCTTCAAAACCTTATGCATCTCACACTGAGCAATGCATAAAACCGGACCCCAATACCTTCAAGACAAGCTAAAACCATGCCATCCATCGTGCACTCTAAGATCAAGCTCAGCCCCCCTCCTGGTGATACCAAACACCAACTCAGTCAAGTTAGGTGGATCATCATTCTCAGCCTTGGCCCCCACCCTGTGGAACTCACTTCTGTCGCACATACGACTCACCAAAGACCTCCTCTCTTTCTGCAAATTACTGAAAACGTGGCTCTTCCCATAAAATCGACTCTAAGCACAATCAGAACAAACAACCAAAATGAAAAAGAAACCAAAGTTGCTGAAGAAAAAAATATATATAAATAAATCAATAAAATCCACCATAGTAACCGATAGAACAAACAGAAAACTAAATTGCCTAATGCAATTAAAACGGACAAAGTTAATTGAACGGATGAAGCGGATGAAACATATGAAGTGGATGAAACGTATGAAGCAAATGAAATAGATGAAGTGGACAAATCGAATGAAGTGGATCGAACAGAGGAAGTGGATGGAAGAGACGAAGCGGACGGAGCAGATGGAACTGATAGAACGGATGAAGCGGATGAAGGGGATGGAACGGATGAAGAGGATGGAATGGATGAAGGGATTGGAACGGATGGAGGAGATGAAACGGATGAAGCAGATTGGAACGGATGAAATTTGATGGAATGGATGAAGTTGATGGAACGAAAGTACATCAAACGCACTGAAAATGAAGGAACGGATGGAGTGGATGGAACGGATGGAGTGAATGGAGCGGATGGAGTAAATGGAACAGACGGAATGAACAGAACAGACGGAGTGAACAGAACAAATAGAGTGATGAACCAGATGGAGTGGGTGGAATGGATGGAATGGATGGAACAGATGGAGTAGATGGCTCAGATGGAGTGGGTGGATCAGATAGAGTGGATGAAACAGATGAAGTGAATGAAACAGATGGAGTGGATGAAACAAACGGAATGGATGAAACAGCTGGAGTGGATGGAACAGATGGAGTGGATGAACAGATTGAATGGATGGGACAAGTAGAGCGGAATGACATCAGATAAGGTGATCAAACAGGTAGAGTGGATGGAACAGTTGGAGTGGATGGAATGGTTAGAGTGGATGGAACGGTTAGAGTGGATGGAACTGTTGGAGTGTATGGAACGGTTGTAGTGGATGGAATGGTTAGAGTGGATGGAACGGTTGGAGTGGATGGATCAGATGGAGTGGATGGATCAGATGGAGTGGATGGAACAGATGGAGTGGATGGAACAGATGGATTGGATGAACAGATGGAGTGAATGAACAGATGGAGTGGTTGGAACAGATGGAGTGGATGGAACGGATGGAACAGATGGAGTGGATGGAACAGATGGGGTGGGTGGAACAAATTGAATGAATGGAACAGGTAGAGTGGATGGGACAAGTACAGCAGATGGAATCAGGTAGAGTGATGGAACAGGTAGAGTGGATGAAACATATGGAGGCTACTAAATGGATGGAGTGGATGAAACAGATGGAGTGGATGGAACGGATGGAGTAGATGGAACCCATGGATCAAATGGAGCGGATGGATTAGATGGAGTGGATGGATCAGATGGAGTGGATGGAACAGATGGAGTGGATGGAACAAATAGAGTGGGTGGAACAAATGGAGTGGGTGGAACAAATGGAATGAATGGAACAGGTAGAGTGGATGGGACAAGTAGAGCAGATGGAATCAGGTAGAGTGATGGAACAGGTAGAGTGGATGAAACATATGGAGGCACTAAACGGATTGAGTCGATGGAACAGATGGAGTGGATAGAATGGATGGAGTGGATGGAACACATGGATCAAATGGAGTGGATGGATCAGATGGAGTGGATGGATCAGATGAAGTGGATGGATCAAATGGAGTGGATGGATCAGATGGAGTGGACAGAACAGGCAAAGTGAATGGGACAAATAGAGCGGATGAAATCAGGTAGAGTGATGGAACAGGTAGAATAGATGGAACGGATGGAGTGGATGGAATGGATGGAACAGATGGAATGGATGGAACAAATGTAGTGGAAGGAACAAATAGAGTAGATGGAACAAATGGAGTGGATGGAACAAATGGAATGGATGGAACAAATGGAATGGATGGAACAGGTAGAATGGATGGAACAGGTAGAATGATGGAACAGGTAGAGTGGATGGAACAGATGGAGTGGATGAAATGGATGGAGTGGATGGATCGGATGGAGTAGATGGAACGTATGGAGTGGATGGAACAGATGGAGTGGATGGAACGAATGGAGTGGATGGAACAAATGGAGTGGATGGAAAAATGGAATGGATGGACCAGGTAGAATGGATGGAACAGGTAGAATGATGGAACTGGTAGAGTGGATGGAACTGGTAGAGTGGATGGAACGGATGAAGTGGATGGAAAGGATGGAGTGGATGGATCAGATGGAGTAGATGGAACGTATGGAGTGGATGGAACAGATGGAGTGGATGGAATGAATTGAGTGGATGGAATGGATGGAGTGGATGGAACAAATGGAATGGATGGAACAGGTAGAATGGATGGGACAAGTAGAGCAGATGGAATCAGGTAGAGTGATGGAACTGGTAGAGTGGATGGAACAGATGGAGTGGATGGAACATATGGAGTGGATGGAACGTATGGAGTGGATGGAGCGGATGGAGTGTATAGAACGAATGGAGTGGATGGAAAATATGGAGTGAATGGAACAGTTGGAGTTGATGGAACAGATAGAGTTGATGGAACAGACAGGGTAGTTAGAACAGTTAGAATGGCTGGGACAAGTAGAGCGGACAGAATCAGGTAGAGTGATGGAGCTGGCAGAATGGATGGAACAGGTAGAATGAATGAAACATATGGAAGCACTGAAACAAATGGAGTGGATGAAACAAATGGAATGGATGAAACAAATGGAATGGATGGAACGGATGGAGTGGATGGAACGGATGGAGTGGATGAAACAGATGGAGTGGATGAAACAGATGGAGTGGATAAAATAGATGGAGTGGATGAAATGGATGGAGTGGATGAAAAGGATGGAACAGAAGGAGTGAATGGAACAGAGGGAGTGGATGGAACATATGCAGTGGATGGATCAGATGGAGTTGGTGGATGATGGAGTGGATGGATCAGATGGAGTGGATGGATCAGATGGAGTGGACGGATCAGATGGAGTGAATGGATCAGGTGGAGTGGATGGATCAGATGGAGTGAATGGAACGAATGGAGTGGAGGGAATGGTTAGAGTGGATGGAATGGTTGGAGTGGATGGATCAGATGGAGTGGATGGAACAGGTAGATTGGATGAACAGATGGAGTGGATGAACAGATGGAGTGGTTGGAACAGATGGAGTGGATAGAACGGATGGAACAGATGGAGTGGATGGAACAGATGGAGTGGGTGGAACAAATTGAATGAATGGAACAGGTAGAGTGGATGGGACGAGTACAGCAGATGGAATCAGGTAGAGTGATGGAACAGGTAGAGTGGATGAAACATATGGAGGCTACTAAATGGATGGAGTGGATGTAACAGATGGAGTGGATGGAACGGATGGAGTAGATGGAACCCATTGATCAAATGGAGTGGATGGATCAGATGGAGGGGATGGATCAGATGGAGTGGATGGTACAAATGGAGTGGATGGATCAGATGGAGTGGACAGAACAGGCAAAGTGAATGAGACAAGTAGAGCGGATGAAATCAGGTAGAATGATGGAACAGGTAGAATCGATGGAAGTGATGGAGTGGATGCAATGGATTGAACTGATGGAATGGATGTAACAAATGTAGTGGAAGGAACACATGGAGTAGATGGAACAAATGGAGTGAATGGAACAAATGGAATGGATGGAGCAAATGGAATGGATGGAACAGGTAGAATGGATAGAACAGGTAGAACGATGGAACTGGTAGAGTGGATGGATCGGATGGAGTAGATGGAACGTATGGAGTGGATGGAACAAATAGAGTGGGTGGAACAAATGGAGTGGGTGGAACAAATTGAATGAATGGAACAGGTAGAGTGGATGGGACAAGCAGAGCAGATGGAATCAGGTAGAGTGATGGAACAGGTATAGTGGATGAAACATATGGAGGCTACTAAACGGATGGAGTGGATGGAACAGATGGAGTGGATAGAACGGATGGAGTGGATGGAACCCAAGGATCAAATGGAGTGGATGGATCAGATGGAGTGGATGGATCAGATGAAGTGGATGGTACAAATGGAGTGCATGGATCAGATGGAGTGGACAGAACAGGCAAAGTGAATGGGACAAGTAGAGCGGATGAAATCAGGTAGAGTGATGGAACAGGTAGAATAGATATAACGGATGGAGTGGATGGAATGGATGGAACAGATAGAATGGATGGAACAAATGTAGTGGAAGGAACACATGGAGTAGATGGAACAAATGGAGTGGATGGAACAAATGGAATGGATGGAACAGGTAGAACGATGGAACTGGTAGAGTGGATGGATCGGATGGAGTAGATGGAACGCATGGAGTGGATGGAACAGATGGAGTGGATGGACCGAATGGAGTGGATGGAACAAATGGAGTGGATGGAACAAATGGAATGGATGGAACAGGTAGAATGGATGGAACAGGTAGAACGATGGAACTGGTAGAGTGGATGGATCGGATGGAGTAGATGGAACGTATGGAGTGGATGGAACAGATGGAGTGGATGGACCGAATGGAGTGGATGGAACAAATGGAGTGGATGGAACAAATGGAATGGATGGAACTGGTAGAATGGATGGAACAGGTAGAATGATGGAACTGGTAGAGTGATGGAACTGGTAGAGTGGATGGAATGGATGGAGTGGATGGATCAGATGGAGTAGATGGAAAGTATGGAGTGGATGGAACAGATGGAGTGGATGGAACGAATGGAGTGGATGGAACGGATGGAGTGGATGGAACAAATGGAATGGATGGAACAGGTAGAGTGGATGGGACAAGTAAAGCAGATGGAATCAGGTAGAGTGATGGAACTGGTAGAGTGGATGCAACAGATGGAGTGGATTGAACATATGGAGTGGATGGAAAGTATGGAGTGGATGGAACGGATGGAGTGTATAGAACGGATGGAGTGGATGGAACAGATGGAGTGAATGGAACATTTGGAGTTGATGGAACAGATAGAGTTGATGGAACAGGCAGGGTAGTTAGAACAGGTAGAATGGCTGGGACAAGTAGAGTGGACGGAATCAGGTAGAGTGATGGAGCTGGCAGAATGGATGGAACAAGTAGAATGAATGAAACATATGTAAGCACTGAAACGAATGGAGTGGATGAAACAAATGGAATGGATGAAACAAATGGAATGGATGGAACGGATGGAGTGGATGGAACGGATGGAGTGGATGAAACAGATGGAGTGGATGAAACGGATGGAGTGGATGAAACGGATGGAACAGAGGGAGTGGATGAAACAGAGGCAGTGGATGGAACAGATGCAGTGGATGGATCAGATGGAGTGGGTGGATCATGGAGTGGATGGATCAGATGGAGTGGATGGATCAGATGGAGTGAATTGAACAAATGGAATGGATGGAACTGTTCGAGTGGATAGAATGAATGGAATGGTTGGAACAGGTAGAGTGGATGGGACAAGTAGAGCAGATGAAATCAGGTAGAGTGATTAAGCAGGTAGAGTGGATGAAACATATGGAGGCTACTAAACGGATGGTGTGGATGGAACGGATGGTGTGGATGGAACGGATGGAAAAGACCAAACTGGTGGAGTGGATGGAACAAATGGAATGGATGAAACAGGTAGAGTGGATGGGACAAGTAAAGTGGTTGGAATCAGGTAGAGTGATGGAACAGGTAGATTGGATGGAACAGGTAGAGTGAATGAAATCTATGAAGGCGATGAAACGAATGGAGGCGATGAAACGAATTGGAGTGGATGGAACGGATGGAGTGGATGGTACAGATGGAGTGCCCGACATCAAACGCATAACTGATAATCGCCATATCACACCACCATGCTTACTCTCTCCTACACACCAACACTCATCTAAAACACAGCGATACTATGACACATTCGATATAGCTGTTCTCATACTAACACCCGCCGCATACTCCCCATCATCCTGACTAAACACCAGCTGAGACAACAGAGAAGAAAGAAACTGGGCCTCATTACGACCCAGGCGGTCCAGAAATAACGGTGGCGGTAAACCCGCCGCCACCGTTGTTTCCGGACCGCCTGAGTCCGACCCCTGCAGGTGGGAGGTGATGTTCCCGCCAGGTCTGACCTGGCGGGTTTAACACCTCCCGCATGCAGGCGGACGAGGAAACACCGGCAGCATTACGAGATGCTGCCGGTGTTTCCATGATCCCCATTTCCATCGAGTCCCATAGGACTCAATGGGAATGGGGATTTACACCATTCCGCCTCCGTGATTCCCGGAAAACCGGGGTTGTAATGCCCCGGTAATTCCGGGAATCACGGAGGCGGAATGGTAATACGAGTCCGGCGTTAACCAGGCAGTTTTACCGCCTCGGTTAACGCCGGACTCGTAATGAGGCCCACTGTGTTTTCCCAACATGCTTTTACAACGCCATTTTAGTGTGAATAGGAGTTAATTCTATGATCTCACCAGACGAGATCTTTTACATAAAGAAGCAGGGTGAGTTATCCTTGTATCCACTTCCTCCATTTTTTGGATATCCATTCTACACATAGGCATAGTTTCCTTACCATTGCCTTCCTCTAATATACATCATTATGCATATCCTGGATAAATCTAAATTGAATACATCCCTAGACTATTTGGATGAAATTTGTAGATGGTTTGGTTAGTAGCATTTACCAATGTCCGCTACATGGAGTCTTTAAACTGACTTATCCTGAATACTTCGATATTCTCATTCATTACTTAATTCATATGATCACCCTTTTAGGTTTTCTTTGCTACATTAATGGACGTTGAACACTTTCTTCTTATTAATGAAATGCCTCAACCCTCACTTAGGTAAGGTTTAAACTCTATGTGAATGGGCTATCAATCATAAAAAACGTTCTGCTTTGGTTATTTACCAAACTACCCAGGTGAATGTACATTCAGTTCTATAAGACCCAATTTTAGGGTCACAACTAATTATGTTTTGCAATGGGCTATTATTTACATGATGCTCTTTGGTTATGTAAAATTAAGGTCTAATATGGACTAATGGCAGGATGTTTATTGAGATCCATATTGTTTAGAATGCTAAGTATCGTTTTGCATGTAAGACACTAGTAATATTCTGTTATTCACAGTGAATATTAATACTTGTTATAAAAATGTCCTTCTTCGTAGATAAATGTGAAGCTTATTGAATTTATGCAGCTCTTGATGAAGAGTGTTGTAAACTCGAAACGCGTTGGGCCGGCCAACACAAATAAAAAGAAAAAGTGTTCCCCTGACCAAAAATGTGTCATATATTTTGTATATGCTAAATTCCATAAATGGTTATATGAACTCTGAAACTCTAAATGCATGTATTGGCTTGTTTGAGTAGGGTGATTCTAGAAATGTCACATTACCTTCTTTAGGCTTTTGCCTTCCAAATAGTGTGCAGGGGACGTAGTTTTCCATAATTTGGATCTCTCTGTTGTTTCATATATTTCCAGTCTAGATACGAAGGCTGAGTCTTTCTTCCCTGCTCCTAGAACTTACATAATATACCAATTTACCTACATATGATCTGTTATTGAATTTTATTTACTTTGGTGTTCAAGTGTTTTTTCCCTTTTTTTGTAAACATCAGCTGAGCATACCGCTAGCTTAAGCGTCTCCTCAGGCCTAATGCAGACACAAATCAGTCTGGGCGTCATCCCCCCAGATTGAACACATATGTCTGACTTCCCAACCACTACACCTACCGCTAAGAAGCATCTAACACGCAACTGCCACGTCGGCTGCACACATTGCTGGTGCACACATGCACCTTATGACCCTTTCCCTCTCTACTGACCTCCAAGGGCGTTCAACCTACCAGCGCTTTGAGATCGTACCAATGATACATAAGGCACTATATAAATGCAAAGTAACATAGCATAACATATTGCGTTTGTTTCGAATTAATGGTGGTAGTTTACAGATTAATTTTGTTAATGGTTTCATTCTCATTAAATTGAGTAGAAATCATTTTCATTTCAAGAGCATTGGACTGTCTACAACAGCTTCCATGATTACTTTTCTGCAGTAAGGTTTAAGGGTTGAGCATGATTTCTCCCGTCTAATTATAAGGTTCTGAAGAACTTGTGGTGGAAAATATTTTGTAAAATTTCATTTTTGGTGCCATTAGCATTTGTACATACTCTATTACGCAGTTTGGATGCAATCACATAGTGATGTTGCAAATGCTCTCAAATGGGATGGCTGTCCGCAGGATGCGTATTGGGTGGAATACTTTGTGCGCTTGTGCATAGGTGTGCTACGAACAGGGTTGGCCTCCCCGGACTCATTAAAAGTGCGACACATGTCCGGCGATCATTTCAGCACAAGCTGGGCGTTTGTAGGCTACAGCAAGTGCAATGTTCGTGTGCAGAGCACTCCGTAGGACGTGGGTGGACGCCTCAACTTACTTTCTCCCATGCTGGACACATATATGCCAACATTCTGTGACCAAAAATGTGTAGGAATCTTAACGTTTCAAAAATAGTACTTAGCATAATGATGAGATCCCAGGAAATTATGTCACATCAGCTTGACCCGATGAAATGAGAGGCGATGACATCACAGGAAATTATGTCAGGAGAACTTTGAACTTACAACATCACAGGAAATGACTTTACTTGACATATGGCCTGGAAGAGATTGCAGGAAAGGACTGCCTGTCCTCTGAACCAACATGAGAAAGAAATGTACCAAATGTGTGAGCTGTGTGCACTGTGACCAGCTTCGTCTTCCTTAAGACATATTTTCCTCTTCAAACATACAATGAGGTGATAACAAATCTGTATACCCCAAGTTAAGTGACAGTCACACGGGCAAATGCAGATTGTAAAGCGAGTGTTGCAAAGCGCACATTTAAAGCCCCAGAACAAAATTACTGTATAGAGAGAAATATATTGTTGTTTTATTAGACTGCTCACTTGCAACATGAGGTAGTTGCTGAGGCCCCCCCCCCCTGCGCCTCATGGCCACTTTCCACTGAAAGAGTGGAAATGCTCTAATGTCGTCCCTACTTCTGACACATGAATTGCCAAATACTTTTTTGAAAGTATGGCAGTGTGACAAGGCAATGAGGTGATAACACTTGTCTATACCCAAAGGCTCCAGCAAATGCAGCTTGTAAGACAACCGCTGCAAAGGGCACATTTAACACCCCACAACGAAAGTAATATAGAGAGAAATATATTGCTGTGTTAAGAGACTGCTGGCTGAGAACATGGGACAGTTGCTGCCACCTGCCCCCCTCGTGCTCAGGGCTCCTTTTGACTGAAAGAGTGAATGGCCCTGATGCTGTAGAGAGAAAGAGCACTGGCTCGGAGCTCTGAACAAACAGTATGCATGGAAGAGCTCAGACATCAGCTCTGAGATGCACAGGATGTTTGTGGCCGAAGCTGCTGCAGGAGACTTCAACTTTCGGATCTCCAGATGTTTTGAACTACAAATCCCAATATCCCTCTGCATTGACAGTGATAGCTAGGGCAAATGGGAGCTGTAGTCCAAAACATGTGGAGCGCCAAAGCTTGCAGAGTTCTACACTCTTGTATTCTATATGAAACAGTTGTAAGAAATTGGTTTCAAAGACAGATAAGCTGATTCATGGAATTAATTTCGGCGCAAGCGTGTGAAAACGTGCGAAAACGTGCGATTCGCAGTGTAAGAGCGAAAATCGCAGTGCAAGTACGAAAATCGCAGGGAAACCAGCGCACATCGATTCATGGAAGTCTGTGCGCGAGAAAAATATTGGATTGCGCTGAAAAAGTGGGCGGCACACGCCGGCGCACAGGTCATCTAATGGCGTGCGCCACGGCCACAGCAAAATCGCACATAGCGCGGCGCACATAACAAAAGTAGGCGGAACACGGGGCATGACACGCGGAATGGGGAACAACTCGTGAAAATATGGGCGTCACGGGGGAAGTAAAGGAGGCAAGTGCGCGGAACGCCCACACGCTCGCCTACAACACGTATTCATGGAATCGAATAGGGCAAACCAGCGCACGGGCAAAGACGCACACAGGCCCATACACGTCCACCACACGAAAGTAGGCGGTAGCGTCCCTGTGCATGACAAAAATGTGCGCCAAAATGTGCGCTAACAAAAAGCACGTATACACAGCTCTGATGAAAGTCCCATAATGTGGCCCTCTAGGACAAATGACGTGCAAAGGGGTACGCGACAAACACGGACACCCGCTGTGTGAATAATAGCGTGTGCGTGTATTTCGTGGGTGCGCGGGAGGTTTTACACGCGATCGGGCCTGGGGGAGAGGGGTACGTGTATTTCAGGGGCTCGCGGGAAGTTTAACACGTGATCGGGCCTGGGGGAGCGGGGTACGTGTATTTCAGGGGCTCGCGGGAAGTTTAACACGCGATCGTCGGGCCTGGGGGAGCGAGGTATGTGTATTTCAGGGGCTCGCGGGAAGTTTAACATGCGATCGGGCCTGGGGGAGCGTGGTACGTATATTTAAGGGGTGCGCGAGAAGTTTTACACGTGATTCTCCTGGGTACGTGTATTTCAGGGGTGCGCGAGAAGTTTTACACGCGATTGGCCTGGGTACATGTATTTCAGGGGTGCGCGAGAAGTTTTACATGCGATTGGCCTGGGTACGTGTATTTCAGGGGTGCGCGAGAAGTTTCACACGCGATTGGCCTGGGTACGTGTATTTCAGGGGTGCGCGAGAAGTATTACACGCGATTGGCTTGGGTACGTGTATTTCAGGGGTGCGCGTGAAGTTTTACACGCGATTGGCCTAGAGGAGCAGGTACGTGTATTTCAGGGGCTCATGGGTGGTATTACACACGATCGGGCCTGGGGGAGCGGGGTATGAGTATTTCAGGGGCTCGCAGGAAGTTTAACACGCAATTGGGCCTGGGGGAGCGGGGTACGTGTATTTCAGGGGCTCGCGGGTGGTATTACACGCGATCGGGCCTGGGGGAGTGGGGTACGTCTATTTCAGGGGTGCGCAGGTGTTTTCACGCGCGATCAGGCCTGGGGGAGCGGGCTACGTGTATTTCAGTGGTGTGCAGGTGTTTTCACACGCGATCAGGCCTGGTGGAGCGGGCTACGTGTATTTCAGGGGTGCGCAGGTGTGTTCACAAACGATCGGGCCTGGGGGAGCGGGGTACGTGTTTTTCAGGGGCTCGCGGGTGGTTTTACACGCTATCGGGCCTGAGGGAGCAGGGTATCACTCACCGTCTGCCTTGCGTGTAGAAGAACGCCTAGCCAACACCCACCCGATGTGAAGTAATAGCGTGTGAACCCCAACGCCTGCAAAACACATGCACCGCACCCCACGAAAAGCACGTGCAGAGCAATGGAAATCCACGTGGGATCTTCAAGCCCTGCCAGGGCAACGCCCGTGCGCGATACGTCACAGATGCGCTTACGCGCTAAGGGCCTTTGGTCCAATGGAATTGCGTATGCGTGCTGACGCGCTTACACGCTAAGGGCCTTTCCTCGAATTACACGCTGACGTGCAGAATTTTCACGTGCCAAATCACTCTGTATCAAGCTGGCCACGCGTAAGCACACGGAAGACCACGCTCCTGCCCAAAAGCCCGAATTACTGCCCTCCAGAGCCCCGAGCAGCCTCCCATGAGCCATCTGCTGCTGCCTGACTGCCTGCCTGCCGGATGCCACCGTGCCCTGCCATTTGGTGCCTGCACATCAGCCATCTGCAGGGGTCCAGTTGCTGTGTCCACCCCTGCTGGAACAGAAGACTCCCGACTGGGATACCATCGCTCCACAGCCCAGCCCCAGGACCCAGTTGCCCACCCACGCCTGCCTCGGGGGTCGCCATGTCGGGGCAAACACCATCCGAGACCACTGGCGACCTCCAGCCAGAGGGGCAGAGGGCCACCAGCTTCAGTCAGAAGGAAGTTGGTGTCCTGGTGGAGCTTGTCCTGGGGCATCATGATGCCCTCTTCGGATCATCACGCGCCGACAAGGAAGGACGGGACAGGATCTGGGACGACTTTGTGGTTGCCATCAACGCAGAGGGGGTGGCAACCCGCAACATCAAGCAAGTCAAGTAGCGCTGGGAGGACTTGAGGTCCAGGACGCTCATAAAGGCCCGGCGCCTCGTGGAGGGGGGCCGCGGCAGCATGAGTATCATCCAGCTGAGGGTCCTGGAACGCGTACGCCCAGCGCTCCATGCCCAGATCCTTGAGAGGCAGACCCATCTGGAGTCGAGCGGTAAGTGGCCAAGCATTGCTGTGTGAGACAGGGCATGTTGTAGTGTGCTGGTTGTCTGATACTTGCCTGTATGTGTGACATAGGCCATGTACGCGTGTGTGTGTGTCTGCAGGGACATCATGGTCATGCATGTGAGACCAGTAATGTGTGAAGCACACGGTTGGTGTATGTGTTTAAATGCAACATGGGGAGCCCTATGCGGAATGGACACATGGGAGCATGCCAGTCTCTGTTCCTGGACATGGGTGGGGGTGAGGGATGGGTGCTGATGCCATGTACATGTATGGTGTCCATGTCTGTGTGTCTGACCTGCGTGTCTGTGACTTGTGAATGCCATGGATGCATGACACATGTCTGTGACAATGTTCAGAATCACTGATGCAGCCTAGTTATCCTTGCATCCACTGTGTCTGGGGTGTACGAGTCCAGATGGAGGAAAGTATGGTGAAGTGTGTGCATGTGATAGGCATGACCCATGATGCATGTGAGTTCAAAAACAACATTGTATGTTTCAAGAGTCCCTTGGACATGTTTGCTAATGTCTATAGCATGCGCCATGCCTGTTACTGCATGTGTCATGCCTGCACTGACCCATGTGTTGTGGAGGGACATGATGGAAGTGATCTTTGACAGTGCCACTCATCTGCTATTGCTTTCTGTCTAGGGGACCATTGTACAGTACCCTGATGCTTGTGTTCTATGTCTCCCTCTACACAGCGCAAAATGAAGAAGGGTGCAGAGACGGCGCTGTGGAGCAAAGCGGCGGGGATGCCCCTATGGCTGCAGCGGAAGGGGTGGGTGAGCCCCCACAGGGGCTTGCAATGGCGGAAGACGGGGTGGAGCCATCCAGGTTGGTGGTTTCCACAGAGGAGGAGGAGGCCGCTACTGAGCCACACATGGGGCCTGGTGGGGGCATCCCTGCTGGTGCAAGTGGTGCAGTCCAGGGGCAGGGGCAGGAGGCAGCACAGATCGCCGTGGAGGTGCCTGTGCATGTCACTGTCCCTGACACTGTGACTGCACCACCATGCACCAGCAGGGATGCCCCATCCCAGGCCCGTCCGCAGGTAGGGGGGATGTCCATGTCATTTGACTCCCCTCCACCTGCAGACAAGGGGACCCCTGGCCGTATGGAGAAGGTCCTGATTGGTGTTGCGTTGCGCACGGGTGTCATTCGTGATGAGGTGCGTGCTTCACGGGGGGAGCATGCACGTCATCACGAAGAGCACCGTGCCAACGTGGCCCAGTTGGGAGCGGCCGTGGTCAGGGGTTTCGTACATGTGTCGGACACTCTGGCGACCCTCTCCTCCTCTGTGGAGGCTATGCGCCAGTCGTTCTCCATGTCGTCTTCCGGCCCAGATGCCACCAGGGCCCCCTGTGGACCTGCCCCGACCAACGCAGCCAACTTGGTGGGGATCCCATCCCTGCCACAGTCGGGAGTCGGAGGTCCAGCAGGGGTGGACACACCAGCAACTGGCCCCCAGCAGATGGAGGATGTGACGGCATCATCGGGCAGGGCACGTGCACGACGGCGTCGGTGGATTCCACCAGCCTGGATGCCGTCGTGCTGGCACAGGCAGTTGCGTCGGAGGCAGCGGCAGGCTGGACGTGGGAGGCATCATGGCTCAGGGCCATCAACATCAGGGGTGCAGGCATCGGCCGGAGGGCAGGAGAACCCTGGAATGGGAGTGGCTTCCGTGTGGGAGCGGTTGGTCCAGCAGATAGGTGCGGAGCGGCAGCGGGCAGAGGAGGAACGGCTCACAATGGTCAGGGCGGAGAACTCCATACGGAGGGCGCTGAGGCGGGCTGAGTGCCTCGAGGGTCTTCGCAGGGAGTTGGAGCTGGACACTGCATTATCCCTGCGGGACTTTGGGGCCAGGGAACATGCCCGCCTCCAAGCCATTGAACAGGAGTTCGATGATGCCCTGGCCCATGACAACAACCAGTGAGCCGTCGGACTAGCCCGCTGCCCTTGTAAATAGTTATGTAGTTAGTGTTAGGTTTCCGTTGCTTTTTTATTTATTTTGGACCTTTTGGACAATGGACCACATTTTCGTATATAGTTTTTTGATTAGGTAGTATTTATAGATATCTTTCATTTCTTCAGTTGGGATCATGGACCCTGGATTGTTTATCTGTATATAGTTGACTGTTGGATTTTAGTATTTTTTTTGGATTTACCCATGGAGCAATGGTTTTCGGTTTTGTTTTTTCCTTGGATTTACTTTTTTGAACTGTGACTTTGGACACCTTTCCTTTGGATTATGATTTGTGATTTTTCATTATTTTACGGACATGCTGCTTTTGGTTTTCAATTCCCATTGTCGTTTGTTTAATTTTAATTCCATTTATGTTGCTTTCAATACATTTTTTTCATCAAACTTCAAGTATCATCTCATTGGTTTCTTGCATATCATGATATGGGTTTTGACATTCACTTACACCCACTCTGTGTATGTGAGAGACATGTGTTCATTTACATACTTGCCATTGGGGTTGTATCATGTAATTGGCATTTCCAAGTGGGTGGATGCAATACTTGGGTGGGTGTTTGGTATGTGGAGGCTGCCCATAAGGGCCAGGGATCTAGATTGTGATGACGTGTTGGCTGGGGGACATGTGTCAGGGCCTGCTGGCAGGTGCCCCGCAATGCTGGCGGGTGGGGGTGCAGGGGGACATGAATGGGACATGAGTGGGGGTCTGCTGTCAGGTGCCCCGCAATGCTGGGGGTTGGGGGAAGGGGGACATGAGTGGGACATGAGTGGGGGCCTGCTGGCAGGTGCCCTGCAATGCTGGGGGGTGGGGGTGCAGTGGGACATGAGTGGGACATGAGTGGGGGCCTGCTGGCAGGTGCCCCGAAATGCTGGGGGGTGGGGGTGCAAGGAGACATGAGTTGGTGATCAGTAGTGCAAGGAGACATGTGCCTTTGCTGGGGGGCATGCCCATGTTGGGTGGGCTGCCTGCAGGACATGACCAGGGATGCAGGGTAGTCCCCTGTGGTGTGGGCTGCCTGCAGGGGCCGTGGATGGTGTACAGGGAACACCTGGAAGGATCCACACTGCCAAACCACGTGTAGGACTCCCCGGCACCCCCAAAATACACGTACCCTGCTAAAATCGCGCGTGAAACTTCCCGCGCACCCCAGTGATACAGGTACCCTGCTGAAATCGCGTGTGAAACTTCACACGCACCCCAGTGATACACGTACCCTGCTAAAATCGTGTGTGAAACTTCCCGTGCACCCCTGGAATACATGTACACCGCTCCCCCAGGCCCGATCGCGTGTAAAACTTCCCGCGCAGCCCTGAAATACACGTACCCCACCCGATCGCGTGCAAAACTTCCCGCGCACCCCAGTAATACACGTACCCTGCTGAAATTGCGTGTGAAACTTCCTGCGCACCCCAGTAATGCACGTACCCTGCTGAAATCGCGTATGAAACTTCCCGCGCACCCCTGAAATACACGTACCCAGGCCAATCGCGTGTGAAAACATCCGCGCACCCCTGAAATACACGTACCCAGGCCAGTCGCGTGTGAAAACACACGCGCACCCCTGAAATACACCTACCCAGGCCAATCGCATGTAGAACTTCCCGCGCACCCCTGGAATACATGTACACCGCTCCCCCAGGCCCGATCGCGTGCAAAACTTCCCGCGCACCCCTGAAATACACGTACCCAGCCCAATCGCGTGTAAAACTTCCCACGCACCCCTGGAATACACGTACACCGCTCCCCCAGGCCCGATCGCATGTAAGACTTCCTGCGCACCCCTGAAATACACGTACCCAGGTCAATCGCGTGTGTAAACACCCGCGCACCCCTGAAATACACGTACCAAGGCCAGTCGCGTGTGAAAACACACACGCACCCCTGAAATACACATACCCAGGCCAATCGCGTGTAGAACTTCAAGCGCACCCCTGGAATACACGTGCACCGCTCCCCCAAGCCCGATCGCATGTAAAACTTCCCGCGCACCCCTGAAATACACGTACCCAGCCCAATAGCGTGTAAAACTTCCCGCGCACCCCTGAAATACACGTACCCAGGCCAATCGCGTGTGAAACTTCACGCGAACCCCAGTTACACACCTACCCGCTCGCACAGGCCCTTTCGCGTGTGGAAGTTACAGCGAAACCCATAATACACGTTCCCCGCTTGGAGTTTGCTGTTTGGCAATCCGGTAAACTGGGTTTGGGTTGTCGCAGACCTTTGCGCTGGATTGGGGATTTTGATGCCTTTTCCTTGCGCGAGGGTGTTCTTGGGGGCGTAACTGGCGCTGCTGCAGGGTCGCTGCGCCACTCTGCGCCACGGCTGGTTTTGGAGGCTAAAATCCATGAATACGCTGTGCGCAATCTATCGCATGGGAACACTGTGCGCCAGCCGCCTGCGCCACTTTTGTGCGAATTTCCATGAATTACCCTGAGAATCTTTGTTACTGTGCCCTGGAGCTGGGAGTCATTGCATTAGAAAATTGTTCAAAAACAAAGTGTAAAGCTTGTTTTTCTGGTTTGTGTCATTATTATTTTACTTTTCTGTTGTATGTTTGTTTTAAAGGGAAAAACACATGTGCACTGTCCTGTCCACTTCATGTACACACCCTTACCTGCTGAGCTACTGAAAAGGAGAGAGCATGGGAAAAGTGCCAGAGAAAGCTTCACAATAGTGAGAGTGACATTGAACAAACACCACAACACACCAAGGGCCCGATTCATGGAATATTTGCACAGTTCAAAGTCAGTGCACATGGTTATGTTATCTTTGCAGTACTAAATGACTTTGCACTAACTTTACACTGCAAAAATACACTTTGCACAGTGCCATGAATCGGGGTTTGTGTCAGCAGTACAAAGTCATTTTTAAGCAGTGCAAAGTCAATAAATTGGCTTCCAAGTTCTGATTAAAAAGTAACAGGAGTTGAAAGAAAAATACTGTCTGACATTATGTAACCAGGTTTCTCCAATGATTTTAGACTTGTTAAAAAATGTGTTTATTTGGTACTAGCGTTTTATCGCTTTCCACGTCTCAAGCCAAATCTGCTTTTCAAATGCATTTTTGACCGCTCTGTCATGTAAAGAAATCTGTCCCAAAACATAAGCATTGCTACTTCACTTTTCCATTTTTGGAGGGCCCTGAAAAATTCAACCGTGAATGTAAACTATGTAAAAAATCCAACATTATAGCAGTTAATATACTCTTGTTAGCAGGTTATTACAATAGCTATTACAAATCGTGGGCAGGGATTTGAACATGCATTGGGAATGAAAGCCCATGAGCCTGTTGCCTCCTTCTTGACTGTCAACAAAACGACCGAAAACAGGTTGCTATTAACAGTACAATACTAAATTGAATGTATATATCCAACGTCTGATGCACTAATCACAAAGAAGTTGTGCAGTGGCGCTGCCATATCTCGGAATCTGTCAAGATGGGCAACGGGTTCTCGCAGATAGTGAACTTCAGCATAATGTATGACATCTGTCACACCAAAAAACTGGTGATTGTAAGTCTTCAAATACAGCAATATTTGGATCGAAGGCAAATTATGGACACTTGATGGCACGGCATTAATCGTAGCGCCAGTATTCACGGAGATGAGTACATTCTGAAATACAAGAATGCTTTCAATAAGGAGAAATGCAGCTTCATTGCGTGGAGCTAGAAGATAATTATTCAGGCAGCACCACGCGGCCACAGTACCTTAGAAACTACCACTGATATTCTTTGCAATCCGAAGATTCTGCAGTTTACTTAGTTGTCCTTAGATTTAGTTGTATGGGAGTAACCAAGCAGCAACAGCGATGCCATTTTCCAGACTGGCTAGAGACTGTCACACTTGCAGTGAAATCCTTTCTCCAAATCTACAAACTGCAGGCGAGAACTTGACCCTTTAACTTATGGTGCTCATTTCAGAGACGGTGTTTCACGGGTCATGCAAGGGCAAGCAGCACATCAATCAAATTAATGAGCCATTTAACACTCCCACCTTACAGTGGAGGATGCTGTTCCTTGCTCCCACTGGGCCTCAGGCAGCCAGACCTGCTGCACCCATAAATTGGTATGTTTGGACAGCAAAATCCATAGGCGGTAGGACTGCTTGAAATGCGGTAGCCTACCGAATCAATCAGTATGGTTGGCGACAGGGGCGGTGTTACCAGGACACTGAGGATGACATACGCATGCGCTTAGCTATTGAATGGACAGACGTGCGGTCTCAAAACGAATTAAAAGTGCATTAGAAGATGCAGACATGCAGCCACTACTGGAGTCCTATGGATACCTGCATTGTGATTGCACATACACCGGGCAGGTGCTGTTTCCCTAGGAAACCTCAATTGTGCTTACCTGCAGCCATCTCAGACAGTACTGTGCGCCACAGACTCACCATGCAATTTTAAAACAAAAGTTAAAGCCACTCAAACACTCACCAACACTTTACATGTACACCTTTACAGGCCGATTCATGGAATTCCTCACAAAAGTGTCGCACGCGGCTGGCGCACAGCGTGCCCGTGCGAATGTCTGCGCCAGCCGCGTGCGATAAAATCAATTTCCGCGCACAGCGTATTCATGGATTCTCGCCTCCAAAAGCAGACGTGGCGCAGAGTGGCACAGCGACCCTGCAGCAGCGCCAGTTACGCCCCCAAGAACGCTCTTGCGCAAGGAAAAGCCATCAAGATCGCAAAACCATCGCAAAGGGCTGCGCCAACCCTGTACCAGTTTACCGGACTGGCAAACAGCAAACGCAAAGCGGGGAACGTGTATTATGGGTTTCGGGAACACGCGTGCGCGAGAAGTGTTACACGCGATCTGGCCTGGGGGAGCGTGTGCGTGTATTTCAGAGGTGCGCGAGAAGTTTCACACGCGAACGGGCTGGGTGCATGTATTTCAGGGGTGCGCGAGAGGTTCCACACGCGATTGGCCTGGGTGCGTGTATTCCAGAGGTGTGCGAGAAGTTCCACAGGCGATCGGGCCTGGGGGAGCGTGTGCGTGTATTTCAGGGGTGCGCGAGAAGTTCCACACGCGATTGGCCTGGGCGCGTGTATTCCAGAGGTGCGCGAGAAGTTCCACACGCGATCGGGCCTGGGGGAGCGTGTGCGTGTATTTCAGGGGTGCGCGAGAAGTTCCACACGCGATTGGCCTGGGCGCGTATATTTCAGAGGTGTGCGAGAAGTTCCACACGCGATCGGGCCTGGGGGAGCGTGTGCGTGTATTTCAGGGGTGCGCGAGAAGTTCCACACGCGATTGGCCTGGGCGCGTGTATTTCAGAGGTGCGCGAGAAGTTCCACACGCGATTGGCCTGGGTGCGCGTATTAAAGAGGTGTGCGAGAAGTTCCACACGCGATTGGCCTGGACGCGTGTATTCCAGAGGTGCGCGAGAAGTTTCACACGCGATTGGCCTGTGCGCGTGTATTTCAGGGGTGTGCGAGAAGTTCCACACGCGATCGGGCCTGGGGGAGCGTGTGCGTGTATTTCAGAGGTGCGCGAGAAGTTCCACACGCGATTGGCCTGGGCGCGTGTATTTCAGAGGTGCGCGAGAAGTTCCACACGCGATTGGCCTGGGCGCGTGTATTTCAGAGGTGCGCAAGAAGTTCCACACGCGATTGGCCTGGGCGCGTGTATTCCAGAGGTGCGCGAGAAGTTTCACACGCGATTGGCCTGTGCGCGTGTATTTCAGGGGTGCGCGAGAAGTTCCACCCGCGATCGGTCCTGGGGGAGCGTGTGCGTGTATTTCAGAGGTGCGCGAGAAGTTCCACACGCGATTGGCCTGGGCGTGTGTATTTCAGAGGTGTGCGAGAAGTTCCACACGCGATCGGGCCTGGGGGAGCGTGTGCGTGTATTTCAGAGGTGCGAGAAGTTCCACACGCGATTGGCCTGGGCACGTGTATTCCAGAGGTGCACAAGAAGTTTCACACGCGATTGGCCTGTGCGCGTGTATTTCAGGGGTGCGCGAGAATTTTCACACGCGATTTCAGCAGGGTACGTGTATTTCAGGGGTGAGCGAGAATTTTCACACGCAATTTCAGCAGGGTACGTGTATTTCAGGGGTGCGCGAGAATTTTCACACGCGATTTCAGCAGGGTACGTGTATTTCAGGGGTGCTGGGGAGTCCTACATGTGATTTGGCAGTGTGGGTCCTCCCAGGTGTCCCCTGTACACCCTCCACGGCCCCTGCAGGCAGCCCACACCACAGGGCACTACCCTGCATCCCTGGTCATGTCCCGCAGGCAGCCCACCCAACATGGGCATGCCCCCCAGCAAAGGCACACGTCTCCTTGCACTACTGATCACCAACTCATGTCCCCTTGCACCCTCACCCCCAGCATTGCGGGGCACCTGCCAGCAGGCCCCCACGCATGTCCCACTCATGTCCCCTTGCACCCTCACCCCCAGCATTGCGGGGCACTTGCCAGCAGGCCCCCACTCATGTCCCACTCATGTCCCCTTGCACCCCCACCCCCAGCATTGTGGGGCACCTGCCAGCAGGCCCCCACTCATGTCCCACTCATGTCCCCTTGCACCCCCACACACAGCATTGCGGGGCACCTGCCAGCAGGCCCCCACTCATGTCCCACTCATGTCCCCCTGAACCCCCACCCCCCAGCATTGCAGGGCACCTGCCAGCAGGCCCCCACTCATGTCCCACTCATGTCCCCCTGCACCCCCACCCCCCAGCATTGCGGGGCACCTGCCAGCAGGCCCCCACTCATGTCCCACTCATGTCCCCCTGCACCCCCACCCCCTAGCATTAGCATTGCGGGGCACCTGCCAGCAGGCCCCAACACATGTCCCCCAGCCAACATGTCATCACAATCTAGATCCCTGGCCCTTATGGTCAGCCTCCAAATGCAAAACACCCACTCGAGTATTGCATCCACCCACTTAGAAATGGCAATGACATGATAGAACCCCAATAGCAAGTTTGGAAATGAACACATGGCCCTCACATACACCCAATGGGTGTCAGTGAATCTCAAAACCCATATCATGATATGCATGATACCAATGAGATGATACTACACATTGAAGTTTGATGAAAAAAATGTATTAAAAACAGCATAAATGGAATTAAAAATGAACAAATGACAATGGGAATCAAAAACCAAAAGCAGCATGTCCGTAAAATAATGAAAAATGACAAATCATAATCCAAAGGAAAGGTGTCCAAAGTCACAGTTCAAGTAAGTAAATCCAAGGTAAAAACAAAACCGAAATCCATTGCTCCATGGGTAAATCCCAAAAAAATACTAAAATCCAACAGTCAACTATATACAGATAAACAATCCAGGGTCCATGATCCCAACTGAAGAAATGAAAGATATCTATAAATACTACCTAATAAAATAAAACTTCTTCACTTTGTGCTGTGTAGAGGGAGACATAGAACACAAGCATCAGGGTACTGAGGGTACAAAAATGTGGCCCATTGTCAAAAAGGTCCACAATAAATAAAAAAGCAAAGGAAACCTAACACTAACTACATAACTATTTACAAGGGCAGCGGGCTAGTCCGACGGCTCACTGGTTGTTGTCATGGGACAGGGCATCATCGAACTCCTGTTCAATGGCTTGGAGGCAGGCATGTTCCCTGGCCCCAAGGTCCCGCAGGGATAATGTAGTGTCCAGCTCCAACTCCCTGCGAAGACCCTCGAGGCACTCAGCCTGCCTCAGCGCCCTCCGTATGGAGTTCTCCGCCCTGACCATTGTGAGCCGTTCCTCCTCTGCCCGCTGCCGCTCCGCACCTATCTGCTGGACCAACCGCTCCCACACGGAAGCCACTCCCATTCCAGGGTTCTCCTGCCCTCCGGCAGATGCCTGCACCCCTGATGTTGATGGCCCCGAGCCATGATGCCTCCCACGTCGAGCCTGCCACTGCCTCCGATGCAACTGCCTGTGCCAGCACGACAGCATCCAGGCTGATGGAAACCACCGACGCCGTCGTGCACGTGCCCTGCCCGATGATGCCGTCACATCCTCCATCTGCTGGGGTCCAGTTGCTGGTGTGTCCACCCATGCTGGACCTCCGACTCCCGACTGTGGCAGGGATGGGATCCCCACCGAGGTGGCTGCATTGGTCGGGGCAGGTCCACAGGGGGCCCTGGTGGCATCTGGGCCGGAAGACGGCATGTAGTACGACTGGCGCATATCCTCCACAGAGGAGGAGAGGGTCGCCAGAGTGCCCGACACATGTACTAGACCCCCGACCATGACCGTTCCCAACTGGGCCACATTGGCACGGTGCTCTTCGTGATGACGTGCGTGCTCCCCCCGGGAAGCACGCACCTCATCACGAATGACAGCTGTGCGCAACGCGACACCAATCAGGACCTTCTCCATACGGCCAGGGGTCCCCTCGTCCGCAAGTGGAAGGGAGTCAGATGACATGGACATCACTCCTACCTGCGGACGGGCCTGGGATGGGGCATCCCTGCTGGTGCATGGTGGTGCAGTCACAGTGTCAGGGACAGTGACATGCACAGGCACCTCCACGGCGACCTGTGCTGCCTCCTGCCCCTGCCCCTGGACTGCACCACTTGCACCAGCAGGGATGCCCCCACCAGGTCCCATGTGCGGCTCAGTAGCGGCCTCCTCCTCCTCTGTGGAAACCACCAACCTGGATGGCTCCACACCGTCTTCTGCCGTTGCAAGCCCCTGTGGGGGCTCACCCACCCCTTCCGCTGCAGCCGTGGGGGCATCTCCGCCGCTTAGCTCCACAGCGCCGTCTCCGCCCTGTTCTTCACTTTGCGCTGTGTAGAGGGAGACATAGAACACAAGCATCAGGGTACTGTACAATGGTCCCCTAGACAGGAAGCAATAGCAGATGAGTGGCACTGTCAAAGATCACTTCCATCATGTCCCTCCACAACACATGGGTCAGTGCAGGCAAAACACATGCAGTAACAGGCATAGCGCATGCTATGGACATAAGCAAACATGTCCAAGGGACTCTTGAAGCATACAATGTTGTTTTTGGACTCACATGCATCATGGGTCATGCCTATCACATGCACACACTTCAACGTACTTTCATCCATCTGGACTCGTACACCCCAGACACAGTGGATGCAAGGATAACTAGGCTGCATCAGTGAATCTGAACATTGTCACAGACATGTGTCATGCATCCATGGCATCCACAAGTCACAGGCACGCAAGTCAGAAACACAGACATGGACACCATACATGTACATGGCATCAGCACCCATCCCTCACCCACACCCATGTCCAGGAACAGAGACTGGCATGCTCTCATGTGTCCATTCCGCATAGGGCTCCCCATGTTACATTTAAACACATACACCAACCGTGTGCTTCACACATTACTGGTCTCACATGCATGACCATGATGTCCCTGCACACACACACGCGTACATGGCCTATGTCACACATACAGGCAAGTATCAGACAACAAGCACGCTGCAACATGCCCTGTCTCACACAGCAATGCTTGGCCACTTACCGCTCGACTCCAGACGGGTCTGCCTCTCAAGGATCTGGGCATGGAGCGCTGGGCGTATGCGTTCCAGGACCCTCAGCTGGATGGTACTCATGCTGCCCCGGCCCCCCTCCACGAGGCGCTGGCCCTTTATGAGGGTCCTGGACCTGAAGTCCTCCCAGCGCTTCTTGACTTGCTTGATATTGCGGGTTGCCACCCCCTCCGCGTTGATGGCAACCACAAAGTCGTCCCAGATCCTGTCCCGTCCTTCCTTGTCGGCGCGTGGTGATCCGAAGAGGGTATCATAATGCCCCAGGACAAGCTCCACCAGGACACCAACTTCCTTCTGACTGAAGCTGGTGGCCCTCTGCCCCTCTGGCTGGGGGTCGCCAGTGGTCTCGGATGGTGTTTGCCCCGACATGGCGACCCCCGAGGCAGGCGTGGGTGGGCAACTGGGTCCTGGGGCTGGGCTGTGGAGCAATGGTATCCCAGTCGGGAGTGTTCTGTTCCAGCAGGGGTGGACACAGCAACTGGACCCCTGCAGATGGCTGATGTGCAGGCACCAAATGGCAGGGCACGGTGGCAGCAGGCAGGCAGGCAGCAGCAGATGGCTCGTGGGAGGCTGCTCGGGGCTCTGGGGGGCAGTAATTCGGACTTTTGGGCAGGAGCTTGGTCTTCCGTGTGCTTACTCGTGGCCAGCTTGATGCGGAGTGATTTGGCACGTGAAAATTCTGCTCGTCAGCGTGTGAATCGAGGAAAGGCCCTTAGCGCGTAAGCGCGTCAGCACGCATACGCGATTCCATTGGACCAAAGGCCCTTAGCGCGTATGCGTGTCTGTGACGTATTGCGCACGGGCGTTGCTTTTCGTGGGGTGCGGTGCGTGTGTTTTGCAGGCGTTGGGGTTCACATGCTATTACTTCACAGCGGGTGGGTGTTGGCTACGCGTAAAAACACCCGCGAGCCCCTGAAATACACGTACCCCGCTCCCCCAGGCCCGATCGCGTGTAAAAACACCCGCGAGCCCCTGAAATACACGTACCCCGCTCCCCGAGGCCCGATCGCGTGTAAAAACACACGCGAGCCCCTGAAATACACGTACCCCGCTCCCCCAGGCCCGATCGCGTGTGAAAACACCCGCGAGCCCCTGAAATACACGCGCCCAGGCCAATCGCGTTGAAACTTCTCGCGCACCTCTGAAATACACGCGCCCAGGCCAATCGCGTGTGAAACTTCTCGCGCACCCCTGAAATACACGCGCCCAGGCCAAGCGCGTGTGGAACTTCTCGCGCACCCCTGAAATACACGCGCCCAGGCCAATCGCGTGTGGAACTTCTCATGCACCTCTGAAATACACGCGCCCAGGCCAATCGCGTGTGGAACTTCTCGCGCACCTCTGAAATAGACGCGCCCAGGCCATTTGCGTGTGAAACTTTTCGCGCACCCCTGAAATACACGCGCCCAGGCCAAGCACGTGTGGAACTTCTCGCGCACCTCTGAAATACACGCGCCCAGGCCAATCGCGTGTGGAACTTCTCGCGCACCTCTGAAATACACGCGCCCAGGCAAATCGCATGTGGAACTTCTCGCGCACCCCTGAAATACACGCGCACAGGCCAATCACGTGTGGAACTTTTCGCGCAACCCTGAAATACACGCGCCCAGGCCAATCGCGTGTGTGAAACTTCTCGTGCACCTCTGGAATACATGCACACGCTCCCCCAGGCCCGATCGCGTGTGAAACTTCTCGCGCACCTCTGGAATACACGCACACGCTCCCCCAGGCCGGATCGCATGTGAAACTTCTCGCGCACCTCTGAAATACACGCACACGCTCCCCCAGGCCCGATCGCGTGTGATACTTCTCGCGCACCTCTGGAATACACGCACACGCTCCCCCAGGCCCGATCGCGTGTGAAACTTCTCGCGCACCTCTGAAATACACGCACACGCTCCCCCAGGCCCGATCGCGTGTGAAACTTCTCGCGCACCTTCACATGCTATTACTTCACAGCGGGTGGGTGTTGGCTACGCGTTCTTCTACACGCAAGGCAGATGGTGAGTGGTACCCTGCTCCCCCAGGCCCGATCACGTGTAAAACCACCCGCGAGCCCCTGAAATACACGTACCCCGCTCCCCCAGGCCCGATCGCGTGTAAAAGCACCCGCGAGCCCCTGCAATACACGTACCCCGCTCTCCCAGGCCCGATCGCGTGTAAAAACACCCGCGAGCCCCTGAAATACACGTACCCCGCTCCCCCAGGCCCGATCGCGTGTAAAAACACTCGCGAGCCCCTGAAATACACGTACCCCGCTCCCCCAGGCCCGATCACGTGTAAAAACACCCGCGAGCCCCTGAAATACACGCGCCCAGGCCAATCGCGTGTGGAACTTCTCGCGCACCTCTGAAATACACGCGCCCAGGCCAATTGCGTGTGAAAGTTTTCGCGCACCCCTGAAATACACGCGCCCAGGCCAATCACGTGTGGAACTTCTCGCGCACCTCTGAAATACACGCGCCCAGGCCAATCGCGTGTGGAACTTCTCGCGCACCTCTGAAATACACGCGCCCAGGCCAATCGCGTGTGGAACTTCTCGCGCACCCCTGAAATACACGCGCCCAGGCCAATCGCGTGTGGAACTTCTCGCGCACCTCTGAAATACACGCGCCCAGGTCAATCGCGTGTGAAACTTCTCGCGCACCTCTGAAATACACGCACACGCTCCCCCAGGCCCGATCGCGTGTGATACTTCTCGCGCACCTCTGGAATACACGCACACGCTCCCCCAGGCCCGATCGCGTGTGAAACTTCTCGCGCACCTCTGAAATACACGCACATTCTCTCCCAGGCCCGATCGCGTGTGAAACTTCTCGCGCACCTCTGGAATACACGCACACGCTCCCCCAGGCCCGATCGCGTGTGAAACTTCTCGCGCACCTCTGAAATACATGCACACCCTCCCCCAGGCCCCATCGCGTGTGAAACTTCTCGCGCACCTCTGGAATACACGCACATGCTCCCCCAGGCCCGATCGCATGTGGAACTTCTCGTGCACCTCTGAAATACACGCACACGCTCCCCCAGGCCCGATCGCGTGTGAAACTTCTCGTGCACCTCTGAGATACACGCACACGCTCCCCCAGGCCAGATCACGTGTGGGCCTTCTCGAGTGTGTAGAACTTTGGCGCACATTTTTTTCCTGCGCAGGGACGCTGCCGCCTGCTTTCCTATGGCGGACATGTATGGGCCTGTGCGCGTCTTTGGCCGTGCGCTGTTTTTCCCTATTCGATTCCATGAATACGTGTTGCAGGCGAGCGTGTGGGCGTTCTGCGCACTTGCCTCCTGTACTTCCCCCGTGACGCCCACATTTTCACGAGTTGTTCCCCATTCTGCGTGTGATGCCCCGTGTTACGCCTACTTTTGTTATGTGTGCCGTGCTATGTGCGAATTCGCTGTGGCCTTATCGCACGGCGTTCGATGACCTGTGCGCCAGCGTGGCCAGCGTGCGCCGTGCACTTTTTCAGCGCACATCCCACATTTTGCGCGTGCACGGACTTCCATGAATTGATGTGCGATGTTTTCTGTGCGATAATCGCACTTGCTCCGCGATTTTCGCTATTTCACTGCGAATCGCACGTTTTCGCACGCGTGCACCGTTTTTTCGGCGCACATTAATTCCATGAATCGGCCTGTTAGTTTCTGAAATACATATGGCCTCATTACACGTAGTGTGGTAAGGGTTCACCAGTACCGGTAAGGGCACCGGTACTGGTAAACCCTTACCGCCTTACTACGAGGTCCCTTTGCGGGTTGGTACTTTAACGCCTGCAGGCGTTAAAAACCAACCCGCAGAGGGACCAGGGTGCTAATTACGGTACCGCAATTTGCGGCACCGTAATTAGCGCCTTCTCCATTCCCATAGAGCCCAATGGGCTAAAAATGGGAATGGGGAAGGGCAATGGGGGAAGGGGGAATTACCGCCCCGCCAACCTTGGAATAGGGCGGTAATTCCCCTTTCCTCCAAGGCGGTTCCAGTATTTTACCGGCATGGACCAAGGTGCTAATAGCACCTTGGTCCACCGCCTACCGTGTAATGAGGCCCATAGACACTATTAGGAAAGGGAAGGGGTATCACAAATGGATACATACACAGGAGAATTTGGCTTTCAACAAGTTCATCATGAGGCGAGTCAAGGATTAAGGTCTCATCGTAACGTCTCTGCTCACAGGGATTTTGTTGGGGATGGTGGGCTGGGAATTGGGGGAGGGGTACACGTGAAGGTGGGGCATTGGTATTTCATGTTTCGAATACTATGTCCATGTACAACATGTTTTAAGGCAGCTAAATTGTTTAGCAATTGTTCCATTTTCACGCCCAGGATGTCTAGGTTGCTTTTTACAGCGTTTCCTTCATTTCCTGTGGCCATATGCTGTTGTTGAAGAGGTGCCACTTGTGATGCATTCCTTTAATGTCCAGTATGTCCTTTTAAAGATAAATATATCTCTTAGGTGTGTATGAAGCAATACATATTAACTGTCTTACTTTTTAGACTGTGTTGCGTACCAATGGTGTTACTATCATTACTAATTTCGTCAAGAGGGAAATTCTCTTCCAGCCATTCTAGGGTGTTTCGCATTGCTGCGTACAAAAAAAAATCATAGTTTTGCACTATTGTACATGGCACAAGCTGTGCAATTATAGGAGAAACCTGAGTGTACTTACCGCGTTGTAGTCACGTTCTGCTCTCAATACTTTGCAGTCCTTACTCTGTCATTTTCATCTTCGTTTTTATGTAAAGCAGCAGTGCGTTAATATTGTTGAACGCAGGGGTTACTTCGCCTATTTGTGCATTCCATTATGGTGTATACTCTATGCCTTTGCTCTGTTTGTTTCACAAGAACAGAGTTTACAGACCTACTCAATTTTTCCTTGCAATGCACATAAATGGTGATCTTTGTTTATGGCCCTTCTCTTTGAACACACTACTTGGGTATGAAGGTCAGTGTTTAACTATTCTGGTAATTATTTAGCTCACATTGTACATGTGGCGGCATGGCTAAGCTGTTTTCATTGAACCCTTTTTGATATGAATCTTCTCTATAATTTCTTAGGTATGCGCATATTGAAGCGGATAGCTTTCCCAGCCCTGATGATGAATTGTTTAGAATCCGAAACGCGTTGGTGACACTGCAACTTTTAAAGATTAAAGAGCGATTTTGGTCTTTTGAAAGATTGTATATTCATTGCGGATTTTGGCAACATACCAACATTAGTAAGAGCTTCTGTGGACTTTTAAAACACTATATGTTGTGGATTTTGTTGTTGAGCCTTGCACTCAACACCGATTAGTTCAAAATTGAATTAACTTGTACCTATTTGAAATTGATTTGACATGTGCTTGTGTTACTACTTTACATATGATCATTAATTCCTGTATACTATGCATTTGAGTTTATTTGTGTTACTATGATGAGATAAAAGTTCTGTTTGTCAATTAACTGAAACCGTGTTTGATAGTAATTTGCATGCATTAGATTTACCTATGCAGTTTACATGATGTCACACTCTGTTTGAACCACCTAACCTACTATTGACACATATTTCTTTTTATGAAAACAGTGATAATCTTGAATTATTTTTGATTTAATCTGTGTTGGAGCATATATCCCAGGTACCCCTCGTCAGGGGGCATCCTGGACCATAGACCACCGTAACAGACCTGGGACAAGTAGTCCCCCTAGAAGTGCATTTGAGGGCTATCATATGGCAACATATGGTTTTGTTTTGCTCCCAGGGTAGTAAGTAGAAGGCGATTGACTTTGCAGGGTGGGATATGACATTTGCACAACATTAGCATGACAAATGTTAGTGTATGTAGTTTGTATGCAGCAGTCTTGGAAATATTAAATGGCAACCATGGACCCCCAGTACAACTAACATGTTGTTCCATGGCAACCTTGCAAGCTTCCATCCTGGTATTACCTGATGTCAACATCACAGCAGTCAACAAGGATCCCTGGGCCAAGCCCATGTACTTATAGCATAAGCAGGCTTGCCGATCTCTGAGCCTGCGCCATCAGCACTGAGGTAACTATGTAAAGCAGGTGTCAAGTGACAAGCTAAATGAGATACCACAGGAATACAGATCATTCGGCAGTGACAAAATGTTTGTGCTTCATTTCTCACTCCTGCAGTACAAGCAAAAGCAAATGCCAAGTGGCTGAAAATAATGAGGTGGGAGCTCATTCAAATGGCCAACGACACAGAGAATGGGTTGAATGCTATCAGGGAGGAACTTCGGGCCATATGACTAACCACCTTGCAGATCTGTTCCATACTCAACATGTTGACTGCCATGGCGGTGGTTTGCTCAAAACTGGGCCCTTCTTGCTGCACATTCACACCCTCCAATGATGCAGGCAATGGAAGCCTCACACAGGCAATACCAGCTTTGCACTCTTTGTGCACCAACATGGAGAAAGAAGGTGGGATGCAAAATGATGACTGGTTCACATTTACTTTTTCATGGGTGCCCTCATGGATGAGTAATCTTCTCAATATGCTGATACCTATAGTTGTTTTGCTGCTTGTTCTTTATTGCATTTGTGAACTGGTCCTGAGGTGCTGCAAGAGACTGATGGGTAAAGTAGCACCTAGAGTGTCACTCACTATACAATCTACTTACCTTCCCCCACTTGTGAAACACACGCACATCCAAACTGAATAACTGGACAAGCCTCACATTAATTAATTAATGTATTTATTGGTTGCTTTTTAGGCACTTATACAATAAGAAAATACTGTTTCAAAGTGCCCACAGGGCATGGAAGGAGCGAGAGTGGGAAATATATTACAACACAATATTTAAGAGCAGAGGTGGAAGAGTGAGAGGGAGTAAGTGCTGGGGCGTCCGAGCTTGTGGGTGAGCCATAGACAAAGTGCTGGGACTGTTCAGTGCTACATGGCCTGGGTCGAGGGAGGTGTAAGTGCGAGCCTCCAGAGATGCAAAGTGCTTTGGATAGACAGGAGCTGGGAAGAATTGGTGTTGGAGTTCAGGGTTCTGAGAATGTATAAGGGCCAAGGACACTGATTCAGTAACTGTGGGATTAGCAGAGGTGGAAAGGATGGTAGGAGGGGGAAAAGAGGAATGCTGTAAGAAGCTTCCAGAATTTGAGAAGATTCTGCTCAAGGCGCAGAGGGAAGGGGCAGCTATTCCAAAGGAGGAAGCCCACAGAGGAAAGTGAGTGACCACCTGCCCTCTGTTTAGCAAAATGCTTCACATGCAAAGAGTTGGTGCCATAGAAGAAAAGTGGTCTAGAGGGATTTGAATTTAATTTGTGCAGCAACCGGGAGCCAGTGAATAATTTTTAGTGCAGGAGAGATGTGGTCCCTGGGCTTAAGGCAAAGGATAAGTCTCACTGCCCTTTTATGGATAAGCTGGTGGGGTCACAGAGTAGAAGAAGGAAGATTCAGGAGGAGGCTGTTACAGTAGTCAAGTCTAGAGAGAATCAGGGCTTGAGTCACATTGAGCCTCTGATGGAAAGTGAGAAAAGATAAAATTCATTTGAGAAGGAAGAGCTGACAGTTGTACTTCTTGGCAATTACCAGAGTGTGAGGAACGAAGGAGAGAGAGGAGTCGAAAATGACTTCACATTTTCTGGCTTCAGTTGAAAACTTGGGGGAGAGCCCAAGGAGGAAGACAAGAGTGAGGGGAAGGAGGGAGCAGGGGACCCAAGTGGAAGGATCTCAGTTTTACAGGCATTGAGGCAGAGATCATTGAAGACACACCAGGACTGGATGACAGAAAGGCAGCCAGGGATGATGCAGGGTGCAAGAGGGTCAGCAGGAGTCTGAAGATGAGTTGTGTGTCATCTACGTAACACTGGAAATTGGACAAGAAAGAGGAGATGAGGCGTGCAAGGAGAGCAAGGTATATGATTAAGAGCCCAACGGGGGGAGTATAGAGCTCTGGGGGATATCAGAGGTGGAGATTTCCATCTCCACCTGTGATATCCCCCAGAGCTCGATAGGGTGAATTGTCACTGTTAGTGATCCTGGGCCCCTTCTCCTCTCCTACTGGCGTAGGAGAGGAGAAGGGACCCAGGATCACTAACAGTGACAATTCACCCTAATCGGAGATCATCACAGACCGCTATCAGTGCTATTTCTGTACCAAATGTCAGCCGATTGTACAGGATCTAATAATGCACCCTTCCCTACATGATCCTGTAGCTGGGCTGTAACAATGTTTGTCAACATTTTCCTGGCCATGGGAGACCTATCAAGGGTGGTAATTTTGTAATTCATTTGAGTGCAAGTCCCTTGTCCTCCTGTAAGCTTCCTGCATGCTTTGTCTGGCCTTTAGTATGGAAAGAAATTGATATAGATTCAAGGAATTGATGCAGCTGCAAAAGTATTATACGCCCTTATCCTTAAGTAATTAAATCAGTGGCCCACGTCATATAATATCTTGTACTATCGACAACATCCAGAGAACTATATGGAATAAAGCATCATGCCTGGTCTATATGGTCAGTATAGGTCTTTCCCTGGCTTTCGATAAAGATGGGGATTGCCAAATCACCTTTTAAATATTGTGTATGTTCATTCAAACACAAAACTACATGTGAGGATTAATTTGCAGGGCCATATCTCTGAACATATTTCAATGAGTACAGGGCTCAGACAGGGTTGTATTCTGTCCCCATCTCTATATGATATGATATGATATGATATGATATGATATGATATGATATTATATGATAGTCTGTTTATATAGCACCTATACACAATGTGTTTCAAAACGCTTCAAGGCAAGGGAGGGAACAAGGGAAAATACAATGACATTCTTACCGACCATGAACAGTAAGGATGTGAAATTAACTATCGTACTTGCCCTGGCGACATTTAAGATAGTGCAAGAGCTAAGACATAGATAAGGAAGGGAGGCGAGGGGACAGTGGGAAGGAAATGGAAACAGACAGGTGACTACCGTACTAGGCCTGATGACATTTCTGGTAGAGCCAGAGAAAAACAAAATGTTAGGGAGAGGGGTGCAGAAAGGGAGGGGAGGAACAAAACAAGTGACTATCGTACTAGGCCTGACGACATTTCAGATAGTGCTGGGGGAGGAAAAAAAACAAGAAAGGGGAGTGGGGAGGAGACATACAAGGTTGCTATCATACTAGGTCCAGGGACACATTCTGATACAGTAAGTGCATAGAATAAGTAAGGGGAGGAGAGGAGGAGATAGGAAAAGGGAGAAAGGGAGAGAGGAGAGAACAGAGAGTAAGCAGTCAAAAAGAGTGGAGAAGCAAGAGGGGAGAGCGAATACAATTGCAGAAGTCAATAGTAACTCATAATGTTGCAAGCCAGGATACAAGAAGATATAATATATATAATATATATAATATATATAATATATATACGGCGGACATGGGAAGAGAATCAACAAAGAGTGCCTTTATTTACCCCATTTTCTGCATTACCTATCCGGATGATGCTATTCTCTTAGATTCTACTCAAATCGGGCTCCAAAGATGACTTACATCCTTTAAGAAATATACCCAGGATAATGGTTTGGTCATTAAAACGGTTAACAGGGAAATTATCCAGTTTACGCATGTAAAAATTAAAAGATTGGGTTATAATTGGTCCTTCAATAACCAAAACTCAGCTACCATAACAGAATTAAAATACTTGAGCTTCACAGTGGGTGCAGAAGCAAATCGTTAAAATCTATTAACTCATTTGTAGAAGAAGGTGGTGCAGATGAGGGCGCAAATGAAGTTCTTGATTACAGATGTGGAAAGTTTTCTGTGGAACCTATCATCATATTTTATGAAAGAAAAGTTATTCCATCATTGTTATACGGGCTGCAAGCCCACAATATTTTGGTGAGTTATGATCTCTCCAAAATCGAAGGGCTGATCTGGAGAAATTAGCAGTGCTCGCCAACCTGCGTTCCTGTTGGGGTGATCCGTTTTGAGTTTGAATCACAGTCCTTAAACTCCCATCTATCAGGGAGAAGACTGATACTCCGTCAAAACCTATTGTTGCCCCCTATGAATTTGCTATATGAGCTTCTTAATAAAGTCAAAGCTAGGAACACATTAGTTTATGTACAAATGTGTGAAAAAATGATAACGGATAAAAGGATGTTGTTTACTAACACCATAGAAAATTGGGGAGGTGTGAGAAATCTTTAAAGACATCACGATTGGTGTGAGATGTTCAATTTAATTAAGAGCTTTAAACCCTTCTCTATTCTACATACAGAACATAAGAAATCTGTGAAGAGAAGTGTGTATCTTGTTAAATCGCCCCATCCTCGCTGAGAAAGATGGAAATGAGAAGCCATTACTTTTTTTAACACAAGATAAACAATCTGTATTTGATCTAAACAAGAACCGAGGTATGTGTTGTGTAGATTCTGGGGTCTGGACATTGAAAATGTGAAACATCTAGTTATGGAATGGAATGTTTTAACAAATGTGTGTATACTTTGTTTTGGAACTTGTATCCAAAATACATAATTCTATGGTCACAGATCAATCAAGGGAATTCAATGGGATTATTGTCTGCACTCATGAGATTTTTCTCAAAGAATCAATTTAACGTGTAAATAGCTCAATTTAACATTAATATAAAGTTGTATTTTTAGGAATTATTTCAAACCAAAATAAGTACATTATTTATGCATTAAAATAAGGTAATGACCAAGATGAAATATATATATATATATATATATATATATATATATATATATATATATATATATATATATATATATATATTATATATATATCAGTGAAAAAACTTTGTTAAAGGTACGTTATGGTTCAAAGTAAAACCGAAAACCCCCTGAAATTTGGCAGTTATGGTAAGATAAGCAACCATAACTCGCGCCACCGTGCACTGCTAACACTAACACCCAGGACATCAAAGATGACATCACAAATGTCATTGATGACATCACTGATGACATCACATGTGCATTTACTTTTCATGAAAAGTCTGTAGGAGGGATTCTTATAATGTTGACCAAAAAGTGTGAAGGATCATTTGAATAAATATCATGAGCTAATTAGTGCATTAAGCAATGCATTGATATAAATAGCATTCTATTATGAAGTTCTATCCAGTATGCTAAGCAACTCATGCAGAAACTTAGGCAGTGTGTGCAGTATACATGATGAAGGTGCAATATTCATAATCTTGCCATGTAGAATAATGAAATGATAACTGCTTTCTTATTAGAGTTTTGCGTACTGTGAAACATGTAATAAGTAGCTAATAAAACCCACTTAATACATAATTACATTTAATACAGACAAAACACAAAGAGACAACTACACATACAAATATGAGTATATACAGAGACAGAGAATTACGGAAAAAAGCAGAAGTAGTAGTAAAAAGAGTTCATAACCTAACTGATTATCTTTATGCAGAGAAAAGATTGCTGCTACTTACTGTATTTATGTGTATCAAATGATGTCAGTGAACCCTAAGGAAAGGAGTGTGAGTACTATGTATACAAATATGAGCATATACAGGGACGGTATAGTAATAAAAATAAAACTATGAGAAAGTGCTGATAACTCTAATGATTATCTTCATGCACAGAAAGGATTGCTCTCTTTCAAGCCTGTGTTTTCCGCTATATATATGTTTCATATGATATGACTTGACCCTAAGTCTACAAATATAGTACCTTTTCAATTTTTACTCCCTGACTCTTACTGAAGAAAACTATGTGGCTTAGATATGTCAGTAAAGGAAAAAAAGGGATAGCCAGCCATGTGATGTCATCAGTGATGTCATCAATGATATTTGTGATGTCATCTTTGATGTCCTGGGTGTTAGTGTTAGCAGTGCACGGTGGCGCGAGTTATGGTTGCTTATCTTACCATAACTGCCGAATTTCAGGGGTTTTTCGGTTTTACATTGAACCATAACGTCCCTTTAACAAAGTTTTTATTACTGAATTTGATAGGTTTTTAGTAGCGCAACTTAACCATAACATCCCTTTTAACAACGTTTTTTCACTGAATTTCATAGGTTTTTAGTAGCGCAACTTAACCATAACGTCCCTTTTAACAATGTTTTTTTACTGAATTTGATAGGTTTTTAGTAGCGCAACTTAACCATAACATCCCTTTTAACAACGTTTTTTCACTGAATTTCATAGGTTTTTAGTAGCGCAACTTAACCATAACGTCCCTTTTAACAAAGTTTTTTTTACTGAATTTCATAGTTTTTTAGTAGCACAACTTAACAATAATAACTTTGACTTTATGTACATGTAATATGGAACATACTGAACCCTTTCTACTGAATTTGACGGTCCGCAGACATGTTCGGACAACAGTACCACCACCTAAAAACTCTGGGGGGTATGTGTAATTGTTATATCATAACATAGGAACATTTAACAAATTCACAAAGCAGCACACACACAACGTATATGTAGTAATACTTAAGAAATGTAACCCATATATGTAACACACTAATCATTCATTTAAATACAATATGTTCTAAAATGGAATATACCAAAAGAAGATAAAGTGGCTTCCAACATAATTACCTCACAGACACTCCACAACTAACAGCAAGACCAGACGTATAGACTACTGATTACATATCTTACCATAAATAGTAAGTGCACTTCATTTTACTCATATATTTATAAACTTTCTATATAAGAAAAAAAAAATATATTATTACTTTTTTGTTTTCTCACAGAAATGTGTAGTACTCTGGACTGGCTAGAGGAGCATTTCCCACAAGACAAAATGTTAGAAGATAGTCCACCTAATGGTACACACTTTACTATATAAACCAATTAATACATATTATTTTGTATACATTCAACATATACATTTTTTTTTTTACAGACCAGACACAAATTGCAACTTCCAAACAAAAAGAAGCGGTGGATAACACTCTTGAACACATTACCCACAAAATGGACCAATTTATGGCACATTTTACGGATTTAAAGAACTTTGTGGAAGATCACCTAAAACCACCAACAACATACCATTGTCCCACCTTTACTTGTCCCCCCTCACCATATCCCATTCATTTAACCCCAAACTCTCTCCATGGACCATAACGTTTTGATGAGATTTCCATCCCTTCTTCACCTGATCCCACTTATATTGAAAACCCTAATTCTCCTGTTTTTGTTTCCGTTTCTGCCCCACCTTCTCAGTCATAAATTGTTTATATATGTTAAATAAAGTTACTTTTTTATATTTTGTTGCAATTACTTTCAGTTCTTTGTGGTAAAACCAATTTAGGTGTCCACGGACAGCGCGGTTGTTCAGAAATGTTCGTAAATAAACGAAAATGTAAGTGTCCTGTGGACACTATATCTGTCCGTAATGTTCTCATGCAAGTTGAAAATGTTCTAAGAACACTCGTAGTGTCCTGAAATGTTTGTAAATAAACGAAAATGGAGGTGTCCTTAAGAACACTATGCCTGTTCGTAGTGTTCGCTAGCAAGTTGAAACTGTTCTACGAACACTCGTGGTGTCCTGAATTGTTCATAAATAAATGAAAATAGAGGTGTGCTTGAGACGCTATGTCTGTCTGTATTGTGCACAAGTAAATTAAACTGTGCTAAGAACAAACAGCTGTCCGTAACTGTTCGTTTTAGTGTGACCCACTTTTAATTAGTTCAGGACCCGAACACTGTCCGTAGAACATCAACACGCATGCGCAAAACAATGTCCGTACATTGGGTGTCCTGCGGACGGCTGCTACCTTAGCGAACATGCTCATGAAACAATCATGTGACCGCGCCCACGCTGATCGCGTGTTCTGAATGCGGACACTGTTCGTGTCCCCGAACACTTTAAAAGTACATTTCCAAGTAATCCACAATATTTCTCATTAAAAACTCAACATACCACAAATCCTATATACTAATCCTAAGTTTCCACATAGTTTTTGTGACTTTTTGAACCTTTTTTGGTGTTCGATCTGTCTTGCGGACGGCGTGCATGTCCGCGAACCGCGCACAAGCACCCCTATAAAAGACCACGCCCTAGAGCTCATTCTCATTGTGTTTCTGGCTATTCTACAGAGCACAGAGATGTGTGCTGCAACCTGCAGATTTCCATCTTCAACCTGATGGCTTCTGTGGCTCCACTGCTGCCACCTGGTGCTGTATCTGCCTCAGCACCACCCCCATCCCCTCCACCACCATCACCTTCCCAAGGGCCTGAAGAGGGGAACCAGAGTGAGGATACAGAGGAGGAAGAAGAGGATGATGAGAATGAGGTAGAGGAAAACCCTACTACCCGCCCTCAGCGTGATTCTTGGGTGTGGCGGTTGTTTACTGTTCATGGGAATGGTCCTAAGGCTTGTGCGAACTGTGTCACCTGCAATGAGTGCAAAATGGTACTCAGTCACGGGAGGCATGGTTCGTATAGCTTTGGGACTACGACCATGAAGCGACACCTGAACTCATTCCACACTGGGGCCATTCGCAAGGTTGTACCTTGCGAAGAGCGTAGTAGGTTGATTGCCTCTACTTCATCCTCCGTTTCTGACCCTGTCACCACAAGGAACACCTCTCTGGGACAGCGTCTTCCTCAAGCTGCCTCACAGGCCATACAGAATTCTGATGACCCTTACCTTTCGAGGGTCACAGTTGTATGTATGTACTGTGACACAGTACTCTGCAGGGTGAGCGACTTCGCAGTGCTTTTGAGACTATCGTCTCAGAGCACGAGAAGACCTGCTCACTACCCAAATAAAACCCACTCTACATCTTCCTATCTCAGCTTACCCTTTCTTATCCCTGTGGTTGGTGTCCCCCCCTTTACCCTCCTTTCCCCTCCTCTCCTAGTGTGTCGTGTGTAAAAAACCAAAAAAAATACAAAATAACAAAAATAAAAAATAAAATAAGGCTCTTTTCAGAGCCGCCTTTCACAGTTAAAAAACACAAGTACAGATAAATAACGCAGGGCCCTTTCTATTTCTTGAAAATCTGCGGACAGTTTGCAAACATAAAAAAAATTGGGATGCTACCCTATTGTAACCATTGCATTTTTTTCTGGGAGGAAGTGGTGGCTCTGAAAAGAGCCTTTGGGAGGTGTTTGTATGTCAAAAATTATAAATACTTAACACCTACTTCGAAATGGATGCTGCATTTCTAAAAAAGGTCACAATGCATTTTGTACATTTCTCAGAAAAATCTGATTGCCAGCATAGGTAAGATGGACTCTATCTCTGCGAAAAATGTATGTACTACGAAACATAATATTTTCATTGTGAAAAGAGGACATGCCAAAATCTCTTAGGAAGGCACAAACAGCCTTATTGACATTACGTCTTGCTTTCTCCATTTGTGGACCACATGAGAAAGAACGAAGCCACATTTGTCTCTGCGCAATCCGTGAAAAAATTACTTTGCCGTTTGGAAACATGTCCATGATCTTCTGAAGTCCTTCTTTCATTGCAAATTGCAAAGAAATTCCAGACACACGTCCTAAACTGTTCTCTCCACAATGAATTACAATTATGTCTGGATGTTCCTCTATCTTCAAAGTTGCACAGAGAAGTAGCAAGTCCAGCCACTTCATTCCACGCACTCCATGCCAGTGCACTCCCACATGTGGGAATCCAAGATCTATGGATACTCCACAGCTTTCTGCATGCACCTTCAACCAATGTATCCACGAGTCTCCCAAAATCCACACAATCTGTTTTTAAAACACTCAGCCATAGCTATCTGTTCTTCTCTCAGCAAAAAGAATATCTGAGAAAACCTCTTCTAGCACAACACACTCACTAAAATTTACTGACCAATCCCTTGCTACATTCAATCTCATTTGCATGCCTCCCCACCCCAAATTCCCCGGATGTAATACGCGGTGTTCTAGAACTACTGCCATGTCCGCGAACATATCGTAACATGGACAGCCCTTCTACCATTTCCACTTCACTCTCTGTGCCATTCCCTCATTGGATGCAGCTAAGAAATCACATGACCATCCACCAATCAGTGGTGCGGGCAGTTATGGTTGCTTAGCCTACCATTTGTACCAATTGTACTTTGAACCATAATGTCACGTTTGTAAAGTTTTTTTAGTGAATTTCACAGGTTTTTAGTAGTGCAACTTAACCATAATGTCCCTCTAACAAAGTTTTTTCTAGTGAATTGTATGGGTTGTTAGTAGGCCAATTTAAACATAACGTCCCTTTAACAAAGTTTTTTTTACTCAATTTTACAGGTTTCCAGTAGAGCAACTTAACCATACCGTCCCTTTTGCAAAGTTTTTTTGCTAAAGATGATCGTTTTACAGTGGTGCCATGTAACCATAATGTAACGCAACTTCTGACTTATTTAAACACCGTGCAGAGAATACCACTTGACAATATGCTGGTGTAAAACACTTAACAGTAAGATGTTTGTGTCATCGACAATGTGGAAACAGATTTTATATTGATATAGGAACGTCCACCTGCAACATTTACCTTGCACAGTGCAAACATGTATTGGAAGTTAGCCATTAACAATGTAGTACACATTGCATACTTTTAGCAAAAGTATTAGTTATCTGAAAATGACATCAGCTAAGGCCATCCCTCCTCCCCAAGAAACAGCAGCACTACTGTAATGAAGGAGCATGACAAACACTGCCCCAACCTTAGAAATAACAAACGCACAATATTTTTGCACCGGACACCCACTCCCCCATATCACTGTTTGATGCGTCTTTCCTCATTTCCGGTCGCAAATGGCCTTATTAGCTATTCTACCAAAAAAATAACCATCCGTTAACAAAGTAAATGTTGTGTTACGAACCACATTTCACAGTAAAAGACATAGACACAATAAGATTTGACAGTAATAGTATAGACGTACAAAGCATTAACGTATTTTACGGAAAAATAGGATTTCTGGTTAGAATCCGGCCCGCCACGGGCCGGATTACAAAACAAAATCCTTTTTCAAGATGGCCACCATCGAAAGGAAAGGCGGTTGTTCCATAAATAGCCCCTCTTCGCTTTCCATGACAGCAAGGAAAAAGCAACAGTATGTACCGTGACGCAGAACCTGTAAATAAACATACAGCGACGTATAATGTGGTACTTTACATTTCAAAATGATACACATGATATTAAAAGAAAACGGTGACATTTTAGAATATGGAATAATATAGATGTGCAAAGCATTAACGAATTCTACGGAAAAATAGGATTTCTGGTTATAATCCAGCCCGTCGCGGACCGGATTACAAAAGAAAATCCTTTTTCAAGATGGCCACCATCGAAAGGAAAGGTGGTTGTTCCATACATAGCCCCTCTTCGCTTTCCATGACAGCAAAGAAAAAGCAATAGTATGTACCGTGACGCAGAACCTGTAAGTAAACATACAGTGACGTATAACGTGGTACTTTACATTTCAAAATGATACACGTTATTTTGAAAGAAAACGGTAACATTTTAGAATTTGGAAAGGACTTTTATTTAACAAACAACTGTCAGAGATGAACGGAATAATTCCATTTCCAAATAATTTGATAAGGCCAACATTGAAAATGTTCATGGAGAGACACATGCAGTTAATTTCGCATACACAAAGTATGAGTTTCTGTTAAAGCACTCGATTTGTTTGCACAGGTATTTCCAACACGGCGGCATCACCGTTGCTTTACACCACCATAAATGATATTAAGTCACTCCTTGTCGCTAGTTCAGCGTAGGGACAGAGCGACCCTGGCCTTTCATCCCATAACATTATAATGGACAGGCACCCGGTCACCAGCAGTTGCATCTGGCGTGGAAAGAAGCCGATACTCGGCATCTGAAAACCATGGCACGCACAGTACGGCAAAATGTAGCTAGGCGGAAAACGTAAGAGAAAATCTGTGTCAATACCCAACCTGTAGGAAACATTTCCAAAACAGACACAAATATTGCGGAAAATACTCCACAAATGTAAGTGGCCAAACAGGATATTTTAAAGAAATATTAGTTCACCATGGGTACCTATAATGACACCCTACAAACGCAGATAAACAGCACTCGCCGTAAGGGTTAAAAAAAGGACAACTATACAGTGAGATGGTAATTCAGTTATGGAGGCAGCATGAATGGACAAGCAAGTATAAATTACATGTCGTAATGTTACACAAGACCAAAAGAACGTGCAAACTGATACACAAAGCTATGTGGGCAAGCATAACATTTCAAAGAAAAAGAAATAACGGTCACCAATGGTGACTCTAGTTTTAGCCTGCAAACACGAACAATATACACTCTTTGTTATTGGAGGAAAATTACAACTGTGCAAAAATATAATACTTCAGTTACATTGTCACAATTAGTGTACATTCGTCAAAATTAAACTTACATCATCTTGACAGCCTCCGTTATTTTTTGCCAAAGTCAGACAGCAAACTGTTTGCATCAAAGAATCTTCGTGAACTGATATTTCATGCTCCTTACAAACGTTTTTAAAATATAACCTTATCAAATAGTATTTTTTTTCCAAGCTTTCATTCCTGGCGTAGCTTTTAAACTTTCTCTTTCGCTCAAGGTCAAAAAACAATAGCCCCTTATGAATTGAATTGGATGCGTGGGCCTACTGAGCTCACAACCAAAAAAGCAAATCAACTGACCTTCACTCAGAAGGCAAATACATTCGCACTTTGCAACAACATATGTGCATCCTGTCATGAGAACCGCTACTCCCATACGCCACGTAAACCACTGTTTCTATCAAACATTGCAGGTGGGCACTGCAGATTTCAAACATAGCACGCCAGTCCGACTTCAATATTAATTGGAAAACATGTAACACAGACGCAGGCATTGGTCGTTGTGCATTGAGCAACAACTTCCACTTTTACCGTATGAATTTGGTGGCAAGAAAACACCACTTTTTCAATTTTACGCGGCCACATTCCATTCCAACCTAAGTAAAGCTCACCTTTGGAAACAGTATTTCATAATTGTAACAAGTGCATTAGTGTCTTGTTTTGTATGTGTTACCGGTGATGTCCGTGTACACCAAAACATGAACAAAATATGGCAGAGGCCATGAAGAAATCTGACGCACTAGACACTGTTCCACAACCAATCAGTGAAAGCGCCACAGGTCCGTGGACATGACGCTACGGGTTAGCCAATCGATTTCTTGTCCTCAGAGCGAACAGGGAAGTGCGACCGCGGACCGGACATAGATATCACTAATTTTTCCAGACCTACTTTTTCATCGTTTTGAAGAAAAGTACTGGACGGATTTTCACCAAATTTGCAAAAGCACGCTTTCGAGACCAAGCCACTGCTCCTGCTGCAAATTTGGTGAAAATCTGTCCAGCGGTTTGGGCTGTAGGCGTGCACAAAGTTTTTCCCCATTCAGTCTATGGGAAAAAAAGACGTTTTGGGATCCCCCCTATAACTTTGCCCCCCCCTGGACCAAACCTCACCAAACTTTGCAAAAAAATTCGGAATGGGCAATATACTTCTTTTGCAAAGTTTGGTAAGGATTCGTCCAGGGAGAGCGAAGTTATAAGCCACCCAAAAAGTGCTCATCCTATGGAAACAGCAACTACTGTGGCCGTGTAATAAAAAAATGTAAGTCTATTCTTTTCCTTCCTTTTATACCTGACATTTAGATTGTATTTTATAAATATGAAATGTAATATGTTTCCCTTTTTCTAACTGAATGTGATTTGTGGTATGATGCATGTGATGTTAATTGCTTATTGAGTGTATACATAAAATAACAAATAAAAAATAAAGAAATGCAAGTTTGGGTGGACTATGTTTCCAGGTGAATATTACGCCTGAAAAGAATGTATGATTTATGCATGAAACACAGGCTTTCCATGTGGTCGCTTTGCACCTTTTACAGAGCACACATAAAGTGCCTAATAGAAACATAGATGAATGACGTAGGCATTGCTATTTCTGCCAGAATCTTCTCTCCATTGAAAAGGAGGCTGTTAACTGGCTAATTTAATATGAATATTTTTAAATTCAAAATGAAAAGAATGTTTATGATAAAGAGCGAATGTAGTGACGTTGCATCTGCCCCAACACCCTCGCCCCTCTGCACTGTAATTATATTGAACCTCGGTTTGGGAGTTGTTCTGCCATTTGTTCAGGTATGCATAAGCCAATCGAATGACCAGCAGAAGATCCCATGTTGTATTTAATCCTTGACGCAGATGAGTGATTTAAAAATTCGTTTCTGCCTGTAAAAGCGGATGTTGAAGGCAAATGGCTTATTTGCAGATATTAATAAAATATGTCTTTCAGCTCCTTGATTTATTTTGAGAAAGCAAAATGCTAAGCAAATAGGTTCACGAGTTTGTTTTGCTGAGTCTTGAATGGTAAACATCTGCCTCCAATTAGACCCAGCTTTCTTTGACCTGATATTTCTTAAATTAAAGGTTCAGAATGCTAATTTCAATGAACCACGCGACTTTCTACTGATGCTGGCTCACATTGATTAACCTGCTAACAATAACAATCGTTGCTAAACGCCAGTTTTGCCTATAATATAGGTCTTCTAACTTAAGTGGTAGGAGAAGCTAATTGTGTATGTTTTCTTAATTGAAAAGTCAGTTAAATACTAGTCGCCATATGTTCCTATCTGATTTTGTAGAAAACATGTAAATATTATAAGTAGAATGTTATTTAAAATGATCACTATGTTCTGTACAACATTGGGGGTCATTACGACCCTGGCGTTAAGGGTTTAACGGCGCCGTAAAAGGTGTCGGCGCCGTTAAACCCTTAACACCTGATTACGAGGTCCCTTTGCGGGACCCGACCTTAACGGCTGGTTTTACCAGCCGTTAAAGTAGGGTTCCCCAAAGGGACCTCGGTGCTAATTACAGTACTGCAATTTGCGGTACCGTACTTAGCGCCTTCCCCAGTCCCATTGAGCCCTATGGGGCGAAAATGGGAATGGGGAAGGGCCATGGTGAAATGGGGAAATACCACCTCGCCAACCTTGGAATGGGGCGGTATTTCCCCATTCCACCATGGCAGACTCGTTACAACACCGGCACCAACCATGGTGCTAATAGCGCCACGGTTTAGCGCCGGGGTTGCAATGAGGGCCATTGTCAAATATAAAAGTTGGAACGTTAAAAATATATCAATGGGGGTTGTGCCCACCTATATTAACACCATAGCATTCCACAGCTTTGGTGGTTTCTGCTTTGCTGAAGCTTTCCAAATGTCAACTTTTGCCTTAGAGTAGGATACTGTTTTACTGATGCTCTTGCTTCATAACATTTTGTTTATTTGTCCTATCAACAACAAACGGAGTCACCAAAACACGAGGCACACATATCAATAATTGAGCTGGGGATACTGGTAGGTGGGGTGTTGGTACATGAGCTGCGACAGTTTGTCAAAGCAGCCCACTGCACACCGTCTGCTGCCAAAACTGCTCAATGGGAGGCAATTCAAACTAAGGCTGATGGTGTGTGGAACACCAGCAGAGACAAAGAGGATTCCAAGAAGAATTTAGATGATTCTCCCTGGTGTGCTAAAGAAGAGGAAATTTAGGCAAAGGAGTATATAAAGGGAGGCTGGCTAGAGGCCCAATCCTACACAGGTACCACACAAAGTGTGTAAGGACTAGGAGCACTCAACACGTGTTAAGAAGAACACCCATGGAAGAATGTAAGATGTTTTACAGACAAAAGTAGCCATGTGATTTGCAGGATGGCAGCCTTGGTGTGCTGGTCGATGGTCTATTATTCCTATTTCCCTTATGTTGTTCTAGGTACCCATGAGCCATGCTTGTTCCCACGTGTAATGCCTGGGTGGTCAAGCTTACTGCAGACCACTCGTGGGTGGTTCCTGGTATCCATAGCTATGGATGGATGATCCTGGTTACTCTCAAGGAACCCTTAGCTGGTGGTGGTTACATACAGAGCACACCTGGGTGATCCTGGATACCCCGGGGAAACATTACCTGGACCTGGGTATCCGTCAAGCACCCTTGGGTGGTCATAGGAAATATAAAGGCACCCTTTTATGGGCCTGG